>NC_090925.1:712515982-713140982 GCF_040938575.1 Ambystoma mexicanum
GCCAACAAAAAAACTAAAGACAGCATGGAAGTTCTTTTATGCTGTGTTTATTATGTGAAAGTCGCACCTTAGGCGAGGCTGCTGAGCAGCTAATTGGTATTCAAGCTGTGGGACTTGCACCCCCCCTGCCCAAGATATGGTGATCTGCCCCAGTAGAGGGGTGCAGTCCACAGTTTGAATACAACTGTCCTATACAGATGTCCTCATCCTTTTTGGAATACCCTGCCACTCTTCTGTAGGAGCAGTTGGAATGACAAGATTAACCCCTAATCACCCTTAACAATTTAGGGAAATAACTAGTTCTCCTTCTTTTGGACCTGAGCAACTTCTCAGACTTAGAAAATTGACCCTTGAAAGCAGTGGAATTTAATTTAATTCCGGGAATCGGAGTGGTCTCTTAAAAGAAACCTCTCTCTTTCAAGTCATTCTCAAACAAAACTTTGCCAGGTACATTTTCTTGGACACTAACAGGGAGTAATAACTTCCTGTTAGCTATCTAAAGGGGGAAATGTTAACAACAGGGAAAGTCTTAAAGGGGCCTCTAGAAAACTTAGTGGCCTGCAGAGGACTATTTACTAGAACCTCTTCCCCAAAGAAAGTACTGTCAATGACAGTTGTATTAGGAGTAGTGTCTCTGATTCCAGTGGTGGGTTGGCCCTCCGCTATAATGGGATGGACATACTGCTAGGTATAGGAGGGAGCCCCCAAACCTCCTTTCTGGGACTTAATCACCCCACATTAAGAGAATCTGAAGAAATAGCTGGGATGTTTGTCCATGGACAAGCCTCCCAGTGATCAGAGACCATGCTTAAGGTGCTCAACGGAGCAGTCCTTTTTGGAGAGCTTGGGTGACCCTCTAGGGTAGTCTGTCTTTCCACAGCATCAGAAAGTGCCAGGGAGTCTGGGAATTACAGAGGAACCCTCAACTACAGTTTGGCTAGTGGTGCCATCCATCTTTTTGGACCCACCCACTAGGAGTTTACCCACTTCTACATTGTGGACGGGTAAGGAGGGAGAATGCTCACACAACTTCCCAATCAACTTATCACTGTGGTTGACTTTATCAGAGTACCAACAATCAGATATCTTTGCAAGATTTCTGACATCAAATGATCTTGGAATCAGCCAACTATTGATGTAACACAGGTAAGCAGGCATTCATGGTGTGTTCTAAGGTAACTAAATTAATAATTACACAAATGAACACACTATGTAGCCACTCATCCAACCATTCACATTTTTTGAGTCGTTACCCATGACAACCATTGAACATTATCCTTCTTCTTGTGCACCCTAAACCTCCCCTAATATCGGGTTAGGAGGTCGCGGGGGGAGGGGGGGGGTCATTAGGAGTTAGATGGTCCAGAGAAAATGCAGGCAAAACGGTTGGTACTATCGGCTCTGGCTTTTTTTTTTTTGGACCAGCTCACTCCGAGTGCCGGTAGGGACCGTGCCGGCAAAGTAATCACTGAAGCACCGGCACCATTAGAATCAGTGCCAGTTCTTCAGTAGTTCCCCATCCCATGGGGAATTGGAATTTACCGCTGATGCCGGCACCTGTAATATCCCCGTTACACCGGGATATCAGGCACCGGTAACGGCTGGTAGCATCAGCAGGTTACAAGCAGACTCGTAACGAGGCCTAGTGTCTCACCAAATGTCAAAACAAGAGCAACTTTCCCACTCATACTTCACTTTCTCTTCTCCACTCCAATCCAATCCAAAAAAACAGTACATGCACTCTGGGACAGATGAGAAAGAACAAATGCAATCTTACTGTCTTCAGACATACACTGCATTTTACAAGCAAACTCAAAACCATTCAACCACTCCAGAACATTCATACCTTCGCCATACATACTCATTAAGTCCTTTGGGAACTTGTGTTGAAGACGAGACCCAGAATCAGTTTCTAAAGAAAAAGATGCCTCATCAGTAGGGACAGTAGAATAGGAATGAATTGTGGCTTAACAACTCCCTAGACCCCTCACCCTTAACTATGCTGATTAAAGAAAATTGCAGTTGTTGACCAGAATATCTGCCGAGCCATAGCTTGCAGACCCCTGCTCTATGCCCTTCAACTCAAAAACTATTTATGTATACCAGGGAACAATTGGTTTTGCAGAGACTGCATGTTAAAAGTCAAACCTCAAACCACATCAAAATGACCAATAGCTCAAACACTTTGTATACTAAAACAGAAAAAACGAAGAAAATATATATATACATCCAAACTAGGATGGTACCTTCAAACTGGCAGGAACAAAAGGGAAAGCCTGTCAAAAAGCATCCTTACAATTTGGTTTAATAAGACAAACACTCCTTAACAGAGTGTTTTTAGGCACCAATATGTGATAGATAGGACGTGCAGGGGACTCTGCCGGAAATACAGATCTGTCCAGGTGAGAAACAAAAGACAACACATGCGCTTATTTAGAAATGCTGGGATCAAGCTTGTCCTCCCAAATAAGCGACGCCTTGTAAATTCCAACGATGAGGACCAAAATTGTACTGTATGTAATTCACGTGAGTGGCCGCTTTGTGCAACATGTATTATGGTGAACTTAGTTTGTTGTGTACAAACAACCCTATTAAAATCAGCATTAAATGCCACTATTTCCTCTGAGAGTGTAGATCAATCTGTGTGCAGGATGGGAGTCAGGAGTGACTACTCACCTGGATTTGCTCCAAGACATCTCTCTGCATCTCTACTGCCATGTGGTAGACGTCATGGTCAGAGCTGTTGTACATAACAGCATTCTGGAACATCAGCATGATGTCACGCTGAAACTCAGCTGTGGTGCGGATCAGGCTTGTCTCAATGTTCTTCTTAATGGTAGAGAGGTCCATTGGCCTGTAAATAAGGAGAAGCTTAGAGAATGCGAGACAACCTCCCTTCCAAGGATCATGCATAAGCCGTACATGTACCCTTTAGACCGCCTCTGTCATCAAAACCAGAGATTACTGCTCTGCCCTACTTTAGCACCAGAGCAGCCCCCTCCTTAACCCACCATGCTCGCTGTCGTACTAGAACTGATGTTACTCTGCCATGGACCTAGGCTACTCTCAGACCTCCGCCTGCCCCTTAACTTCCTCCACATCAGTTGTGCTAGATGCCTCTTTGACTCCAACCAATTAACAAAGCTGCACACAGTCCATGTCATCCCATGGCCATCCAGACACCCTCGTAAGTTGCCATCAAGCTCTGCATCTTGCCTTTCATTGATTTTCACAGAAAGTTTCCCCCACTAGCCACCCCTTGCAACTCAGTCCCCTACACCACAGCAAACATCCCATTCCGATTCTTCCTCCATTTTTCAATTACAACAGCTGGTGCAGAGATCACCTTCATCTAGCTCCCACCTCTTTCGCCCACTTTCCAAAATACGGCATCCATTACCTCTGAACAATGCTGTGGTAGCCTGGGGCGATATCATCAGTTACCGGCTGTAGGAAAACATTGGCATACCTGCATGGGTATTAGGGGAGAAAGACAAGTTGGTTGGCAGGAGACAATGAGGGAAACAAAATGGAGAGGACACAATGAAACATGAATAGTCCAAAGAATCCTGGAATTCTCGCTTATTTAGAGCAATTCACACATGGGCCATCTACACATAATATAAATTCAGCTATCAAAATATACTACAGTCTATTTTAAAAGCAGTGTTGTAACACGTAGGAGAAGTAGCATCCTTAACCCGATAAATGAACCACGAGGAGGTCATTTGTTAAGAATAATTAAGTAGGTCAAATGAGCAGATTGGAATCTGACTCAGCCCCGTTAGGATTTTATTTTCATTGGCTCTTAACCTACTTGGCTGAAAGGATGTTTCACTTGCGTTCCTGTTCCCCCAGTGGTAGAATGGCCAGAGCAGTGAAGGCAACCACCTATATATGATATGAGCTGGTTTAAAGGTATATAATTACATTTGTTTATCACATAAGAAAGGAATATTCACACAATATATCTATTAAAACATTTTCTGTTCATAGGAAGTCACTACAAAATATGCACGCGAGTACACCTTTAGGACTATGGCTAAGAAAACATAAGGTAGTAGCACAGCACTGGACCACAGAATGCTAACACAAGTCAAGGACGTCCAACTGGACTTTTTTCAGATGGGCCGCAGGACTTTGAAACATGAATACCCCTCTTAAGATGGATTTCCATAATCAGCCCAGGGGGTGTATTTGTATTTTGTTTATTTATATAGCGCGCCTAGCCCAGAGGCACCTGGGCGCATTTCTTTAAAAGTTACATTTAAAGTAGCACAAATATACAGAGGATGCATATATATTTTACATTTTCCAAAAACATATTTACATGCATTAGATATTTACATTTGAGATTGACAAGGCATATCAAAGCAGCAGAAAGCAAGGGAGTAGTTTCTTACCTGTAACTCCATTTCTCCAGCGTTGGTATTTTTCATGGATTCACATGCTGTGAATATTCCCTGTCGTCAGGCTGGGAAACCTCAGTAACTTTAACTCAGTGTTTTCCTATGGAAAATTTCGACACTTCAGTGTCCTATCGACGTTCTTTTTGGGTGCTTTAGGCTACACCAATACGACGTCTGATATAAATAGCGCCGCCACCGCAGCTTCCCTTCAGATTTTAACCTTCAAAGTAGAGGAACCCAAACCAAGGCTTGCTTGCAGGGGCGGCCGGCAGGCGCATGTAAATCCATGAAAGATACCAACGCTGAAGAAATGGAGTGACAGGTAAGAAACTATTCCCTTCTCCAGCATTGGATCTTTCATGGTTTCACATGCTGTGAATAGATTACATAGCAGTATGACCAATGTGTGGCAGTGTATCACAGACATACCAACCAATAACACCCTCTAACATGCATGAGAACAAAAACCAGCAAGTGATAGAGTAACATAGAAAACCCCCAAAGCTGCGGGGCCTACCTTACTGAAACAGGCGTTGGAGGACCGCCCATCCCACCTGCACATCTTCCACATGTTGGTGTCCCAGACAGTAGTGCCTGGTGAAGGTATGCGGCACCGCACAGGAAGCCGCCTGGCAAATGTCCACAAGCGGTATACCAGACCATAGCACCGCCGATGACGCCGTGGACCGTGTAGAATGAGCCTTCGCAGTGCCCCTCAAAGGTTGCCAGCTTTTGTGTGGCAAAACGAAATTGTAGACGAGACCCAATAGAGTGCCCCTTGTTGGAGGGACCAAACGCCACAAACAGCTGCTTCGAATCCGGAAGTCCTGGATACGGTTCAGATAAAATGTTACCGCTCTCTTAACGTCTAGAGAATGAAGGGCCTTTTCTGCCGGCGTGGACGCATTAGCAAAGAATGTGGGCAAGGCAATAGAAGCAGGTTTGAGAAACGCTGAAGGCACTTTTGGGATAAAGTGCGGGTTAGTAGCCAGGATAACCTTGTCCTTCAGAAATCTCAGATAAGGTGGGTCAATGACCAGTGCTTGCAATTCCGACACCCGTCTGCCCGAGGTAATCGCCACTAGAAATGCAACCTTCCACAAGAGGAACTTCAAAGAAGCTGTCGACATGGGTTCAAACGGAGACTTCATCAGAGCAGAGAGAACCACATTGAGGCTCCACACCGGTGCAAACCGCTTCTGCGGGGGAAATCTCTGAAACAGCCCTTTTAGAAAATGTTTAACCAAACGATCACTAAACAGAGGAGCAGCATGGCGCCTTCTCGTGAACCTAGAAATCACTGCAAATGCACCTTGATGGATGATAACGCCAGGCCCCCTTGCGCAAGATGTAACAAGTACGGGAGAACATGGGCCGGAGAGACGTCCAACAGCTGCACCCCTGGATGGTCCTCACACCAGGCACAGAATATCGCCCATTTCCGACCATACAACCTATTGGTAGAAGGGGCCCTTGCCGCTTCCAAGATCCGGCAACACTCTCGGGAGATACCTAGGTGACCGAACTCGGAGTGGTCAGGAGCCACGCCGCCAGGCTGAGAGATGCCGGATCATGATGCCACACTCTCCCATCGAGACAGGAGATCTTGGTCTGCACCGAGGCAAAACAGTTCTTCCACCGCTAGATGAAGGAGATCTGAAAACCACGTCTTCCTGGGCCAGAAAGGGGCCACCAGGATCACCCTGCACTGATACTTCCTCATCCACTGAATGGTCCTCCGAATCAGTGGAAACGCATAAGCGAAGAGGTCCATCCACGGGAATGAGAACGCCTCCCCCATTGACTCCGGATGGGCCCTTCGACTGGCAAATTCCAGACACTGTTTGGGTCGATATTCAATTTTGCTTGTAAAAGCTTCCAACTGTATTAATTTACTTTGCAGCAGGGCCAGCATAGTCGAGTTGTCATTCACATTTTCGTTAATCGTTTAATACAACTTCGTATGTGGTGCTAACGAGAACGTCACAGCAGCCATGACATTATTGTGGATCTGTATCCCAGCTGCAATTGACAGTTGGGTGTTTATCCACTAGTGCTGTTTTCATTTCCTTTTTCTTATGAGTCTTTGTCTCTGATTTATTTTCCATCTCGTAGCTCTGATGTTTCAAGTTGATTATCTCTCCCGTCTATCTCGTTGCCGTCATCTTGATTTCGTACGGAGTCCGATACATCACCTCTCATAAAATCGGAGACATTGACCTTAGTATCTTGCCCATAACTCATTGTTACTTCTAGATCTGGTAACTTTATTTTGTCCCCTTGGTCAATTATTTTGTTGTTGTTTTCATTAATGTCCCCACCTGGACAGACTGCGGTGACTGATCTAAATTCCTTTGGTTGTATTTTGTCAATAATGGTCTGCTTTGTACTTTTTTTTAGAGTGATTATATTTGTGTGAAACATGGTTCCTTGGAGTTGTTTATTTAGCGTACCCATGTGCACCTTTCGTCTTGGTGTCCATGGATGACCGGGTTTCATTTTCTCAATAAAACTTGAGTGTTGTTAAATTTCTCTAATTTGATCTGCAATCGATATACCATGTTGACTTACACATTTTTTGTTCCCCCATTTGCCAGACAGTGGTGTTGACATATTAGTTCCTCCTTTGTGATTACTTTTCCTGCTGTACTTGTGGTCCTAGTTCGTCCTCCCTCTATATTCGTTCGCTTTTGATTTGAGTGATTAACAAGAGCATTGTTGTTTCCTTCAAATACTTTGTCATCTTCATCAGTGATGACTGATTCTTCTTGGGTCTTCCTTTTTGGTGGATTGTTTGCAGTCTTCTCTCTGAATTGCGTCTCATTTATGTGGATGCTAACAGCCTCTTCCCTTTCCATTGTTGCATCTGTTTCAGTGATCTTAATGGAATTTCTTCTTTTATCTTGATTCTGTCCAGTTTTATACAGCAATTTAGTTTGCTGTTTCCTTAATGTTGTATTAATTTTTCCTTCAACGTTGATGTATGTTCCATTTAAGTCTTCTTGTTCATCTTTATCTCTGTATGTTAGGCTGTTATTGTGTTTAATGTTATTCTTATTATTACTTCCCTCAGTAACCCCTGTCATTCCTGGGATATGACTGGGATAGACTGGATTCCTGCTTGACTCACGCGCAGCGCTACACACATGTGAGGAATTTTTAAAGGAGGTTCTTCAAAGTTAAAGGGGCAGCAGCACTCCACCAGAAACGCAGTTCCAACCAGTCCAACGGGTCTATTCACATCAAAGACTGGGTTAGACTGGACTCCTGCTCGAATCCACACTTCTGCCGGTAAATTAATTTTTGCTGGGCAGATAGGGGGCGGGGGGTGCCTGGCCATGATTGGGCAGCCCTTACCTGTTTAAATGGGGACTATCTTTCCAATTGGAGGGCTGGGGCAGTCCCCCAGGTTATTTGGGATAATTAGAGTGGTATGGAGCCATGCTAGAGGTCTCCTTCTGGGGACAAGAATTAAAGAGAGAAGACATCACTTAGATGGGACTAGATAACTGCTGCTAATGGAACAGGTATTACCAAAGTCAAATGCTGTAGCCACTCAAAACATTCTTCAGTGACCAGGGAAGACCCTTGTTGGTGTCTTCCTCCCCTGGAATGGTGGGATCAACTAGTCCTGTGTCCTGCATCATCGTCTTGTTGTCAGTGGACTTTGGAAGTGTCCCAGGACTCTCCTGAGTGCTGGCCGTTCACTGGCCAGGCCTCTCTACTGCAACAGACACTGTCCCAAGTTGAAACCCGGGACTCAGCAGCTCCACAGCTTGTGAAGAGAGACTTGCCTGGAGCCTTTTTCTGCTGCATAGAGCTGAGCCTGCTGACTCCGATTGTGGTTCCTCACTGCTTCTCTTCACTTGCTGGATTTCTGGGGGATCCATCCTTGCTATGGGAATGTGTTAGGAAAGATATTCCTTTGCACCTTTCCTGCATATATCTCTATGGGGGCACCCTTTATTTGTTCATTTGTGAACTCTGTCTGACTTTTGCAATGGAAGTAAAGCCATCTGCTTCACTACCCTTGCCATTTTCTCATTGTTATGGAGAAACTGACTAGTCCCTAAAACTGTCAGTACTGAGAGACTGTCTATTTTTTATGAATTATTGTATTTTTTATAATTGCATACATCACATTCCAATGATATATGATATGATAGTCTATTTATATAGCGCCTATACACCATGTGTTTCAAAATGCTTCAAGGCAAGGGAGGGAAGAAGAGAAAATACAATGACATTCTTACAGGCCATGACCAGTAAAGATGTGAAATGAACTATCGTACTCGGCCTGACAACATTTCAGATAGTGCAAGAGCTAAGACATAGATAAGGAAGGGAGGGGAAGAGTGGGAAGGAAATGGAAACAGACAGGAGACTACCGTACTAGAGGCTGGACGACATTTCTGGTAGAGCCGGAGAAAAACAAAAGGCGAGGGAGAGGGGTGCAGAAAGGGAGGGGAGGAACAAAACAAGCAACTATCGTACTAGGCCTGACTACCTTACAGATAGTGCTGGAAAGGGGGGGGGCAATTAAAGGGAGGGGGAGGACACAGACGAGGTTGCTATCATACTAGGTCCTGGGACAATTCTGATAGAGTAAGTGCATAGAAGAAGGGGAGGAGGGGAGGAGATAGGAAAAGGGACAAAGGGAGTGGAGGGAACAGAGAGTAAGCAGTCAAAAAGGGAGGAGAGCGAATACAATTGCAGAAGTCAGTAGTAACACATAATGTTGCAAGCCAGGATACAAGATGAAGATGGGAACAGCATGATTCAGGGCAACCATGAGTACAAGATGCAAAGGAAGTCCAGCATGAGAGTTTAGAAAAGGTGACGCACCGTGAATCAATGGAGTCCATAAAAGTCCAATCCAGCATTGGTCACAAAACGGTGATGGTGAAACCAGAATGTATCAGAATGTATCAGGACAGACTCCTGCAGAAGTAGGCTGGTGGGGGGGGGGGCGGAGCAGGGTAGAAGAATCAAGCAAAACAGGCAACACCTGTGTGCGAGAAGGGAGGGGGGCACAAGGGATCATCACATGTGGGGATGGCCTGTGGGGACAGAGGGAGTAAACACATGTTGGTGCATGCAATGAAGGATACTTTTGTATCCTCTGTTTTTTACCTTTTGTGTTTTTGGTTACTTTTTATGAACTTAAGACAAGCTGGTGTCAGCAGTGATATTTTTACCGTTTTTACTTGTGCGCTTTCATGTCTGCCACTAAACATGGCTTGCACCCAAAGATAGCCGTGCAAAGAGGTTTTTTGCTTGTTCGTTTGCCATATTGTAGTTTGGCCTTCTTCCTGTCCAGTCAGGTTAGGCAAACCCATAGATGGTATTGTACTTATTGGGGAAAGTTGCTATTTTTGCAGGCTAAAGATCCTGTTTGTGTGTGAGCCAGCAGAGGAGGCTGGGACTGTCTGTCCCCAGTCCACAACCCCTAGTGCCAGAAGAACAGGTTACTTACCAACTGGTAACGTTCTTTCGACTGGATGTTCCTCCAACGCATTCCAAATTTAAGACATGTAATGTCCACAGCTGTGCACTTCGGAAACTTTTTCGGCAGAGGGCGCCCTGCGTCGATGGCGTCGGGTCCATGTCCATCGAAGGCCTCCGTTGAGGGCGACATCACAGGATGTTATAAATAGGACGCACAGCACCCGCAGTTTCAGTTTAAGTTTTTTCCCCCAGAACGTGTGGCACCAGTCTGATGCCTGCTGGACTGCACTTAGCCTTACGGAAAATGGAAGCTGCAATCGCATAGGAAATTCTCCTGAGGGGCAGGCTGGGAGGGCGATGTGGAATGTGTTGGAGGAACATCCAATCGAAAGAACGTTACCAGTTGGTAAGTAACTTGTTCTTCGAATGGATTGTGACCTCCAACGCATTCCACATCTTTGACAGACTCCCTAAGCAGTACCAGTAAATGGAGGAGGGAAAAGAATTTAGAGTACCCAATTAAATTGCGGAATAAAGAACCGCCTTCGCAAAGGCCATCTCCTGACCATGGATTGTATCCAGGGAATAATGTTTTACAAATGTATGGATTGAAGCCCAAGTAGCGGCATCACAAAAATTCCTAATAGGAACACCCTGCTGGAGGACGGTGGAAGTAGCCACGCCCCTAGTGCAATGAGCTCTCAACCTAACATGAGGGTCTTTACCCGCCAACCGGTAACAGTCCGTAATGGTAAGGATAATCCACCTGGACAAGGTCTGTTTGGTAACAGCCTGGCCCAATCGGTGTCCAGCATATCCTACAAAGAGTTGATCGTCCACTCTGACCCTGGACATCGTAGAAATGTAAAAGCTAAGAGCTCTCCTAGGATGCAACCGATGAAGACCCTCCTCTTCCTTACCAGGATGAGGAGGAGGGTAGAAAGATGGAAGAACCACCTTTTGACTCAAATGATATTCAGAGACTACCTTAGGTAGAAAAGAGGGACGGGCTCGCAGTACAACCCTGTCCTTGTGAAACACAGTAAGGGGTGGCTTAGATGAAAGCGCCTGCAATTCACTCACTCTGCGAGCAGAAGTAACCGCAACCAAGAACACAGTCTTGAAGGACAGTAATCTCAAAGGACAAGAGTGCAAAGGTTCAAACGGAGCACCCATGAGAAGCTTCAAAACCAAATTCAAACCAGCACCTCGAAGGGTGATGGCGGAAATACATTTGTCAGTCCTTTAAGAAACTGGGAAATCAAAGGAATCTTAAAATAAGAACATTCTTCAGATGAGCGCTTAAAGATAGACAGCGCCACCAGGTAACCGTTAATGGTACCCACTTGAAGGCCAAAGAAAGCAAGAAAGACAAAACCATAGGAAAGAAGCACTGAAAAGGATCAACATTGTGATCCCTGCACCAGTAGCAGAACTTACGCCAACGGTACAGGGATTTTGTTGCAGGCCGCCTAGCCGAAAGCAACACCTCCATCACGTCATCCGGGAGGTCCCAATCCTTATACCTCAACCTTTCAAATACCAAGCGTGAAGGTTGAGAGTCTTGACCTCTGGATGGAGAACGTAACAACCCTCGCGCGAGAGCAGATCCTCTTGGTGGGGAAGACGGGGTGGAGGGCAGATGGACATTTCCAGAAGGTCCGGGTACCACGCTCTCCTGGCCCAATCCGGAGCAATGAGGATCATGTGGGAACCGAACCTCCGTAACCTGTGCAACACTTTATTTATTTTATTTATTTGCATTTGTATAGCGCGCATCGGCCCTCGGGCATTGTGGCGCTTTTAAGGATACTTGCTTAGACAAAGACCATAGCTTATAGGGTTAAAAGAGCATACTGCAGTTTAGACATACATTTCAGTTACGGATTGGGCAATTAACATGGATGAACCCACAGGTCAGGTAAGGTATGTCTGAAGTGTCTAAGGTGGCTGGCCCAGTGGAATAGTTGAGTTTTCAGAAACTTGCGGAAGGCTGAGCTTGAGGTCTCTTTCCTGAGTGTTGGTGGTAGTGCATTCCAATTTTTTGGTGCTAAGACTGCAAAGCTGGCGCCTCCAGCTTTGGCTCTTTTAAAGGTTGGGATGGCGAACAGGTTGCAGTGTTGGGTTTGTGTAGGTCTTTCTAAAGTGGCGCAGTGAATGGTTTCTGAGAGGTACGGAGGTGCTGTGTTTGCTAGGCAGGTGTGTGTAATGGAAAGGGCTTTGAATAGGATGCGCTCTCTGACTGGGAGCCAATGGCCGTCTTTCCGGGCTTGGGAGATGTCCTCCCTTTTTGGAATTCTGAGGGCTGCCCTGAGGGCGTTGTTTTGAGTGGTTTGGAGTTTCTTTAAGTTCTTGGCTGAGGTGCCTAAGAAGAGGACATTGCAGTAGTCCAATCTAGCCCCTACTGTGGCTCTGGCTATGGACAGGCAGTTTTGAGGTGAGAGATAAGGTTTGACAGCATTTTTGATTTTGGTGGTTAGAGCTGCCAAAGATGGGATGGCGCTGACTTGTTGTGACATGTATAGGGTGGAGTCTATGTGTACTCCCAGTGTTTTGGCTGTTTTTGATGTGGTGATGGGAGTGTTGTCTATGATGAAGGAGGAGTATTTGCTGTCCAATTTATTGAGTGTTTGTTTGGTACCTACTATGAGTATTTCAGTCTTGTCTCCGTTGAGACAGAGGCCGTTAGCCGCCATCCAGGCCTGGATGATGGCATAGATCTCACTTAGCTTGGCAGTGTCCTGTTCATAGGAGCCGGTGAGTGGGAGTAGTACTTGCGTATCATCGGCATAATTGGTGTAAGTTATGACGTGATCATCAAGGTCCTTGAAGAGAGGGAGGGTAAAAATGTTGTAGAGAGTCGGTGACGTGTAGGAACCCTGCGGAACTCTGCAGTGGATGGGTGTGGGGGTGGCGCATGCTTGGTCTGAGAATACCCTCATTAGCCTTCCCTCAAGGAAGGAGGTGATCCATGTGGTAGCTTACCGTGAGAAGTGAGCTGCCTTCTTGAGGTGTCTGCATAGGGTGATGTGATCTACTAAATTGAAGGCTGCAGATAGGTCAAGCAGCAAGAGTAGCGCTGGTTTGCCTTTGTCTGTGGTTTGTTCAATTTGCATTTTTAGGTCGAGTAGGGTGGTTTTGGTTCCATGCCTTGACTGGAAACCTGATTGCCTCTTGCCCAGAATGTGGTTTTCTTCCAGAAATTGTTGTATCTGAAGGTATGCTGCTTTGTCCAGTATCTTAAGCAGGAATGGGATGGTTGATATGGGTCTATAATTATTGGGCATGTCCGGGTCAAATTAAGGTTTTTTGAGTAATGGGCGGACCCAGGCTTCTTTGAGAGCAGAGGGGACTATGCCGGTGGAGAGAGAAGCATTAATGATGGCTGTAATCAGTGGTGATAGTGGTTCTCTGCACTCTTTGATGAGTGCTGCAGGGCAAATGTCGCCCTTGCATGAGGAGGGGTTGATGCGTTCCATGATGGCTGTGACTTCTGAGTCAGTGACTGGTCTGAAGGAGAAGGCTTTAGAGTCTTTGTTGTCATGAGCGAGAGCTGGGCTTTGGGGGGCTTGGTCATAGGCAGGGCACTGAGGTGGTTTTTTATTTTCACTTTGAGTGTGTCTATTTTGAGTAACATGGCTGTTTGTATAAATCTTTGACTGTTTCCTGAGTATTGGTGGGTGGGCAGGCAAGCTCTTTGTAGATAGCGAATAGTTCCTTCGCCTCAGAATGAGCGTTAGTAATTCTGGAGTTGTATGATGCAGCTTTGGCTAATGTGATTTCTTTTTCTTGGTTAGAGGTGCAATGGCGTCTATGGCCGTTTTGATAACTATGTTGTATGTGTCAACTAGTGCTACCGGGTCTGTAGAGAAGGGAGGCCTGAAGGCTGATGCAGCCTCTAGGACGAGGAGTATTCTTTCTTTAGTGAGGAGTCTGGCTGATCTAGTAGTAGCTGAGGGTATGGATGCCATGGGTTTGGGTGGCGGTTTGGTTGGGAGAAAGAAGTGTATGAGGAAGTGGTCAGTCCAAGGGCATGGCGTGATGGAGCTGGTGTCTATGTCACAATTGTGGTCTGATATCCAGTCCATTACTCGCCCTTTGGTATGTGTAGGGTCGGTGACTCTTTGGATGAAGTTTAGGTCATGAAGAGCCTCATGAAGAGCTTTGTCAAGGGCTTTGCTTTGTTTGTCCTTGGGGTATTGGAGGCCAAGATTAAGGTCGCCTAGGATGATAGTTTTGCTATTTTTTTTCAGGTTGTGTCCTATCTGGTGGAGCAGGTTAGCTTGGAATTCTAGTAGTGGGCCTGGCGGGCGGTATATGGCAAGTATGGTGATTGTTTCGTTAGCAGAGACTGCAAGCTTGATAGACAGTGCGTCTGTGTGTTCTTCGAAAGTAGTGCTGATTTGTCTTATGGTCAATGAGTCTTTGGCGATGATCGCCACCCCCCCTCCTTTGTTGCTAGTTCTGTCTTTGTGGAACATAGTGTAGCCTGGTGGGAGTGAGAGGCAGATCGGTGTGCCAGAGGCTTCATGAAGCCATATTTCAGTGAGGGTAAGGATGTCGAAGTGAAGGTCGGTTATCAGGTCATGAATCTCTGTGGTGTGATCCGGGAGTGACCTGACGTTGATTAGGGCGCACTTGAGGGGTGCGTGTGTAGAGGCTATAGGTGCAACTCTGTTTTTGCTGGGCTTGGCTGTGGTGTCAGGGGAGGGTGTGGATGTAGAATTGGATGGGGTTGGAGTTTTGGGCTTGTGTGCGGCAGGTGTGGTGGCGTATGGTTTATTCTTGGGTGATATGTATCTGTGGTGGGAGCGGATTCCTAGGAGTTGGTTTCTCATGGATGTGGGTCTGGGGTGGGAACTGGGAGTCTGGGAAGTGTTAGAGCTGCAGCTGGTCTTGGTTTGTGGCCTATTATGTGAGTTGGTAGGCAGCGCGTGTGCTGAGGGTGTTTGTGTGAGCAAGTCAGCCGGGGATCTATTAAAGGGGGTAGAAAGGGTGTAGGGGGTATGTTCTCAGAGAGTGGTGGGGCCTGTGGCGCCATATGGGCAGTGAGGATTCAAACAGGTCTTTGTGGCAGGTGGGCGGGCGTAGGACCTAGTAGAGCCTAATCACATCAGCACGTTTGAGGTAAGATGCACAGGGTGCAGACAGGGCAGAATCACAATGGTACATTCTGAGTTGGAGGTGTAGGGTGCACACAGTGCAAAATCACAATATCACGTTTTGAATTTGAGGTACAGGGAGCAAACAAGCAAAATCACAATAGCACGTTTTGAATTTGAGGCACATGGAGCAAACAGGCAAAATCACAATAGCACGTTCTAAATTTGGGGCATGCTCCTGCGGCGCAGTGCTGTGGGATCTGAAGGGAGATGCATGTAGCTGCAAAGATCGTAGACAATTTGATCGACAAGGCAGAACAGGAGAGTCTCGTCAGCAGAATGTGTGTATCAATAGAGCAAATATGCTATGGCATAGTTGGTGAAATACAGGTGACTAGTACATTCATGCATGTTAAGATAATGGCATTAGTGATAATGTTTACAAGCAGACTGTGCGAGATAATGTAAATACATAGGATGCATGGTACATATCACAACTGCGTGCGCTCGAGGATCAGTAGAAAGAGCATTACAGTTTCAATCTATGCTGCCGCGCGGGCAGAGGTAGGGTAGTGTGCTGGAGATGGAGCGAGTCAAACAGGGGAGAGGGACAGTAGATCCGAGTCTGGAGCAGGTGGGGTGCACCTACACGCGGAATGCGGGCAGGAGGCACTCAGGCGGAAAGTGAGGTTGTTAGGTGCACGACTTCCCGTGATGCAGGCAGGAGATGTAATGTCAAGTATGAAGCTTAGAGAAACTTGAGGAATGACGGGGACTCGAGGAAATGCGTACAGCAGTGGGAATGGCCAAACCACCACGAACGCGTCTCCTAAGGCTCCTCTTGGAGGAAATTCCCTTGAGCAGAATCTCTCGCACTTCCGGTTGACATTGGTGGCAAAGAGATCCACTTGCGGGGTTCCCCAAAGGGCGAAGATCTCCTGAGGGACTTCCTGTGCTCTGCCTGCTCAGAGCGTCCGCCGCCGCATTTTCGTCTCCCGCCAGATGAACTGCCGAGATCGAAATTTCCTGCTGGATGGCTCAGAACCAGGGCTGCATTGCCTCTCTGCACAACGGAAGTGACCCTACCCCCGCCCCCTTTTTGTGAGGTAATGCATGATCACTGTGTTGTCCGTCATGATAAGGACACTCTTCCCCCGTACAGAGGGGAGAAACGCCTTCAGGTCTAACCTGATGGCCCTCAGCTCTAACAAATTTATGAGTAGTCTGGACTCCGACAGAGACCAACGACAGCTGGCGGTCAAGTCGTTGGCATGAGCGCCCCATCTTGTGAGGGACGCATCCGTCACTACTGTCACCTCCGACCATGGTTGCCAAAACTGTTCCCCCCTGATCAGGTTCCCTTCGTTGGCCCACCAGAGAAGATCCTGGGAGACAGAGTGGAATCTGAACGGGATTCGACATCTTGCCGGAGAACTGCGACCACTACATCTTGAGCGCCCACTGCAGGGATCTCATCCTCAGCCTGGCCTCTGGCACCAGAATAATGCAGGATGCCATGAGGCCGAGCACCCTTAAGAATTCGAAAGCCGGGAGACTCTGGGCATGTTAAAAATCGTCCACCATCTGCACAATGTGATGAGCCCTTACCTTGGGAGTCGAACACATCCCCAAGGACGTGTCCAACACAGCCCCGATGTACTGGAGCTGTTGGGAAGGTTTATCGAAGGAAGATGGAGTCAAAAGCTACTCTTGTCATTAACGCTATGGTAGTTTGCTTTTGTCGGCAGTGGAGCTTCAGATAACATGTATCAGTTAGCTCTTGCAAAATATTAGGTACACATCGCTGGCTGCAGAGGTAAGTATGTGCAATTACATGTTCGAGCAGAGGGAAGCGGCCAAATGAATGGAGAAGCTATGAAACGATGAGTGACCAGAGGAACTGAGTACAATCTGGTGGTTCAAGGAAGTGTTACCCGTAAAAGTGTATTTGCATGTGAATGATCAAATAAAGAATAAACTGTGAGAAAATGTGTTTAACGCACTCACTAAGATGAAAATCGGGAGAAGTGCGCGTGGACTGCCCAAAAGAGAGAGATTACAGGCTTCCGTTAAACAATCAGTTTAAAGCAGAACGCTGAATGCGGGAGGGACTGTGAAAGTTACTTATTAGGCGGTGCACGGAGCTTACCTTTGAGCGAGCTGTGTAGTTTGCTCCCAATGTTGTCTGTTTAAAGTGCATGCGTGTTTAGCCAGAGTATATGCGCGATGGCTCTTTGGAAAAGAGCTCAGTGCGCATGTGTAGGGGAGTAGCCTGATTATACGGCGCATGGACCGTTGCCCTACAGTAGTGGCACAGAGGATTCGAAAAATTGACTTCGTAGTTGACCACGGACTTACAAATGGAGTTGTATCAAACAATCGCAATGAATGTTGATTTATACAATTCTACAGATTTACAGATGTAGTATTATACAATAAATGAGCACATGCATTTAAGTGTTTTTTGAGGCGAACAGCCAGCGATGTGTACCTGATATTTTTCCTCTCCCACAGAATAATCGCAGCACCTTGGCAAATACTACATAGAGTTTCCCTCATATTGACCTGGATCCCAGACTAACCTTTCCAGGTAATCCTTGCTTTGTCAAATAACCTACATCCCTTTTTTCTAAACCAAATCCACCTTGATAGATTTCCTACAATTAAATCACCTTTGGATCTCTCTAATAATTTCAGAGACCACGTGCCCCATTCACGGACATCAACTCTACGCCAGAGATCCATTCGACCACTGGCAACCAAACAACATTCAGCCATGACGCTTTCACTACCTTAGGTAGGTTGCTTTCCGCAGTGTCACTTTTGTGCAATTACCTTTTGCCTTTTAAGTTTCCACCCCTAAAACCCTATACCGTGTCTTACTATTTGTAGGTGCCTGGCACTCTGTTGCACCATCGTGCTCCAATATCCCTCAGTCTTGAAGACAGTGCGTGCCACAACCAGCAGGCTTCGATCCCTCCATCCGCTGGCAGCTCCATCTATTCACTGCACTAAAAACACCTGTTTTTATTGTGTATCGACCATGTTTTTGTACTGCCTCATTATAGCAATACATAAAATCATAGTCACCTTAGATGTACTAACCCACCAAAATATGAATAATCTGTTGTGATTTATATGCAATATTTTTCTTTGTGCCTAGGATGGCATATGTCATTGTTTTAAACATATTTTCTTATGTAAACTAATAAACTGCATTATTTAATGATTAGAAAGGAATTCACTTTTTTTCCCTGTAAGGGCTAACTGATACATGTTATCTGAAGCTCCACTGCCGACAAAAGCAAACTACCATCATCTTCCTTTGATAAATTTACCTCAACCCTCTGGAGTCAGGCCCCCATCGAAAAAGAGGGTTCCTTGCCCTTACTTTACACAACAGCTGTTGGGAAGGTGTCAGGTGCGACGACTTGAAATTCAGGGAGAAGCCCAGCCTGTGGAGGGTGCGGCAGGTGACACTGAGATGATCCAACTCTAGCTCGGGAGAGCGCGCCTACATCAGTCAGTCGCCCAGGTAGGGGTAGATGTGAATACCCCCTCGTCTGAGGTACGCTGCCACCACCACCATGAGCTTGGTGAAGATCCTCTGGGCGGAGGTCAATCCAAACGGCAGGACCGGAAACTGAAAGTGCGAGTCGCTAGCCGCAAACCTCAGGTACTTCCTGTGCGCGGGATGGATCGGCACATTGTTGTAAGCATCCTTCAGGTCCAGAGACACCAACCAATCCTGAAGTTGAAGGGCCTGGAGGACTTGAGAAAGAGTGACAATCTTGAACTTGTCCTTCCTGAAGAAGTTTGTTCAACCAACGCAAGTCCATGATGGGTCTCAATCCCCCGTCTTTCTTTGGGATAAAAAAATAAGGGGAATACCATCCCTTGTTCCTCTCCGCTACAGGCACCAGTTCTATAGTGCCTTTCTCCAGCAGGGACAAGATTTCCTGCGCAAGTAGCGGATCCGGAAGCTTCAAAGAGAGTTTCCCCGTTGGACTGTTGTGAGGCCGCTGAAGGATGGGAAGGCAGTAGCCATGGGCTATGGTATCCAGAACCCACGCATCTGAAGTAATGGCCCGCCATTCTTCGAGATGCTGAGACAGTCTGCCCCCAACCGGCGAACCATGGGGCATGGCCTCATGACAGTTTGGAAGCGGATGCGGCAGCACCTGAAGGCAAAGAGCCAGCTGCCTGAGCGGCTTTGGCACCACGATTTCCCCGACCACCACGGGTACTTTTTCACTGGCCCCTTTGACTGGTGGCCCCTCTCGTTTTCGAGTAGTAACGAAATGAACCTCCTCTCCACTGCTGTCCCCTAGGAGAAAAAAAGGCAGATGTTGACGCACCGCGACGCTCAAAGATTTCGCCACAGATTTTGAGGTCTGCAACCTCTCAAGGCTCTCATCAGCCTTGCTGCCATTCAAATGTGCGCCTTCAAAGGGCATGTTCAGAAGACGGGCCTGTACATCCGGAGCAAACCCCGACTTACGCAACCACGCAAATCTGCGTATAACGGTGCTCGCAGTCATGGATCGGCTAACACTGTCGGCCGTATCCAAACCCGACTGAAGGGATTCGCACATGGCATCCTTGCCGTCCTGCACGAGAGCAAGCAACCCATCCCTTTCTTCCCCCTCAGGAATATGCTCAGCCGCCAAAGAAACACAATTCCACAGAGTGTGTGAAAACCTTGCCAAGGCACACGTGGAGTTGGCAGATTTCAAGGCCATGCTCCCAGCAGAAAATACTTTCCGGGCCCAACCGTCGTAGCGCTTGTCATCCCTATCCGGGGGGATGGTAGGGTACGCCGCCTGCCTCGAGGTGGCCATAGCCGCCTGAACCACCAAATTCTCGGGAATGGGGTGAGTAGATAAATAGCTGGGGTGGCTAACGGAAGGGCAGTATTTCTTAGTTAAAGATGTATTCACAGCCAGAAGAGATTCCGGGGACTGCCAAGCAGCTGCCACCATTTTCTGCAAGGTAAGATGAAAGGGCAAAACAGGGTCAGAGGACAGACCTTGATCTAAAATGTCCGTCAGATCATCCTGCACAAAGTCTTCAGGAGGACTGGACCAGCCCAGATACTCTGAGACCCTCGCCATGAGCCTCCTGTACGAGGACTCTGCATGAGCCCCAGGCTCAGGCCAACCGGATTCCACTTCCGGAAAAGTGTCCAACCCACTGGCATCGTGGAGGGTCTGGCGCAACTCCTCCAACTAACTATCTCCAGAAAAAACTGGAGCATCCTCAAGGTCACCAGGGTCCTCAACCTGAGACCTTTCCTCCTCTTCATAAATGTCATCCAGTGGGAATTGAAACCCAGGCCTGGGGACAGAAGAGGGCCTGGAGGCCAAAACAGGCTGCACAGACTTCCCAGTAGCCTTCCTTGGAGGATCCACGATATCCGGGTACTCCAGAGGCAAATTTGGAGAAAAAATCAGTGAAGGCGCCGATAGCGCAGAAGGCTTCGACGTCGAGAGCATCGACAACCTCGACGTCGTGAGCGCCGAAGGCTTCGGCGTCAACATCGATACAGGAGCCGACGGCACCGTGGGCTGGTACGATGGTAAAGAGTCGACGTCTGAGTCGGACGGACACGGCGCCGACCGACTCGACGCTGGCATCGAGCCCTCCGTAGGTAGCTGCGGTCTCGCTGGGGACGAGGACCGAGACCTAGAGACACGTCTCTTGCGACTTGACGATTCCTTGTCCGTACAGGACCTCGAAGGCTCCTGATATGAGTCACGTGAACCAGAGCCCGAAGGCGTGCGAGCCACGGTACAAGACCGATCCTGGCCGGCTGCGTCAGAAGGTGCGACCGGACCTCTGCCCTGCGATTGAAAAATCAGCAACATGGATTGTTTAAACGCCGCCCATTCCTCCGGAGTCGAGGACTTCGTTGGGCACGTAACCTTCCTCGAGGAATCATCCTCCTCCGAGGAGGGGGGGGGAGGCGACTGGTGACGGCGTTTCCTAGAGTGCCAGGACGAGGAAGTCGAGTGGCAGGAACCACTCTGGGACCGAGATCCCTGGGATTCCTTCCGATGTGGAGATTCGCCCCTCAATTCGTCGGTGGAAACCCCCCAGGACTTGGACGTCCGGGTTTTAACAGGCTTAGAGCCTCTACCTACATGAAGCTTCCCCTTCTGCTCCCGCAAGGCCTTGGCAGTCAGTAACTGGCATTTTGAGCAGTCGTCGGTGTCGTGCAACTGCACCAGTCATCACAAATAAATGTGGTAGGGGTCGGTGAGCAACATTTCTGATTTGCAGACCCGGCAGGTCTTGAAGCCAGACCGCAGAGTCCGAGGGGTCGAAGAGAAAGACATTGTAATGATGAACACGTGAGGCGCACCGAGTCTTGTGAAGTTAACTCGTTCGCAGAAAAAACGGAACTGAGGCTACGGGCGCTGTGCGTCCTATTTATAACATCCTGTGACGTCGCCCTCGACAGAGGCCTTCGAGGGACATGGACCCGACGCCATCGACGCAGGACGCCCTCTGCTGAAAAAGTTTCCGAAGTGCACAGCTGTGGCCATTACATGTCAAAAATGTGGAATGCTTTGGAGGACACAATCCATTCGAAATGTGGTTGCCTGGCAGATGTAGAGATCAATGGTTGCCAATGATTGGACAACTCATGGCTGTTTGAATGTGGCAGATCCTTACCATTGGTGAGCTTGAACCTCCTTCCAGACCCAAATCTGGATAAAAGGAGGAGTCCTACAGCTATCCTTTAGATCCGCACTGGAACGAAAATGTCCACGAAGAATAGCATCTCACTGACAACCAAGGACAGTGACCAGCATCAATTTCAGAGATACTGCCGGCGAAGCCCAGCTCCTCTGCCTAATCTCAGAAGACCCTCATCGATGCTTCGACCTTTGAACTAAAGGGACCAACCAGTCTCGACCCCTGCTCGAGGTTCGGTGACCGGAGAGCCTTTGGAAGTGTCCGTGCACTGCCCTGTGGACTGACCAGCTGCTACATCCTGGGCTACCTTGCTGCAGCTGTCATCATTACAAGTTCAGCCTTATGCCAGAAGTCACCTGCTCCTCAATTCATATCTACAAGGGAGGCGTGCTGGAGCTGCTTTTGTGTTCTTCGCTGAAGGATCACCTGTCGCTGCCTAATCGTGGTGACTGTCACTGCATCCCATTTTCATCAATCTAGTGAGGTGCCCAAAGAGGGTCTGTCCTACTGAGGTCTTCTTTTTTCTCTATTTTGAACCTCCACTTGGAAGCTGTCCCGACACTGGAAGTAGCCCTCGGTACCCCAGTGCTTCTCTCTATTCTCCCCTGACCCCCAACGTGTGGCAGACATTAGTAATCCATCTTAACAGAATGCAAGGGGCTCCTGTGCCAACCTGTCTGACTTGTCCTAGCATGTCTGGTGGAACGGCATCTGGACTGGAGCTTGGAAGCGCCACCAAGCCAGACCCAAATCTGGCACCGACTTAAGGCCCATGACCCCTGGACCACCTACTCCCCAACTAATGGTTTGCAAACCACAGCAATTCTTATTTATCAGAGGGTAGGTATTTTGAGAATTGGAGTAAGAGGACAAAGTGTATTTACTGCTTTTGTTGCCCCGCCTCAGCCCATAAGGGATTACATGGATGTAAATTCCACTCCCGAACATTTACCTTACCTGACAGTGGGTGATTGGGTACTAGTCGGGAATTCATCCCTGGGATTTCTCCTCAGTGATCTGGCATTGGAAGTGTGCACCTAACCTTTATAGAAGTTTACTGTTAAAGATGCTGGATTCTATTTGCATTTCGCATGCCTGTTGGCTGATGGCAAGTATTGCGCATGATGACTTACTGAACCTCCTGAACACTTATCCAGGTAGCTACATGTGATCTAGACACACTTGTCCATTAGGCCTTGGACTGCATGGCTAAGGAAATGACTTAGTAAGCATTGTGATAATACTTTAATTTGCAAGGTATATGCTTTTGGAATCAACTCTTTTTCTCACTTTAACTTATAACATTCTTTTGTTAAGGCTTAGGAGGGTTATGGGGTTGCCCACAGTGTATATTGTTGTAAAATCTGGGGGGATATGATGTTGTGGAGTACTGTTGATTTTTAAGTTCAAGTGTTTTGTTTTAATAAATATTTGAGTCAAAATGTAATACTTGACCATCATTACATCAGGTTGGCCTTCCAAAACCCCCACACCAGTTTTGGTTTTGAAAAACCCTCCAACAGTTATTTTTCTCCACATCACCAGAGCAGAATATTTGTGTTCTTTGGTCAGTGGACTTCGGCTATCAGCAGTTAGAGGAGATGGAACCACTGATGCGTTCACATATTCCTATTGCTTGTCTGTATTACAGACATTACTTGACATCACCGAGGATAACACCCGTGTTTACCCTACAGCCTTCATTAAAGAATTCAGCTCTGACAAAAAACAATTCCTTCAAGAATTTGACTGTCCTGCGCTAGCAACCGAAATGTTATTTATTAAATGATTATTTGGTAGTCAAGAATTGGCCTTTGCACCCCCAAAAAACATGCCATTTATTTTATTCTGTTTTTATTATGTTGACCTGGTTGTGCCTATTTGGCTCTTATTAAAGCACAGAAACTAAAACATTAGTTAAACTGTGTAACAGTATCATACTGATTACACCCTATCCGAATATTGGTAGATAGATATATGCCTTGATAAAGCAAGCATTGTGTGAAACACATGACACCAATCTAAAAAAATTTGGGCAATGGAGAATTGTCCTGAGCAACCACGAGAAATGCCGAAAATTGCCATTTGGCACGCATGGGCTCAGTGTGATCCTAACACTGCACCCTCTGTAGGGGTTTGGATTGGTTGAGACCATTCCCTTATGTCAGCGATTAAACATTGGGAGTGTACCTGAAAGGTGGGTTTTTTTGTGAGCCAATCTGAATGGCTGACTGTCAAAGCCTGTGTTAGGACCCCTTCTGTGCGACTGGATGGATGGCTTAAACCAGCCCATGAGTGTGTAGTCTTACCTAGGGGAGATCAAAGGATGTGTTACCGGATGGTCAAATATTATCATTTGAGGAGTTGCAGGGGAGGTTTAATTTAGCCAGGAGGGAGATGAGTAGATTTGTGACTTTGAAAGCGCTATTGAGTGAGAGGTTGGCAATGTTAGAGAGGCCATTGGAAGAGGTGTCATCGGGTAGCGAGATTCTTATATCATCGCCACGATGAGCACTTATATTAACTTGATGCCAATATGTTCTACAGTTGCTGATTCTGGGAAAAAAGTATTGGAGAAGTGGAAACAGGAATTAGAATGTGATATTACAGAGAAGGAGTGGGAAAATAAGTGGAATGTGGGATATAGGAGTAAATTGGTTCTTAGGTTGCGATTAATTCACTTGAAAATATTGGGACGTCTGTATTGGACTCTGTTCCGAATGCGTGCATTAGGTCTATCGAATGATGATCTGAGTTAGGGTTGTGGGAAGGAGAAAGGGACTCTGATTCATATGTTGTGGTTTTGTTCTCGGGTGTTGAACTTCTGGGTGGAAGTTTTGGATAGATTAGATGCAATTTTGTCCATAAATATTCTAGGATGCCTGTGCAGGTGTTGCTTTTATCAGGAAAGGGACAATGCATGGTTGCTCGTAAATATGGCCAGTGGATTGACAAAGTGCTTGTGATTGCGGTGAAGCAGGTATTAATGGTGTGGAAAACAAGGAAAAAGCCTAGAGTGGAGAATTGGGTCAATGATATATTAGTTTAATCGGACTTTGAGCGGGTGATGTTTGTGAGACAGGGCAGAGAAGATGGATATCTGGCTCTTTGGACACCATTTAATGATTTGTATGGTGGTTGAGTATTTGTGGACTGGCAGTTTCTGGCCCCACGGACTGGTGATGTACATGTGCACTGATTGAGGATTCCCATTCTTGTTGTGTTCGATCTGTGAAGTGTCTTTGTGGTGTTTGTTGTTTGTGTTGTTATGTGTTAGAGATTACGTACTAGGGGTTTTGCTTAGGTATGTTTTTTTTTTGCTATTTAAGTAGGAGGGAGCAAATGTTGTTCCAGTTGTTTAGAATGAGGAGAAGCTTCTTCATGCTTTGCATTGCTTTTGACTTATTAACCTATGTAATACAATGTGATGTGTTATGTATATTCTGTTCAATTTTCTGGTAATATGTTGTTTAATTACCTAAAATTTTTGAAAATAAATATTAAAAAAAAAAAAAATCCTGCCCTCAGTTCTGTCTGATTTTTCATAGACGTCTGCAGGTTTCCTTGCCTACTAGAAGATTTGTGACCAAAAACACTGCAGCAGAATTTTGAAACCAAGTTTGGCCATACTAGCTTGTGTCTCTGTACCCTATCTTCCGTTTTGATTTTCAGCTGCTGGTCTCCCTTCCTGAGCTGTCCTCTTCCTCCCTTCGCCCCCCTTGTTGACTAGACTAGAATCTCCGTTCTGGGACTGTCTCTGGGTCTTTCCATTACCATCTTTCTCATTGTACTGCCTTAGTCGCCTGTTTTGCAAATAAATGTGTTGGGACTCCAACATCCCACCTCTCCTGTTCATTTGAGCCATACTGGGTCACCCAAACATCTTTGAGGGACCTTTTTCTGCAGGTACGGCTGCCCACCAAACAATCAGAAGCTGCTTTGCCGAGTTCCACAGTCTTCCAGGAGCTGCCATCCTTGTTGCTATTGCTTATGGGTGGTGGGTCCCATGCCTATTATGGCTGTTTGTTGTTATTGTCCACAATCTTCCCAGTCATTGGCCCAGGGATCAATTTCCTGAGCTACTAGATCCTATAAACAGAATTTATTTAAAGTAAAACTGTAGTGGGTGAGTTTTCTCAGCTTTCCTGTACCATCTTTTTGAGGAACCACAACTGTGATTACTTACCTCAGGGCCATGGGTTCCTGGGTTATTCTAAATACTTACAGTGAGGAGTCCCCATGATCCGTGATAATTGGGTTATGCAGCTCCCCTTCACCCATGTTTTTCCATAGACTTCTACTGACCAAAATTATGCTTGGTTGCATCTTTTCCTGGGGCTGCTCGGTTTTAACCTCTGCAATGGTGCTCTTCAAGAGGGTATTCTCTGATGTCCCCTGGGATTGGTTGTGGTCATCTCTACACTTGCGGGGTGGTAAATTGTACTTACCTTCCTCTGCTCCATAACAGTGGCTGTACCTACTGACTTCTTACTGCTTATTCCAATGAGAGAACTTTGAACTTAATTGGAATTTTAGCATGTGTCATGCACTTTATATGTATTTTGAAAGTCTTTCATTCCACTCTCTACTACACGAAATGCCTGATTAGATTGCATCGTTTAAGGCAGAATTTCATTTTTGGGGTTCTGCAGTCTCATTTCATGGGTTCACTTCTCTTTTTGCCACATTAAATTTTGATGTTTCTAATTTATTTTGGTGGCCAGAGGGACTTCTGCTATGTCCCCCAGCCAATACATCCTTTTTCTTAACCTTACTTAACATTTATGGCATTGGGTTGCTCATACGGTGCCTAGTCCCAGGGGTCCATCTCATGCACCTAATTTTTGCCTTAAGGTATCATCTTACACTAGTTTTAGGGAGTAGGCTGAAGGCAGCTAATATTTAGTTTTGGCTTTGCCAGGGGTGCAAGCTGATGTATCACATTAGTAGCCCAATGTACCTTTATTGTTGCAATTAGGGTACTAATGGGTTTATTTAGGTCCTACCCTCTGCCATTTTTTATGGGCTTTCTATGATCACAGAAACCATGAGGCAGGCCTTAAAAGGGCCCATATGTTATGGTATGATGATTTATACAACGCACCGCTGCCATTTGCATGGTCTGCAAGCGCTGGTGTGGGTCTGTAAGAAATGTGGGCGGGGTTGATTAGTGACGGAAGAGGGATAGGATAGAAGTTGTGCTCTTCTGTTGATGCTTGCAGAACCAGGAGAAACTCGTGTCTGTGCATGTCAGCTTTCTGGGTGTGCTTTGCTATTTGCACTAGGCTTGTTATGTTCGGAGAGGTAGCATCCAGTGTCTGGGTTGTTTTTGTTTGCAATTGTTTGGTCTTGTGGCATAATTAGCGGTGGGTCTGTGGTTTGTGTGTAGTTTTTCTGGTCCTTTTGGGCATGTGTAATATGTGAAAGGTATGCAGTTGTGGAAAAGAAGAGGGAGTATTTAGTTGGTTTCTGTTTGGCTCTGGTTGTGTGGTTGTTTTATTGTTGGTTCTTCCCAGAGTATGGTTTGTGGGGGTGCACGTTTTTATGCTTGTCTTGGTGAGATGAGTAGCCATGTTTTGCATAATTTTCTGAAAGTTGGGTGGTCTTCTGTCGTTTTTATTTCCTTCGGGACCGAGTTCCACAGTTTGGCTATCAAATAGAAGAATGTGGTTCCTCTGAATTTCCTTTTCTCATAGTGTTTTGTTTCTATTTGGACATCGTTGCTCGGTGTTCGGTTTCTTCCTGGTTGGTAGTAGTTGATTTTATCTTGGAGAAATTCAGCGCCTTCTGTGTGTAGTGGTTTGTGAGCGATGGAGAGGGCTCTAAAGTTAATGCATTTTTGTACTGGTAGCCAGTGTAGACTTCTCAGGGCTGGTCTGATGTGGTCTCTTCTATTTAGCCTGAGGAGTAGTCTTGCTGCAGTATGTTGGATGCATTGTAGTTTTCTTCTGTGGCAATCTGGCCTTCCAAGGTAGAGGCTGTTTGCGTAGTATAGTCTTGATAGTCCCAAAGAGATGAGTGAGAAGTTGAGGTAGGGGAGTATCCCTCTTTTTATTAGCCGCAGGAGGTAGAAGCATTGTTTTGCTATTGTGTTGAATCTGTTGTCCATGATTATTCCCAGTTTTTTTTAAAATCACTAGCAATGTCTCTGGTTGGGTTCCCATGCGTGCTGGCCAGCTCTGGTATGTCTGTGTTGTATTGTCTCCTGGAGGGTGAATCATTATGTCTGTTTTGGTCGGATTTAGCTTAAGATTGTTGTTTGCCATCCAGTGCCTGATTCTGAAGTGCAAGCAAAACAAAACAAAAATGCTGTTCCTTGAAGAAAGGACACATTTCTACATTGTACCAGATTCATTTGGAATGCAAAAGTCGTGGATTGCAATACAAACACTGAGCATACACTGCATGCCTATTCTGTTGACCCAGCACCACATTTGCACCTAAAAAAGTAGGTGCTAAAGTACGGCACCCGTGAGGTGTCATTCAGGAACAAATGAAGCACCTGTCATTGCGTGCTGATAAGGAAAGTAGTAGGTATGAATTCCCTAGACAATTATTTCCTAGTTAGACCACAAGATGGAAGTCTAGTGTAATATATAGCCATGTTTACTTTAGCAGTTCATCACATTTCTAGACTACCGAAAGTGCTACTGAGGATCTGCAAACTGGGTAACACTTTTGGTTATATAGAAATGTGTCCTAATTGTTTCAGGTTTCCAGACGGTGTCCACGGTGCACACAGAAAACCAGCAGCACAGCTTATGTACCGACTTTACATTACATTTTTAGGCTGCTGTCACAACAACACTCCACCACTCCTCCCTCCACCTCAGAATGGAGGTGAACTAATTTGGAGGGGGGAATGTTGCATTTGTACGTGGAATTTAATATCTCCTTGGAATCGGGCCCCTGGTGTATATATCCGTGAGGCATTTGTTGAGGGTGTTGTTTTGGTCTTAGGCAGAGGTTATCTTGAAGATGAGTTGGGTGTCCCCGGCATAGTTGTAGGTGGTCAGTCCATGGGTTTGAATGAGTTGCATTAGGGGGACAGGTAGATGTTGAAGAGGAGCAGGGAGAGGCTTGATCCTTGTGGTACGCCGCAGGTGATGTTTTTAGTGTTAGATGTAAATGGCAGTGTGTTCTTTCTGTTCAGTTGATGAGGAAAGATTTCAGTCATTGTAGTGCAGAGTTCTTTATACCGCATTACTCCAGTCTCTCTATAAGTGCTGTTTGTCTGAGTTTGTCGAAGGCGGCTGATATGTCTAGTACAGGGGTCTCCAACCTTTACGCTAGCTGGAGCTACTTGTAGTTGAGGTACAATAGTGGAGAGCTACTAGCGGGCGAAATTGGGGGTGGGGATGTCCATTAGCATCAGAATTTGTACCCTTATTGATTTGGGCGGTTCATTTGCATCTGTGTGTTTTGCTGTAGCTTGAGCATGCCCACCCATCTTTTTACAGAAAACAGCCAAAGCATTTAGCTTTGCTGCCTAAAAGCTGATCAGTAATTCTTATGAGACCAGTGTTTCTTTTGCTACCCCTCTGCTGCTGGAGAACAGGGTGGTAAGCGGACAGGTGCAGGTTCTCGCCACCTGTCAATCAGATGGCGAATATTTGGGTTTTGCGTGGGGAGTGAGATAGGTGTGAGCATAATGTTCACTTCAGTGCTCCAGTGCAGCCAGACTTTGAGATCACCTCTCCCTTTCTGTGGTTAAGAACTGGCATTTTCATGCCAATAGTGAAAACACTGTGTGGCGAACAGATGAGTAACTGTGGAATTATGTATTATGTATGCATATGGTTATTTCAATTATAAAATTATATGATGTCAGAAAAACAGGGGCATGGTTCACTTCATACGTGTGGGTGAGCTCAAGTGTTACCATTTTTCAGCAAAAGTACTAGGAGCTCTTGGAGGAAATGCAACCAACCAGATGACGTGGTTGCTTTCCTCTCTGTCCCATGGAACACAATTAAGAAGATCTGCTAAATATCAAACCCCTGTCCTACTGGAGACTTTTCCTTGAGCTCCACATGGAGGATAACCTTTGAAAGGGTTGGAAAAACATACATTTGCCAAAAAGTATACAGATTTCTTCTAAAGTTCCTTTCACACTTCTCTTGTATTCCAAGAGTAAGTAAGTCCACATGAAATCAACAAATTAACTTCTAGCTCGAGCGGCTGTTTCCACTTCCAAATAGAAAAGTATTTTTATTTTATTTTTTATTTCCGGCATTGAGTAGGCATGGAAAGCATGCAGAAGTACCCTGTTAAGCCTACTCGCACAGTTTGTAATCATAGTGGCTTTGAGCCTTCATCCTCTCGAGGTCAAAGGGTGCAATTACTGCACCATTTGCGGGCGGTCTATCTGCGTGTGTAGGTTGGGGGAGGCTAGAGACCCGACCATTATCACACGACGCTTAGCAGTGGTTGAAATCCAGCATTAAGGCACTATAAACATAAGGGCAGTGATTTCAAATAGGGAATTCAGACTCTGGGTCAGCGTAGGCAAATTATGTATATGTGCTGTGGCACGAGTGATGCACCCGCTTGACACATTTGCTGGGAAGGAAAACTTGGCATGGCCAGCTTGAGCCTTCATCCTACCAAGGTCAAAAGGGAGCAAGTACAGCACCGTTTGCATTAAGGCGCTATAAAAACATTACACGAGGGGAAGCATCTGGTTAAGAGCTGGTTGTGCTCTGGCTAAAAGGCACAAGCCATCACATCAACACGTGCAAAAGTTTGAAGCAACCCAAAGGCGAGGCAAACTGGTCAAACAGCCCTGGGGCTAAATCGCACAGACAGGCATTGAGGGGGAGGGTGATTGACTTGGACACCAGCCGCAGCGCTTTTTATTCAACATTTTATCTTTAGGTGCTGTTCATTTTGTATGACTCGACATGTGACACCGTGGGGTCACTTCAGAGTACGGGTTTGTGAATCACCAAGCTGGGTAAGTACAGAAAAGAAGGCGGATAGCGTCCCGGAAGGCTATAAAAGGAGCTTCCATGGAATTAGGTGGCTGCGGGGAAATGAAATGCAGAAAGTCGTTCTAACTAGCATCCACTTTCTCTTGACTCGCCCACCTGTCACCCACAGAACAAGCAAGCACAGAAACTATGCTCCTTTACCAAGTGTGTCAGGCTGAAAACTGTGTCCGTATGACAGTCTTTCACACGGACACCGTTTCAGCCTGGCACACTTAAGAAGTGCTGAAAAACACTCAGGGAAACAATTTAGATGCTACCTTCCAGCCGTCCATAACAGCAACACGGCCTACAGCATCTGAATAGCAGAGCTGCATGGAAGGCAGATTGGATGACGGGTTCTCAGACACCAGTCTTTTCCTGATCTTATCAAGACAGGCCCAAAAATCACAGTCCTGAAGAAGATGATAAATAATAATCATCGAAACCGGTCGACCCCTTTTTAAAAACCAAAGGATATCTCAAGTAATCAATTGGGATAGCCCTCTGAAAAAAGACCAAAAAAAACATCTTGTTGTGGAGAAAGTATTCCCCCAGAAAAAACGCTGTATTATGGACTCCTGTACTAAAAACTAATCCAAGTGGCAAAGCACTAAGTGAAACATCACAAAGGCAATACTGGACCACAATCCTGCAAAAAGCCAGACAAAAACAAAATAAGACCACCTGAAAGGAGAACGTAACAACGGATGGGCCTAAAAAATTCCCATTTTTACTTCCACTTTATTTATCAATCACAAGGGTGATCCAATACTTGGGGCACACACACTTCTTACGAAGGTCACTAAAGAAAAAAGGTCCCATGACCTATGAAATAGTTCCTCTGAGAAATGTGGCCCCAAGCCCCACCAAGACACTAATCTCCGTTCTTACTCCCAAAAGGGAAGAAGATCTGTGCACCCTACCCCTAAGGATAGTAGCCCACATATGTTATGAGGGCTAATCCAGAAGAAAAGATACTTTGAGGCCACACATTAAATGGTATATGAATAATCTCTAGTTTCCACGCTGAAAAAGTGGACCCCACACTTAAGAAGTGACCAGGGCTTGCTCGCCAGAGCCCCAGCGTTTGTAATGTGGCTCCTCTGATATAAAACGAGCCCAGGACATAACTGAGACATTTAGCCATTATACGTAATGTCTTGTTTCGTTCTGTGCTCATTTTCAACATGTGCAGCAGACAGTGTTTTTTTTTCTCCCTGTTTAGCCTGCGAGCGACTGAAAAGGCTCAAACGAGCTACTGGTCGCCCGCGATCGACTGTTTGGAGGCCCCTGGTCTAGTAGTATGAGGGCTGATTGGGTGTTGTTGTCTGCATTTGTTTTTATGTCGTCCCATACGGAGGGAAGTGCTGATTCAGTTCCTCTCATGGGTCTGAAGCCGACTTGGGAGTGGTTGAGTATTCTGTTTGTTTTTACATGGTTGAGTAGTACTTTGTAGATGTGGTTTTTAAGGATTTTCACTGGATAAGGTATATACAATATAGGTCTGTAGTTGGTAGGGTCTTCCACATTTCCGGTTTTGTTTTTAGGAGGGGCTTGATGTATGCTGATTTGAACGATTTGGTACTAATCTGTGTTTACGGATAGGTTCATAAATAGTTGGAAGCATGAGGCTGGCGTTCTGTAGTTGAGTTTTTTGAAGGTGCCTGGTGGGCATTGGGTCATTGATGGATCCAGCGAGGTTGCTGTCTTTTATTAGCCTGTTGAAGGTTTCTTCACTTATAGGTTCAAAACGATTTGGTGTTGTGGTGATTGGTAGCAGCTGGTTTCTGGGAGTTCTGGTGACATGTTTTTGGTAAAACGGCTTGCATCTGTGGTCTGTTGTATTGCTTCTTTTTTCTTCTTAGATGGGTTTGTTTAAATGTATTTTTTAAATCTTTTTATTTCATTATATCATCCAGTACACTTTTAACATATCTTTTAGAACATTGTAGGTTACATCAACAGAGCAATGCAATTCTGAACATAACCATAGAACATTAAACATAACAGCTTGTCATGTTCCCAGCTATGTATCACTATCTCGACAGTTCTCACCTATAGACGTCTCTCTCCCTTTCGCCTCCCCTCTTGGGCTACCAGGTCTACTCACTAGGGCACCTATGCAATTTCTTAGTAATTAGGCAATGAAATTCCTCTTACTCTTATAGAAGTGCTCACTTCAGGGAAGTCTATCATTGAAGGGGTGAAATAGCACTTGTACCAAGGCACTCCAGGCCTTGATGTTATCATTTATCTCCAGCGAATCCTTTTTGATTGCCCGATACCATACTATATTTCAGCGATATAACATCTTTTCATGTCCTCCCACCACAACACACCGCTCAGCCCCTCAGACCTCTACCATGCCATGGCAACTCTATGCTTCGCTAATATACAAGCCACAACAATCAGTTTCGTCACATGTTTGTTCTTCTTGGGGCGGGAATAGGCTCCCAACAAACATGCCTCTGCGGACCATTCGAATGAGATTATACAGGGGTCTTGTGCCACTGAGCATTGCCAGAATATATGCAGGAGATTTGTTGGTTCAGGACCACAAAAGGGGCATACTGGATGTGTCTGCTGATTGAATTTAGCCACCCGCTCAGGGTCATGTGTATCCTATGCATAACTTGTAGCTGTATCATTCTGTGCCTCATGTTTCTTGAGTGTCGCCTCCCATATAGTAGGGCCCTCTCTCAGACTGTGTCCTCTATCTCAGCACCAAAATCCTGACCCCACGCCTCTTTCACCCTATGCGTCCCTCATACCTTCCAGCAGTTTGCCATATGTTCATGACACTGTGTACCAACCATCCTCTATCTCATATAGCAAGGCCAGTGTTCCCTCACACTCTGGCAGTTCCACCCACACCTTCTTTGCAAACCTCAACAGCCTTGCCCTTTATGCATGCCACATCGGCTCATAACTTCCAGGAACACCATCAATGTCCCATTGTGGAAAATATCCCCCGCCGTAGCCAGCCCCAATGTTTTCAATGGCCGCACACTGTCCCTGTCCCTGCAAAGGAAAGTCGTCAATGGCATATGTGGAGAATATGGGTGTCATATCATTAGCATTCTCAGTGTCCTCTCCCAGAGCTCCCGGCCCAGCACTAATAGGGAGGGTCTACACGTCAAGCAGTTTTTTTTAGATCCATAGTGCTTCCTTCATCAGAATCAGCATGATAGCCTCCTACATCAGCTCTGTGTCTAATGTGACCTCATCAGCCAGCCACCCAGCCATATATTGGATTTGGGCTGCAAGATAATCCAGTTCAAACCATGGAAGTTGCACCCCGCTCTTTTCATAGCACATACACAGGGTGGTCGTTGCGATCTTATATCTACCTGACCCCAGAGAAACCCTTTGATCTCAGAACCCTGTGTTTTAAAGAAGGCCCTAGGAATATTGAACGGCACATTGACAAAATCATACAGAAGGCCGCTTAGATGGGTTGTGATGTTGTGATGGTAGCAAGCATTTGTTGCACGAGGTTGGGTTTTAAATTACCTTTGATTTTCAATCATTCTTTTTGTGGGTTTGTTACCAATGGAATTCTTGTAGTTTAATATGCTTTTTTTTGCTTTCAGGATTGCGGATCTGTAACTTCGGATTTTCCGTCAGTATTTGTTTTTGTCCGATTGGTTAAATGATTTCTCCATTAGTTTATGTTTGTTTTTTTAATTCCCTCACTTCTTCTGTGAACCATCTTACTGCAATTTTCTTTGTGATGGGTTTAAAGAGGATTTACTGCCATTTCCTGGCTTTGCTGAATTCTTAGGCCCTCTTCTGGCCATAATGGCTGCATGCAATGGTCTGGGCATTGCTCCGATTTGGGGTTTTGGCTGCCGGGTGTTCTTCTGGAGATTCCCTTGTCCTGCTACTGGTCATCCTCATCTGCAGGGGCCAGCCCTTCGATCCTGGAACCATTTTTCCAGACTGTTTTATTGCATTTTACTGTGGTTTCCCACTTGGTTTAGGAAGCTACCACTGCCTGGAAGGTAGTCGGGACCCCAGCAAGCCACCAAATGCGCTTGCCTGGGCCATCTATGGTCACACCACTGTTGTCTTGCTGCAGGTGTAAGTTTTGCTGGTGTGCCATCCATGTTCGCCTGCTGAGCCGTTGGGTTCTGGCATGTGCAGGTTACTCCCTCCTCCTGGAACCAACTCTATTTTTGATTCCACTCATTGATGGTGGGTCCCACTCCTGTGTTGGACAATTGTTCTTCTTTTGAGCGGTCAGGGTCATCATTGGCTCAGGGTCCAAGGCTCTGGGTTATCCTTAATTACACCCTTTAAAAAGAAGGCTTTTCTTACTGGCTTGCTTCGTCTTCAGGAAACCAATTTATTGGAAGCAAACAATGCAAGTACTTACCTCTGGGCAATGGGTTGGTGAGTCCCCATGGTCAGAGTTCTGCAGGTCACCTTTGATTGAAATTCGCCATTAGTTAATATTGGGGGGGTCTGAATACTGCTCCTGGTGCTGCCGGGTCTTGAACCCTGAATTACTTCTTGTGGGTCTCCACTGGTGTCCCTTTCGGTCGACTGCATTCCTGTGGGCCTGTGGGAAGATTTAGCAGGCTTTTCCTGTTGTTTCATATGAGGCACTGTTCTCGTCATTGGAACTCCAACAAGGGGAACTGCAAGGTACTTACCTGGGCTGTAGCGTTTTTCTAGGGTCATGGAGTAGCTCAGGAATAACTTATAAATACATTGAAAACAGTTACGCACTACATCTCTAATAAGGAAATGTCATAAATTAAACAGAATACCTGCAACAATTGAAGAAAAGTTGTAAAAAAATGTGCCTTATCCAAACCTACCCATAATCTCCCAAACATAGCTTGGTACAACATTCCTATTTCCTCCCAAATGTATTTTTGTGCAACAATCTATCTCGCAATTAATCATCCAATCTACAGAGGGAACATGAAAAGAACGATACTGACTAGGAAATCATTGGGAAAGCAAGGAAGGAACATTAATAGTAAGCCAAGTCGAATGAATTCTAAAATATGATTAGTCGAATGTGGGGTGCTGGACTGGGACTTTGTGGCAAGAGTCAGAATGTTAGAGCTAACAGTGGGGCAGCCTTTTGTATGGGGAAATTACAGTTCCAGTGAGGCTATGCAGGCTTGGCAGCATTCGCGTGACAAGCCACGTGGAGGTGAGGCTGCCGTTGCAGCCTCTTAAGCCCCACCTCACCCTGTGCTGCTTGCTGGTGATTTTGGATTATGCAGGCACGGGCCGAGGTCAAGAGCGATTGCAGCCACTGAGGATGAAGACTGGAGGCAAGCAGCAGAGTAGGCAGCAGGAGAGTGGGAGATCCACGCTCCATGCCGGTCCGCTCACACCTGTTCCCTGGTGCACGCCACGTTCACTCTCCTCAGCAGAGCAGAAGGTTTTGGTGAGTTGGCGTCTCTTGATTTGTTGTTCAGCATTCACAGCTAACGCCTGGGGATACTGAGGACGGGTCCCAAGGCCAGAGATGAGTACCAGAGCATAATGTGTCTTGATTAATGTGAACTTTGACCACTATGGGCATGTAAATCGAGATTACGAGATGGCGGCAAACTTCATAACAAGTTCTTGGTTATCGGAGAGAAGAGTTGAGCTCATTAGAGACAATTCCTTCCACTTGTGGGGAAGAACCGTTCAAGGAAAGGATGGAATGAAAGACTCCTTGTTGCCGCTAATTCACTGCTAATGCTTCAATGTTGTTTGTGTCACATGTTTTTCGTGCTACTTGCTTCTGAGTCTTGCTGGACCAGTTTATGTGCTTACATGTGTTTGTTAAACTGTCATGCAACCATGTGCTTCCAATCATGCTCAGTATGTATGAGTGTGCTAGACAGGAGGACAAGATGCGGAGAAGAGTGGCTCTTGATTAAGGAAGGGTATGCTGGTATCACAGGTGGGCAGGAACTCCAGGAGGTGACTTAGAGATGTTAGGTTTGGGCAGTCAATTCAGTGTATTTGTTCTTACAATGTATTTTGGTTACTATGGTATGTATTTTTCCCTAACTCCCCTGGGGGGGCGTGGCTACAGAGCCATGAGATAGGAAGTGTGTCTGCGGTGCGCCTGCTGATCCTAAACGATCCGGATGAGAAGATATGAGTTGTGGCGACTACAGCATATCATTTTAGAACTGCAGATGCACCGGCGGGGAACAACTATATCTCAATTCCGCAATGAAAGGAAAATCAGTTTAGGAGTTGCGAGTCGGAGAAGCAGGACGGTGTCCCGTCGGGAGAAAAACAAGATGGTGGCGGTATGGAGACAAAGGATTGTGCCGACAAACTGTAACAATGTTTGAAGTGCGGCCGGGACACAGACGCGGCGGTATTGGACCCTGACCGGCAGGAAGACAGAAGTGGTGAGGAGCGGAAAGAAGCAAGTGGGTCCGGACAGCGCTGACGTAAATAGGAGCCCCTGCGAGGACTGTACAGTGGACTGGCACCTCGCAATGGTGAGGAGGTGCACGCGCTGAGGACCGGAGTGGCATGACCCTTTCACCAGGTCTCCCGATACCATGGAATCATTGCAAACACACCAGCAGAATTGTAGTCCGGTAACGTCAGCGGGCTGCTCGAGTGAAGGAGTCAGATGAGGGATCAGATACGAGGCCGCCGACGCACTGGTGCATCTTGGGAACCCCCGACAACATTGTAGCCATAATAAAGTTGGGAAATTTACCACTGAGAGGAAACACGAAATCGGAGAACGCACATGACCTTGAAGCTGAACTTTATGGGAAAATACAAAACAGCTACAGCGGATACTGTATCAAGCATGTGAGAGGTGCTGGCTGGGACTCCTGAATGTAGTGAAACTGACAAATAGAAAAAAAGCTAAGGATTCTTACACGCACCAGAGGCACAGTGTGTGTACAACAGTAGAAGAAATGGGAGCATGACAAAGCCAGGTACATAAGGTGGGGAAGTACGACACGGGGGTACTAATAAATATTCAGATGCTATAACACGCAAGCACAAGGTGAGGGGCAGGGGCTACACTGATGAAAAGCAACAGGCGTAACTCAGGAGAAACATGGCGGCCTGGCCTGTGGAGGATACAGGACCGGAATAACTCAAACAGTGGAGCGGTAGGTTGCAGTAAGACCGGCCGACACGGGATGGCAGGACTGGACAGGGCTGTGAGCAGATGAAGAGTTGGCCAGCAGGGTACGGCAGCGGAAGACTGCATGCGGCTTAGGGCAACAAAGGGAAATAACAAGATGCCTGGAACAACCATTAGTCTGTGACTGGACTAACCAAGGATACAGTTCTTGCTCAACACGCTAGGACTGCCCGCAAGCCATAAGGAGCGCAGCAACAGGGACCACTTTGCTATCAAGTGTTCCCTTGCCATATTGCAGAGACCGCAACTATCAGACAATCAGAGCCGTACTTCAGGCGGGACAGTGCCTTTGGAGGTTAAAGTCAGCGATGGGGCCCCAGGTAAAGCCGCAGACGTCGGAAAGGGACATAGCAATATAACATAGCTTGCGGAACACAGACCCCCCTGGAGCAGAGTAACCCTGAACCGGAAGTACTACATAGCGACAGTGAACTGACCAAGTATGCTGACAGATACGCGGCCCAACACTGCACCGCAGCAGACCAGACAGTGTACCACACCGATTATAGCGGAAGAGGGGGTCGTGAAGTAAGTGGCAGCAACAATGGCATCTAAGCCAAACAAGAACAAAGTGAAACAGTCATCGATGGACACATTTGCCAACTCAGTGCAAACGACGGACGATGCGAAAACAGTAGGGCAGGAAGCACGAGGACAAGAGGTCCCCAGGCGCAGTAACCAGCAGATCCTGGAGGCCATAGTGGAGTTGAAGTCATCATTGGAATGTAAAATTGACGCTATTAGCATTGATGTGAACCTCTTGAGACAGGACGTCAGAGCATTGACAGAACGCACAGGAGTGCTAGAGAAAGAGGTGAAGGCTAACACAAGCAGTTGCAACAACAACTCTAAGGATCTGGAGAACACAGCAGGAGAGGCGTAAGGTCGGGCATATAGAAATAACATATGCATTGTCGGACTCCTGGAAGGACAGGAAGGCACAAACCCGACAAATTTCATTGAAAATATGTTGTTGCAAAAGATAGGAGCTGAGTCCTTCACCCAGGGGTTCAAAGTTGAAAGAGCGCACAGGGCCCCGACAAGGACACCACCACCCGGGGTCCTGCCTCGGCCGATCATTGCCAAGATATTGAACTACAAGGACAGGGAAAGAATCCTAGAACACTTTTGGAAAGGAGGAATGATAAGCAGTGCATCGGCGACCATCACAGCGTACCCGGATTATACTTTCTTGGTGCAAAAGCAGAAGATGAACTATGTGGCAGTCAAGAGGAGGTTACGTGTAGCTAACCTTAAATACATGTTGCTATACCCGGCAAAGATGAAGGTCTTGCATAAAGACCGAGTTGTTTTTTTTCGACACTCCGGACAATGTGAACAAATGGATGGACAGGCCGAACTTCCCGTCTGAGACAGATGACCAGACAAGAAGCGGAAGTGATAAGTGAACCGGCATTGCTTACAAAATGGACATTTGGACTGGGCTGTGGCCATTGTGTAATGATAAGACAGTGACAGAAAATGGAACACTAATTTACAGTTAGCTAAATGCAGGAAGCACTGACACTGCTTAGCTTTAGACGGCGCCAAGATTCACACTATCACCCTCCTTAGATTAGATAGGATACTAGTAGTTCAGTATCCTGGGCACGGAAATGGAGAGGGGTGAATTTGGGGTCTACATACTCGGCATACGCCAGGGTGGTGCTAATATGGGTAGCACCGACTGTTCCGTTCAAGGTCCTCCAGACCTGCTTGGATATGGATGGTAGGATGATCATACTACGGGGGGAGGGTGGAAAATAGAGAAATATGCGTTATTAACACATATGCTCTAAACCACGACACAGCTGCATATTTCCGATCCTTGTATGCCAAAATAGGCCCGTATAGGGATGGGGAGATACTATGGGGAGATTTTAATTGCACGCTAGACCCGGTGAAAGACAGGTCGGATGGTAAATTTGCTCATCCAGCCACTGCAGTGAAAACCCTAAATACGTTGCTGCATGCATTCAGGTTAGAAGACGTGTGGAGGACAATGCACCAGCAAGATCGGGTAAATTCTTACTATACTGCCTCCACAAATCTCTACATGAGGTTAGATTATGTGTTTGCGGGAGGAGAACTATTAGGGGACTTTAAACGAGCTGAATACAAAGCAAGGGTCCTCTCAGACCACACGCCTCTGGTGGTCACGTGGTAGGCCTTCCCACCCCGAGCCAGGATTCAAACATGGAGACTTAGGGCGGAAACACTCAGAGATACAGAGTTCTGGGAACATCTAAGGGAGGAGGTGAAGGAATATTTTCAGTATCACAGGGGTAGTGTGAAATCAGCAGGTACACTGTTGGAGGCTTTTAAAGTGGTGGTAAGGGGAGTAGCCATATCGAAGTCAAAGGGCATACAAGATGTGATTTTACGGGATTTGAAGATGGCGGAAGGCAGGTTGGAGGCTATAGCGCAGGCGGGAGACAGGTCCCTAGACGAAGCAAAGGAGGTGACCCGCCTACAACAAGACTGTTGGAAACATTGGGATAGGTTAAGCAATTTAAGCCACAGGAAATACAGCGAGAGACAACATGCAGAAGGGGACAAGCCGTGGTGATTGTTAGCTTGGCTCTACAAAAGCGAGAACAAACGGGAGCCAATTAGAGCAGTAGGACAAACGGATGGGGGGTTGTGCGAGACACAAGAAGGAGTAAATACATGTTTTTATGAATATTATAAGTGATTGTATGAGGAAACCTCAGACTGTGATATGTCAGAGATACAGAATGCACTGTCTGAGATTAGTTTGCCCAAGCTAAGTTTAGAAGAACTAGACAGACTGGAGGTCCCCATTACGGTAGAGGAACTAGAGAAAGTGGTCAAAGAATTACTGACAGGCAAAGCCCTGGCGAATTTGATAAAGAATACAAGACAGAAAATAAACCAGAGACAGACTGTGGCTCATATAGACCCCTTTCCTTACTGAACCAAGATGGGAAGATACTCACAGCAGTAATGGCCTCTAAGGTTCAAACCGATCATAGCCAAGCTTATACACCCTGTACAGACAGGATATGTCCCGCACAGAAATATTACCATTAATTTGCTCAGAATGCACCATGTGATAGATTGTACCCAGGGAGATACACAACAATGCGTGGTGGTATCTCTTGATGCGGTCAAGGCGTTTGATTTGGTTAGATGGCCATGGCTACTGTCGGTGTTGGAAAGGTTTGGTATGGGACCGACATTACATGGGTGTGACTGTTGTATAACAAACCAGTAGCTAGGGTCAAAACAGGCTCAGTCATCTCAGAACAATGGCAATTAAGTAAGGGTACAAGACTGTGGTGCCTGTGCTCTCCGATGCTTTTTATCTTGGCGTTAGAGCCACTGGCTGTTTACCTGTGGGATGCATATGGAGAGGCAGGGATAGACACGTCTGGAGGAAGGCATTTGATCTCATTGTATGCGGATGATATGCTTCTTTACTTGCAACACACAGCGACAAATTTGCAGTATGTCCTAGAAGTGATGGAGCGATAAACTGCTTTAATAAGAAATAACAACCAGCAAAAGCACTCCCTGGTGGCAATTTATTTAATTTTCTGGAAATAAACTGTTGTTAACTAACTGTTGTTGTCAGAATGAGTACTTCCCAATGACTGTGTGGCTGCTACACAGATTCACTCTAAGAAAATTCGGAATTGGGAAAAGTCTACTGAAATGCGCCAACGTTTTGGTAAATTGTTCTCAGGTAAGTCAAAGTCGTAAATGTTATTGTTCAAATCTTCTTTATTATTAAACTTTAGTTCAAATCTATGAACAAATCATGTTCTACCAGTGTTAACTTCACACCTTGTATTCATTCTTCAATTCAATTCACAAATTATATTCAGTCAGTGTTGACTTCACACCTTAAGTCAACAATACATTTTTGTTGTATTTTGATTGCAATACAATTTCGGATCTCTATGAGTTGATAGGTAAACTAATCTTGATAGCACAAGTTAATCCTGGCTACAAGAATTTATTGTGGATTTAAGGTGTGAAGTCAACACTGACTGAATATAATTTGTGAATTGAATTGAAGAACGTATACAAGGTGTGAAAATATAATTTGTGAATTGAATTGAAGAACGTATACAAGGTGTGAATTTAACACCGGTAGAACATGATTTGTTCAAAGATTTGAAGTAAAGTTGAATAATAAAGAAGATTTGAACAATAACATTTACGACTTTGACTCACCCGAGAACAATTTACCAAAAAGTTGGCACATTTGAGTAGACTTTTCCCAATTCCGAATTTTCTTACGATAAGCTGCTTTACCGGACATAACAGTTAATCCACAGAAGTCGAAGTTTGTTTCCATTAGGGGGATATATCGGAAAGCCTGTGAGCATGCTGGCTGTGCTGCCAATCAAGTGGGAATTAGATACATTATGTTATTTGGGGGGGACATTTATCACAATCCCAAGACAGAACATACACGGAACACAGTGAGAACAATGAACGGAATAGAAAATTCTATATCCTTCTGGGCTAGGTTGCCGTTATCCATGATGGGACGGGCAGCGCTGCTGAAGATGGTGGTGCTCCCGAGACTCCTTCATTTCTTTACAAATGTCCCGTTCGCGATACCGAGGTTGCTCTTCAATAAACTGCATAGTGAACGTAGGAACCTCAAGTGGCATAACTCAAGGTGCAGGGTGGCACTCTGGAAGCTTCAAAACTCGTATGAACTAGGTGGAATAAAACTGCCCAACTTCGAAGCATACTTTGTAGCTAGCCAGTTGCAATTTGTAGCTAAATGGCTATCTGATGAACAAACACATGAGTTGCGGCTGTTACAAACAACAAGTTCCCAGTTCTTTTTAAAGGAATTCATATAGATAACCGACCCTAGCATGACTCGCTCGTCCAGGTTGAAGAGATTGGGGAGGGTAATGTGGCGTAGTCTGTGTCTGTCAATTGATGGGGAACACCACACCGTATTCCGCGCAGATTCCGCTGGTGGCGCTAGAGGGGGACCAACTGTGGTTGAATGTGAGGAAACACTGGGGACCTGATAAAGGAGGGTGCGCCTAAGGAGTTTGAGGAATTGATAAAGGAAGCCGGGGGGCACTCAGGACAACCCCTTACACACTCCTGCCTACTGAGGAATATAAGGCATAGATGGCCGGGGACCGAAGTGCCATTGCTGCCAGATGAGACGATTGAGACATTTTATGATGTATCAGAAGGCGGGCATGAAGTTTCGGGGATATACGAGCTGTTAATGTCCAAAGTGGGGAAGGAGTTGGGGCAGACGAGACAGCAATGGGAGGCAGATTTGAAAGACCCAATGTCAGATGCGGTGTGGAACAGAGCTATGGCGTATCATAATAAGGTGTCCAGAAACGCACAGCTCCAACAGATCCAATTATACATAACCCACAGGTCCTATCGGACCCTGAATAGAATAGCAAAATTTAGCCAAGCAGCGATACAATCATGCCCAAAGTGCGGGGAGGTGGATGAAGATCTGGTCCATATGTTCTGGGTCTGCATAGAGATTGGTAGATTCTGGGGGGAGGTGGTTCAAGCATTAGAAAAGGCGGATGTGACCTTGGAAATCGGATCCCCCCTGGCTTGTTTGCTGGGGCGCTCTGCAAGGCCCAAGAGAGCTAAACATGTGAGTAAATTGAGGGATCTGGCAAATATATTAGCGAAATGCAGAATAGCAATGGAATGGAAAGAGCAGACAAGGCCTTCGGTGCAAGTATGGTGGAGGGACCTGTTGAAATGGCCAAATGCAGAAACTGCGGCATGGTAAGATGCAGTGGGCAGGAACTCGGACCAAGAAGGGGAGGGGGTGGAAGCATGGAGACAGCTGATTGCAGAACTGGCCACGTTCACACCGGATACCAGAGAATCAAAACACATTCCTGCACAAGAGGATGCTGATATCAGATTTGCGAATGGAGAGTAAGAAGGGGGGTGGTGGATATGCGTGGTAGGCCGGGATAGGGGAGGGGGAAGTTGGAGGGAATGGGGGAATAAACAGTCAAGATTGGTAAAAAAGATAATAATAAAAACGGTTTAAAAAAAATACCCCTCCATATCCATTCATGTTCCCTAACCCTCCCACCTATCCACAACTTCTACCTAAACCTCTTCCAGACACTGGCTGCCGTGTGGTGACCTGTTTTTCATAATCAGGAACCCGTGCCAACCTAGGGTGGAGGATCGACTTCCATTCGCTTCCATGGTCAGGAAGAAGTTGTGTTACTTCCCAGTGGGCCTGACAATCACCAGGGCCCGATAAAATCACCAGCCCCTGATACGGGAAAACAACACAACCCAAGTCAAATGGATTCTACCACTCCACCTTAAGCAGAAGTGCTAAAGGCATTACATTAGATTCAAGTGGAGTTAGTGCATGCCCGACAGGAAACTAACACTTTAAAGACTGAGGTTAGTGGGCTATTAGCACAAAGTACCCCTTTGAAGAATGCCGTTGCTGCCTCTCCTGCTGCCTCATCAAGCCTGTCCAACACAGTAGTGGTTCAGCAGCAGTTGGGGGTGCTGCTGGCCCAACCCCAAAGATCTGCAGGGACCCTAGGAAGTGCTCCATGTTTTTAACACAATGCCAACTACACTTTTGAGTTTATAGCCCTTTGGGTAACGTGCAATAGATGGGGATGCAGAATAACTGAAATATTAAAAAATAATCAAACCAACTCAGGAAGATGGCAACGGTTGCTGTTTTATTAACAATTATCTAAAACAGGAGTTACAATGGACATCAACAGACCTTCGCTCGAGTTCTCAGCACATATCACATAAAAACACATTTATATACTAAAAATACATCAGACGTGACGGCATACTACATGGCAAATGAGAAAAACCTAAGAGGGATTGTGATACGCTCAAGGGGAACATCTAAGTATACTTTCTATAAGGGGTGGGATTGGGATTGGAGCTCTGCTGTCAGGTGGACAACTTATGCCTACTTCTAAAACATGTAATTTTGAACACTATTAAGTACACAATATATCATTGGCTCTCAAAATATAAGGCCCTTCATTATACAGCCCTCTATAATTGGTTGGCATGCTTGTGCCATGTCTGGAACATTCAGTTCACTTAGCAGCACGTAAGATCAAACCCAGGTGCCAGGAGGTGGACTTGACTTTACCTCCCCACCCAATTAGCCAAACATCTCTCATCACCCATGCCTTCTGCCATGAAAATTGTCTTTGAACTTGGCCTTGCAGTGAATTCTTGTCTCTGGGAATATAAGGGAGTGTGAGCACACGCTATTGTTGGTCTAGAACGCGAAGCTCAACTCTATTTGCATCATCTGCTCACGTGACAGGAGACCACGATTTTCTCCGCTTTACAGCCTTTAAATGTCTTAATTGAATAAAACTTGTTACGCTTGGTGGTCTTTCTTTGCACCTTAACAAGGGATGATTCAGCTTCTCACGTTCACTGCCTTCGAGAATAGATAACCGGCCTTGGCTGCTTCAGTTTTGACACCAGGCCAGAGAGCCTCGCCATTCTAGTCTACGATCTTCAGCTATGTCTTGCTGCGACACAGCTTTCGGCCTTTCCTCTCAATGGGTCTGGGCTTACTAAATTTGTGATACTGATGTCCAGCTTCTACACAAGGCGGCTTTGCCTGCAGTCTATTCACTATGTATAACCAGTTTCTATGATCACTTAGTCTACTTGCGTTACAGCATCTGTACAGTCATTGAAAGGCTTGCATGTTCTGCAGTGCGTCACACATGTGCAATCTTTTCACATACAAACGTTCACTCAATTCTTAACTTCGTCATCAGTTTCTGTAAGGTCCATGCATTCTTTTCAGCCAATATTCTCAGTGCGTCACACTAGGGGTGTCACAGTATTAGTTTTATGACGGTACGATAACCTTCTTGCCAAATGACGGTATATCATGGTTATCGCGGTATAGCAGGTGGAGTTAACCAATCTTAACAAATATTTTCTAAAAATGTCATGAATTGTCAGATTTATCATCACAAACAAAACCAGGCACCCAGGGCCAGAATTGGGCTTTTCAGCATACTTTCCACTGAAATGCCACCCCTTGCTTCCACCAAACACAAACACACGTGTGGAGAGGAGGAGGAGGGGGGCAGGGGAGCCCTGTTGCGACTGGCAAAGCAAACTGAATAGCTTTTCTTAAGTGGTCATTTAAGCTTTTAGCTCCCCCACTGGCTAATGGTGAAGATGAACATGTTGCCATCTTTATAACCTGCATGCCACAGATCAATGGAGGCTGATGGTAGTATACGCTTGTGCGCATACACACGCACGCTCTCTTTACGTTACAGCCTTTAGTTTACTTGAGGGCCAAAAGGTGTTCAGTAATCACAGACATCTTACCCTTTGGTATGGCAGCAGGGAATACCACAGATGAGTGAATTTCTCAGTGTGACTTATTATTTGTAAATTCAATGATAGAACCACGGAAATCCCCCATTGTCATATGTTTAGCAAACATTATCCATTATAAATATATAAACCCCAAAGCCGCCAACCCAAAGAAACCCTTTTCCTTCTTGGCACCGTATTTAATCTTCCTATTGCTAACATACTGATTTTGTGTCAGGCACGTGTGGTTTATTGAATGGCATTAAAAACTGCTCCAACTGATACTGCTTGGCAGATGGCACATCCAACAGTGCAAGACAAATACTGTGCAGCACTTGCTTACTGCAGCCTTTCCAAATCAGATTGGAAAGCACACTTAACGGTATAAACGGTATACCGGTATAAACAATGTGACGGTTATTATTGTTCAATTAAGTGGTTCACGGTATCTTTAACGGTATACCGTTATATCCCTACGTCACACTCGTCTCTTTTAACGTCACCAGCTCCTATTTCACTCGTTTTCATATTCCTTCAGGGAGTTCCTCCCTCAGATTGTCATCTATTCGGGGATAAATTTGATAAGGTTTTCTCAGTGGATATCTTCTTTCGACTACTCGTCGTGGAATTGTCACAACAGCTGGTGTCAAGCATGGCACAATCTCAGGCTTACAACATACAGTCGGTGCGGGGGAGGGATTTCCTGCAAAGGCTTGTAGCTGCTCCTCTACCTTCCCCCCTCTGGTCGAGTCATCAACCACCTCTTAAATGTTCACCACATCCTGATATTTTCTCTTGAGGAAGTGCTTCTTTGGAGTCCAGATCTTCATCATCCACCTCAGGGTGCCGGCTGATTTAACATGTTCATCTACACTCCAAGTCATGTAGTTGCACTGTCCATTCGGATTACAATAGACCCATCGTCCCAAGTACTTCTTATGATTCTTTAGATACAGGAACTTTGTTCCTTCGGGTGCTACGATGCTGGCCTTTATGTATTTTCTGACATCTTCATCAGTCAGTTAATTGGGTCCAAACCCTGATTCAACATCAATCATGATCTTCATTCCTACTGCTTTCTTTGCCATCTTCTTGCATTGGACAATTATTATCTTGATTATACAGAATCCAAACATCACCATCACAATATTGCTCCAAGAAAATTGAAGATGTTTGCCATCAACTGCGGAATCCATGAGAATATGGAAGCAAACCAACTGTCATCTATGATGTCCTCTGTTTCGTCTTCCATCTTGTTATGCAGGTTCGTTAGCAACGTTATGGCCTCTGTCAAGGTCCCATTTTTGTTATCGTGAGAAGGTATGAATGTGTAAGATGATCCCTGATGTTGGCGCGAACTCCTCCTTCCATTGCTGTGATCATGTCAAGGACATATCTGTTCCCTAGGGCCTTCAACTCTTCTTTGATAGCATTGAATCCATTTATGGTGCTGATGATTGTCTGCAGAAGCTCCCATCTGGTAATTTGCAACCATTTGGCATTGAGCATCGTCTGGATCCCAGGCATTAATATAGTTACAAATACTGAAGCAGTCTTGCTGACCAACCTGTGCTCATAAAGAATGGCTTCAAATGGTTCTATTGACTTGACTGAAAAGTAATTCACTCTTCTGGTTCGATTAAGAAACTCAGGTGATCTTCTTTTTCTCAAACGGGCATCTACTTTTGGAAATTCTCCAATGTTCAGATCACTCCAAGGATTCACTAATGCTGGAACATGGATGCACACCAAAGAACACGTTCCTCCCCAATCCTTAGGCAACTTAATGTAGGCCCCAGGTCCACAAGCCCAATATCGATCCATCAGGACGGTTGTCCCTGCTCCCATTCTGGAAACGTCAATTGTAGTTTTGCAGCCTTTGTCTCCCACATGCTTCCTTCCATGTCTTCGGAAGCACAATGTTCGCATTCGCCAATGGGACCACAACCACTGAACCTGATTAATCTTCCACCCATGTCAGTAGTTTGGCATGCTTAGCCCATGACTTCAAGCATCTATTGTTCACTCTCTGCGCCTCTTGCACATATTCTGACTTTAATAGATGAGTGTCAAAGAAAAAGAGAGAGGAGCAAAGGCTACCCCACCCATAACACCTCACGGTAAGGTATCTAGCAACAACCTGTACAGGGTACTAATTCTCCTGTCAATATGGTCAGTAATCAAAGACAATCACTTAAAACAAAATGTATTCTTCAAACATATAAAAACATATTAAACACATCTTTATAGCTAAATGCAAGTAGCACATCCCATACTCAGAGTATTGATCTTATGCTAATTGTCGTATTCATAGGTACACAAAAATATAGTGTATTTAGTAACCATGTGACAAATTACACACTATTGGTCGCACATTAGTGTTTCGAGCTCAAAGAGTAAACTAAAAGTTATTTCAGTTTATATTTGTTTATTATAAAAGACTATATTGAACCTTTGTACGCTCTTCTTAGTCTTGTGTCCCATGCACGGCTTGTCGTTGGGCAATTCAGATGGTGTTGCTCATTATTAGTGTAAACACCGGAACAATAATGATTTCGTAATTCCTCTGAAAGGGAACCAAGAAGACCTTATCAACAATGCTAACTACTCCCCAGGCACCTCATGCATTAGCGTTGTTGATAAGGTCTTGGTTCCCTTTCAGAGGAATCACGAAAATACCATTATGACTAAGAAGAGCGTACAAAGGTACAATATAGTCTTTTATAATAAGCGAAGGGGTGTTGGAATCAGACCTTTATGAAAACTGTACTAGATAATAAATGACAAGTTACTCATCGTAGTGACAAACGAGTCCCCTTTCCTGCATACTGCATGGGCGTCCCTTCCTAGGGACGGGAGACGGAACCCTTTTCACCAGAAAAAAACCTTCTTCCCCTTTAAATTTAGAGAGGTGCGGCCCTGGGAGCATGCACTACCCTGACTCCGCCCACAGGTGCTACACCTCAGTCCCCATTGACGTGTCGACAATATTTACCATTGCCTAATGACACCAGTATTATTAGGGGAGGATGGTGGGACGTATGGGGGAAAGGGGACTAAGGACTAAGAGTATGTTGTAATTACTCTTTCGTCCCGTCCCCTTTCCTCCATACTGCATGGGTGATACAACTGAATGTATCCCCAGGGCGGAGAAGAGACCCTCGTTAAGCAAATAGGTTTCTAAGAACCACCTGTCTAAAGGCCGCGCCTGACTTAGAGCTGGCGTCCAAACAGTAATGCTTACAGAAAGCCGAAGGGGTGGCCCAGGTGGCCGGACTACTTATGACTTGCCAAAGAACCTACCACTGGAATGCTATGGCCGTGGCCTTGGCTCTGACCGCGTGAGCGTGCATGTTAGCTGGCAGCGGCTTGTGCTGCCCCACATAGGCCTCCTTGATGGCTGCAACCATACACTGTGCTATGGAAGCCTTGGATGCTTGATACCCGGGTCTGGATCCCCCAAAGGTGACAAAAAGTGCATCCGACTTGCGGAAGGCCTTGGTCCTGACCAGATAGAATTTCAGAGCGCGCCTGACATCCAGACAGTGCAAGACTCGCTGAGCCTCGTCCTTGGGGTCAGCGAAAAACGTAGGTATGACTATTTCCTCGTTTAGATGTAAAGCGGAGGGTACCTTAGGTAAGAATGCCGGGTGAGTCCGCAGGACCACCTTATACCGGTGGAAAGTGGTATAGGGTTCTGAGGCCACCAGAGCCTGGATCTCGCTGACCCTGAGAGCAGAGATGAGTCCCACTAACAAAGCTGTCTCAATGGTGACCAGCCTGATGTCAGCGGACGCCATTGGCTCAAAGTGTTTGTGCGCCAAGGCGCCCAACACCACATTGAGGTCCCACACGGGGTGTGGCTTCTTGACGGGCGGGTAGAGCCTGGACAAGCCCGCCAGATGTTTCTTTACTATCGGGTTGGAAGAGGAGAAGACCTCCTCCTCTGAATTTCTGTAGGCCCCTATGACTGCCAAATAGGTGCGACATGTGTCCACATGTGTTCAGAGTGTGCAAGGTGCGCCGAAAAGGAGAGTACATCATCCAGCGTGCACCTAAGGGGGTTGATCTCCTTAGAGTCCGCCCAATGACAGAACCTAGCCCATTTACTTCTGTATTGGCTCCTGGCAGCCTTGCTCCTGGCGCCCTCAACGATCTCCATGTTAGCTTGTGATAGGCTCAGGTGCCTGAGTGTGACATGCTCAGGAACCATGCTGCAAGGGTAAACTTCTTTGGGGCGGGGTGTATGACCCTACCTCCCCTGCTGGGACAGGAGATGTGCTGGACCCAGCGGAAGGTGAATGGGAGGTCTGTCTGTGAGGCTGAGGCTGAGCAGTTCGGAGAACCACAGTCTCACCGGCCACCAGGGAGCTATCAGAATGATGCTGAGGTGACAAACCTCCCTTATCTTGCGGATCACCCTGTGGATCAGGGGTATGGGAGGGAAGGCGTAGGCCGTCATGCCCTCCCACCGTATCTGTAATGCGGCACCCAGGGAGCCGGGGCCCTGCCGCTGCCAAGACGCGAACTGATAGCACTTCCTGTTTGTCCAGGAGGCACACAGATCCACCTTAGGGTAATCCCATCTGCTGAAGACCTCTAGGAGCACCTTGTCGTTCAATTGCCATTCATAATTGTCTGCTCCCAGACTGCTGAGCCTGTCCGCTTCCAAGTTGGTCTCCCCCGGGAGGTGGATGGTGTTGAGGTAGATGTTCTCCAGGGCCCAGTCGCACATGCTGACCGCTAGGTTGCACACCGGAGGGGACCTGTTACCCCCTGCGTGTTGACATAGTACATGGTGGTGGAGTTGTCGGTCTGGATAAGGACGATCTTGCCCCCAATGAGCGGAAGGAAAGCTCTGAGGGCTAACCAGATGGCCCTGATTTTCAGCCAGTTGATGTGTGACTCCTGCTCCTGCCGGATCCAAACTCCATAAATGTTGTGGCTGTCCAGAGTGGCTCCTCAGCCCTATAGGGAGAGGTCCGTAGTGATAGTGACCTGCGGGCACGGCTGCCAGAAGGGCCTGCCTGTCCGCAGGTTGCAGTCTCTGGACCACCATATGAGGTCCCGTTTGAGAGAAGGCGGTATGCTGACCAGCTTCGCTTGGGAGCTCCTTTCCTGTAACCTCCTCATCCTGAGTCTCGTGTGTGGCACGGCGAGGAGGACCGCTGCCATGATACCCAGTAAATGCTGGTAACACCAGGCCGAGGTCACTGCTCTGGTCAAGTAGTGAGAAATGGCTCTCCTGATAGCTGTAATCTTGTCCTCTGAAGGAAAGACCCCCCCCCGGAGCTCGTATCCCAGATGAGGCACAGGGAGGTGAGGCTCTGCGTGGGCTCCAGCTGAGACGTCTTGATGTTGATCGTAAACCTCAGGTCGTGGAGTGTGTTTATAAGCACAGAGGAAGTGTGGATAACTCCCTCTGGAGCTCTCGCCCTGACAAGCCAGTCGTCCAGGTACGGGTAGACGTGGTGGCGCTGGGCCCTGAGAAGGGCCGCCACTGCATTAATGAGTCTGGTAAATACCCTGGGGCCTGAGTTGAGGCCAAATGGTAGCACCTTGTACTGGAAATGGCAGCCCATGATCCTGAAGCGCAGGAAGGAGCGATGTGGCTGCCAAATTGGGACGTGTAGGTAGGCGTCCTTCGGATCCAGGGAGCACATCCAATCTCCCTTGTCTAGTGTCTCTGCAATGAGTGCTGGCGTAACCATCTTGAATTTATGAAGAGGGAGGGAGAGGTTGAGGGTGGATAGGTCCAACACAACTCTCAGGAAAGCCTGGTTCTTTTTTGTATGGCGAAAATCCTGGAATAGAAGCCCAATCCTCTCTGAGAGGATGGGACTTCTTCCACTGCCTGGCTCTTGACATGCGACCAGATGCCATTCCAATCTGTGGGAGTGGAGGGCAGGAGGGAGGAGAGGGAGATATCGGTAGGCGGTACCCAGTGGATACTACAGAGAGGATCCAGGGCTCCGTAAATTTCTGGTACAAAAATTGCATGTGAGAGGCAAGCCTGCCCCCCACTGGAGACACGCAGACCCGAAGGGGCGCATCATGCCTTTTTTCCCTCTGAGGCTGCTGCTGAGGAGGTGGACTGGAAGAAGCCCTTGCTCCTGCCCCCCTTTTTGTTGCTTGCGCCGGTGCTGACTCAGCGAGCGGTCAGGCTTCCTCCTCCTTAGTTCCTGGAAGCCCCGGAACCCACCGAAAGACCACCCAAGACAGAGCGTTGATGAGACTGGGTGTACGCCTTGGGCGTGGCCTGCGTTAGCATAAAGATTTCGCAGTTTGCGAGCTGTTCTTCTTTTTATCCAATTCCTCGTCTGTGGTAGAATGAAAGAGGTCACTACCCTCGAACGGAAGGTCCAATATGCATTCCTGGACGTCAGGGTTAAACTTAGTAGCCCAAAGCCAAGCCATCCTTCTCATGTCCGTGGCGATGCAGATGGCCCCGCCAGAGGTATCGATGTGGGCCGCACAGGACTCCATGATGTCATGCGCTACCAGCCTGGCTTCTCCTAGAACCGCCTTTAAGCGTGCTTGGCTCTGCACCGGAGGTTTCTGGTTAGCGGCTGCCAGCATGGCATCAGCGTTGGCCTGACGCAGGTGCAGCGAGGCGTTGGAGTACAGTTTCTTCCCGTACGCCTCCAAGATCTTCTCCTTGCCTAATGGTGCAGAGGACGAGGTGGCCGAGGGCGACCGAGGCTTAGAGTAGAGTGACGCTGCAGCGATCAACGAAGAGTGCAGTTGGGGGTGTGCCGACAACAAGAGTGTATCCCCCTCAATCTGTCTATACTTGGCATCGAGTCGCCGATTGACAGCTTGGGCTGAGTGCGGCTTGAGCCACCCCTTCTTGGCCAGAGCCACAAGGTCTTTCTGCATCGGGATTCCCGTCTTGGTAGGGGGTCTTAGGGTGAGGACTTCTGCCAAGACCCCCTCCTCGGGCTGCTCAACCTAGGTTTGAGGAAGGCCCAAATATTCTGCCAAACCTGCAAGCCTGTCGACGGCGTGTCAGGGTCCTCCTCATCGTCTGTGTCTGGCTGGTCCGGAGTGGTGCTGGGCACCATGGGATGCGTTGTGGGGACTGGAGGCTGTTGTGGAGGCTGTTGCAGAGCCGCCAGAACTGTGGGAGGCAGGGGAGCAGGAATCGAAGGAGCCGGCAAGGGCAGCGGGGCTGCGCTGGGGCCTGTGGTGCCGGAGACATGGGAGGAATGACTTTAGGCGCCGGTGGAGTGACCGGAGGGAGCAAGTCCCTGACTGCATCCCTTAGGATGGCCCCCATCTTTGAGGTTCACATCAGCGCCAGGAACCTGTCAAAGAACCAGTCTTCGGAGGCTGGCAGGAGATATTGACAGAGTGGCTGGGGGCTGCTGGGGCTGGAGCGCACTCTGTCTAGTTTGCAGGGGGAATCTGCCCTGCGCTGCTGATGGATAAACTGTAGGCCACGTACAGTTGACATCAGTCCCACTTTGAAACTCGTTCTTCCATCTGCTCCGTTGCTAGGAGTGACATCGGACGAGCAGCCATTTTGTCTGGCACAGTGGCATCTTGTCGAGCTGCTTGCCACATGCCAAAGTCGTGGTGCTTGGCTCCCGGGCCCAGCCTCCTCCAAGACTCTTGGTGTTGGAGCATGCGGCCTACCCTGCACCTCAGGCCGAGGCCTGGTTGGTGTATTGCCCTCGGCAGAGTCGCCGGTAGTTCTGCGTGCAGGCTCCCCCTCGGACATAATGCCAGTACAAGGGCATTGCCCCTCGGGTGAGCACCCGGCAAAAAAAACCTTGCGGTCCCTCAGCACCGCTTCCGGAAAGGATCTGACGACCCCTCCTCGGCTGTGAGGCCGGTAGCTGGACTAGCCTTGATACGTGTGCCGGTGCAAGAACCCGAGAGTTTCCTCCCAGTCAGGTGTTTTCTCGGAAAGGAGTCGCCCTTATGGGGTGCGATGGAAAATAGTGGCCCTCCTTTGGGCCTCGATCTCTGTCTGACAAAGTCCTTCAAGTCCTCTGGAGGCGACCTTTGGAAGAGCTCCCTCCACCTAGTTAGCCTGTTCTTCAGTGCCCGTGGAGTCAGTGTGTTGCACGCAGTAAAACATTCCCAGCCATGATCGGGGCCAAGGCAGCAGAAGCAAAGAGCGTGGGGGTTGGACGTAGGGAAGAGCCCCTCGCAGGCTGGACACCTGCTGAAGTCGACATGCACCGGAGAGGGGCGTGATGTAGGAGGACCAAGTACCTGAATGACAAAAAGAAGACAACAAGACAGAAGAATCTGCGGAAGAGCGCTTTGATTTACATGGCTGAAGCCAAACCCAGAAGCGCTGGTGAAATCGGCCTGTTCCCGTCCACGCGGAAAAGAGGACTGAGGTGTGGCGCTGGTGGGCAGAGTCAGGGTAGCGCATCCTCCCAGGGCCGTGCCCCCACGCGCCTCTAAATTTAAAGGGGAAGAAGGTTTTTTCTGGTGAAAAAAGTTCTGTCTCCCGTCCCTAGGACGGGACGCCCATGCAGCATGGAGGAAAGGGGACGGGAAGATAGAGTATCAGGCCTTTTTTCCATTTAGTTGCAACATGTTTTCTTCATTGAATACCTCTGACGTAGAGGAGTGAATTAATTACTTTGTCTTGTGAAGGATTGATTTGCAAACAGAACGTTGAACGAATTGAAAGCATCAGCACACGGCACTGCGAGCGCTGCCTTGCCGTGCGCTTCCCTGCTTCCTGGAGGTGGCGGGGCCAGTCTGTGACACGTGACTAATCACGTGACTTTCTGCCGGCTATTTATCAAGACCCGAGACACCCTTGCGACGTGAAGCCCTTCGGAGTCAAGGCCACTGGCTGTTGTGCGGCTGTTAGGCGCTGGGGCGCATAAGGTACTTTTGAAGCAGATATCTACTCTTTCTACTTACACAGCCCACATTGTAAATTTCCTTCTTTAAGCATACTTGCTACTCATTTTTTCTATTTATATTCTACTTGTCTGGTTACAAATGAGACTTCGGAGCTCACCCTTAATGGAAGACACGGCTGACCAGGACGGCTCATATTTGGGTGGAGAGGATTCGACGGGGCCAGTAGTGTCAAATTTTTCCGCCTCAGATACACCCCAGCCAGCTTTAATGATCACCCATGCCCTCATTCATACAGACAGTCAGCAGATAACAGAGACAATTATTCCCTCATCCCTTATTCAAAAGGGTTGGAATACACATTGACAAAAAAAAAAAAATCCAGAGTAGAATTAATGTCCACTTTGTCAGAAAAAGGAATAAGAGTACAAATGATCTAGCTGAATTAACACACATTACCTGGCAGCTTTCTGATCAAAATCATGAGGACGTTGAAAGACCTCTTCCTACAGAACGTCCCCAGGCAATTCCGTTGTTATCGAACAATACCTCAGAAAACAGAGTTAGATTGCCTAGAACTCAGGATCAACAAGAAGGGCCCACAAATCCATCTTCAGAGGCGCCCTCCTCGGATAGTGAAAGCACGCTGGTGGCTCTGGGTTTTGTTCTCAACTCCCTGGTCTCAGTGTTTGAACTTCTAAAAACAGAAGTACAAACCCAAGCAGGTCTTCTGCTGGAACTTTCCAATGAAGTTTCAAAGTTTCAAAGAACGTATCAACAATGACAGCGTTGAACAACATCATGAATAAAATTTTGATTCTGATCATAAAAGACACACAAATAGACACACAAATAGAGGGAGTGAAACAAGGGCTGGACATCACCCAAATTCATAGATTATTAAAGGAGGAGGCAAAGGGTAATGTCATAACACACAAACTCTTAAAAAATCTCCCCTTGGAAATTCAAAACCTCAAAATCCAGTGTCAGATACTGACTGAAGAGGGCCCTATTGATTGTTTTGATGATACCCCGCTGTCAGATTCAGTCTTAGAAGAATTTAGAAGACTAGCAAATGTAGATATTGAAGGAATAGAAGAGATCTTGAAGACCCTATTAAAGGCAAATGCCGAAAATCTGCATGACTGTTCGACTGGTGAAGCAAACTTGAGTCTTGAGGTTCTCCAAAACCCCAAGAGAAGAAAGCGGCAAAAGCAGAAAAAGAGGGGCAGCGCCAAGGATATCCCTCTAGACCCGCAGCCGGAGAAAACTTTGTAAAAATCTAAAAAAAAAAAAACAGCCCTTAAAAAATCAGGAACAAACTTATTCCTAAAAAAGGATAGCAACATCTTTGGAGGAGAAATCATCAGAACTCGCTGCTGCCACATCTTCAGCCAAAGATTCTCTTCAGAGCATACATTAAATCAAACAGAGTACCAGTAAATGGGGTCCTGGTAAAAATGGAAAAAAAAGGCACCTGCAAAAAGTAGTGAGGGATTAAGTGTCACTAAGTTACAAACTTCAAATACTGGTATGCAAACTGAACCTACGTCTTCTGTGATTGTAGCCACTAACAATCAAATTTCAAAAGTGGGCCACACAAGCATTAAGATAGCTCCAATATTCCTAAAAAATAAGTCTCAAAAGGAGAAAAAAGATATAACCAGCTGTGAGGACTCACAAGAAATTTCAAACACTAAAATCAATCTTCTTAAAACCAGTGGTGAAACCAGCAACTTCAATATTAACAACTGTACACTCCCAGCCACCCCTTATTCATGATGAAGTGCTAACTAGATCTGCACCAAGTGAAGCTAACTGTCAGAATGGCTGGGGGAAATCTAGAAATCTTGAGTCTCTTCCCCAGGGTGGAGAAAGAGAGGAGCTTGATGGATCCCATCACATCACAAATGTAAGAAAAACTGAATCAGAAATGGCAAACTTGACAATTCCGAAGGCTTGGTTAAGACTGGAGAGACCTAATAAGTATACATCACTCTGCAGATCAGTCTTACTGTCGGAAATTGAGAAAAATCATAATCTGTTTCTCTTTGCCTCAGAAGACATAGAGTATGTTAAATTCCCGGTAACTGGGGACAAATTTTATGTGGAAATTGGTCTTAACTCAAGAAATGTCCAACAGGCCTTATTTAGTAACAAAAATGAGTTGGCTAGAGCAGGCCTGCTGGTATATGAATCAGAAGAGGAAGACAGTCCCAGAAATTATCTCAACACGACTCGAATGGGACTGGAGGATGCATCAAACCCTGCAGGAATGGCCGGACAATCGAAAGAGCCATCAAGGAGTATGGCACCTGGGTTTAAGTTAAATGAGAATCTCATAACAAAACTTCCAGAGATCATCTCACAAATCTTTTTGAAACTTGGGGAGGAACAAAATAGTCTTTAGACAAAAGGGTCTAAAACTAGTCGCTTGGAATACGAGAGGTCCTAGCTTCCTAAAAAAAAAAGAAACTAAAAAAGGACCTGCTGCAAAATGACATTTTGTTATTCCAGGAGACCTGGCTTGTTAACCCCATCGAGATAGAGGGCTTTACAGTCATAAACCTCGGGGCTTCACAAAGACTGAAAGGGAGACCTGCAGGAGGACTTTTAATAGCACTCAAAAATTCCAGTATTAAAGAAATTGTACCCCTGTGCAATAACATGGTGGGCCTGCAAAGTAGAGATAGAACTAGATGTACCTCGCGCCACCCTGGTGCTTATTAATATTTACTGGAACCCAGCCAGCATGAACCTACAAGAGTTCAAAGAAATCCTATATTCTATACTAACGGCGGTGAAAATTGATTATGAGGGAGCTCACATCATCTTAGCAGGGGATTTTAATGCAGATCATATTAACCCAGGGAGTGTGAGGATTGGACAACCTAAGCCGAGTACATTGCGGAAGGGCAAATACTGGTGGGATTTCCTTTCATCCTGGGATTTTGAAAGAATATATGAGAAAAATAGGGATGTGGAAACAGGAGAACCTACATGGCGCCAAGGGTCCTCTCAATCCACACTAGATTACATTTTTGCAACATCGGGTTTCACAATTCACTGCCCTAGTCTTATACTCAACTGGGAAGGAGGCAGTGATCATGCAAGTTTGGAACTCTGGTTTTCGGAATTGCAGAAAGCCCCCAATCAGCTCAGCTCCCAGGAACCTGAAGGCTCAAAGGGCAAACAGAGTGGTTAAATATAAACATGGAGGAAAAAAGCTGAACAAACTTTTCGAAGCAGTTCCATCTGCTACGTGGATAGAGGAATTTCACCGAGAGAAATTTGGGAACTTTGTGTGGTCCATCTGTCTCCCAAGCGAGGTAAAGGCCGCAGGGAAACAAATGCATATCCATCATTTTGACGAGGAAACACACAAACAGAAGAGAATCCGCCGACAAACACTCAGCCATATAAGGAAAAATGGAGCAGAGGATCCCCTCAATTGCATGCAAAAACTTAAGAAGGTTAAACAATCCTATAGAAATTGGACAAAGAACCATAAACATCAAAAACTGCAAGAAGATGGGGAGAGAATGCTCGATCTCCTTAACGCTAACAACTGCAGGAACTTCTGGGCAGCACTAAACCAACTGGAGCCAGGCTATAATAGTTCCCTATGTAACTTGGTTCCAGATCATAAATGGATGAATTACTTATCCAAAAATTTTGAACATCCGGGATCCAGAGAGTTCATCGGGTCTCCTAGCAGTTGGGCATTGACATTTAACAAACAAGACATGGAGGAGCTCATTGCTTCTTCTTCCACTTCAAAGGCAGCTGGGCCTAATGGACTCACCTATCAGGTGTTAAAAAACCAGCCCACACTTTGGGCAAAGCTGCTGTACCATCTTTTTCAGGAAATCCTCAAGAACAGGATATATCCGCCCTCATGGAAGAGTGCATTAATTATTCCATTCTTTACGGGGGGCGATAGGTTAAGCCCAGCAAGCTATCGACCTATCGCCCTCCTGGACATAGACAGCAAATTCTTCATGCGACTTCTGTTGAAATAACTTATGTCGTGGGTGGATTAAAAAAGATCCTCTCCCAGCATCACACGGGCTTCAGGAAAGGACTCTCAACCAGTTTAAATGGTCTCTTCTTGAACCTACTCAGTGAAAGATCCAATGAGAAGGGAGGCTCTCCGCTATTTGGGGCCTGGGTTGACCTGTCCAAGGCATTCGACCTAGTGGACAGGTCCCTCCTCTGGCAGAAGCTCTATAGCTGGGGGATTCCAGCACTCTTTTTGGCCATGCTTATAGAGCTACACAAGAATACTACCATTAGGGTGAGGCCGGATGACGTCGGCAATCTCTCGGGGGTAATACAGGTACTTAAGGGAGTTCGGCCAGGGTGTCTGGGTGCCCCTTTATTTTTAAACTTATTTCTGTCAAACCTTGGAGACTTCCTCGCCTCGGCATCAATGGTATGCCCTAGGATAAATGGCAGAAGAATACATTGGTTAGCCTATGCAGATGACCTTGTCTTGTTGGATGGTTCAGCGATTGGTCTGCAGCAGCTCTTGTCCAAATTAAGTGAATATTGTTAGGGAGAATTCTCTCTTTAGGCTGAATTTCCTAACCTAGTGAGTCCCCCCGCAGCTTTGCTGGATTTCTGGAGTTTGTTTTTTCCTCCTGCCAAGAGTGAGACTCTTTTTCTCCCACTCTTGGACATGATTTATGGTATTCCTTTGACTGGTAATGTGTTTTATGGGCTATGGGGTCCTTTTCTCCATAGGGTCTCATGCGTTTTTCCTATGTGTGTTACACAGCACCCTCCGTGCAGTAACACAGGGGTGTCATACTGACACCCCACCATAGACTCCATACCCTGGGACTGACTACTGTCTCCCAGGGCATGTAAAGTCACCATTGGCTTTACTAGTCCCAAATTATTAACAGAAACCAGCACAAACCATCATATTGTGGACGTACTGGTCGGGGCAATTCGATTGCCCCGGGGTCTGTTAGTCGAGGGGGCACGTCTCCGTCCCCCCTGATCGAGTTTTGGCTGGTGGCAGTGGAAACTACTTTTTATATTCGACCGCAAATATTTTCCTATGGGATTTTCCCATTGTTTGAGGCTACCAGCTTTCATTATTTAATTCTCATAGCCTTGAACATACCGCCGATTTATTTAATTAATATTAATTCTCGGGTTGGTATTTTTTGCCAAGACTCGGTTCTAAAATGGCGTTTGTGTTCTCTTCTGTGACTCCAACCCAAGTCGAGCCCTTTGTTCCACTTTTTGGCGGGCTTCTCCACATAAGCCTCCAAAAGTGGTGCCACTCTGTCTGGGTACCACAGGGGGTGTAGGAGGGGGTTTAGGCACCCTGGACTGAGTTACCGTGGTAACTCAAGTCGCACTCTTGTGTGATTGGCCCAAGTGGTGAGCCGGCCGGCTCACCACTTAGCATGTTTGAGTGACAGCTAGGCTGAGTGAATGGGGGTTTTCTGCATAAAAGCAGGGCTTTGGGGACTGGAACTTCAGAAGTCGTCACAGGACCTGAGAATCCGACGAGGGAGAAGCTGAGCCGACCTACCACGATGACACCACCGGTGGAGCCCTGCGGAACCGACTCACCACTTCCCGACGACAGAGAAGATCTCCCGGCTGGAGAGGCTTCTTCCCCTGACTGGTGGGCACAACCAGTTTACCTTTCTTTCTTCGCACCCCAGCCCGGTTTGTGGTCGAACTGCCCGTGCCAAGCACCCCGGCGGCCGGATAGCCACTCACCACTGAACCGCGAATCAACGGACCGCTCCTTGTACCTGAGAAACTACGCGGCTGGTTTCGTCCCTGGCAGTGCAACGGGCCCGTCTTCCTCCACGATGAGATCCTCTCTTCCCCTGGACGAAGCACCGACTCGCACCCGCTGCCAGGAACAACTGCCCTCGCTGGAGCATTCTCACCACTTTAAGGTACCGTGTCCGCCAGGCCTCCCTTTCTAAAGATTGCAACAAGGTAATAATAACTCCTTAACCTTCTGGACTGGGCTGGCCGCCTTGACCCTCTAACTGGTCCCTTTTCTTTGATCCAACTTCTTTTTGAACCATTACAAGACTTTTGTGCACTGCAACCGTGTGACCTTGGACACATGTCGTTTGGATCCTCTTAAAGCGGATCCGGCCTACTAACTCTGAATTCACGGTTTTACTTTGCCTTCCTCTCTTGCTATGTTCTTGTAAAAGTGTTGGGATCTGTTTCAATTTGTTCTCTGCTTTTCTCTCCCTTTTTAAAAACGAACTATTAGAGTGCCATCTACATTAAGCGCTCACCGCTGTCTGAAAATAAGTGGGGCTTTACTTAAGACTTGTCTAATATTCTTTTAAGGGAGTGTATATCTTTTAGTGACCGTGTTTTTGAATTGCTTACTATTAGTGCCTGTGTGTTTTTCTAGATGTGGTTGTAAATAAATAATTATATCTCTTTTACACCAAGCCCTGGTCAGTGTTTACTTGTTCTATGTGTGCTCTTGACCTATTGTGAATACTCTGTATACTGCCTAACTCTTCTTGAGGGAAGTCTGACTGCTCAGCCACAGCTACCAAGTGAATCTGTGTGGTACAGACTGCTACCAAGTGGGTTTACTGCCAAACACCTGTAGTCCTAAATCTTTTGCAGTGGTCCCAGAGGGAACTGCACAGGTTTCTTTCTGCCTAACAAATATGCCAAACTAAATGGCCTTATAATTAATCCATTAAAGTCCAAGATACTTATATTCAAACACCCCAAGAAAAACCTGTCCTCTAGGAACTGGACCTTGGATGGAAAGGTAATTCCTCGGGTTGATGAGCTTTCCTACCTGGGCTATGAAATCTTAGCTTCCCCAGCCCTGAGTTAGGTGATACCGGTTATATTTGAAAAGACCTCTAAAATGACTGCTCAGATGAAGAATGTAAATGGAAAATTGTGTACATTTTCAATATTGCCACTCATCAAATTCTACATAGGTAAAGCAGTCCCAGTTCTCCTTTATGGCTTGGAAGCAAAACCTCTGCTTTGGAACTATGATTGGAACAAAATCGAGGGACGTCTCTGGAAAACATCATTACATCTTCCATTAGGTACCCCACTCGTCAGTTTAAGATTCGAACTGGGCCTGATCTCTCCGGCCTGTCGAGCGGATTGGAAACTTCTGTCCCTTTATCGTAATATAATAACAGCCAGTGTGACTACTCTTTTCTCCGACGCAAATGAACATCTTAAAAAAGCAAAGTCAAAACAACTTTTGGGCTTGGAGGGAAAAGTGGGAGGTATCCTGCTCAGGTTGGATCTAACAGCAGAAACGCTCATTCAAAATCCCACGAAAGTCAAAAAACAACTTGAAATGAGCGACTGGATCCGAACAATTGATGGAGTAAGGAATCTTAATCCACCAAACCTCTTTCTGAAAGTAGAGAGAAAACTCCTGAACGAAATATAAGAAATAATTTTCTTAGGTTGAGACTAAACATAGCCTTTACGGGGGAAATTTTAGCCCAAAGAAATCAGGGTGACAAAGCAAAAAAGCTTTGCAGGCACTGTGACTCTTCCAATTTACAATCACTCAAACACCTGCTGTTAGAGTGCGAAGGCACACGGGAGACAAGATTACAGCTGTTGGGGAGATTTGTATCTAGAGAGGAGAGTTTAGCATAGGATTCATTCTGGGATAGACTTATTTCTGGTCAACAAATCATGCTCACTGTGGCAATAGTACAAGTTTTGGAAACATTTTCTATATTAGTGAATTGTTAAGCCATGGGTCTTTCTTATTTGTATCTTTCTAAATCAGTTTGTAACTAACTCTGGTGTAAACAAGTGTTATTGCATTTTTTTCTTTTTTGTAAAGGTTTTCTTTGTAAAAACCAAAAACAAACAAATAATAAAAAGAATGAATTAGTGGCCCAATACACCATAGAACATATTTAAGGTAGGAAGATAGCTACAACTATGACCGGATACACTAAATGGTATCCTTTTTGGTTCAGGTTTTAGTTTTTTAGCATGTAAGTGATGACATATTGTTTCTGTTTTACTGTAGTGCTGTTGTCAAATTTCTCCATATATCTTCTGGGAGAACATAAGTTGATCACATCGCACTGAGCGACAGGTCCTGAAGAAAGCTCAAAGGGGGACGATTGTAAACATAAACTGAAATAACTTTAAGTTTACTCTTTGAGCTCGAAACACTAATGTGTCGACCAATACTGTGTAATTTGTCACATGGTTACTAACTACACTATATTGTTGTGATATGATATGATATTTATAATGCGCCTATACACAAGTGTTTCAAGGCGCGACGAGGCAGGGGAGGGAAAACAGTGGAAAGACAAACGATCCTACAAGGCCAAGTGTCATTCAGATCGCGCAAGTGCAAGGGTAGGGAGAGAGGCAAAAGGGCCTGGGGGAAGGTAGAGGGGGAAGTGCAGTACATGGGATAGAGGAATAAATACCATGGTAAAGCGGCCTGATGGTTGCAAGTGCAAAGTATAGCAGACAAGTGCTGGTGGGGGGGGGGGCTGTAGGGATACAGAAAACAGTCCCTAAGTGCAGGGGTTTCCAGGGAGGCAGGGCAGGAGTGCAACCTGGCCCCAAGGTCAGAAGGGTGTCCAGGTAACCAGTGCAGATTCAGCCGGGGATTTCAATAGGGGAGAGAGGCAGAGAAAGCAGAATCAAAGAGGAAGGTTTTGAGGTGTTTCCGGAACCGGAGATGTTCTCCTCAAGTTTCAGGGAGGCAGAAAGGCTGTTCCAGAGGGAGGCCCCTGTCGGAAAGAGAGATCGACCACCAACTCGTTGCTTGGAGAAGCGGCTGACCCTGAGGGAGTTGGAGGCAGATGAGCGAAGAAAGAGTTGAAGGTAATGCGGCCCCAGGCCCCAGAAAGCCTTGTGGATAATGCAGAGGGTTTTGAACTTAATCCTTGCAGCCACTGGGAGCCAGTGCAGAGATGTCTGTCCTGGAGAGATACGATCCCAGGGCTTGAGGGCAAGGACAAGTCTTGCAGTCCTGTTTTGGATAAGTTGCAGAGGGCGAAGAGTAGAGGCAGGCAGGTTTAGATAGAGTGTACCTTTGAATACGAAAGTTAGCATAAGATCAATACCCCGAGCATGGGGTGTGCTACCTTATTGACTGACATGGCTTTTAGCTATAGAGATGTGTTGAATATGTGGTTTTTATATGTTTGAAGAATACATTTTGTTTTAAATGATTGTCTTTGATTACTGACCATATGTTAGGACAGTTTTTCTGAAGTCCATCTAGGGGCTTAGCAAAACCATTCTACTGAGGCAGTAAAAGACTCCACTCTTAGTATAAGGCTGTACCACCTGAGTTCGGGGCAGCGAAGACAGAGCAGCCGGGCTTATCTTAGGAGGGAGAGAGGGCAGTAGATACAGTACAAGTGAAAATTGTAATACAAATGATCCAAAGAAACACTGAAACACTATGTATTGTAAAAATAAAGGATTTATTTAAATACAGGTAGGCCCAGATAAATCTAGGGGTTAAGTAAGTACTAACACATTATAAGAAATCACAATATAAAACACAACACTATACTTGAAAGCACACAGGCCCAAGTATATCTGATTTGGAACACCTAACAGTAGTTCTAGGGAAGTCAAAACCTTGTTATACACATTTAGTATAGGTCAAGCCTATTCTTTGGGAGTAAAAGACCAATGGTTACTTTTAGATTACTTTTGGTAGTACAAGGACAGTAGGCCCTTCCAGTTGTACAGTGACTCTTGGAACACATCACATAAACAGTCAACTGGACAATATACTTTTGGTGAATAGTGAAACACTTATTCTAGGTGCAGTAAAAACCTACAACTACTTTTGTCATAACACACAGTTATACCAGGTGAGCAAACCCTAAGGATGTAATGTACAATTACAGATGCTTTGGAAATCAGGGTACCTCAGATTGAGGTAAGCAATAACTCTGGTAACTTGTTTTGGATGGCACACAGCTAACACAAGGTAAGTAAAACCCACTTGCTTTAACTTCACAATGAAGGGGAAAGTAAAACCCAATGTCACACTTTACTGAATAATTATTCTAGGTAGGCAACAACCTAATGTAGACTTATTAAGGACAGGCTAGCAGCAGATCAGGGGAAGCAAGACCCAGTTGGGGGACACTCATACAGTTATCCTAACAGGACTAACCTGGTGATACCAACAGTTGGAGGACACTCATACAATTACCCTACAGGAATATTCTGGTGAAACCAACACATTACTTTTGTAAAGAGGCACAACCTAATCACAGGAGAGTAAAATACCTTCACATCTACTTTCTTTTAGACTGGTAAAACAGTGGCTAAGGAAGAAAATATGTTAACCATACTTTTAAGAATAGTGCATCACACCTTCAAGATCAGTAAGAACTTTTGTAACTGTTCACTCTTAGAATTACAGTTACCAACCAACCAACCAATTCTTTATAAGTAAGTAAAACACTTGATTTCTTTTCTAGGCAGAGTCCCAATCCCTTCAAAGTCTTTCCCTTAGAGCATGAGTGTTCTCAGTGGCAGAAGGGGGGTCACTAGGACTAGTGACCAACAGGCAGTGTTAGAATAAGTTCTTTAGTAGCAAAAGTCAGAGTTTCCTTAGGAAAACTGGCAAACAAGTGAGTACTTTACTTCTAGGGTTAGAAGAGGGTCCAGGGGCTTCACAGAAGACACCAGAGCAGGATTCTAGCAGTGGGACTGGGTGTACTGGACGAGGGACCTCCCAATCACAGAAAACACCCCAGGGCTACACAGAAATCCCAACAGGCTTAAGGTAAGTATATACCCAAGCCAACACAGTACCTCAGCAATGAAGAAGAGATTGCAGCAGGAGAACTTCAGGGACTGCAGCCAAATACCCGGTCAGTGGATTCCTTGTCCTGGAGACTGAACACAAGACCTCAGAAGGGACTTTGCAGCAGGGATCGATGTAGAAGGCTCTAGGCAACATTTCTCTCACGACTGAATGCGGTTCTGCGGGTTTGGCGCCTTTTCCAGGAGTTCAAAAGAAGACAGAAAATCGCGGTTGAATTCTCGTCGTTTAAAAGGTCCAGCACTCTTCTGAGGGGACTTTTTGGACTCGATTTGTGTCTCTGGAGATACACCAGGATGCCCACGAAGTTTCAGCGAGATTCGGAAGACCGTGCACCGCACAGTGGCTAGAGGTCCCAGGGTAGTGGGGTATTGCAAGAACGCAAGGTCGCAGCAACCCGTGGGATGGCTCAAAATGCAGGTCTTCTTGAGTCTAGTGGGTCTCAGCAGGCTCTGGGTTCGGGTCGTCGTTTTTGGAGACCCCAGGTCAATCGGAAGGAAGGGCTGCAGCAGGCTCCTGTTACACAGCAGGCTCTCCGGTCGCTGGAAATCATTCCTGCCGCTTTTCCTTCGTCATCCTCTTCGGTTTTCTGTTCCAGTGGTCGACATGACTTCAGCTTCCAGGTTTCCAGTATTTATAAGGAACTGCAACACAACCTCTGAATTCTCTCCCTGCATATTGCAAGAAAGGGGCATCTGGCCGTCCAATCAGGACAGCCAACCCCCCACTGGGATTTGGCCCAGTTGAAGGAAGACCTAAGACAAAGGAGGGGGAAGTTTTGGACTCCTCCCCCACTTCCTGTGCTTACAGACTGACTGGAGCCTGGGCGGGGTGTCCAGGGGAATCCCGCCAAAGACAAAACTCAAACAAAGGAATTTCCCGCCCTGGATGTCAGGGGAAGGAACAAGAAATGACAAGAAATACTAAAATGGCAGAAAAAGAAGACAGGGGCCATTTTGGTAAAATGAGCACCCTTAGGTGCCTTTACTGCAGCTGTGATTACAGCCCGCGGCAAAGGTGCGCCAAATTAGTAAAAGGTATCACTGCCACCAGCCATTAAAGGTAAGCTTGTCACTGTAACAGAATTGTTACAGTTTAAATGTAAAAGGGATCCAAAGATCCTTTCTATCCTTGGGAACTGTAGTTCACTCAAGGTTATCACAAGAAAGTTAGCACTCTTGTGTGATTGGCCCAAGTGGTGAGCCGCCCGGCTCACCACTTAGCATGTTTGAGTGACAGCTAGGCTGAATGAATGGGGGCTTTCTGCATAAAAGCAGGGCTTTGGGGACTGGAACTTCAGAAGTCGCCACAGGACCTAAAGAATCAGAGGAGGGAGAAACCGAGCCGACCTGCAACGACACCACCGGTGAGCCCTGCTGAACCGTCTCACCACTTTTCCCGACAGAGGAGATCTCCAGCCCGGAGAGTCTTCTTCCTTTGACTGGTGGGGATAACCAGTTTGCCCGTCTTTTCGCCTTCCTGGACCATCTCGTGGCCGCCTTGCCCGTGCCTAGCACCCCGGCAACCGGAATACCACGGTTTACCACTAGCGCGAAGAAAAGGGTGGTACCTTGTAACCGGGAAACTCTGCGGCTGGTTTCTTCCCTGGCAGCGCAACGACCTCCAGCTTTCCTACACATCGAGACCTCCTCTTCCTCTGGACGAAACACCGACTTGCACCCGCTGCCAGGAACAACTGCCCCCGCAGGAGCGTTCTTCCCATTTTCAGGTACTGTGTCCTGCCTGGCTTCCCTTGCGACAGATCGTTCGAGGTGACAGTAAACCCTCGACGTTCTAACCTGGGTTAGCATGGGACCTGTTAACTAACTTTTCCTGACTTGATCTCAATCTTTTGTGAACTATTTACAAAGACTCCTTGGGCATAACCCCACTGGGTGATCCTGGACACATTTCGCTTGCTCTCTCTAAGAGTGGGCCTGGCATTTGAACTTCCTTGCTCTCCAGTAGACTTTGCCTAACCTGCCTCACTGTGGTTCTTTGAAAAGTATTGAGATTTGTGTGCTTTCATAACTATGCCTTTTTCCCCCCTTTTTATATAACTTATTAGAGTGCCATCTTAGGTTAAGCGCTCACCTCTGTCTGAAAATAAGTGGTGTTTCTCACTAAGACTTGTCTAATAAGTAATCAGGGTTGTATATATATAATAGTGACTGTGTGTTGAATTTACTTACCTCTTTTTGTGCTAGTGTAATTTACAAGTGTGTCTTTAAATAAATAATTATATACTTTTACACCAAAGCTCTGGTCAGTGTTTGCTTGTGCTACTGTGTCTCTGTACCTATTGTGTATACTCTATATACTGCCTAACTCATCTTAAGAGAAGTCTGACTGCTCAGCCACAGCTACCACGTAAATCTGGGTGGTACAGACTGCTACCAATTGGGTTTACTGCCAACCACCGGTAGTCCTAAATCTTTTGCAGTGGTCCCTAAGGGAACTGCACAGGTGTCTGCCTAACACTTCTGATCTGTCTTTCTCAGTAGTAACCAATCACTGGTCTCTGGGTCATACTGCCCCCAGCCAATGACTGCCCTCTCCCTAAGCCCCGCCTCTGGCAGCCATCTTCAGATTTGGTAGCACGCAAAGTGGCAGTATGACCAAGTGAAGAGCAGTAGAGGGGCAGAAGGGAGGGTTCGCATGTGAATCCATGCCAGACCCATGCTGGAGAACAACAGTTACAGGTAAGTAACTTGTTCCTTCTCCAGCATGGGGGTCTGGCATGGATTCACATGCTCATGAATATAAGAATACATAGCAGTACACATGCACAACCACGGGAGGTGGCAAGGCTCAACATTAAGCATTACATAAAACTCAACATTAAGCATCTCTTACCTCCTCACCAGGCTCACCTTAAGCGAACAGGTTGCGCAGCACTGCCTGGCCGACTCTGGACTCCTCCCTGGAATCCCGGTCGACGCAGTAGAATCTCGTGAAGGGGTGCGTCGACCTCCACGTAGCAGCCCTGCAGATGTCCAGCAGGGGCACACCAGACAAGAACGCCGTGGTAGCAGCGATCGCTCTGGTCGAGTGGGCTCTCGGACGGCCGGGCAACGGTCGGTTTGCCAACCAATGACAATGCATGATGCAGCCGGAGAGCCATCTGGAAATGGAAGCCTTCGAGAAAGCCTTCTCTTGGTTCACAGGTCCAAAGTTCACAAACAGCTGTGATGTCTTCCGAAAACTCTTCGTTCGGTCCATGTACAACTTCAGCGCTCTAGCCACATCCAGCAAGTGCAAAGTCCTCTCGGCCGGAGACGAAGGCGACAGGAAGAAAACAGGTAACACCAAGGGCTCGTTGAGGTGGAAGTCCGACGGCACCTTGGGCATAAACGAGGGGTGCGTCCTCAGTACCACCCTCATGTCGTGAAAAGTTAAGTATGGAGGCTTGCAGGATAGGGCCTGGATCTCTCCCACTCGCTGTGCGGAGGTGATGGCCACAAGAAACGCAGTCTTCCACGACAGGAATTTCAGCGGCACCGAATGCAGGGGCTCGAATGGCGCCCCCATGAGCCTGGTCAGCACCACGATGAGTTCCCACGCCGAGGCAGGGGCCTTCACCGGCGGGAACGATCAGAACAGTCCCTTCATAAATTCCTTCACCAGGCGATGGGACCACAAGGACGCCCGTCCTGTGGTTCTGGTGTATCAGGAGATCGCAGCCAGATGTATCTTGATGGAGGCGTGAAGTATCTTGAAGTAGGTACGGCAGCACTTGAGGGGCTGTAATCCGTAGAGGGTTAATCTTCTGTGCACGGCACCAGAAAGAGAACCTCTTCCACTTATGTCCGTAGCACTTGAGAGTTGAGGACGCCCTGGCTTTTGCAAGGACCTCTCTGCAGTCAGCCGGGATATCGTACCCTCCAAACTCTAGCGCTGCAGAAGCCAGGCCTGCAAGTTCAACGACTCCGGGTCGTGATGAAGTATGGTGCCTCCTTCTCTGGAGAGAAGATCCGCGTCCGTCGGCAGCTTGACTGGTGGGGACGCTGACAAGTCCAGAAGGTCCGGGAACCAGATCTGCATCGGCCACGCCGGTGCGAACATGTTCATCCTGCACCGGGACCTCTTGAGCTGGTTGACGAGTCGGAGCAGCAATGGCAAAGGAGGGAACGTATAAAGGAACAGGCCTTGCCAGGGGAATGAGAAAGCATTGCCCATGCTCCTCGGTTGGGGAAACCTGCTGGCGAACCTCTGGCACTTAGTTCATCGCCGACGCGAACAGGTCGATCTGACGTTTTCCCCATCGTCGGAAGAGTCGATCCACTTGATCCTCCCGTAGTTCCAACTCGTGGCACGAGCGCAGCTCCCTGCTGAGTGAGTCGGCGATGATGTTTTTTATCCCTGCCAGATGAAAGGGCACCAGAAACATCCCTTGGGCGACGGCCCAATGCCACAGATCCTGGGCTTCCTTGGAGAGGGCTGGGGATCTGGTTCCTCCCTGCTTCCGGATGTAGAACATCGTGGTGGTGTTGTCGGTGAAAATTGTCACCACCTTGCCCTTGAGGGATGGGAAAAAGGACCTGAGTACCCAGAACACTGCACGGAGCTCCAGGATGTTGATGTGGAGCTTCTTCTCCTCCGAGAGCCAAAGGCCTCTTGCGTGAAGATCTCCGGTGTGTGCTCCCCACCCTTCCAGGGAGGCATCCGTCGTCACCGTTATCTGGTGGGATGGGGTCTGAAAGTCTGTGCCCGCCGTCAGATGATTGCAGGTGCCCCACCACCCGATCGCTCGTCGGAAGGTCTCGTCGAGCGGAATCCCATCCTTGAAGCTGCCCGTCACTTGGATCCAGCGGGAGTCGAGGAACTCTTGCAGAGGGCGCTTCCGAAGCCTGCACAGGCGCACAAGATATATGCAGGAGGACATCATCCCGAGGAGGGACTTGATGGACCTCACCCTGGCCACGTCCGTGGCCAGCAGGCGCTGCACCTTGCCCAGGATGGCCTTCGTCCTTTCTTCCGGCGGTGAGGCCAGGCGCGCCACTATGTCGAGCTTTGCTCCCAGATACAGTGAGACTTGCGACAGGACCAGGTGGTATTGGGGAAAGTTGATGGAGAATCCCAGGTCCGAGAGCAGCTGGACGGTGTTTGCTGTGTGATCCACGGCGAGCTCCCTTGTCCCTGCTCGGATGAGCCAGTCATCCAGGTAGGGGTAGACGTGGATCCCCTGCAGGAGCAGCCTCGCTGCCATCGGTGCGAGGCACTTGGTGAACACCCTGGGTGCCGACTTCAATCCGAACGGGAGGGCCTTGAACTGGTAGTGCTGTCCTTGGACCACGAACCTGAGGAACTTTCGGTGACCTTTCAGAATGGGGATGTGGAAGTATGCATCCTCCAAATCCAAAGACGACAGGAAATCGCCCTCCTCCAGTTGTCCCAGCACGTGCTGGAGGGTGACCATCTTGAATTTCTGTGCCTTGATGTATTTGTTCAGCCGCCGCAGGTCCGGGATGGGGCGCTATCCTCCTGTCTTCTTTTTTACTACTTGAGTATACACCCCAAGCCCCGGAGCTTCTTCGGGACGAGCTCGATGGCACCTTTTCTGAGCAACGCCCTCACCTCCAAGAGTAGTTGAGGGACGTGATTTTCCTTCCTGACCACGGGTGGAATGCGGGGGCACTTTTTTAGAAATTCAAGGGCGTGTCTCCGGGCCAGGGCATCCAGCACCCAACTGTCGGTGGAGATTTACTCCCACACGCTGACGAACTTCGCCAGCCGGCCTCCCACCGGGGTGCTTCGGTGGGGGCCTGACCCCGCTGTCGGTTCAATCTTGCTTGGCGGACGCATTGCCGCCTTGGCCTCCCTGACGACGACGGCGGGGCCCCCCCGACTTGCCTCGTCCTCTATAGGCTTCCTGCGACGAGGAGCGGGCCGCTTGGCGGTACGTAGAGGAGACACCGCCAAATCCCTTGGAGGCACCTTGATTGCCTCTGGCGCTCCGAAAGGACGGCCTCCGTTGCCAGAGAACGCCTAGGGCCCTAGCAGTTTCTGTGTCTGCCTTGATGGCTTGGAGGGACTCAAACAGGTTGTTCCCGTAGAACGGCATGTCCAGCACCTTGGCTTGCCCAGCCTGGCGGAAATCCATTGACTTGAGCCAACCTCGTCGTCTAAGGCAAACGCCGTTACCTAGCTGGCGGAAACCGGTGTCAGCAATGTCGGTTGCCACCGTAATGGCGTCGTCCACCGTCACTTCGTCTTCTTGCAAGATCTCCAGGGCCTCGGCCTTCTTGTCATCCGGCAGGAAGTCCAACAGGGAGGCGATCTTGTACCGTAATTCCCTGTCATAGCGGGCCACGATCGCGAGGGCGTTGGCCGCCTTAATCGTTGTTGCCGCCGACGAGATAACTCGCCGTCCCATTGCGTCCAGCTTCTTCCCTTCACCGTCCGGCGGGGAAGTTGACGTTGAGACCGATGCCCCCCCGCTTTCTTCTTTGCCGCCGCTGAGATGACTGAGTCTGGGGTAAGTTGTGCCCTAAGGCACAAAGGGGCCGCGTCAGGGACCCGGTACTTCTTCTCGTACTGATCCTTCTTGGCAGGCGTCATAGACAGGTTCTTGAGAAGGGTAAGACCCTCGTCCCAGATGTCATCTAGCAGAGGCACGGTGAGGACTGACTTCCTATGGCCTCGCGCAGTTGGTTAAGGAAACCTTCCTTCCTTCTTTTTGGGGCAGAGTCGTTGGTACCCGGTGTGGCCGTATCTGTTCCCGTGTCATCCCCAGGGACGGGGGAGGTGGGTAAAGGCCGAGCAGGCTGCGAGGGCTGAGAAGGCAGGGCTGGGTGGATCTGTCTTCTCTTGTTCGGGGGGCTTCCCGCCAGGACCGGCTCTGGTTCCTCCGCCGGACCTGGTACCGGGTCCTCTGTCGGTGGTAAGGGCAATCTCGTCCTTATCTCTGAACATAAGGATTGTATTGCCAACAAAATGGCCGCCGAATTATCCTGCGGCTCTGGAAGCGACGGGAGCGATGGCTGACTAGGACCCTCACCAGTGCCGCTGTCACGCTCATCTTCACCCTCGTCGGGATCCCTCCCGTGGGGACGGGCCTCCTCGAAGCCCTCGTCGAGGGCCTCTAGGACTTCTGCCAGCTCCCCCTCGGATGTTGTGTCCGTGTCCACAATGGCCACCGGCCCCCCCTCTTTTTCCACCGGGGTCTTCACGGGGGTCTTTTCGATGGGTCTGAAAGAGACTTCCCTCCGCGGAGGCAGGGAGACTCTGGGCCCTGAGGTCGCCTCCACTGGTGTAGCCTCCACGGGCTGCGCCAGGGCCGCCACCGCGACTCCCTCGATAGAGTCCTTGGCCAGGTGAATCAAGGCCTTCACCGCCTTCGGCGCGCTTGAGGCCTTCACCTTGGGGGGGGAGGGTCACTGCCTCGCTCCCCCTCGGCCGAATCCTTCAAGATCGACCGGGGCCTCTCCAGAGGCTTACCCAGGTTCTCTTATTTCCTCTTCCCCGAACCAGAGCGTTGGCTCGTGGTTGATGGTGCCGGGGAAGGCGTGCCCTGCCTGGCAGCTGAAGAGCCGAACCGTTCGGCGCTCCCAGTGCCCGCGGACTCGCAGTGCTTTGCCTTCTGTTGGGCCCCCGTCGCCGGGGCACCCTCACAGGACTTAGAAGACCGCTCGGACTTCTTCTTCTTCTTCTCACCTGACGGACTCCTTCCTTCCAGCCAGTTGGAGAGACGAATGTGTCGGTCCCTGATGGTCCGTTTTTCCTGCAAAACGCACAGTCCTTCTCCACGTGCGTTTTGTCCTCATGAAGGCAGTAGAGACATTTCGAATGCTCGTCCTCCTTGAACACATTCTGTAGCTGGCATCCAGGGCAGACCCTGAACAGCTTTCCGTGCGTCGAGCTTCCTTTCTCCTGGGCCATATTCGGGTAGGCCGCAGAAACTTCTGGAATCCTCCAAGAAGCGTAACTCGACAAAATCTTCACCCTTGAGGGGCATAGAAAAAATCTGACACGGATCCCCGTTAATCGGATGTAGAGATGGTGGAGCTTGAGGCTCTATTTGACCGAAAAATGAGAAATTCTCTTTGAAAAAGCGCGAAAACGCAGCAAAAGCTCGAGACTCCCAACACTTGAGCGTGCAGTAAAAATCTGAAGATGGCTGCCAGAGGCAGGGCTTAGGGAGAGGGCAGTCATTGGCTGGGGACAGTATGACCCAGAGACCAGTGATTGATTACTACTGAGAAAGACGGTTGTATACGAACTGTTCGAACTACAATTGTTCGAATTACAATTGACCTTTGCACAATTGACCGAATTGTGAAGGTCAATTGTTACATATATGCGGGGGCAAACCCTTACAATTTTAATTGCTGGGTTTGAAATCATTACCTCATAAGTCGAAGCTCTTTGAGATGCCAATGTGCCTTTGGGTTTCTCTAAAATAGCAAACAAGCATGCTCCACAAAAAGGGTCATAGAGCAGCCCATGACAATACTTATAGACTTCACGATCGCAAACGTGGCAACTGCCAATGACTGTTCGCACAGGAAGTGTCTGTTCATAAGTGGATCTAAAATCTCACTGTAGTATGCTAATAGCTTGTACCCCAGTGTGGTTCTTTGTGTAAGCACTGCTGTCATGACTGTCCCATTTGTGTGCGAAAAAAAAAAAAATCCTCAGCATAATTGGCAATTCCCAAAACAGGGGCCGTGCAAATTGCTTTTTTCAGTTCCTCAAACCCATCCTCCATTTCTTCAGTCCATTCTATTTTCACCTTAACTACCTGCGCTTTCTTTTAAGCTTTCAGAAGTGTCTTGTATATGTATTGTAATCAAACACCCAGGCTTTGACATAATTGCATAACCCCACAAATCTTTGCATCTGCTTCACAGTGCTTGGCTTTGGCATTTTCATAAATCGCCTCAGCTCTTTCAGGCATCACTTTCTTTCCTTCATGTGAAATCAACTACCCTATGTATAACACTTCTTCTTGGCAATATTGTAACTTCTCCTTGTCTACCTTATATCCCTTGTCTGCTAGGATGTCATCAACGGAATAGAATCTTGTCTGCACTCATTTTCTGTGGTGTGGCAAATTAAAATGTCATCTACGTATTGTATCATTGCACTCTTAAGATCAATATTGCCTAAATCCTTCTGTAGGACCCTGTTAAATATCAATGGGGACTCACAGTACCCCTGGGGCAAACAAGTATGTTTCAGTAGAGTTTGGCGGAACATAAAGGAAGTCAAGTCTTGTGAATCTTTGTGGAACGGGATCGAGAAGAACAAGTTACTCTCTTACCTGGTAACGTTCTTTCAATAGGATGGTCCGACGACGTATTCCATATCTATGACAGTAATCACCACAGCTGTGCTGCTTTGGAAAATCTTTTGGCGTCTGCGTCCTGCGTCGATGACGTCGATACGCCGTCCTCGAGGACCTCCTCTGACAGCTGACGTCACTAGATGTTATAAGTAGGACACACAACGCCCGTAGCCTCAGTTGTAGTTTTTTCCCAGAACGTGTGGCACCAATCGTCTGCCAGTATGACCACAGAAAGCCTTGCGGAAACGCAAGCTGCAATCGCATAAGAAATTCTGTAGCAGGGAAGGCAGGGAGGGAGCGATATGGAATACGTCGTTGGACCATCCCATCGAAAGAACGTTACCAGGTAAGAGAGTAACTTGTTCTTCGAGGGGATTGGGTCCTCCGACGTATTCCATATCTATGACAGACTCCCAAAGCAGTACCAACGTAAGGAAGTGGGAAATGAATTTAGAATATACAAATTTAGAATGCCCAATCAAATTGCAGAGTAAAGGACCGCCTTGCTAAAGGCCAGATCCTGCCCATGGATATCGAGGGAGTAGTGACGTACACAAGTATGGAACGAAGCCCAGGTGGCTGCATCGCAGATGTTACGAATAGGAACACCCCTCTGCAGGGCAGTAGAGGCAGCCATACCTCTAGTCGAAAGGGCCTGTAAGCCTACCGGAGGGTCCTTACCCGCCAAGCAGTAACATTCAGAAATTGCCAAGATTATCCATCGAGACAAAGTCTGCTTAGTAACGGCTTGTCCCAAACGCCTTCCAGCGTAACCAATAAAGAGTTGATCGTCCACTCTGACCCGGGACATGCGTGAAATGTAGAAGCTTAAAGCTCTCCTAACATCCAGCCTATGGAGCCTCTCCTCTTCCTTCACAGGATGTGGAGGAGGATAAAATGCCGGAAGAATAACCTTCTGGCTTAAATGAAATTCTGACACCACCTTCGGAAGAAAGGAAGGACGAACTCTAAGGAAACCTGTCCTTATGAAACACAGTGAAGGGTGGCTTAACTGAAAGTGCCTGTAACTAACTCACTCTGCGAGCGGAAGTGACCGCAACTAAAAATACAGTTTTAAGAGTTAACAGTCTCAAAGGACAAGAATGCAAAGGCTGAAATGGAGCACCCATTAGAAACTTGAGAACAAGGTTCAGATCCCAACCGGGCACCTGGAAAGGTGACGGAGGGAACACATTAGTGAGCCCTTTCAAAAACTGAGAAATGAAAGGGATTTTAAAATAAGAACATTCCTCAGGCGAGCCCTTAAATCTAGACAGCGCCGCCAGGTAACGTTTTGTGGGCCAAAGAAAGCAAAAAATACAAAACCATAGGAAGGTCACAAGAAAAAGGATCCACATTCTTAACCTGCACCAGTCACAGAACTTTCTCCAACGGCAACGGTACAGGGACTTTGTTGCCGGCCGTCTGGCCGAAAGCAACAGCTTCATCACGTCTTCAGGGAGGTCCCAATCCTAATACCTCAACCTTTCAGAAGCCAAGCGTGACGGTTGAGAGACCTGACCTCTGGATGGAGAACCTGACCCCCCCTCCCGTGAGAGCAGATCGTCTTGGTAGGGAAGAAGACGTGTAGGGCAGATGGACAAGTCGAGAAGGTCCGGGTACCACGTCCTCCGGGCCCATGCCGGAGCAATGAGGATCATCCGGGAACCGAACCTCCGTAACCTCCGCAGCACTTGCGGGATGACGGGTACTGGAGGAAACGCGTACAGCAGTGGGAAGGACCACTCCACCACGAACGCGTCTTCTAAGGCTCCTCTTGGAGGAAATTCCCGCAAGCAAAACCTTTTGCACTTCCGGTTGACACTGGAGGCGAAGAGATCCACTTGAGGGGTCCCCCAGAGGGCAAAGATCTCCAGGAGAATCTCCTGAGCCAGCTCCCACTCGTGAGAGATCGCACTCTGCCTGCTCAGAGCGTCCGCCGTCTCGTTTTCGTCTCCAGCCAGATGAACTGTCGAGATCGAAATTTCCTGCAGGATGGCCCAGAACCAGAGGTGCATAGCCTCCCTGCACAGAGGAAGTGACCCTGCCCCACCTTTTTGTTGAGGTAGAGCATGACCACTGTGTTGTCCGTCAGAATCAGGACAGTCTTTCCTCGCACAGTTGGCAGAAAAGCCTTCAGGGCAAGACTGATGGCCCTCAGCTCCAACAGATTGATATGGAGTCTGGACTCCGACAGAGACCAACGACCGCTGACTGTCAGCTCGATGGCATGAGCTCCCCATCCCGTGAGGGATGCGTCCGTCACGATCGTTACCTCCGGCCAGGGTAGCCAAAATGGAGCCCCCCTCATCAGATTGCCTTTGTCGGCCCACCACAGAAGGTCCTGGGTGACCGAGGGCGGCACCTGAACGGGGTCTGACATCCTGCCGGAGACTGAGACCACTGGAGCTTGAGAGCCCATTGCAAAGATCTCATCCGCAACCTGGCCTCTGGCACCAGAAGAATGCAGGATGCCATGAGGCCGAGCAACCTCAAGAACCCGAACGCTTGGAGACTCTGGGCATGTCGAAACTTGTGCACCATCTGCTGATGTGGTGAGCCCTCAACTGGGGAGGAAAACACTGCCCCAGGGAAGTGTCGAGCACTGCTCCGATGTACTGGAGCCGCTGAGTTGGCGTCAAGTGGGACTTCTTTAAATTGAGGGAGAAGCCCAGCCTGTGGAGGGAGTGGCAGGTGACGGACAGATGATCCAGGACTTTTTGGGATAGCTCGCCCTGATCAACCAATCGTCCAGGTAGGGGTAGACGTGAATCCCCCCTTGTCTGAGATGCGCTGCCACCACCACCATGAGCTTGGTGAAAACCCTCAGGGCGGAGGTCAATCCGGACGGCAGGACCCGAAACTGAAAGTGCGAGTTGCCAACCGCGAACCTCAGGTACTTCTTGTGCTTAGGATGGATCGGCACATGAAAATAAGCGTCCTTGAAGTCGAGAGACACCAACCAGTCCTGAAGTTGAAGGGCCTGGAGGACTTGAGAGAGAGTAACCATCTTGAACTTGTCCTTCCTGAGGAGTTTGTTCAAACCACGCAGGTCAATCTCCCGTCTTTCTTCGAAATAAAAAAATAAGGGGAATACCATCCCTTGTTCCTCTCCGCTACAGGCACCAGTTCTATGGCGCCTTTCTCCAGCAGGGATTGAATTTCCTGTGCAAGGAGCGGATCCGTACTCTTCAAAGAGAGATTCCCTGGTGGATTGTCGTGAGGCCTCTGCCGGAAAGAAAGACAGTAGCCGTGGGCTATGATCTCCAGAACCCACACATCTGAAGCAATGGCACGCCATTCTACAAGATGCTGCGCCAGCCTCCCCCCAACCAGTGAAGCATGGGCCTCATGACTGAGCAGTAGCGGCTGCGGCGTTGCCTGAGGGTAAAGAGGCAACTGCCCGAGCGGCCTTGGCACCTCGAGTACCTTGTTTTCCACCTCTAGCACTCCTACGATAGCCCCCTTGACTTGCAGCTCCTCTCGCTTTACTAAAGGAGTAATAACGAAAGGAACGTCCCCTCCATTGCTGTCCCCTAGGACGAAAAGGTGGAGGTTGGCGGACTGCAGCACCCAACGACTTTGCTGCAGCTTTGGAGGTCTGCAACCTCTCGAGGCTCTCGTCAGCCTTGCTGCCAAAAAGATGTTTACCATCAAAGGGCATGTTGAGGAGCCTGGCTTGCACATCAGGAGCAAACCCCGACTTCCTCAACCACGCAAACCTGGGTATTACGGTGCTTGCCCCCATGGACCGGCTGACACAGTCTGCCATGTCCAACCCCGACTGAACGGACTCACACATGGCATCCTTGCCATCCAGAATAATAGCAAGAAAACCATCCCGTTCGTCCCCTTCGGGAATTTGTTCAGCCGCTAAGCAAATACAGTTCCACAGAGTGTTCGTGAAACGAGACAAGGCACATACAGAGTTGGCTGCCTGAAGTGCCATACCCCCTGAAGAAAACACTTTCTTCGCCCAGCCATCAAAACGCTTGTCGTCCCTATCAGGAGGGATGGTAGGATACAACGGCTGCTTAGCTGGGGCCGTAGCCGCCTGCACCACCAAACTCTCCGGAGTGGGGTGCATGGTCAAGTAGCAGGGGTCACTAATGGCTGGGCGGTATTTTCGCGGCAAAGACTTGCCCACTGCCGGGAGACTCTCCGGAGCAGTCCAAGCCGCCGCCACCCTTCTTTGCAGAGCCATATGAAATGGCAGTACCGGGTCAGTGGGTGGACCTTGATCGAGGATATCCGTAAGGTCATCCTGCACAAAATCAACTGGGGGCGCCGACCACCCCAAGTAGTCTGTGACCCTCGATATAAGGCGCCGGTACGATGACTTGGCATGGGTGCCAGGCTCAGGGCTACAGAACTCCACCTCCGGAGAGGTGTCCAGACCACTGGCGTCATGCAATGATTGACGCAGGTCCTCAAACTGGCTATGACCAGAAAGAATCTCATCTGGTACCGTGTTAGGAACCAAACAATCTTCAGAACCCTCCTCCACCTCTGAATTATAGTCCATAGGCTGGAAAATTGGCATTGAATAAGGGAGTAAGCCATGTTTCACCTTGGCCAGAGCCTCCGAAAGGCATCGAGGGCATCGAGTGAAACAGCGTCAACGTCGAGTGAATCGGCGTCGACGTCGTGCATGGCTACGACAGCATCGACGGCTTTGACACGGGCCTCGTGGCCAGAGCCCCGAGCGTGTCCTTCGACTGCCTGGGCACAGAAGGCATCGACGACTTCCTCGGAGGCGGAGCCTCGAGAGAGTCCGTCGACGACCTCAGCGTCGACGTCTTCTTCGAAGACTTCACAGGTGTACACGGGCTCGAGCGTGTCAAGGACCGGGACCTGGAACGGGCATGACTGGAACAATTCCCCTTATCCGAGCGGGACCTCTCCCGTGAATCGTGCCGACCACCCGAGCCCGAAGGCGTACGAGCGGTGTCTCCAGTATGGTCACGACCGACCCCTCTCGGAGGCGTGGACGGGCCGGAGCCCTGCAATTTCAGAATCACCAACATTTTCTTCCCGAGGAACGCTTGGTGGGATAAGAAAGCCGCCGATGGGCGGAGTCCTCGGAGGAGGACGGGGAAGGTGACTGATGACGGAGGAGTGCCTCAAAGAGGCAGAGGAGTGGCAGGACCCACTCCGAGACCCCCTAGACTTACGACTACGATGCGGAGAGTCGCCCCTCGAATCGTCTGTCGAAAGCCCAGTTGACCTCGCCTTCCGGGGATTGGACACCTTACCAACTGACAGCTTCCTCTTACGTTCTCGCAAGGCCTTGGACGTAAGCAACTGGGAGTCGACACAACCATCCGTGTCGTGGGCCTCCCCGAGGCACCAGAGGCAGGCGTTGTGCGAGTCCGTCACCGACATCTTGGATCCACAGTCCCCACACTTCTTGAAGCCCGGACGCAGGGTGGAAGAAGAGGAAGACATCCCGATAATACTTTTCACAAAACGAACATGATCGAAGAACCGAAAGAACAGAAACTCCAAAGAGTTGAGGCGCGCTGAGATCTCCGAACCGAACATGTTCGTGGAAAAAATGGAACTGAGGCTACGGGCGTCGTACGTCCTACTTATAACATCTGGTGACGTCGGCCGTCGGAGGAGGTCCTCGAGGACGGCGTATTGACATCGACACAGGATGCAGACGCTGTCACAGCATTCCCCCTTTCTCAACTGAGAGCGATCCTTGCAGGATTTCTTGGGCGGTGTCTTCTTACGCACGGACCTGGTCTTGTATAAGCCCGCGCGAGCCTCTTCTGGCTCCAACATGCGTTCAGAGTTCCGGGATTCAGATACTCCTGGGATCCAGGAAACAAAGAAGGTGCGCAAGCACGGCACACGGGTCCAGGAAGCAAGGAAGAAGGACGAGGGGTAAGGGAATAGAATTAGAAGGTCCAGGAACCAGGATAACAGTTCAGCGAACTACGGAGCACACTTGCAATAGCATTGAGACGCGCGGGGCCGCGGTCTATTTGTAGATTACCCTACGTCCGATGTGAAGACTGAGGAAGGCGTTTCATGTTAGACAGCCATGTTGGAAATACCAAGGAGTGCAAGCCACGTTGTGATAAGGACCAAGAAGTCCAAAAGGGGCGCGTTCTGTGGGTCATGACAGCATGCCTCCTCCGAAAACCTGTTCCACCATGTTTGCCTGGGTGTATGAGATGGTATCTTCGGAGCAATCGAGGGGTATTCAGATTAGAAATTGGTTCCCAGGTTCTTTCACTAGGAGGATATCCTTTCCATTCAACCAAGTATTGAAGCTGACCCCGTTTATACCTGGAGTCGCATATTCAGGACACTTCATATTCCAGTTGGTCGTCCACCACCACAGGAGTGGGTCTGCAGGATTTCCGGGAGGATCGGATGTAGGGTTTTAATAAAGAAGTGTGAAAAACGGTACGAGACTGGATTTATGATTTCCTTGATGGAAAATGGACCATAGTACCGGGGGGCCAATTTGTTTGGCCGTAAATGTCGGGGTAGTAGTTTCGAGGACAACCAGACTTGATCACCAACTGCATAAGAAGGCCCTGGTCTTCTTTTGGTATCCGCATATCGCTTAGTATGTATTCTGGCCTTCTCTAAGTGTTCTTTATCTTCCTTGTGTATGTTGATGAGTGTTTCAATCCAGGAGTCGACGGTAGGTACTGGTGTGGGATGAGGAAGAACAGAGGGTAAAACTGATGGATGGAATCCTTGACTGCAATAAAAGGGGCTGGTCTTAACTGCTGAGTGATCGGAATTGTTGTAGGCGAATTCAGCCACGGGAATTAGGAGCGACCAGTCATCCTGCACCTTGGTGGCGAAACAACGAAGGTATTATTCCAGGGTCTGGTTTACACGTTCCGTAGCTCCGTTGGTTTGTGGATGATAACCTGATGAGAGAGCGCGTTGGATTCCTAGAATGCGACAGAGATGTTTCCAGAATTGTGAGACGTATTGGGGTCCTCGGTCTGATATGATCTTGGAAGGAAGTCCATGAAGGCGGAAAATGTGTTCCAGGAAGATTCCAGCGAGTTCTGATGAGGATCGTAGTTTATACAGGAGTGTAAAATGAGCCATATAAGTGAACAATCAATGGTGACCATGATAGTCGTGTATCCCCTGGAAGGTGGCAATTCCAAAATGAAGTCTGTAGCAAAGAATTCCCATGGCCTTGTTGGTAGTTTAGGTTGCAGTAGGATACCCGCCGGTCTCTTGTTATCGTGTTTGTTTTGACTACAGATAGAACAGGCTTGGATGTACAGTTGTACGTCAGTCTTCATTCTAGGCCACCAAAATTGTCTTTGTATAAGACGGAGGGTGTTGGTGATGCCACGATGTCCGGAGTGAAGGGTATCGTGGCAGAGGTTTATTATCCTTTGTTGTAATTTCTGTGTGGGGATGACTAGAGCATTATCCTTGAACAAATATCCGTCCTTGGTTCTCAGATTCCATTGATTCTTCCTTGAAATATCCTTCCAGAGCTCAGAGGATTGGGTTTGCATCCGAACTTCTTCCAGAAGACTGACTGCTTGAGCTACAAAAATCGTGTGGGGAAACATTTTAGGCCCGATCTTCAATAGTTTCGTAGTCAGGACGTCGAGATAAGGCGTCAGCAATTATGTTTTGTGATCCAGGGACATGACTGATGTGGAACTGGTACTGGGCAAAGAAGAAGGCCCAAAGGGCCTGACGACTGTTCCTCACTCCAAGGATTGTAGAACTTGAAGATTTCGATGGTCCGTGCGACCTGGACTGGATGTCTAGCTCCCAGGAGTAGATGTCACCATTCTGTGAAGGCTTGGCGGATGGCTAACAGTTCCTTTTTCAAGACGGAATAATGTGTCTCACTGGGAGTCAGAGTTTGTGAAAGGTAAGCAATGGGGTGTTCCAATTTGTCCTCAAATTCTTGCTTCAACATTGCTCCTATTGCGTAGTTAGAGGCATCCGTCTCCACTAGGAATGGCCGATTAATATCGGGTTGGGCCAGGATGGGGGCTTGAGTAAATTCTGTCTTTAAACGTTGGAATGCCTTGTCTTGGGGTGCAGACTTGAGAAAGGGAGTGTCTGTCTTCAATAGAGCAATGATCGGTTGAACAATCTCAGAAAAGGTGGGTATGAACTTCCGGTAGAAATTAGCAAGCCTTAGGAAGGATTGAACTTGTTTTACAGAAGTGGAAGCCGGCCAAGATAGTATGGCCTTTACCTTCGAATGATCCATACCAATTCCTTCTGGGCTAAGGACAAATCCTAGGTAATGAACAGAAGTAACGTGAAACAGGCATTTCTCGGGTTTGGCTAGGAGTCTGTGTTTACGTAGTCGTTGTAAGACTGCCTTTACATGCTCTTGATGCTTTAGAAGGTCCTTGGAGTAGATCAAGATATCGTCCAGGTAGACGATGACGAAGAGGAACAGCATGTCAGAGAACACCCTATCCATGAAACGTTGAAAGACTGCGGGGGCATTAGCAAGTCCAAAGGGCATGACCAGATATTCGAAGTGTCCAAAGAGTGTTCTAAAGGCTGTTTTCCATTCGTCTCCTTCCCTGATACGAATCAGATGATAGGCACCCCTGAGATCCAGTTTTGTGAAGATTACAGCTCCTCTCACCGCTTCCTGGATATCCGAGATCGAGGGTAAGGGGTAACGGTCCTTGAGGGTGTATTGATTTAATCCACGATAATCGAGGCAAGGTCTAAGTTCCTTGGTGTCCTTCTTGGGAACAAAGAATGAGGCTCCTGCTGGGGATTTCGATGGTCTTATGGTGCCATTTTCAAGGTTGGTATCCAAGTATTCTCGGAGGGCCTTTTTTTCAGGTTCGGATAGGATGAACATCCTCCCAAAGGGAATCACTGCTGAAGGCTCTGTGTCTATGGCGCAGTCTTCAGGTCTGTGAGGGGGTAGAGCCTGAACTATGGCAGTTGAAAACACATCAGAATAACCCTGATAGGCCTTTGGGACCTGTATGATATTGGAAACCATGAGTGGTACTTGCGGATCTATTGATGGTTCTTTGGAAGGTGTCAAGGAGGAATCCAGGAATAAACAGTGAGACATACAAAACTCAGAGCAGAGAAACAAGGATCCTGCTGCCCAGTTGATATAAGGATTATGTTTCTGTAACCAGGGCATACCCAGTACCATGGGGTTATGAGCCGACTTAATGATGTCAAATCTGATCACCTCTTGGTGATGGTTTATTGAAAGCTGGATCTCTTTAGTCTGCAGGCTTATGGGTCCTGAAGTGAGGGGTCTTCCATCGATCGCTTCCACCGGTTGCATGGTACTTCGTGTCTCGTATGGAATGTGGTGACTAAAAACCCAATCTTGATCAATGAATACTCCCATAGCTCCGCAGTCTACCAGGGCCAAAATGGAGTAGGTCTTATTCTTGGATGGCGATAGGAAGGCCTGTAGAATCACTAGGCTGTTTTGTCCAGGAGAGTTCAAGGATGAAATAGACGTGGAGCAAACATCTCTCTCCCGAAGACTTGCTCCATCTAGGATTGGGAGCTGGCGTTTCCCGAACGCCGAGGAGGGGCTAGAGGACATTCTCTAACCAGGTGTTTATCCGAGGCACAATACATGCATAACCCCGTATGAATCCTTCTCATCCTCTCTTGCAGGGATATGGGTCCACGGAAGGCTCCTATCTTCATAGGTTCTGGTTATTATAACCAGGTTTGTGATAATGAAACACAACAGATACAGAAGGAATGTCTAAGGTTCACTTAAAGGATACAGACTGGTAGTTGCAAAGGATACACTCAATGTCTTCTCCCATCTACTGTTGTCAGAGGTAGAACGTAGTGTCTCAAGAGAAACCTTCTAACTAATGTCACTCTTTGACTAGTAAAACCCACAGTCAAAGAGAGCTATTTGTGAGAAGGGCAGGAGTGGACCAAGATTCACCAGGCTGTCAATAGAGAGTGGACTAATTAGAAGGCTATTGTTACAAAAGGGTAGTAAGAACCTATGTTAAATACACCAACCTGGATGTACAGCCACAGGTAAGTCCCAACAATGTTCGATGAATCCAAGGAGAAAACAACGACAAGGAAAGGGTAGTGAGGTATCTAACCCGGGCGGAACGAGGGCCGCACTAGAGTCGGGTTGGTGCACACAGGCAAGCGTCCAAAGTTCTGTGCACTTTGTAGTAGGAGGAAAAGAAAATCTTGATCCAGGAAGACAAACCCTTTACAATAGTTGAAGGTCCAGTTGAGTCCTGATCAGGAGTGAGTACAGAGACTGTCAGACTAAACTCTCCTGCAAGTAGGATGGGATTTAGCAGAGGAAGTATATCCAGAATGGAAATAAATGTTTACGGAGAATGACAGAATAATGAGGTTAATAGTATCGCCGAATTGGATGTATAAGGAGTGGAACTCTGCCGGGTGTTGATTGCAGTCCGTGGAAATTGCTATGTCACGTAGGAATGTGGCGGGGCTCCGTCTTGGAACGAAGCAACAGGTTGAAGAGCGTTGCGTAGAAACGCGACGGGACTCCGTATTGGAACTAGATAAAGTTAGTAGAAAGCTGCGTAAGAACGCGGAAGAAAGGAGTAGCTCTGAGACGAGCTGGGAGGTTGCCTGAAACTGCGTACGAACGCAGGGAAAGGCAACTGCTTCTTGCGATGAAAAGAAGAGCGTCTGCGAAGAACAGTAGAAGCAAGCTCCGGAACGCAGATACCAAAAAACGATCAGAAGCACAGCTGTAAGGCATCAGACTTGTTAAATAACGTCAGCTGACATGCACATGACACGTACGTTTGTCATGTGACGCAAGCTCTCTCAGTAGCGTCTCCCGGCCAATTTCCATTGAGTATAGAACGGCCTGGCCGTTCTGAAGGCTGAGGATGCCGGGAAATAGGAGCGTTTGGGGTAAGTAACGGACCCTGGGGTGGCAGGCATGACACTGGTTCAGTAACTGACCCTGGGTTTGTGTCAGTTTTGGAGGTAATCTCAAAGGACACCTTCGGGGGGGTTACTTTGGATTTTTTCTTCTCTGCCTTCCTTTCCTGCATACAAAAATCTATTTGCATGGCAAGGTTCATAAGAGCCTAGAATGAGCTTGGGCGAGCCACTCTGGCCAACTCATCTTTGATCGCCTCATTCAGTCCTCTTCTGAAAAGAGTAAAACTTGCTGCAGGAGACCAGTCAGCTTCCTTGGCCAATAGCTTGAATCGGGTTACAAACGTAAGCATATCCTGGGATCTCTGCTGAAAGTCTAGCAGGCGTTCCTGGGCACTATAGACCTGCTCTGGGTGGTCAGACATGGTTTTAAGGGCCTGTATGAAACCGTCGTAGTCATCAAGGAGGGCATCTCCAGAATTGACTAAGGGCGTAGCCCAGGTTAGAGCATTCCCGGAAAGGTGTGAAATTATGAAGCCCACCTTAGCCCTGGGACTTGAAAAGTAGTAGGGCTTAAAAGTAAAGTGAACCAAACAAGAATCCAGGAATGCACGAAGGTTTTTTCCCGACCCATCGTATTTGTCAACAATGCCGCCCAGCAATACACTTTCCTTTGTGGCAGAATCACGGCATAGAACTAATTGTTTGAGAGCGGCGTTTTCCGCTTTTAAATTCTGTACCTCAGTTGTTAGTTCTTGCATGCCACGCATGAGATCCTGAACAGCCGCTTCGATGTCGACTTCGGTCGTTTGCCGTCTCAAACTGTCACGGAATTCCCCCTTTCTCACCTGAGAGCGATCCTTGCAGGATTTCTTGGGCGGTGTCTTCTTACGCACAGACCTGGTCTTGTATAAGCCCGCGCGAGCCTCTTCTGGCTCCAGCGTGCGTTCAGAGTTCCGGGATTCAGATACTCAGGGGATCCAGGAAACGAAGAAGGTGCGCAAGCACGGCACACGGGTCCAGGAAGCAAGGAAGAGGGGTAAGGGAATAGAATTAGAAGGTCCAGGAACCAGGATAACAGTTCAGCGAACTACAGAGCACACGTCTAGTCGCTACTTGCAATAGCATTGAGACGCACAGGGCCGCGGTCTATTTGGAGATAATGCTACGTCCGACGTGAAGACCGAGGAAGGCGTTAGGCGGCCATGTTGGAAGTACCAAGGAGTGCAAGCCCCGTTGTGATAAGGACCATGAAGTCCACAAGGGGCGCGTTCTGTGGGTCATGACAGACGCCGAAAGATTTTCCGAAGCAGCACAGCTGTGGTGATTACTGTCATAGATATGGAATGCGTTGGAGGACCCAATCCCCTCGAAAAACGCATTCTTCAATTAAATCACCATAAAGTATCGAGCTTCCACCGGGATACTAAATAGTATTGTCGCCGGATTAGGAACTAAAGGAAACTCACCATCTACAATCTGGTTAATCAGTCTCATATCTTGTATAAATCTCCATGATCCTCCTTTAGATGTTTTAAACAGATACACTGCAGTGTTACATGACGATTCTGATGGCACCAGAATCCCTTGTTTCATCAGTGCTGAAATAGTCTGGAATATACCCTCATCAGCCTCTCGAGACATAGGGTACTGCATTACTTGAGATAAAATCGTTCCTGGCTTCAGCTTTATTTTGACTTCCCCTATCCCCTTTAGCAAACCTACGTCATAAGGACCTGTGGTTTATCACCATTCGCTGTGGGACTTACCTTTTCTCTATTCTTATCCAGTATGTGATGCTCATAAACAACAATACTTCATCGTCTGTTTGGTCTTCCCTAAACACATCGTCATCAGTAATGTCAGTCAATCTGTACCCTTCCTCAAGAACTATTACTATCCTCCATGGACTACCCTCATCATCTACTACTTCGAGCATTGCCATTTCCTTTCATACTATGGCTGCTTCCTATTCTATAGGGATAGTCTGTCCCCCCTCATCATCCATAGGTATTTGTGGTCTAAACAAAAAGTCATCAGGTATCCTCACAGTTTTCCCCACTAAGCCACGTAGCCATGTCAATAGAATGCTCACTCCATACAGAAAAAAGTCTGCATCTACTGGAACGCCTCGCAGAGCCACTTGCCCAGTGAAGGCCAGTATAAATTCCACCACATTTAAATAGTGTATTCCTGGAGTGGAACACATTATCCCTTGGTCAGTGAATTAAATCGTCATGTTATGTTTTGTCATTAAATCTCTTCCCAAAATGTTAACTGGTATCTATCGTGAATATAACAAAGGAACAGACATGTCACACTCTCCTATAGAGACTGGTAATTCGTTAGTAAAAGGATCTCAACTTGTAGCTCCAGAGAACCCTTAAGCATTCATGGCAATACCCAACATTGGATATTTTCCCTCTCGTATACATGAACGAGTAGCCCCAGTGTCTACTAGAAAAGAAAAGGATTTGCCTCCTATCGTCACATCGCCCCGTGGTTCCTCTTGGGGGTCTTGTGTCACAGATAGTACTGAACACATCAAGTCACCCTGTGAGCTGTCCTATTGTGTGTACAGGCTCATCCGCGTCCCTGTGAAAGGATTTCCTCCTACCACAGTGACACCTACTATTCTGGGTGTCAGCACTTGCCCTGTGTTTGCATACTGCTGTGTCTGCATGGAAGCTTGCTGCGACTGCCCTTTGGCCTTGCAGTGGATTCTTTTCCATACGCTCTTGCTGTTGCACCTGCTGCACGCACAGCGCTTGTGTCTGATAAACTGTGTGATCTTGGGCGGACCCATCCCTATTGTGTGTAATATATGGTGGAGGATAAGCTGTCCCCCCTCTTGAGAATTGGCCATTTTACACATTCCCTTGGCTCTCACATACATGTGCAATGTGCCCTGTCATCACACAAGTCCAACATACTGGGGGTGTCCATCTGACAAGTGCCCCTTGGTTAAATCCTCCCTGGGTATTCTAATTCTCATTCTGTGTATTCTGAAACCCACTTTGATTATTTTGAAATCCTCCTCTTCCTCTTTAGCCTATACCTATGCCTCGTGGCACAAACCCATATCCACCTTGGTCCATAGAGTGCTGATTACTCGCCTGCAATGTACCTATTGCTTCCTGCATTCCCAATCCTTCTCCACTTGTCAATACTGCCCCTTCTATGGCAAATTTCGACAACTTTTTCTGAACTAACTTGGCTTCCTCAATTTTCCTGGTCTCGTCTTTCTTCCTATTTTTCTCTTGTAACAACCGACAGTAATGAACTATCGTCAGCTGTATCTCAGGCCAAGGCTTCGCTTCCATTCTCACTTGTTTCTTCATATGTCTCTGTACTGGTTCAGGTAACCCCTGACATAAAATGTGGTAAAATAATGTTATCGACTTTTCCAATGGGTCGCGAGTTTCAAGTTGCTATGTCTCCTGAATGTCCCGAATGTAAGCAACAGAGTCTTCATCTTCCTTCATCTTACGTGTCATAATTGCACCCATATCTGGTGTATCAGGATACTGTACACTGAGAGCCCTCCAAACATCTGCTCTGCAATTATTAAACAGCGCTCCATCATGCGCTGTGTTCTGCGCGGTCACACTTGAATACCCTGCTCTTCTCCATATGTCATCAGCTCTCTCTCCAAGAATAGCTGCCAGGAGACCTTTTATATCCACTATGGCCAGCGTATTTCCTCCTGTCATTTTTTCTAATTCGTATATCCATTTCCCAGCACCCAAAGTCAAACTCGGGAGCTTACACCTTAAATAATCCTTGTCCATCTGCGGCTATGGAATATACTGTGGTCTTGCTCCCCCTTTTTCCAATAAGGGAAACTGCGTAAACCCTGCCCCACAATCGGATTCTACTATCATTCTAGCCCTGGCAGAGATGATCGTTCCTGTCTGGCGATTCTCCCTTCTCGCTATACGATCATTCTCAGGGACGCCCAAAATATATGCTATGGGATCTGGCTTCTTGTCCTTAGGTTGTTCCAGGTTCAGACCATCTCACTTCTTTATCCATTTGCAGGCTTCCTTCAGGGGCGCACACACTCTATCCTCCTACTTCGAGGGCAGACTCTCATTCCTCATCTGACATGTCTTGTCCCCAACTAGTAGGACTTTAATCCCCTTCACCCTTATCCAGATTCAATCTACTTAAGGACAATGCTCAATGTTCATCACTCGGAAGGCTTCCTTCCCCTCTTCGTGATCGAGGCATTGAGGATCGATCATCATTCCCTCGAGTTTCATACTCGCTATTTTGTCTCAACTGTTTCTTAAGTCTTATTGATCCTTTCTCCGATACTTTCCGCATCAAGTCTTTCTTCGTCTAACACAACTCTAGATGCCCCTGGTTTTGCCTCCTTTATCGGGAGGAACTCTTCTATTCTATCCCATCGTATTCTGGTCTTGGCCCTACTGGTTCTTTACGAGTGAGACTGGTATCAAAACCTTGTTGCCTCCTCTTTCATTCTATTTCTTCTTCTAATTCTCTTCGCTTTCTCGCCTCCCTTCTAATTCTTAATTCCCCTGGTCTTCGTTCTTCTCCCCTTACTCCTTCCCTTCTTTCGTCTTCTTCCCATTGTCTCTGTATCATTTTGTCCCTTAAACATTGCACTTTCTCCTCTTCTCTCTTTCTTTCCTGTCTATCTCTTTCTACTATCACTTTCTGTCTGTTGTCATACCTTCTTTGTTCTTCTGCCTGTTCATCTTTTCTCTGATACTCTTCCTGGTATAGCGTTTCTCTTCGCTCTCTGCTCTTCCTTTTCTGCTCGTCTTCTTTTAATCTCTTTTCTCGTTCTTTATCCTTTCTTTCTAGTTTGTCCTAATCTTCTCTTTGCCCAACTTCCTCAATGCTTTTCCCATCTAATTTGAGCAATATCTTTCCTCCCATCCATTCGTTCTGCACGAGCGTTATCTTGTCAGCTTTATCGTTCTCTCCTTTCCATCTCTTAATCTCCCTGTCTATTTGTGTCGACAATATTGCCTGTTCATTCATTTCTTCTTTGTTTTGTACTAGCTTATAGGCCTCTTCTTTTCTCTTATTCTCCTCGGGACTATCACCGCTATTGTAAGCCGGGGGTTTGTATATCGGATTACTATGCCCCGTTGCTGCTTCAACTCCTTTAAAGGCTTCACGCTGACTAAGCATCCACTCCTCAGGTGGAGGATCTTCCCTCTGTTCTTGGTACACATTTTCCAGAGCTGTAAGCCACATGCAAGTATGTGGTCATGTGTTGCAATACTGCTTTTCACAGCAATCCCTCTTGTGGACACGGCATGAACATTTTATCTGCCGTACCTTTCACCCATTCCACACTATACTGTTTGAGATTGGGCATGTGCTTCGGTAATGTCTTACATAAGTGCATCAGAGGAATGTCTCCCATAATGACAAGTCTCAATTGACTGTCAATACTTACCAGATTTATGAAAGAACCTGTATACGTTTACATAAATCACTGCTTTTTCAATGCTTTTAAAACAACAAATATGAGTGTGCACCATAAATCGCTGCTTAAGCGTGTAAGTTCTTAATTAGCTATCTCTATCTGTTGATTGGTACCTACCACTTCGCTAGGGTAGTCACTGAAGCTCCTCAACTTTTTTCCAATTACTTCACAACTTTTATCGCTCTTCGATATTTCTACTCTACAAACACCACAAAGACTGGTCGACTTTACACATTAATAAACACTGTGATCACCTTTTTTCTCTTTCACCTTCACTTATATCCTGTACAGGGTTTGAGACATCATCTTACACAAACCTGTTCCTGAGTTATATATCTCACTCTGCTAGGACTCTAGGCGCCAAATGCTCTTCAAACAACTTCCCGTTACTCAAACATTATCACAATACCGTCCCCTTCATTTGCCATTCCCCTTAGTCTACTCACCATTTGTTTGTTAATCGACTCGAGGCCTTCGGTATCTACTCCTCCTCCAATCTGACCACTTTGCCTTCCATCCGCAGACATCAACAGATGTTTGCTCGAGTTCTCAGCACATATCACATAAAAACACATATATATTCTAAAAATACGTCAGGAGTGACGTCATACTACGTGGCAAATGAGAAAAACCTAAGAGGGATTGTGATACTCTCAAGGGGAACATGTAAGTATACTTTCTATAAGGGTGGGATTGTGATTGGATTTCTACTGTCAGGTGGACAACTTAACCCTACCTCTAAAACAGGTTATCTTCAACACTATTGAGTGCACGATATATCATTGGCTCTCAAACTATAAGGCCTCTATAATTGGTTGGCATGCTCGTACCATGTCTGGAACATTCGGTTCACTTAGCAGCACGTAAGATCAACCCCAGGTGCCAGGGGGTAAACTTGACTTTACCTCCCACCCAATTCGCCCAACGTCTCTCAGCACCCATGACTTCTGCCATGAAGATTGTCTTTGAACTTGGCCTTGCAGTGTATTATTGTCTCTGGGATTCTGAGCACATGCCATTGTTGCTCTAGAAGGTCAAGCTCAACTCTATTACCATCCTCAGCTCACATGACAGGAGACCACGATTTGGTCCGCTTTGCAGCATTTAAATATCTTAATTGAATAAAACTTGGCACGCTTGGTATTCGTTCTTTTCACCTTAACAAGGGATGATTCAGCTTCTCGCATTCATTGCCTTTGAGAATAGATAACCGGCCTTGTCTGCTACAGTTTTGACACCAGGCCAGACAGCCGCGCCATTCTCATCTATGAACTTCAGCTATTTCATGCTATGACGCAGCATTCAGCCTTTCCTCTCCATGGGTCTCGGCTTACTAAATTCATGACACTGATGTCCAGCTTCTATACAAGGCGACTTTGCCTGCAGTCTATTGACTACGTATAGCCAGCTTCTATGATCACTACTTGCGTTACAGCATCTGTACAGTCATTGAACAGCTTGCATTTTCTGCAGTGCGTCATACACGTGCAATCTTCTTTTTGCATACAAGCGTTTACTCATTTCTTAACTTCGTAATCATTTTCTATAAGGTCCATGCATTCGCTTCAGACAATATTCTCAGTCTGTAACACTCGTCTCTCGTGATGTCACCAGCTCCTCTTTCACTTGTTTTCATATTCCTTTAGGGAGTTCCTCCCTAAGATTGTCATCTCTTTGGAGATACATTTGATAAGGTTTTCTCAGTGGATATCTTCTTTCGAATACTCGTCGTGGAATTGTCACAATAGCTGGTTTCAAGCATGGCACAATCTCAGGCTTCGAACATACAAGTAGTAGTTGGGCGGGATTTCCTGCAGAGGCATGCAGCTGCTCCTCTACACTTTCTATGTAAGTCCATGGCTTTTGAGGCTACTCAAGCTAGAACTACATTTGTAAATTCATATCTGTCGGGAGATGCAGCTGCATGGATATTCCTTTGGTACAAAAGGATGATCCTATGCTGTATAATTGGGATCAGTTCATGGAAAAGTTTTAGTGCTTGTTTGATCGAAGGAATGTGCCTTTGGCACAGGATAAGGAGTTATTAGGTTTATGGCAAGGAAGTAGGGACCTGGTGACTTACGTGACACACTTCAAACGGCTGGTGGTAGAGACAGAATGGCCCAAACCCAAACAGTCAGTGTTGCATTACCAGGGGCTCAAAGATGAACAGAGGATAGCACAGGGGCAACGTGCTGCTCTTGGAAGAAAGACTGCGCAGCGCAACAGAAGTTCGAAACCCGGATCCGCGCTTAGAAACCAAACTCGGGTATTAAGCGTGTAATAAAAAAACTATTAAATAAAGAAAGATGCTATAGCTCATGTGGAGCCACAACCTGATTCTTGTAATTCATTGAGTGACTTAGCCTTAAGACTGGATCATAGGATTAGTGAGAGAAAAGGGGAAAGGAAGAAGATGGAGGTGGTTCCTTTTGCACGATTAGACAAGGGTAGGGTGCCTCCTGCTAAATCATCTAACGGGGAGTCTATGCAGATTGGCAGTGTGAAGGGGCCTTTAACAGCAGAGGAAAGAGAAAAAAAGAGAAGGTCAAATAACAGATGTCTATGTTGTGGCAAATCAGGATATTACTTAAGAAACTGTCCGAATACTACGGCACGCAGCGCAGACAAGAAAAAGACTGGGTCGGGAAAAGAGTTGGCTCGGTAGATGGGGGAACGACTACACCAAGCCTTACTGCACTAGAGTTCCCCAGTTTGGTGGCAAACACAATTCAGACTAAGACCCTGATTTGGATTTGCGTGTGACATTGATATTCACTAACACAAAGGAAACAGAAACAGTGTCTGCTATGGTGGATTCAGGGGCGACAGGGAATTTCCTAGACATCACTATGCCAAATTGGGTGACAGAGCCACTATGAGCAGTAGATGTTTCTTGTTTGATTTCAGGATAAATCACTATGCAAACCCAACCCCTTAGGATGTTGTGTGCAGCAGAATATGAGGAAACCATCACCTTTGATTTGATAGCAGCTCCTCAATTCGGTTTGATCTTAGGGATGCCATGGTTCGTGACACACAATCCAAAGATTGATTGGGGGGAGCATATCTTATTGTTTGACTCCCTATGGTGTGGTTCCAATTTAAGAGAGGCACTGGCTCGTACAGCGTTCTTGGTGGAGGGAGCTGTAGTTCATGCAAATATTGGGTCAGCGGTCGCATCCTTTCCAGAAGAATACCAGGACTTTGAAGAGCTTTTTGCCAAGGGGAAGGCAGAGGCATTGCGTTTGCATAAATATTACAATTGCGTCATCGATCTTCAGCTAAATGCGAAGTTACCATGCAGTCGCATTTATGCCCTCCCTGAAAAAGAAACACAACACTTGCGACAATATTTAGATTACATGCTGGCCTGCGTGTTCATTCGGCACTCCAAGTCACCAATCTCCTCTCCTTTGTTATTTGTTCCTAAAACTGAGGGTACCCTAGGACCTGTATTGATTAAAGAGCATTAAACTAGGTTACCATAAAGAATAGGTTCCTCTAACCTCTTGTATCTGTGATACTTGATCAACTAAAGTCAGCCAAGATCTATAACCAGTTGGATTTAAGGGAAGCCTATCATTTGATCCAGGTAAAAGAAGAGGATGAATGGAAGATGGCCTTCTGTACTAAGTTTGGCCTTTTTGAGTATTTGGTGATGCCGTTTGGTAATGTCACGCGGCTTCTCAACATTTTATGCAGGTGATGTTGCGGGAGTACTTGGATGTTTTGTCATCGTGTACATTTATTCAGAGTCAGTGGAGCAACATGTGCAGCAAGATGAGGCAGTGCTCCAACGTCTGCAGGAGTATGATCTATTTGCGAAATTGGGGAAGAGCAAATTCCTTACAACTCGGGTAGAGTTTTGGGGGTTTATCCTCACTTCTGACAAAGTGTTTATGAATAACAAGAAAATGCAGGTGGTCACTCAGTAGCCGTTTCCTCGATGTGTAAAAGATGTTCAGTCCTTCCTGGGGTTTGCTAATTTTTATCAGCAATTTATCAGCGATTTCTCACGTATCATTACCCCATTAACATGATTACTTAAGAAGGCAACTAGGTTTGTTTGGGAAGAGGAAGCAGAGGCGGCCTTTAAGAAGTTAAAGACCGCTTTCACTGAGGCTCCAATCCTGCGACATCCGGATTTGGAGAGGCTGTTCCAAGTGGAGGTTGATGCATCAAACTTAGCGATTGGAGCCATTCTCTCTCAACGAGCGAAGATGGGTTGATGCATCCAGTGGCATTCTTTTCAAGACCAGTTGTGAAAACAATGCTGCCATTACTGATATGGAGTTATTGGCCATGCGGGCAAATGATACTCACCGACCACATACATTTCCAGTTTTTGAAATCAGCCAAGAATTTAAGTCCACATCAGTTGCAGTGGTAACAGTTTTTGGAGGAATTTGACTTTGTAGTCACTTACCTGCAAGGAAGAAATAACGGAAAGGCAGATGCCTTAACTAGACAGGGAAACACTGAGGCTGCCATTCAGGTAGAACGAAATATCATTGCGGTGGACAGAATAGTTGGGGCAGTGACTAACAACATCTTTACCGAAGTGCGGAGGAGTCTCCCCTGAAAGGAATTGCAGGATTGGGCGGACAGGAATGAGAAAAGGACTATACGGGATGGGTTGCCTTATCAGGCAGGCCTACTTTATCCACCTATCCAATCTTTGAAGCAGAAGGCGCTGTTTGGCGGGTCATGCAGGTGAACGGAAAACCTTGAAAATGTATTCTTCTTTTCCTCTCTTTCCCACAGAAGTTCACTGTCTCTAGAACTCTGGTTCTCTCTAGGCTGGACTACTGCAATAGCCTCTTTCTAAATCTGCCTGCTTCTACTATCCACCCTCTGCAACTCGTTCAGAAGAGGACTGCAAGACGTGTCCTTGGCCTCAAGCCCAGGGATTGTATCGTTCCAGCACTGCTCCCAGTGGCTGCAAGGATTACGTTCAAGACCCTCTGCATTGTCCACAAGGCCTTCTGGGGCCTTTGATATTGATATTTTATTTATATCACGCTCATACATAAGTGTTTCAGAGCGCGACCATGCAAAGGTCAGAAGAATAGTGGGGAACTCTATGGTTACAGATACAGATCCTAGTGCCAAGGGTGGCCCGGGGGCTGTGCAGGAGGGAGGCAGGGTGAGCAGGTACCTGGGCCAGAGGGACAGAGGGACAGAGGGTGGCCAGTTGCACGGTGCAGAGAGAGAGAAGCAGATCAGCAGGGGAGAAGAGGGGCACAGGTAGAAGCGAAGAGGAGGGTCTTGAGGTGCTTCCGGGCCCAGAGATGGTGCTACTCAAGTTTCAAGGTGGTCGGGAGACTGTTCCAAAGCGAGGCCTCAGCAGAAGACAGATCTGCCCCCAGCTCGTTTCTTTGAAAAACAACTGACCCTGAGGGAGTTAGAAGTAGAGGAGCAATACCTCAATTCCTCCAACTCTTTCTTCGTAAATACCTTCCTACTCAAGCTCTTCGCTCCTCCATCTCCAACTCCCTCAGGGTCAGTCGCTTCTCCAAGCAACGAGTTGGTGGTAGATCTCTTTCTTTGGCTGGGGCCTCTCTCTGGAATAGCCTCCCTGCCTCTCTGAAACTTGAGGTGAACCATCTCTGGTTCCGGAAGCACCTTAAGACCTTACACTTTGCTTCTGTCATCTCTCTTCCTCTCCCCTGCTGATTTCCTGTCTGATACCGCACTGGTCACCTGGCTACCTTCTGATTTCAGGCACAGGTCCCTGCCGGCCCAGTTGCACACCCGCACTGCCTCCCAGTAACTCTTGCACTTGGGTCTGTATCTGTAACCCTACAGTCCCCCTACCTGTGCTTTTGGACACCTGCTGTCTGCACTTACCCTTGCACCTGCCACCAGCTGGCCGCACTTCTTGTTATTGTTTTGATCCCATGTACAGCACTGCCCCCTCCCCTATCCCCTGGCACTTTTCCCCTCCCCCGCACTTGCGCAATCTCAATGTCACTTTGCCTAGTACGATCCTTGTTTCTGTCCTCCCTCTGTTCCCACTTCCTTGCCTCATCACGCCTTGAAACACTTGTGTATAGGCGCATTACAAGTGCCATATCATATCATATATCATACAAAATGTTGTGAGGTTGCATGGTTTGCCACAGTCTATAGCATCTGACCGTGGATCTCAGTTCACGTACAGGTTTTGGCAAGCCTTTTGTGCTATGTTAGGAATCTCCTGCACTCTTTCCACAAGCCATCATCCCCAGACTGATGGTCAAACTAAGAGAGTAAATCAAACTATGGAACAGTTTTTGCATTGCTTTACTGCAGATGGAGTAAAACCATGGATGCAGGCCTTATGGCTAGCGGAATTCTTCTACAATAACTCAGATCATGCATCACTGGGTATGTCACTCAATATGTGCTTATACGGTCAGGAGTTAAACATGTTACTTGAGGTGCTACCTTCTTGTAACAAGATACCGGCGGCAACGGAGCGCAAGCAGGAGCTTTCTGAGATCAGACAAAGGGCACAACACAATTTGGTGAACGCTAAGGAATCCTATAAGGTAGATGCTGACCGGAAGAGGCAGGAGGGAGATAAGGTGTGGTTGTCCATGTAGAATATTAAGTTGGCAGGGTCTCGAAAGATGTTGCCACGATACGTTGGTCCCTATGCTATTGTGAAATGTGTCTCGCGCAAAGCAGTTTGAATAAAGGTTCCAGCATCCTTGAAAATACATGCTGTCTTTCATGTTTCTTTAGTGAAACCTACAGTTGATACTGCCCAGACCTATTACTGAAGAATGGGTAAGAGAAGTATGAGGTACACCCAATTTAGGACTCCATGGTAGTTTATACAAAGGTGTGAAATGAGCCATATGGGTGAACAAGTCTATGGTTACCATGATGGTCGTGTACCCTCGGGAAGGTGGTAATTCGACAATAAAGTCTGTAGCAATAAACTCTCATGGTCTTGTTGGCAGCAACGGTTGCAGTAGAAGACCCGCCGGTCTCTTGTTATGATGTTTGTTTTGACTGCAGACAGTACAAGCCTTGACGTACTGTTGTACGTCGGCCTTCATTCGAGGCCACCAAAACTGTCTTTGTATAAGACGGAGGGTGTTAGTTATACCACGATGACCGGAGTGAAGGGTATCATGACAGAGGTTTATTACCCTGTGTTGTAATTTCTGCGTAGGAATGACTAGTGAATTGTCCTTGAATAGATATTCTTCCTTGACTCTCAGATTCCATGGATTCTTCCTTGAAATATCCTTCCAGAGGTCAGAGGACTGGGTTTGACTCGGATTTCTTCCAGGAGGTTGATTGCTTGAGCTACAAAGATAGTTTGGGGAAACATCTTAGGATAGGCCTTGTACTCGGTGGCTGCATAGTCAGGACGTCGAGATAAGGCGTCAGCAATCATATTTTGTGATCCGGGAACATGAGTGATTTGAAACTGGTACTGGGCAAAGAAGTAGGCCCAACGGGCCTGACGACTGTTCCTGCACTCCAACGACTGTAGGATTTGGAGATTCCGATGGTCTGTGCGGACCTGAACTGGATATCTAGCACCCAGAAGTAAGTGTCACCATTCAGTGAAGGCTTGGCGGATGGCCAAGAGTTCCTTCTCCAGGACGGAATAGTGTGTCTCGCTGGGGGTCAGGATTCGTGAAAGGTAAGCAATGGGGTGTTCCAGTCCATCCTCAAGTTCCTGTTTCAAGACCGCCCATATGGCGTAGTTAGAGGCATCCGTTTCCACTAGGAATGGGCGATTTATGTCGGGCTGGGTCAGGATGGGGACTTGCGTGAACTCTGTCTTCAATCGTTGGAATGCTTTATCTTGAGGCGTAGACCAGATAAAGGGGGTGTCTTTCTTCAATAGAGCAACGATCGGCTGAACGATCTCGGAAAAGGTAGAAATAAACTTCTGGTAGAAGTTGGCGAGCCCCAGGAAGGATTGCACTTGTTTCACAGATGTGGGAGCGGGCCAAGCCAGTATGGCCTTTACCTTTGAAGGGCCCATACCAATTCCTTCTGGGCTAAGGCTGAATCCCAGGTAGTGAACAGAAGTAACGTGAAACAAGCATTTTTCGGGTTTGGCTAACAGTTTGTGTTCATGTTTTAGAGGATCCTTGGAAAAAATCCATATGTCATCCAGATAGACAATGACGAAGAGGAACAACATATCAGAGAACACCCTGTCCATAAAACGCTGAAAGACTGCGTGAGCATTGGCTAGTCCAAAAGGCATGACTAGGTATTCATAGTGACCAAAGGGTGTTCTAAAGGCTATTTTCCATTCGTCCCCTTCCCGGACACGGATTAAGTGGTAGGCACCCCGGTTATCCAACTTCGTGAATATCACGGCTTCTCTCACAGCTTCCAGGATATCCGAGATCAGGGGCAGTGGGTACCGATCTTTGAGGGTGCATCGGTTTAAGCCTCGATAGTCGAGGCAAGGTCTGAGTACCTTGGTATCCTTCTTGGGAACGAAGAACAACGAAGCACCCGCTGGAGATTTCGAGGGTCTGATGGTGCCGTTTTCAAGATTTCTCAGGTTTGGAAAGAATGAACATTCGGCCGAAGGGAATTACAGCTGAGGGATCTGTATCTATGGCACAGTCTTCGGGCCTGTGAGGGGGTAAGGCTTCGACTATGGCAGTAGAAAATACATCAGCATATCCCTGATAGGCCTCTGGAACTTGTATGATATTGGAAACCATGAGTGGTGTTTCTTGGTCTTTTGGTGGTTCTTTAGGAGTTATCGAGGAGGCGTCCAGGGATAGACAGTGGGACATACAGAACTCTTAGCCCAGGAATAATGATCCTGCTGTCCAATTGATATACGGATTGTGCTTTTGTAACCAGGGCTTACCCAAAACCATGGGGTAATGGGCTGACTTAATGATGTCGAATGTAATCCGCTCTTGATGATGGTTTATGGAAAGTTGGATCTCTTTAGTCTGCAGGCTTATGGGTCCTGAAGAGAGGGGTCTTCCGTCAATTGCTTCCACCGGCTGCATGGTGTTTTGTGTCTCGTACAGAATATGATGACTAACAACCCAGTCTTGATCAATGAAAATTCCCATAGCTCCGCAGTCCACCAAGGCCAGAATGGGATAGGTCTTGTCTTTGGAGGGCGACAGGAAGGCCTGTAGTATCACCAAACTGTTTTTTCCAGGAGAGTTCAAGGATGGAATTGATGTGGAGCAAACATCTCTCTCCCGACAACTCGCTCCATCGAAGATCGGGAGCTGGCGTTTCCCGGACGCCGTGGAGGGGCTAGAGGGCATTCTCTAACTAGGTGTTTATCCAATGCACAATACATGCACAGGCCTGTGTGGATCCTTCTCATCCTTTCTTGAGGGGAAATAGGCCCACGGAAGGCTCCGATTTGCATGGGTTCTGGATCCATGTCAGGGGTTGGGGCAGAATCGGTTTTAACAGAGGTCTCAAGGGAATTCTTTTGAAAGGGTGTCTTGGTCTTTCTTCTTTCAGCCTTTCTTTCCTTGATTCGGAAGTCTATTTGCATGGCTAGATCCATAAGAGCCTGGAATGAACTAGGACGAGCCACGCGGCCTAATTCATCTTTAATGTCCTCGTTTAGACCCCTGCGAAATAGAGTGAAACTTGCTTCTGAGGACCAATTCGCTTCCTTGGCCAGTTGCTTGAATCTAGTAACTGTCATGAAGCCCGCTCCGGGGGAGCCGGTTCAAGCCCTGCGTCCCCGAAAGCGGACATCCAGTCCCCAAGGAAGGACCCAGCAACCCCATATAGGGGCCCTTTGGACAGTGTCCTGGCGCCACAGGCGCCAGGCTCATTATGGAAGTGCTTGGGCGCACTTACCTGATGCAGACCATGCTGCAGGATCCCGGCCTCCTTGAGGCCTGAAAGGAACTACTTTACCTGTGGGACTAATTTACCATCTGGGGCGTGGTCGGAGAAGGATACATACCTGATTGGAATAAGGATACATACCTGGAACTTCTTCCAAGGCTATTTAAACCCCACCCGAACAGCCACACGTGCTTCGCGTTGTTCTGCATCTAGCAGCTGGACGCTCACCGTGTCTGCTCCTGCATCCTGACTTCTGCCACGCCTGCCAGCATCCTGGAACACCTGCAAAGGAAGAGAAGAAGAGAACAGAGGAAGGAAAAGTCCTTACCTGCTAAATCCGCATCCCGGAGACATCTCGCCGACAATCCTGAAAAGGAAGACTTTTATTTAAAAGCTCATCGCGTCGATCGCTGCAGCGCCGCATTCCACTCACCTTTACAGGGCGCCTCCATGTTCAGCAGCGATCATCCGGATTCACAGTCACGCCCCAGCGCCTAGGGAGAAAAAGACCAGAACAAAAGGTGAGAGAGAGAAGGGAATAAGGAAAGCTAAATCTCCATGTTAAGACTTACCTGTTGATTCATTCCCTCTTCATTTCGGGTCCGCGCCGCATCCTGGCATTTCCGGACCCCGGCCCCTAAGGGGAAAAAGAGACATCAGCGTTAATGAGCGAATGAAAAGACATTACCAAAAAACGCTCATTAAAGACTTACCTGATTTCTACAAGGATTTCACCTCTCATCTCGGGTCGGTGCCTGTTACCCGGCATTCCGTACTCCGGCCCCTATGGGGAAAAAGACACTAGCATTAGTACATTAATGCATGGACACAAGGGGAACCTCTTATTAAAAAAACTTACCTGGAAGCCAAGCAAGTTTGGTTCTCACCAATCCAAAAATCCAGTGAAGTAACTGGATACCAACGCGCCCCTGCATCAGAAGCAGGATGGAGAGCTCGACCTTCCAGACCCTAAGGTGAGACGCTACGAGGAATCACAGAAGGGTTTCGAGGAGGGTGAGAGGGGAAAGTGGGAGGCTGATTGCATTACCCCGCAGACAGTTAATCCCCTATTTTCGCCTACAGAAGGATACTTCTGCGAGCCAGACAAGCCAGATTTGGGGGCCCGGTCCAGTCCGTCTTCCGAACCCTGCGCATCACCTTAGAAGAGGTCACAGCAGCGCGAACCAGGCCAGCGCCTCCGTGGGAGTCAGGTGAGCGTTACAGTAACATACGTTAACATATCCTGAGTACCTTGTCGGAAATCAAGTAAGCGTTCCTGAGCATTAAAAACCTGTTCTGAGCGGTCGAACATAGTCTTGAGTGCCTGAATGAATCCATCATCACCATCCAGGAGGTCATCCCCTGAGTTGACTAAGGGAGTGGCCCAGGTCAACGCGTTCCCTGTGAGGTGCGAGATTATGAAGCCCACCTTCGCCCCAGAAGTTGAAAAATAATAGGGCTTAAAAGTAAAATGCACCAAGCAGGAATCCACGTAAGGATTTTGCCGATCCATCCTATTTGTCTACCACTCCACTCATTAACACACTGTCCTTCTTAGCGGGGTCGCGAGACAAAACAAGCTGCCTTAACGCAGCATTCTCAGCCTTTAAGTTCTGTACTTCAGTCGTGAGCTCTTGTATGCCACGCATAAGGTCCTGGACTGCTTTCTCCATAGCAGTATCAGTGTCGGTGTCGGTCGTTGGGCGTCTCAAACTGTCGTAAATCTCCCCCGTCTCACCTGGGATCGCTTCTTGCTCTGTTCCACGGGAGGATTCCTCTTGTGGACGGATCGGGTCTTGTATAAGCTCGCTCGAGTCTCGTCCGGCTGCAGAGCGCGTTCAGAGTTCCGGGAAGACCGCTGTTCCAGGATGTCCAGGAAAATAGGTAGCGGTTGCAAGAATGGGAATTCCAGGAGCAGATTAGAGGGAAGGGGTGAAGGAAGGAAGAAGGAACCAGGATATAGGATTAGTGGATTCGCCGAACAGCACACACGTCAAGTCACTATCTAATGATAGCGTTGAGACGCGCTGGGCCGCGGGGGCGTGGCCAATTTATAGAACGTGCCGTGTGTGACGTGAAAGCTGGTGCGAGGTAAGTCGCTTGTTGCAGCCATGTTGGGAGCAACAAAGAATACTAGCCCCGGCACGATAATGACCAGGAAGTCCAGAAGGGGCAAGTTCTATGGGTCATGACAGCAACGTTTACTTTATTGGCCTCTACAGAGGGCGAATGAACCTCAATTAAAAAGTTAACTCTAACTTTAGAGCTAAAACATTGTGCTGTGAAGGCTAAGCCGGGGGCACAGACACTAAGGTTTCTTGGTCTACCTGTGGCTTTAACGTGGTGTGCACATGTATTATGTGTAATACTCAATTTAGAATCTATTACAAAACCATTCTCTGTGGTGTCCTGGCTAATTACTGTGTCAAATTTTGTTTTGGGGTGTACTTTTCTACTTACATCTGGAAGTCTTTATGAACTGCGACTGCCACCAGGTATAGGGATTACTTTTTTGCAGCAAGGAGTGAGTTAGGCCTTAACTGGCCATTTACTGCTTTTTACTTACAAAATGCTATGATCTGCTGTGTCTTCTCTGTAACTTAGATACTTATTTTTCCCATTATAAACATTATATATATATGACCTTAGAAATAAAGTGTACATGTTTTCAGTATACCAGCGTGGCATGTTCTTTTGTGGTGTCTGTTGGGAATAATTGTACCTCTCTGCCAACCTCCTTCCCACCTGAAGTTAAGCCTGACTGCTCTGCTACCACTACCATTGGCGAGTCTAGTGTTTCCTTTTAGGTGACACACTGTACCACCATTAGGTTAGATGATTACACAGCCCTCACCACAGTGTTGTGAAAAAAATCCCCTAACAGTGTGAAGTTGGGCTCTTGCTAATGACTTTGTTTATGCAAGGAACTACTGTGTCTAGAGTTCCCTAAAGTCGTCTCTTCTAGCTTGTACTATACGTACAGCACCTTTTGCTGGGTAGTCGGCTTACATGTTAGTGGTAGGTTCGGACTGGGTCTTCATTGACACTTAGGGCCTGATTCACAGAACGTTTTCCTATGGGAATGCACCATTATAAAAGGCTTCTGTGAATCAGGCCCTTAATGTTTTTTAATACATATTTTTTTGTACACACACTGGTTCCATTTTGTGTTTTGTTGTTGTGGCCGCGGTTGCCCCTCGCACCCACCCCAAGGTGACGCCGCTGTCAGCACCAACACCCGCACCAGGATGGCAGTGCTGGTCCTTTTGTGGGCTTCCACTCTCCTTATACGAGCCATGGTACAACAGTTCAGTGCGTCGTAATGCTACTGGTCCCCACTTGTGTAGTTCCTGGCTGCTGTGCTGTTTTCTCCCCAGCCTTCTTCCTGCACATTTCTCTTGACTCCAGCCTGCTGCTTACCTCCAATTTGTTTCTCTTGCTTCTTTCCTTTCCTGCTGGCCCTTCTCCTCTACATTCTACACACCAGTTGCCTATCAAGTTTACACTATTTGGGCTCCTATTACTGTCTTCTGGCTGTACTACCAACTGAACATCAGGACTCCCACAATTCTGGTCTACTGGCCGCTGCAATACGACTCAGCAGTGTACAGAGTTTTTTGTCCTCTGGACATTTCCCCAGGGACCTACTGTCCTCTAGGTCACCTAGACCACAGTAACATATGCGGTCAAGGTGGTTTCAGGGACAAGCCTCCCTTCTCTGCACGATACACTTACAAGAAGCAAGGTAAGGTGTTCTGTAAGGCCCACCTCTAAGAGTTTTACACACCCACATAAATTGGCTTTGCCTGAACATATGGAGCAATTACAGGAATATGTGAGTGCAGTGCAACTCTTCACACATGAGGTACAGGCCTTGAATCCCACCCTGGAAACAAGAAGTAGCATCTAGACAACCTATAGTAACAGAGGCAACCACAGGTGGGGCGGAGGGGGGTTAGGGCATACATATTGATGGAAGTACTAGGCTCTTGAAAGAATTCAAGGCATGCCTTATGCTGCCAATGCTAATCCTATGATCCATGACCATGGCACAGTTGTGCGCACCTCGAAAAGCCATGTTTGACCATCCTGAACTCTCTCATGCGCGTGAGGAAGTGTTAAGACAGAATCTTCTCACGTATGTGACTAGGTTTAAGCAATTGGCCAATGAAACCGGATGGGTGGAAGGAACACAACATGCCATTTTTCAGCATTTATTACAAGATGGACAAGGGACTGTCAGTATGGAGAAACATTTCCAACTTAGACACACCCCAGTGTGTCGAGACAATCTTCTGAAGATCTGCACCTCCTCGACCAAGAACGGGGGAGGGCAGTCAGTACAGCCACGTAACCTGATGGTAGAACAACAAATCTAGAAATTAAGAAAAGTAAGGTGTGTATGCCCCACTTAAGACTGGTGCTCTCAGTTGACCCTAAACAGGGTTGCACAGTTCCATCCAATCTTTTCATAAAGTGATCATATTATAAAACAAATGATGAAAATGGCGGTACTTAATTTTCAAAAAGAAATGTTTAATTCACATTTCTAGGACCCATGTCCCTTGATTGATTAGTTCTTGTATAATGAGGCAACTCAAAAAGATCTAGGTTGCTTTTTCATAAAAGTATATAAGCCAATGCATTTCGTTCCTTGACCATCTTCAGGGCCGTACTTAAATGAATCTGAAGTCAACTGTACAGTATCAATACAAAACATCAATGTAAACCATCATTCAGAAATAATTTAAAATACACATACCCCAGGTGGATTCGGATCAGTGGAGGAAATAAGGGAGAGATGTAAAGAAGAGTATGTCAACATCGTCATTTCACCATACCTGTACTTGATAGTATGTCACCCTTATGTTCAATACCCTGTACCTGCTAGTTCGAGTTGTCCTCTCTTGTAAGTGCTCTTGGAGAAAATACTCCAACATTCCTGTTAAATAACAGTGGGTGAATGTGTAAGTAACTATAGCATTAACTACGGTAGCATGTCTGTGTGCTCAAATTCAGAGAGCTCTTACCTGCTTGCGGTCGCTCGCGCGCAGAACCGGTCGCGTTCGCTCTGAAAGCTTAAGTAAATCGCGCGCGAGCGCCTATGCTAGTTTAAAACACCATGGGTACGTGGGCGGGGTGTCGCGCACCAGCGCGTACGCCTCCGGCCCCAGCGCCCTGCAAGAATGCAGGGGGGTGGAACTGTTACCATGGCGAATAACGCTGGGCATCTATTCAGATACATATATCTATTCGGGTTATGTTTTGCTCGAGTAAGAACTTGAATAATTTACTTTGTGACTGTAACGCTCACCTGGTTCCCACGGAGGAACGGCGTCGAAGGCGCAGAACTCTGAAGATGGACAGGAAGGGCCCCTCTATTCTGGCTTCCCTGGCTCGTTGGATACCCTCCTGTGCGTGAAAAGGGAGTATTACCAACTGTGGAACAATGCTCAAGCCTCCCACTCCCTTCCAACCCTCCACGATACCTCCTCCACGATTCCCCGTGAAGCCTCACCTTAGGGTTTGGAAGGATGAGCTCTCCATCCTGCTTCTGATGCAGGGGCGCGTTGAAACCCAGTTACTTCACTGGATTGAGGATTGATGGGAGTTCAGGTAAGCTTGACTGTTCAGGTAAGGCGCTGTAAAAGTTCTGTTCAAAAGTTCAAGCTTAATAATAATGTTCGTTGTCTAATTGCAGCAAGCGCTAATGCTTATGTCTTTTTCCCCTTAGGGGCCGGGGTTCGGAGTGCCGGAGATATGGCGCCGACCCGAAGTGAAACAGTTCTGGATGAGCGCTCAGGTAATGTCTTTGCATTCGCTCATTCAATGTCTTTGTCTTTTTTCCCCATAGGGGCCGCGGTCCGGAGATGCCAGGAAGCAGCAGGACCCGAAATGCAGTGGGAATAATCCAACAGGTAAGACTTAAAAGGAAACTGAGCTTTCCTTATTCCTTTTCTCCCTCTCACCTTTGTTCTTGTCTTTTTTCCTCTAGGCGCCGGGGCGTAGCTGAATCCGGAAGATCGCTGCTGAAGATGGAAGCGCCTTGCAAAGGTGATTAAAATGTAGCGCTGCAGCGATCGAAACGAAATGCCTTTAAAATGATGTCTTCCTTTTCAGGGCCGTTGGAGAAATGACTCCGGGATGCAGATTTAGCAGGTAAGGGCTTTTCTTCTCCTATTCTCTTCCTTTCTCCCCTTGCAGGTGTTCCAGGGTGCTGGCAGGCGTGGCTGAAGTCAGGATGCAGGAGCTGACACGGTGAGCGTCCAGCTGCTAGGTGCAAAACAACGCGAAGCATGTGTGGCTGTTCGGGTGGGGTTTAAATAGCCTTGGAAGAAGTTCCTGGTATGTATCCTTCCACCAATCAGGTATGTATCCTTCCCCGACCACACCCGGGTGGTGAAGTAGTCCTACAGGTTAAGTAGTCCCATTCAGGTCTCAAGAGGGCCTGGATGAAGCAGCAAGGTCTGCATCAGGTAAGTGTGCACCCAAGCACTTAAACACATATCCTCTTCTATGAGCCTGGCGCCTAAGGCGCCAGGACTGGGGTCCGCTATGAGCCTGGCGCCTAAGGCGCCAGTACTGAGTCCAAAGGGCCCCGACTTGGGCCCGCTGAGACTTCCCTGGGGAAAATGATGTCTGCCTCTGGGGTTGCTGGGCCCGGCCTGGCTCCTTAGAGGTAGGCATCATGACAGTGATTTACATTCTGTTAACTGCAATACAAACTAAAATACAAACGACAGTGCCAATGTGTAATCGGAAAACTGATTGTGAGGAAAATATTACACAAATAAATATCCAGATCCAACATGTTGTACAATCTGTGTATATAAACGGATTATTCAAAATAAGTAAAGAATCAATTGTGATATCGTTCCAAGAGCATTAATATGCTAGGGTCTCACTGCTGATAATACTCTTTGTAGCACCACAAATAATTATGGCTATGTTAGAGGAAGCATCACAAAGCATAATCCATGCAAGAGTCCCAGAGAAGGTGACTCATCTCAGCACAACTTCGTATTTTGAGGAAACACATATAATTAATTGATTGATTGATTCCCTTGGGGGTCAGGGAACTAAGTCTGTCTATCCAAAATGTTTCACGTTGATCCATTCTTTTTTGTAGATTCTCGAGTTTCTCCCTTCTTTGGACTTTTTCAAGGATTGCAAACTTAATTTGGGCCAAGCTATGTTGTTTATTCTGCCAGCGTCTTGCCACCGCCGAGCTTGCAGTCTTGTTCCTGATGCAAGATCTATGCTCATTCCACCTTATCTTTGCTGTGCGTTGTGTTTGGCCGACATAATACAACCCACATGGACATTTGATCCCATATATGATTCCAGCTGTGTCACATGTAGCATAACATTTAAGTTTAATCTTTTCTCCAGTGTGGGGATGGTTTATTGTTTGTCCTTTCATAATGTAACCGCAGTTGCTGCAGTTCAAGCACGGAAATGTGCCTATACGTTCAGTTCCTTTCCTCTTCTGTGGGGGTCTAGTATGAATTAATCTGTATTTCAGATTGGAGCTTCTTTGGTAAGAAAATGTAGGAACTTCCTTGAACAAGTGTTCTACCCTTTTGTCACATGTTACAGTGTTTCAATTTTTCTTTATGATTGCTTTGATCCGATTGCTTTGGCGTGAGTACTTTGACACAAAGACTAATGGAGGTGAAGTGTCCTGTTTAGTTGATCTTGGTCTAAGTAATTCTTCTCTGTCTTGTGTAGCTGTACGTGTCTCTGCCAATGTGATTTCTTCTTCTGAATAGCCTTGTGCAAGAAATTTCTTGCCCATTTCTTTTACTGCTGCTTCATATTCACTCTGGGTGTTGACGATCCTTTTTACTCTGAGCATTTGGCTATAGGGTACATTTTTAATCAAACTCGGTTGGTGGAAGCTCAACCTTTGTAACAAACTATTCCTATCTGTGCTTTTCCGATAGAGTGTAGTTTGGTATACTGTTTCTGTGACATTAATCTCCACATCTAAAAAATGGATGGTCTTGCATGAATATTCGTATGTGAACTGTATCCGAGGATCTATGCTGTTGATGTAGCCAAAGAATTCTACAAGGTGAGATTCTGAACTTTTCCAAATACCAAAAATATCGTCTATGTATCGTATCCAAATGATGAGGTCTTGGTTCCACAGATTGTTCATAAGGATATGTTCCGTTTCAAATTTGTGCATAAATGAATTTGAATATGATGGGGCCATGGTTGCCCCCATCGCAGTGCCAGCAACTTGTAAATAATATGAGTCCTTAAACTGGAAATACGAGTTGTTGCTGATAAATTCCAAAAGTCCCATAATTAATTCTTTTTGTGACGCTATTTCTCCTTCCTTCAGAAGCATCACTCCACTGCTTCTCTGCCTAGATCGTGAGGAATGGATGTGTATAGGCTTTTAACACCATTCTAGTTATTGTGGATCTTTTTTCCAAGATGGTGCACTTTATTCCTTTAAAGGGATTACCTTCAGCTTCAATCCTGGCCAAGGAGTTCCTCGAAAACATTGTTCGCATACACAGATTTCCGTCCATATTGGTCTCTGACCGGGGCAATCAATTCATTTCACATTTTTGGAAAAAATGCTGTCAATTGGCGCAAATTGATGTGAGGTTATCGACCAGTCACCACCCCCAGACTGATGGTCAAACGGAGAGGACCAACCAGACTCTCGAACAATACATGCGTTGTATGTTACATCAGACTGAGACTAATTGGAAAGACATTCTTTGGATCGCCGAATATGCATACAATAATTCAGTACACTCTGGAACTGGACAAAGCCCCTTTTATACCTTATATGGGCACCATCCTCGAACCTCAGACCTTGACTCACCCCAACACTTAGAAATGTCCGCAGTGGACCATCTGCACGCTACGATTACACAAGCCTTTAAGGAAGCAACTACACATTTAAAACAGGCGAAAGAAAAATACAAGAAAGATGCTGATCGGCATAGAAGTGATACTCCACAATACCAGATAGGGGACCAAGTATGGTTAGCCACAAAACATATACCTCTAAAGGGAACACGGACCTTTAACCCCAGATATTTGGGACCTTACTCTATTAAGGCCATTATCAACCCGGTGGATGTCAACTTGGACTTATCTGCTAATATGCAAATTCACCCCGTCTTTCATGTGTCACTTTTGAAGCCAGTGCAACCAGGGACAAGGCTAACCAAGCCACCAGACCCTATCCTTGTAGACGGAGAACCTGAATTTGAAGTTAAGAACATCCTGGACTCCAAGCTGATAAAGTCAAAACTCTTTTATTTAATCGACTGGAAAGGTTACGGACCACAGGAAAGGTCATGGGAACCTATTGACCATGTTCATGCACCCCGATTGGTGAAAAAATTCCCCCGAAATTTCCCAGACAAACCGAAACCACAGGGAAGAACGACTTTAGGAGGGACCTTGGGGGGTTGGGGGAGTGCTGTCATGATGCTTACCCCCAGGGACCCAGACCAAGTCCAGGAATCCCCGGAAGCAGGCATCAAGTTATCCCAAGCAAGCCCAACAACCCCTGCTAGGGGCTATTTGGGTCCAGTCCTGGCACCTATGGCGCCAGGCTCATATGGAGAGTCAGTCCTGTCGCCATAGGCGCCAGGCTCATAGATTAAAACTTACCTGATGCAGACCATGCTGAAAACCTACCTGATACACACCATGCTGCAAGAGCTCCAAGCCAAAAGAGGCTTGGAAGGGACTACTTTACTTAGGGACTTTTTTTACTCGGGCGGGGCTGGGGAGGAATACTTACGGGGGACTACTTTGGGGGCTATTTAAACCACGCCCGAAGAGCAGCACACGCTTCGCGTTATTCTGCATCCAGCAGCGTAACGCTCACCGTGCCTGCAAGTCTGCATCCAGCCTTCTGCCATGCCCGCCTCGAGTTTGGAGCTCCTAGAAAAAGGGAGAAAGAAGGAGAAAAGGTTAGAACAAGAGCAATACCGTTGATCCTTACCTGAATTCCAGATCCATCGCGCCTTCGAGCTGGAAGAAAGAAGCTATTTATGCGCGTCGCCTCGCTTGCTGCAGCGCCGTGCTGAACTCACCGGCCTTTGCAGCATCTTCACATTCCACCGCATCCTCCCGCATGTTCCCGACGCACTCCGGCACCTAAGGAGAAGACAAGAACAGCAAGGTGAGCCAAGGGAATACACAGAGGAATATTAGTTACCCCCCCATAGACTTACCTGGTTTTACCACCGGGGGTACTATTCCTCTTCACGGGTCGGCACAGCTTCCACTGCATCTTCGCCGAACCCCGGCCCCTAAGGGAAAACAAAAGGACAGCAAGGTGAAACAAAGGGATTAACAAGGGGAACCCTCCTCACCACAATAGACTTACCTGATTTTACCGCCAGAGGTATTATTCCTCAGCGCCTGAATAAGGGTGAAAGCAACAGGTTACATATTGACATTATTTTATCGAACTGTGTTGGAAAATACAAATCCTTACCAGAATACTACTGGTTGCCACAAGGAACTCTTCATTAGGGTCAAGATGCAACCTGCAAGGAATCAGACAAGAGTGAAAGTCAGGCATTTGAACTCTTACGAACTTTATACTTACGGCGTCTTGCCCGGAATCTCGGAGTCAATATTGTTCTGGAACTCACCAATTCCTTCGAGCCAGTGAAGCAACTGGTCATCAACGCGCCCCTGCACTCAATGCAGGATGGAGAGCTCATCTTTTCAAACCATCAGGTGATACTATAAGAGGGGACATCAAAGGTGATCTGTGGGGAGAACAGCGGGGGTGGGGGGATTTACGCTCAACTCCACGGGTGGTTAATTCCCTTTCTCCATTTGCAGAAGAATATTCCTACGGGTCAAGCAAACAAAGCTAGGTGGGCCAGTCCAGTCCGTCATCTCGGCCCTACGCGTCACATTGGTGGAGACCGCAGCTGTCCAGTTCCGATCGACGCCTCTGTGGGAGCCAGGTGAGCGTAACAGTACCGCCATTTTCATCATTTGTTTTATAATATGATCATTTTATGAAAAGATTGGATGGAACTGTGGAACCCTGTTTAGGGTCAACTGAGAGCACCAGTCTTAAGTGGGGCATACACACCTTACTTTTTCTTCATTTCTGTACAGTGAGATCCGGATGCCAGAGGATCTCTTTCAGACTGGGAGCACCAGGTTAACATTTTTGTATGAACGCACTATAATGAACAATTTCAGCAATAAGTATCAATTACTGTGGTGCCCACCTACACTTCGTACTTTTAGAACAACAAATCTAAACAAAAGGGAAGCCAAATCCCTCTAAACCTGGTAGACGTGACAGAGTAGCTAGGCTTCAGGAGGGAGGGAGGACTGGCAGGGGGTAATCAGTTAGTTCATACAGTTAACCAAAGAAATCACTCAAACAGAAGTAAAGCCCCACAGCAAATCAAGTTTCATGGAGTGACAACCAGCAGAAGTATGTTACCCCAGAACACCTACATAAAGCCAACCCAGACATTCCATCTGGGTGCTGGAGGGGCTGCGCCTCTGAGCGAACACTGTTCCACCTGCTATGGACCTGCCCAAAAGCATCAAACTACTGGCGTGGGGTGCTGGACCAGATCAAATCAATCACGGGTCTAACAATCCCTTGGGATCCGAGGATAGTACTCTTGGGAGACACAGGAGATGGGGAATTCCCACTAACAGGACAAATAGCGCGCCTATGCACCCACCTCCTAACGGCTGCTAAGATCGCACTGGCACGGCTCTGGAAGAATACAGAGGGTCCCTCGATCCCAATCTGGTGGTCAAAATGTTGGGACATTGTAGTGGCTGAAAAGGTTACAGCGATCCGCGCAGGAAACTTGAACGCCTTTCGAAACACCTGGGCCCCATTCATAGACTATGCTGAAAAATACCCAGGAATCACCCGTAGACCCCACTAACCCGCTGGCTGCAATGAGAAATGAAAGGGAAGGGGGGGATCACACCCCATCAGAGGCCATATCAGGTTAATGACAATTATACACCACAGAACTGAACACCGGAAGATGAGCCTCCTTGAGCGCACCAGTGTTATGTACTTTATGCTGACAATATGTTATTCTGATGTCCTTGTCAGTTTGTTTGAAATGTCTAATAAAATGTTTAATTGAAAAAAAAAATTATATGATACTAATTTTGGCAAATATATCCTGTTTGAAAATAAATTATCCCAATGGGCAGGTGTTGTTAGGGAGAATTCTCTGTAAAGGCTAATTTCCCAAACCTAGTGAGTCCCCCAGCAGCTTTGCTGGATTTTTGGGGTTTATTTTTTTCTCCTGCTGTTAGGGAGAATTCTCTGTAAGGCTAATTTCCCAAACCTAGTGAGTCCCCCAGCAGCTTTGCTGGATTTTTTGGGGTTTATTTTTTTCTCTCCTGCTAAGAGTGAGATTCTTTTGCTCCCACTCTTAGACATGATTTGAGGTGTTCCTTTAACTTTCCATGTGTTTTATGGGCTATGGGGTCTTTTACTCCATAGGGTCTCGTGTTTTTTTGATGTGGGTTACACAGCACCCTCCGTGCCGTAACCCAGGGGTGTCGTAGCGACTGCCCCCCAACATAGACTCCATACCCTGGGACTGACTACTGTCTCCCAGGGCATGTAAAGTCACCATTGGCTTTGCTAGTCCCAAATTATGAACAGAAACCAGTACAAACCATCATATTGTGGATGTACTGGTCGGGGCAATTCGATTGCCCCGGGGTCTGTTGTTCGAGGGGGCACGTCTCCGTCCCCCCTGATCGAGTTTTGGCTGGTGGCAGTGGAAACTACTTTTTATATTCGACCGCGAATATATCTCTATGGGATTTTCCCATTGTTCGAGGCTACCAACTTTAATTATTTAATTCTTATAGCCTCGAACATACCGTCGGTTTATTTATTTAATATTAATTCGCCGGTTGGTATTTTTTGCCAGAACTCGATTCTAAAATGGCGTTTGTGTTCTCTTCTGTGACTCCAACCCAAGTCGAGCCCTTTGTTCCACTTTTTGGCGGGCTTCTCCACAGAAGCCTCCAAAAGTGGTGCTACTCTGTCCAGGTACCACAGGGGATGTGGGAGGGGGTTTAGGCACCCTGGACTGAGTTACCTTGGTAACTCAAGTCGCCCTCTTGTGTGATTGGCCCAAGTGGTGAGCCGGCCGGCTCACCACTTAGCATGTTTGATTGACAGCTAGGCTGAGTGAATGGGGGTATGCTGCATAAAAGCAGGGCTTTGGGGACTGGAACTTCAGAAGTCGCCACAGGACCTACGAATCCGAGGAGGGAGAAGCTGAGCCGGCCTGCAACGACGACACCACCGGTGGAGCCCTGCTGAACCGTCTCACCACTTTTCCCAACGACAGAGGAGATCTCCAGTCCGGAGAGTCTTCTTCCTTCGACTAGTGGGGATAACCAGTCTACTTTCTTTTCGCCTTCCTGGAGCATCTCGTGGCCGCCTTGCCTGTGCCAAGCATCCCGGCAACCGGGATACCACGTTTTCACCACTACCGCGAACCGAAAGGGTAGTACCTTTGTACCGGAGAACTCCGCGGCTGGTTTCTTCCCTGGCAGTGCAACATCCTTCATCCACGACGAGATCTTCTCCTCCTCTGGACGATGCTGCAACTTGCACCCGCTGCCAGGAACAACTGCCCCCGCTGGAGGATCCTCTCCATTTAAGGTACCGTGTTCCGCCTGGCTTCCCTTGCAACTGTTTGAACGGGGTGTATTAAATCCTCGTCTCTCGAACCTGGGTTAGCCTGGGACACCTTAGCTAACTTTCCTGCACTGAACTAAACCTTTTTCGAACTACCTCCACAAACCTTGAAGACTCTGTGTAACGGTCTGATCTTGGGCATCTTCCGCCTAGCTCCCTTGAAAGTGGGCCTGGCACCTAAACTTCCTTGCTCACCAAGATGGCCCCCGCGGGCCGGAGCGAGGGAGCGGCGAGGCACAAGGACCTGTGACGCCGCCTCCATCCAGCGGCGCCGAGCCGGCCCATCGTGTAATCCAGGAGACAGCTGCAGCACAGTCGCAGGGCGGCGGGGAGAACCGAGCGCCCCCCCGCAACCCCTGGAGAGACCCGGAGCACGGACACAGCAGCGGGCCCGGCGGAGCTAGCCCGGACCCAGCAGAGCAACAGAGCGGTAAGGCGCGCCCGAACCGACCACCCCTAGGCGCCGTGCAGCCCGGGGGTGAAAGCTCCATATCCACTCAGGCGCGGCGTTGGAGGAACCGCTGGGTGAAGCGCTCCAGGCCGCCCACCACATACAACCCACCCCAACCCGCTCACGGGCACACGGATACTGCTGGGCCCCCAAAACCACTGACGGAGGCCCGGCAGCCCCCAGCCCCCTGAACTATCGTGATCCCTGCCCGACTCATAACTTAACAGATCTAAGCTGGGGGTACATCTAACACAGACCAATGCAGCCACTAAGGGGAGGAAAAACCCAGACAGCAGACTCAGGCCCCCGCAAGACACCACGAGCAGGTGCCACACCAGTCATCTGGAGGAACACCTAATATCAGCGTGGGCCACACACCACGAGCAGGTGCCATACCACTCTACTAAGCACCCGGGCGAGCTCGGGAGTTCCCCCCGCCTCGCCCTAAATTTGAGCCGCAATACACACTGCTGGCCAAGATACGGTGGAACCGGCCACGAGAGGGGAGGACGGAAAACACATGAGGACTCACACGAACCAGGCCCCGCAGGACCTAAACGCAAAACGAGAACTGGCCCCGGAGCTCTCTTCATCTCCTCCGGGCTCGTGCTGGGCCTGACCCGCCCTCCCGAGAAGCAGATGCCAGGCACTAGACAAAGGAATACCCCTGGAGGAGCCAGAACTACGGCGAAAACACGAGGCAAACAGCTGGAACAATACTGGGGGCACCTCCAAGACGCAAACCCACACGAGGACATAGAGGAATCAAGTACTGAGCTGGGAACAGCCACAGCAGCTAACAGCACGATGGCACTAAGCAAGGAGGACCTACAAGATTGCTTGAGAAATATGGAAAACAGGATGATGGAGGCCCTCCAGACACAGCTAGGCACGATCCGGGACAAACTGAAATCCTCCCTCCAGGAGGTGAAGAAAGACATGGTGGAACTGGGAGACAGAGTGGACACAGTGGAAAGAGGCCTCTCAGACACAACGGAGGAAGTGAAACAGAATAGCATCCTCCTAGAACAGATCGCTAGGGCCACACATAACCTAAGGCAGAGGACCTCGAGAACCGCTCACGAAGGTCCAACATACGGGTCAAGGGCCTGTGCGAAACGATTGGAGATAAAGACCTCAAAGACACATTCCAACTATGCTTTAGCAGCATGCTCAATGACATCCTACCAGAAACATAGCCATCGACAGAATATATAGAGTGGGGCCCAAACGGAGCGACCCGGGAACCAGGCCAAGAGATGTGATCATGGCAATGACCTCGTACTTAATTAAGGAGGACATTCTACGAGCAGCCCGAAAGAAGCAGACCATCACTATCAATGGGAACCAGATCCAACTCTTCCAGGACCTGGCTTTGTCTGCCCTGCACAAAAGGAGACTTATGCAACCAGTCACGAGAGCCCAAAAAGCCCAGAACATCATATACAGATGGGCATACCCCTTTGGACGGCAATTCACATGGGATGGTAGACCACAGCGAATCTCCACATGCGAAGAAGGAGTGGCGCTGCTGCAAATAGAAGAAAACGAACCCCAAGGAAACATAGAAACACAATACCCAAAGAAAGGGGGGGGAACCCAGAGGATGGGAATGGCCCCCCAACACTAGACGACGGCGAATAAAGGAACCTACACTAGAGGGGCCCACACTATCAAAAACCCCAGGGGGACGGGCCCAGCGCACTGATGAACGAAACACATGAAGGGCTGGAGAACCCGGGCCCGCAATGGAAGAGAGGCTGATGACAACCGAAGGATCACACTGAAAGGTAAAATAAGAGTAAAAGACCGAACAGGTCCAGGCAGAGAGAGAAGGGGGAGGGGGAATCTTGGAACTCTCAACAAGCCCTAGAATACCCCGGCGATTGGGACGCTGGGAGTCCCAGGGGACCCAACGCTCCTGGGGGAACCTGGAGAAGGCGCAAAGACTCCTTGGTCCCGCCATCAGGAGGGCAGAAATAAGTTCACAAGTTTGTGAGTTCACAATGTTTTCTTTTTGTTTTTGTTGGGAAATGTTGTGCTGGGAGGGGCTCTGAGATGGGGCCGCAGTCGCACACCGCTTAATTCACAACGCCAAAAGAAGGCACACAAATGACGAAATAGACCCCACGCTTGACCCATGGCCGAACTGACGATAGTATCCCTGAACGTACAGGGCCTAAACTCGCCAGTGAAACGACGAAGCATACTAACACGCCTGTCGGGGCTTCAAGCTACAATCGTTTTCCTCCAGGAAACACACCTGCTCGCCCCAGATGAGAAACAAATGGCCCAAAAAAACCTTTCCCAAACAATACCTCGCCTCCAGGGGGGGGGGGGGGAGTAAAACCAGAGGAGCTGCAATTCTACTTAACGCCAATTTACCGTTCAAGAAAAAGTCTGTATATAGGGACACAGAGGGCAGATTCCTCCTACTCAAAGGGACCCTGCACGAACAGACATATACCCTGATAGCATTATATGGCCCGAATGATAGACCAGACATCTTCATAGGGGAAATCCTGAGAAACCTGAGTAGCCGATGCGAGGGACAAATCATTGTGGGGGGAGATTTTAACTGCATAATGGACCCAACTCTGGACAAGACCGTCCCCTTCACGATGGCAGATGGTAGGAACAGACAAGCACTGGGCAAACTGTTTAGGGAACTAGAAGTAATAGAAACATGGAGGTCTTTTCATAGCACAGAAAGGGAATACACCCATTACTCGCCTGTACACAGGGGCTACTCGAGGATTGATATGATCCTGGTCTCTCCCTCCCTCATCCCACAAGTAGAGGAGGTCCAAATAGGGGTACAATACCTTACAGACCATGCCCCAGTTATCCTAAAAATGGCCCCCATGAAAGAGACACCCCGCCCCCACAGAACTTGGAAACTGAACGAAATCATATTCCGAGACATAACCCTTAGAGCCCATATGCAAACAGCGCTGGAGAATTATTTTCGAGACAACGTTAACGGGGAAACAAACTGGGGGGTGATATGGGACGCAGGAAAAGCAGTCATGAGAGGGGAATTCATATCACAAACTACAGCATACACACGGGAAAGGAAGCTACTCAAACAAAAATTGGAACTAGAACTGAAGGAGGCGGAAACACATCATAAGGCGAAACAAACACCCAAAACAGTGAGGAACCTACGGTAAGTGAGAGCCCAATTAGAGACCCATATGGCAGACCACACCGCACAATCCATTCTACGCACTAAACAATCCTATTACGCACACCGCGGCAAGGCCAACAAATTCCTAGCAGCTTACCTCAACAAACAAAAAACACGAAACTATATAGTTAGCCTCAAGAACCCCAAAGGGGGGATAAGCACATCGGAAGAGGCAAAGCTAAATATCAAGGAAGAGTTCCACCGAGAACTCCTCGGGAAGGAGGACCTGTCCCCGCAGTTCCAACTAGATTACATGGCCAAAATAACCCTCCCCCAGATATCGGTAGAAGATAATCTGAATCTCCAGGCCCCCATAACAGCCGAAGAAATAAGCGAAGCCATAACGCACCTCCCACATAATAAAACACCTGGGCCAGATGGATTAGGGAACGGGTATTACAAAACCTTCAGGAACCAGTTACTGGGGCCGCTAACGAACCTTTTCAACTACATCAGGGAAACCGGGATAATCTCGCCAGATATGGGTAAATCAACCACAGTCCTCATCTTGAAGCCGGGAAAAGACCCCACAGACTGCACAAGTTATAGACCAATATCACTATTCAATAGCGATGCCAAGCTATACGCAAAGATCCTTGCAAACAGGCTAGCGAGGGTACTACCCCAAATAATCCACAAAGACCAAGCGGGATTCATCATAGGGAGACACACACAGGACAACATTAGAAGGGCGGTAGATATCATAGAAGTAGGGAACAAGACGAAACAAAAATTCTCCATAGCGGCCCTGGACGCACGCAGGGCGTTCGACAGCATAGACTGGGCATAACTGGAACTAACCCTAAAAAAATACGGTTGTGACCCCATCTTTGCAAAGATGGCCCTTACAAATTATAAACTCCCCTCCACCACATTTATAGTCAATGGCAGATCCACCACGAACATACAAATCCGTAGAGGCACACGGCAGGGATGCCCATTATCCCCTCTCATATTCGCAATGGCTATGGAGCCAGTGGAACAAACCATAAGACAGGACCGGGAAATAAAAGGGGTACTAGCAGGTGGGGTGGAACAAAAAGTAGCCCTGTATGCGGATGCTATCCTACTCTTCCTACGCGACACCGCCAAGTCATTACCCAAGGCCCTAGATAGACTCAAGGAATTTGCTAAAGCGTCAGGGTTCACCATTAACTTCACAAAATCTAAAGCCCTCAACATAACAGAAGAAGAAACAATACCCCAAAGAATGTCAGCCCAACACCCACTGACCTGGGAAACCAGGGCAATAGACTACTTAGGAGTCCAACTAACACGTGAATATAAACAAATATATGGGGAGAACATAGTCCCTCTGTGCAAACAACTAAAGGAGGACCTCCTGAGATGGGACGCCCAAGAACTATCATGGTTCGCGCGCATAACCGCACTCAAGATGACCCTCCTGCCTCGCCTCTTGTATGTGATTAGCTCACTCCCGATAGAGATCCCCCTCAAAACATGTAGAAACTTACAGAAGGACATGGTGACCTTTGTTTGGAACAGAAAGAAGCCAAGAATACAGAAAACAATCCTGAATAGACCACCCCTACTGGGAGGGCTGGGACTCCCCGACATAGAAAGATATGCACTGGCATCCCGGATAGCCCCCATGCTGAAATGGATGGGAGACACCCCTCACAAAGGATGGATGGGAATAGAACACGGAGACACTAATATCCCGATCAGGACCCTACATGCTCTACGGTCGGGGACCAGAGGAGCAGAGGGCCACTTACTGGAATCCACCCACTCCTCATTAAAAGCATGGGACAGAGCACTCAGAAAACACCACATAGCCCCCGGGCTGGGGCCCTTTACACTGGTGGCACACAATCAAGACTTCACCCCGGGTAAACAGGATAGCTCTGGGCAAGCTGGGGGCCGACACACCCGACCTTCCTCAAAGACCTCTACCACGAAGGGTCCCCATTACAATTTGAAGAATGCAAATGAAAATTTGGCATAGGAGAAAGAGAGAGATTTAAATATATACAAATCAGGCACTGGATCTCCCAGGGGGGGTGAAGAGGGCGGCCACTAGGACCCCCATAGGTCTCGAGCTCACCATGCAGGAAGGCCAGACCCATAAAGCAATAACAAGGATATATAAGCTCTTAGACAAGGCGAGAATGGACGACCGAATATCCTACAGGGATAACTGGGAGAAGGACCTGGGGACCCCTGTCATGGAGGAGGAATGGGGCCAGATCTGGAAAAGGGCCCAGAAATCATCCAAATGCACCACAATCAAAGAGACATCATATAAACTATTCACAAGATGGTACCTAACCCCACATAGGTTAAACAAAATGAATCCGGCCTACCCTCGTAGCTGTTGGAGACAATGCGGCAACCGGGGGAGTCTTTACCACATGTGGTGGACCTGCCCCAAGGCTGAAATATATTGGAAAGAGATACTGGGGCACATAAGAGAGATCACGGGGAAACTGCTCCCACACGACCCAAAGGTAATACTCCGGGGGACCGCAGTCGAAGGCGTCTATGCAGACACAGGCAACAATGCTGCCCTGATTACTCAACTACTAAACGCGGCAAGAATAACCCTGGCCCAGGGATGGAAGAACCCCGAAGGCCCAATAGTCGCGTGTTGGTGGGTCAAGATATGGCACATTCTGGCGATGGAGAAAGTAGGGGCCCTAAAGGACAACAAATATCTGAAATTCAGGGCAGTGTGGGACCCATTCATAGACTATGTCACAGACAGGGAAGCTCACTTTCATAGACCCAACCTGCTGAGATCAATCCTGAACTAAGGCTCTGGACAAGGAGGAAATACGAGGAGGCCCAGGCCGACAGCTAACACAGGCGGCCAAGGCCCAGACTGTAACAAAACTACCTAACGGTGGACGGAAGCAAAGCCATCCCAGCTCCATTGTTGTTGATCTTGTTTTTGTGTTTGTTTCAGGGGAGTTATAAATGTTAAAACTCATGGACGTACCACAAATTCGAAAACAGACTGGGGGGGAAAGAGGGATAAGAACAATACTGAAGTTTAAGTATACTGTTCCTTACATGAATGTCTGTAAGTAAGACTCCATGAGAAGAGAAAATAAAGTTGGTAAAAAAAAAAAAGTGTTTAGTGTGTATGCTTCCATAATTCTGCTTTTCCCTCCCCTTTTTATTTAACTGGAGTGCCATTGAACGTTAAGCGCTCACCTCTGTCTGGAAATAAGTGGTGTTAACCAAGCTTGTCCAACAAGTAATCAGGGATGTACATATGATAATAGTGATTGTGTTTTGAACTTATTTTACCAATTTAGTGCTAGTCTGTTTTATAAGTGTGTGTTAAATAAATAATTATATACTTTTACACCCAAGCTCTGGTCAGTGTTTGCTTGTGCTACTGTATTTCTGTACCTATTTTGTATGCTCTGTATACTGCCTAACTCTTCTTGAGGGAAGTCTGACTGCTCAGCCACAGCTACCAGTGAATCTGTGTGGTACAGACTGCTACCAAGTGGGTTTACTGCCAAACACCTGTAGTCTTAAATATTTTGCAGTGGTCCCTAAGGGAACTGCACAGGTTTCTGCCTAACAAATGCCTTTTTCTCAACAAAGGACCGAAAAAAAGGTTCGAATTTTTTAAAGTTTTTTTTTTATGGGGGGGTCATCCCCTCCCCAGGCCTCCGTTTTCTTTTTATAAAAAACTTTTTTTACATTCTAAACTAAAAGAAATATATAAATAAATTTAAAAAAATGTTGAACCTTTTTTCGATCCTTTTACTTTCGAACAAAAGGTCATTCGACCCTTTGTTTTCGAACATTTGACCGGACACCGATATAAAGACTATGCTATCATTCCCAGACACCAAGGAGAAACATCAGCAGGCCACCATAGCCCAAGTTCACGTGCCTAAGATGGCTGGAGAGCAAGAAGAATCGATAGCAGAGCTGGACAACCATTTACACTCAGCCAAAAAGAGGCTAATGATCTGGAAACCACCCACTGGGAGTACCCACAAGATCAGATGGAGCTCCAGCAAATAATGCTCACTGTGGAAGAACAAGTGGAACAGATCTGGCTCAGACAGAAGAATATCGAAAAACGCTTGTGGCGGAACATCCCCCAACAAGTAAAGACCAAGATTTAGAAGTGTTTTTAGAAATGGAAGGAGGAGATGAGATAATCCTAGACAGAATACAGAATATACTCTTCAACGCCAGATATGGCGGAAACTCCTCCTGGATATGTTAACAAGGGTCCACTTTTTTCAGCAAAAAGAGAACATGTTAACGGCGGCCAGAGCCAAGGGACTCATACCTTTCAGTGAGCCAGGCCTTGAACTGTTCCAAGATATAGCACCAACGGCGTTGAACAGACGCGGAAAGCTGAACTCGATTACATCCTGGCTACATGGAGTCCGCTGAAGATGGGAGTTTCACTGTAAACTGATATTTGAACATCAAAACCAATGGCACAAGATATCGTCGGACACTGAAGCAGAACGGTTTATGGCAATGGCGGCAGGCAAGGGGCACATGAGACTGGGAAAAGTGACAACCCCACCACGAAAGTTGTCGGAAAAAGAGAGCAGGACTGTCCCAATAACCGTAGTGCGGTGGATGCAGGGTAACCGAGGAAGAAAGTCCCACGCCCGCAAGATGATCGCTGAACGGATCTATGTGATCACTGAGACCACACATAATAGCGACGGCCGAAAATGCAGACTTTTTTTTAATTAATCCCTCTTTGAACCACATAGATATACAGGGGGAGACCCCATGCAGCCCCCCATACTACTATAATATCCTATACCCCCCCACATATATATGTGGTGTAAGGGGGGTTTAAAAAAAAATAAGTCGGCATTTTCGGCCGTCGCAATTTTCAGGTCGACATTTTTGTACGATTCCTCGCTGAACAGCCAACAGTTAGCAACTGGGGATTGTAACACCTCTACTTTCCCTTGGAAGGGAAACTGTTTAACTAAGATATGCCGGGACAATCGGGAATGATAAGTGAAAACAAGATAAGTTGGGTTTATTAAGTTTAGAGGTTGGGTCATGCAGGTAACCCCTATGGTTTTGTGGATTCATATACCTGGCACATGTTGAAATGCGGTAGAGCCCTCGGAGATACAACCCCGGTATAATGCCCAATGTTGGGATTTGGAACTATTGCGATTTTCATTTTGGGGATTTGGAAAGTTGCGGGTTTTGGGTAATTTGGGAATGAGTAATGGTGATTTTATTTTTAGGAACTCAGAAATGACTAATTTTTGGGGAGCTAGCACTGACGAGTATCAAACCACTCGCTTCAAGACAGAGACTTACGCAAAAAAAAACATGTTAGATGAACACACAACCTCCCCATCCAATAAACAAGTGCAGAATGTCGATTGCAAGGTCCCTGAGACTTCTTGTTTGACTATGAATTTCCAAGGGCTTAATTTCCCAATCACGTGGAAAGCCATTCTTCAGAGCCTCGAGGTAATCTCCCTGCATTAGTGTTCCTTCAGGAGACTCCCCCAGGATGAGGCACATATGGTTCATAGGCTTACCCCAGGCCATACCTAACCACTAGTGCCGCTAAAACAAAAGGGGTGGCCATCCTGGCTGGAAAAGGAATTCTACTTACTAAATGTTAACCGGGTGCTTAGGGACACAGAGGGCAGATTCATAGCTCTAAACACTAGACTGCCCGATCGCAAGCTGACCATGGTCTCTGTTCATGCTCCCAACACAGGAATAATAGCAGAGGAGTTTGTGTGATGGATCCCACTAGGGATAAAATGCTCACCCCCAACGGGTAACTTCCTAATCATGACAAAATTATTGAGACCTTTCAGTCCATCTGGACAAAAGGGACCAAACGTTCTACTCGCCAGTACATAAAGGATTCTCAAGATTGGATATGATACTGATCTCTAGCTATCTGATCCCGACGGCCACAATGTGTGAAATCCTCCTTAGGGTATTGCCAGATAATGCCCCGGCACGGATCTCGCTAGATCGGGGAGGTCTCCTCCACCAACAGAGAAAACAATGGCGTCTCAATAACTTTCTCCTGGAAGATGTCACCATGAGGCTCCACATAACAGAAACACTGACTACTTTGCCGAGACTTACATCAGCAACATTGACCACCGCTTACTGTGAAATGCGGGGAAAGCTGTTCTTTGGGGGGCTATCATTAGTCAAGCGGCCTCATACATAAGGGCCCAAAAAGCTACAGGGATAGCACTAGAAGGAGAGGTTAGCCACTTAGAGCAACTCCCCAAAAGGGATAAGACACGCAAATCCTTGATGGAACAATGAACAGCCCAGAAAGTGTTAAAGCCCACTTGACAGACAATGCAGCACAAACCATGCTCAATACAAGGCGGTTCTACTATGTAAAAGGTAATAAGGCCAACAGATTATTGACAGCAAAACTCTGCAAACAAACACAGCGCAACTACATACATGCCATGAGGGATGGTCAAGGTAGCAGAGTTACTCAGGAGGGAACAAATTAACGCTAATGGCAAACTATTTCAGAGGGGTAGGTGCCAAAATCCCTGGTGACAAAGCACAAAGAGCACACTTTGTAAAATATCAGAGACTCCCAAGACTCTCAGCAGACGATAGGGATGCATTAGAGACAGAAAATACTGAATAGGAGGTCCAGAGGGCCATCCAAGGCCTCTCGTCGGGATAGGCCCATGGCCCAGACGGCTTCTCAGCCCAGTTTTACAGGGTTTTGGCACATGTGGTCTCTCCCGACTTAGCCAACGGTTTTAATAGTTTCCTGGGGAAGGGGTCGGTCTCGGAAGCTTTATCGAAGTCTATAACGATGCTGATCCCCAAACCAGGAAAAGACAGGGAAGATTGCTCAGCATATTGGCACTTGTGTTACTTAATGTAGATGCTAAATCCTATGGGAATGATTTACCTAAGCGACTGGTTGAAATTTTACCCAGGCTAATCGACCAAGACCAGACATGTTTTATAATGGAATGGGGCGGGGGGTGCATGATAATACCCGGCAAGGCATTCAACAGCATGGACTTGGAGTACTTGTAAGCAGTACTGTGAGATTATAACTTTGGCCCAACCTTTAGACAGTTCGTCATGGACAATTAAAGATCCCCAAAAACTAAACGTAATGTTAATTGTCAACGGTCCCAATCAATCCTGATAGAGAGAGGCATGAAGCAAGGCTGCCCACTCTCCCCCCTAATATTTCCTCTGGCCATGGAACCCCTGGGATCCGTGCAGTGACATTTAGGGGCATGACACACAAGATAGTATTTTGATGCAGACGACTTATAATGTTTCCTAGTGGATCCCTTTATTTCATTGTCAGAGCTGGTCAATACTTTTGATGAGTTTGGTAAAAGTCTCTGGGTTCTACGTTAACAGGGACAAGTCAGTGGTCCTAAGAGCACTGAGACCCAAACAAATCTATGGTCTCTGCGGGAACATTCCTCTTTCAAATCGGTAGACAATACAATAACATACCTGGGAGTTAAACTCACAGCCTTTTATGACACATTGGCGGGCGCAAATATCCTTGATTTAATGAGGGAATCCAAAGAACAATTGTCGCGCTGGGACCAACAAGAAATGTCCTGGTTGGGTAGAGTACAAGCAGTAAAGATGACCCTGCTTCCAAGGCTACTATATGTCTTTCAAGCCTTACCTATACAAATATGGTCAAGAGACCTGGAGGAACTCCAGGGACAGATCACCAAATTCATTTGGTCAGGTAAACGTCCTAGAATACAGAGAAAGGGTATGATGAAATCCCCAAATGTGGGTGGACTGGGTGTTCCATCAATACGAAAGTACTTCCGAGCAACACAGCTGGCCCGGATACAAGAATGGCCGACAGATATGAGATCCCCGAAGTGGAAAGAGATTGAGATGGCAGGACTCACTCCCCCACTACACTTGCTCCCGTTCATAAAGAAAGATACTAGACAGAATGTAGGGGGAATACGGCATACAACAGCTTGCACCCTAAAACATTGGGATGGGGAAGGCAAACTCTTGGGATCTCCATGGGCCATGGCCCACTCACCCAGGTCACTGACAACCCAGAATTCTCTCCGGGAATGAACAAACTGGCTTTTGCAAATTGGTAAAGGGACTCTCCGTTGAGATTAGGTGACCTATATAGGGAAGGGGAATCCTTAACTTTGAATGAATGCAAGGCAAAATTCGGGCTCCTCGAGACTGGATGATTTAGGTACATGCAAGTAAGACATTGGATTACAAACGCCACAGTCAAAAGGGCAGCTAATAGAACCCCCATGGGGCTAGAACACATGGAGCAAGAAGGCAAGCGGTCAAGGAAGGCTTCCCAAATATATAGATTGCTAGAGAAACCAGAGGAGGAAGGGCAACTCCCATATATGCTTAAATGGGAAGAAGGAAAGTGGGCAGGGAATCTCAGAAGAGTACTGACATAGATCTGGCAGAGGGTTCACAAGAACTCGAGGTGTATGCAAATCAAAGAGGGGGCAATTAAACTATGCTATAGATGGTACCTCCCACCACCAAGGTTTAATAAAATATTTCAAATAGCTCTGAACACTGTTGGCACGGCTGTGGCGACAAGGGAGATGTGATACACATGTGGTGGACCTGCCTCGTGATACAGGTTTGTTGGAAAGAAGTCTTGGCGCAGATAAAAGAGATTGCATGTAGCCAACTCCCCCTATGCCCCTTGGTTGGTGATCCTGGGTGACGTCCCGGAAGACGGTACGTTTCCACTTTCTGACCCACGAGCAACCCTTATCACCCAAGTATTACTCGCAGTAAAGATAACCAGGGCATTTTCTGGGAGGGTAGGGGAAACAGAAAATCTATTATTCATCAGGACGTTATCTTTCATGTCGAATACTGTTATGTGTGTAGATGATGGAAACGAAAATAAAGCTTTAAAACAATGTATGGTTATAGAATCACCCTAGGACATATCTGGGGTGCTTACAAAGAGCCTTTATGGGTGACCCAGGACCATATACTCTTTGCAATGGCAATATGACTTCAGTAAAAGTCCCTCTGGCCACCAAAAATACATTAGACTTCCAAAAAGAAAAGAGGAAAAGGGCAAAAGGTTTTTGTGGTCCTAAAAAGTGGCCATAGAATCCCCAAATTAAGAATTGCCTTAAAAGCAGGATTACCTGTTTAAATAATAGGCTGCACTGCACAACAAAATATGGTGCTGAGTTCTAAACTAATAAATTTCTTTACTAGCATACCAGTCGGGAAGAACCCCTGTGGGAAATTGAGGTCTTGAAGCTAGAAAATTCTTACTATCATGGGATACACTTTGGGATTCTCTGACACTTCCATAAAAGCTGGGAGGGTGAGCTGTTCCAGATGCACAGCTGTGCTACCTAGTCACCTGACTAAAATTATTTAAAACAGTGGTACCACTCCCCAGACGACTCTGTACGTGTCTATCTTGAAAAAGAAGTTGCTTATCCAATGGCAGTAGACAATATGCTGATGGGAGATCAGCCACGGGCTGGGTTTATATTAACACGGCTGAGATGAAAATATGGGCGACAGAGATGATTATAACGCTAAGCAAATTCGGTTTCCCTTTCCAAGCTTCCTTCCCACCCCCCCACCTCCAAGGCATATTCCCACTGTAGATATTTTAGGTGCGGTGATTTTCATGAAAACGCTGGATTTGTTGGTTTTCAAAAGATGGATGATCTTATTCTTTGGAAAAGTTTACCACATAAGATTAATTTAAAGTTTAGGAAAGTTGTGGCCCATGGAAGGTGGCCCCGTAATATAGACTTGGAGCATCACTTACAGAGTTCCTATAAACCGATACATAGCAGCCAGAATTTACTAAAATCCTGCAGTATGTAGCCAACCGTGGCGGGATGGCGAGGACCACATTCACACTGTATAATCGAGGGACACTCCAAGATGATGTATAAGGCAAGAAGTGCTTGGGAACTTGATCAGAATAGGGACATTTCAGAGGATCTGTGTACGTGTGCTTATGGGCAGATACAGAACATTAAAAGCAATCACTGGCATAAACTAATCTACCTTAAATATATACATAGTATCTCCCATACAGTGGTCAGTCTTAAAACAATAGATCCAAACAGATCAACCTACCCCAGATGTCACACTGAAGAGGATCATATTATGTACATGGCATGGTAATGCCCCTTGACATACACACATTGGGTTGAGATGCTAGTGATATAACACCAGAAAAATTAGTTGCAGCCTTTAGTAAGTGTTTTGAAAAACAGACTCACTGTTGGCAAAAAGAGGTTCAGAGCACCGCAAAGTCAGAAAAAGTGACTAAGGGCAAAGTACGAAAGGAAACCCAAAAATGGATTTCTGAACGGACACTTGGGCTGGCGATATTACTGGTGAAGGGACACATTGCAATTAAATGGTGGTCAGTGGCAATGAGTAAACAAGAGAACTTGCTATAGAACCTGGTGAGCTGTAATGAATACAAGAAGGCAGTCAGGGAATGATTATTGGCAAGTCATACCCCAAAGACATGAGGAATGAATTCCAGACTTTTCTAATGGCTAAATCAAACACACTGCCAGAGTCCTCTGACATGTCAATTGCTGCACACATTTTGGGCCATCAATATCAAATGGAATACATATATTTTGTGGATTTGCTGTTAAGCCACTATGAACGATGTAAGTACAGAGGTGACTGACACATGCTATATGGCCTCTCAAGAGCTAAGGGTTCAAATATGGATCTAAAATGTCAAGAGTGCTTATATGACTTATATAGATCACTGTTTATGTGAATAAAGAGAACGTTACAAATACTGCTGATATTATGACATTCTGGGTGCTGTTGTGCAGCATTCCGCTTTTCTATTTTTTAGGGGTACATTTGCATACCTGCTTTTAAAAACATGAATGTTTCAGTTTCTCATGATCCTCCTATGCCAGTTGGAATTGACAATACGTTTATGAACTGTGAGGAAGAACCCAAGATGATAAAAAGAGAGCTGAATGTCGGTCATTAGCCTGCAAAAGAGTATTAATGGCAGTTCCAGGTGTGTGCCTTGCAATTACTAATTAGTCACTAACCTGTGATTGGCTGCTGCTCGCCACACCAACATAATAGCTTTTTTCCAGATTTTCTGAGCTTGAAGTGCTTCTTGATCCTCACTGCATACAGACCTAAAGTAAGAGATGGAAATCTTGATTTACAAAAACGTACATCACTGTATGCTATCCAAACGTACTGCACTCCATAACATTCATACATGGACAACAGTATTCCACGCAAATGTACCACACTGCATATGACTTCCACAAACATAGCATCTAATAGCCTAATGCACCTCATACACTATTTGTATCCAAACCAGCAGCACATGCCTCTAGACACAGCATCAAACACAACACACACTATGAATACAGAGCACAGGCCAATAGTGAACAATTAATTATCCTTTAGCATCATTACATTCTTTGGAATGTTGATCTGCATTTATAATTCTGATGAGAACATGACTACTAAAGAGCAAAGACCACTGTAATGATTTCCATGTAGGTTTGCAGAAGAGACATTTCTACCTATGATAGTCAAAATTAGATGAATGGAAATGCTTCAGCCAACACTGCTTAGCCACGGTCATCCCCGTATGCAGCATTTCATCAGTTTCAGCTGTTCTATGCCACTACAGAAAGATACCATATACATGAAAATCAATGTAACCATGTCGCAGAAATTGAGCATCCCAACCTAACTGCTAAGCCATATCTTTATTTAAATGATTTTAAATGTATTGCGCATATGGTTTAAACTGAGTACTGAACGAGGAGGACATTTGGTTACACCCGAGCATATAAAGTAAAAGCCAACAACATAAAAAGAAAAATGTGTGATGAATTTTCTAAAAAGCGTATGATCGTCGAATGTAGAAATCTAGAGCTAGCCTCAAACTACGCGAGTATAAAATCTGACTTTAGTTATGAAAAATATTTGGATCTGATAACACCTTCTTTTGCACGTGCTTTGTACCTTAGCTTCACACTGGGAACATTAAAAGTGGCTACATTCGCAGTGTCATGGAGGACAAGTAACTCAGGCTTCTGCCCCCTGTGTAGCAATTGCAAAGAGACAGTTGTTCATTTTTTGTTCTACTGTCCTAAAACCCAGGGACTGAGAGCTTTACACCAGAAGCCTCTCTTGAGGACTTCAGGTATTCGCCCAGCTGCTTACGCCTTGGAGCTATGTAAGAGATCTGATGAACCTGATAAAGTGTACAGAGTGGCCGAAAACATACATTGTGCCTGGCTCTTGTGGCCTAAAGTGTAGCACGAAACATGCCTGTTGCGCACCTTATGCGTTACTCATGCATTAACGGCATTCATTCTTGGGGGTGCAAGCATATTTCCTCTCCCCTGGAAAATTTCGATGTTTGTCAACTTTGTTTTCAAATGTTTTTGATATTGTATGTGTATGGGTATAATGTGATGAATCGTAAGATTTCATAGCCTTGCTTTTTTTAGAAATGTTTTACAACCTTGCCCTTTGAAAATGTGATCTTTGATGTATGGCTTTCATGGCTTTGAGATGACTAAAGGTTATACTGATTGATTGATTGATTGATTCAATAAACCTTACACATAATCACACATATAGAATCCCTATGAAACAGTACATAATCAAGTTAAAATCAGTTCTTGCAATTCATAAAAAAAAAAGTAAATACAAGATTTGTAGGATACAATTTCATAAAAATTGCAACAACTAAGCATGACCTAACCACTTTTCGAAATGAAATCTGTCTTTTGGGCATAAGTGCTTTGGAGAATCTCCTGAGATGATTCTATGTCAAGACCGGAGGCAAGCATTATGCTCCAACTTCTTTAGTTCTACTCTTCAGCAGTTTGAACCAAATTACTGAAAATGACTTCAAACACTAATTTTCAATTCTTAAAAAAAAAAAAAACGAACTTTCCCTCTGAAAAGTCTCTTTTTGTTGTCCAAAACACTTCCTGTGTTTGTCCACCCGTCACTTCTTGCCCTTTACTCCCCCATCTTCTTTTCCTGCTCTTCAGCATGCTAAGTACACTTTCTTACCGCTGAACATGTATGTCGATGAGAAACGCGTGTAAAACGGCATTTCTAATATCCTCAATATGATTGATCATAGTTAGTGTATGAATAGTATGGCATGTCTTTAATAGAATCAAGACTCCCTGTGCAGTATGCAGGGCTAATCTTCATTCTGGCCCACACAGTTTCCCTGAACACACAAGAGTGATTGGAGACAAATTCACCAAAGCATAAGATGCGTACATGAGTTAAAACAGGACATATCATGACTACATGCTTCAAACTCTCAGAGGCCTTGTTAAAATCTACAAAAGGCGTGAACTCCCTTTCCCCGAGATTGAATGCTCAAAATGTCCTGTATTTTCAATAATTTAAAGTGACATCAGTAGTAGAGGGAGACCCTTTTCTTCTAGCGTTAAATTTGACAGGTGGCCATGCTCCTTTTCCCGCCCCTAGCAACACCCCCTGAACCCCTATAAATGGGATTGTCCCCAGTAATCTTTTTATAACTTATTGCCACCCAAAATGTTTGATACACATTTTATATAAAATTATGAGAGCTGTGATATGGGCTATAAATTGATGACATAATGAACCCCCTATAAATGTAATAGAACACCAATATTTTAATTGAACCCCAACATTTTTTTTTTTATTTTTTTTTTTTTATTGTTTGATCAAAAAAATAAGATTTTACAATACGGACTATGAATTCTATCAACAACAAGAACCCCAACATTTTTTTAATGCGAATTCTATACACATTCAATATAAATTCGATATAAAATGGATAAGACCACCAGGGTAATGTACAAATAGATGACGTAATGAGGCCTATGCATTTGACTGCACCCAAAATAACCCTGTAAATGTGAGATTGCTTTATCATGCACAACCTCAAACTTCTATATAAATTTGATATGACATGGATAAGACCACCAGGGTAGTGTATAAAAAGATGACGTAATGAGGCCTATGCATTTGATTGCATTCAAAATAACACAGTAAATTTGAGATCGCTTTATCAAAGCATAACATCAAACATCTATATAAATTTGATATACAATAGATCGTGGTAGTATATAAATAGTATATAAATAGATGCCGTAATGAGGCCTTTACATTTTATTGCCCCCAAAAATAACCCTGTACATTTGAGCTCGCTTGAAGCAGCCCACACACCTACACAAAAGTCCAAACTATTGGCTTTGGCAATGTTTGCCCTTGAAGTTAGACCCGGTCACTTCAACACCGTTAATTAAAACAACCGGTGCCATGAAACTTTAATAAGCATAATGTTTTCCGGAGTCTTCACAAAAGGCCACGTTTTTGGCTTTGGCAATGCTTCTCCTTGAAGAAACGCCCATGCTCTTCCACACCGTTAATTAAAATAACCTGCACTAGGAAACTTTTATAAGCAAAGTATTTTTCCCGCCAAGCTGCTGGCTTTCGTAATGCTTGTCCCTGAAGGGATACCCAGCCACTTCGACCTTGTTAATTAAAAAATCCAAACCATTACACCTTTACAAGCAAAATGTTTTACTACACAAAAGGCCAAGCTGCTGGCTTTGGCAACGCTTGTTTTTGAAGGAATGCCCGGTCACTTCAACAGCAGCTATACATTTGAGTACAAACAAGTTGTGTTCTTAAATTAAATCCTACGTTGAGACTGTGAAATTAGAATGCTTTGCAGACGCTCACTAATACCTGAGAGAATGCAATAGGCCCCCACCAAATGTGTCCAAAACTTAAACCTTTCATGGCTTAACCCCCTCTGCTCAGACAACAGGCCTCTTTAACTCGGTGCTGATGCAAGCACATCTGGGGAGTGAATAAATGTTCCTTTGTGGGCCTGAGAGCATGCGGATGCCGTCTTGATTTTCCAGCCGAACAATGTCACGCAGCCTCCACAAAAGCGATTACTTGTGGCTGATTAGCAAACAGGTCGATGCTAGTAATTCAAGCATGCAGTCCTTCTAAGCAGGTAATATAAACTGGATATGTTGCTCATTTTATCTGGCAGAAAACTCACCATAACAGTAAAACGTGCGCAAAGCTCCGACTCGTGGTGCTAAGGTGATTAAATGAAGCCAGCTGTGCATACACATGATGAAGTGTTTTGTTTTCAAAACAGCCAGTGTCAGCACCATGAAGACCTGGAAGAAAACAGCTCAGGGGCTGGACATGAAGGTGTGGGGGTGAGGGGGTGTTACCTGATGGGTTTAAAAGGGGTGCCGGCCATCCCATGACAGATTTCCAGACCCCATTTGGACTTCACACGTGGAGCTGTAAGTTGCATTTTTGGCTGCAGGAAGCATGCGCGTTTGATTAACATTGGGAACCCCCAATGGGCTGGAGCCCCAACCATGCTGTGTACTTAATTAGAGCTGATTGAAGGACTTTGGTAGAGCGCTGCTGAGGACAACCCAGAACTAATTGGATAATCAGGACTAAAGGCTGGGAGTCCCCGTGGAGAAACGCTGATTACAGGCCCGGGCAGGGATTACTGACACAGATTGTCACACTTTAAACCTTTACTTGCAAACATTAAATGTGAGTCAATATTTAATTTATGTTGAGCACGTGGATGGGTTCAGGGTACTAGGGGTTGTATTACTAAAATGTAAAATTTCAGGGGTTTGGTTTATGCTTCTATTATTATAGGGTAGATAGCAAACATGTTGACATGTGTAAATGTAATTCATGAACGCTTTATTGTGCATTGTCAACATCGCAAAGAAAATGTATTTATTTGCAGGGTTGCTGGCACAGTCTTCTCGAGAGTGCCTGTCTGAGGGATTGGCCGAACAAAGGCTTTCATAGTTAAATGAAACTCTCTGTGGCGGGGTGTAAATGTGTTTAAACAGATGCTAAAAGGGGTTGTTTTAAAAAAGCCATCATGACACGCGGTTGGGAGTTATCTGACAGGCATGTGTTTCAATGCCTAGTGGGCTGTTTAAGATTCCAGCATGAAAGTATCAGTGTTTGTGTGTTTTGTCAGTAAACTCTAAAATACAGTATTATTGTGGCCCCTGAAATCCAAAATGTAGATATTAAAGCTTGAAAAGTATGAGGTAGAATTTGCAGTGGGGATCGAATATTGGCGGTACTGTTTACCCAAAGTGGGTGATCCTGGGCAATTATTTTATCCTATTCTGATATAAGTGTAAAATAAAAATATGTTTTCAAATAGTTTGAACTTTTTTGCAAAATTCACGCCTTTCAAGTCAAGTCTATAGCTTTACACCCCAGCAGAGATTACATTTTTAGAGCAAAATGTAATCTCTGCATGGGTCCAAAACCTCCCCTAATCAAGGAGTAAGATCCTGCATCATAGACAGATGCATAAACGCGCACACACAAACACATGAACGCACTAACACACACACGCACAAACACACACACAACATATAGCCACAACTCTTTTTCCCTCCATGCTTCTTCTAACTCTCGTGGTGCTAATTACTGTAAAATATTTTAAGTGTGCAAATATTCAACGTGGCAGCTGCTTTTGGTCAGACAGATTTAGTGAATAAAATCTGAAGCGTAAATTTGACGAGTGGTAGGATTATCACCACTAAAAATGCTTTGTGAATCAGGCCAATACATTATCACAGGGCCAAGTGCCGGGGTGTTACAGTGGATTTAAGATGCTGATGCTTACTTTGCAATATGTTGTGTATTGGAAGAGATGTAAAAGTGTATGTGAATATTTCAAAGAGATGATTGGCACTGTGTAAAAGCTGGCCTCTTTCAATTTACAATTACTGTTCCAATTAATGTTTTAGTTGTTGTCTAATAGGGTCTATTGTACTCATTTAGTATTTTCAAGTATGCATTACAATTTACATTATTTGTTCTAGTTTAGTTTTGTGTGATATTACTACTTGCCAGTAGTAATTTTGCATGTGTTTCCTGGCCCTATAATACACGTGTTATTTTTATAACTAACTGTCTAAGTATTATCCTTGGTGTTTCACTGTGTGGACTCATTGTGGACCCCTTATCCCACTAACTTTTCCTGAGATTTAGCCTTGGCCTCTCTCCATGCTACTTTGATTGGTTTGGCTAAACTCTCAGAAGTTTCTCCCTGTTCACAATATAAGGGTGGCCTCCTAAACATCTGTCCACCAAGCCAGAGTGTCAGGTTACCATTGAATATCTTAGTGAAGAGGAGGCTAAGAGCATGTGACAAGGCATATGGTTCTAGGTGGATGTAAGTCCATAGTTTAATTTTTTGTGGGATGTGTTGGCAATGGTCTGTTCATTTCCTTGACTATACTGTCAGTCTGCTGGAATTGTCCCAATACAAGATGGTGATCCTATTGGACTGCAGTGATTGGGCCAGTGATTATTTTGAGGTAGTTTACAACTCTTGGAAAGGTTCTAAACTGCCTTTCATTCAAGTTAAACCCAAGAGAGTTCACAGACAAATGAAGCTCCAGAAAGAATATCAAGAGAACTGAAGTAAACTGAATTCAGTCCAATACCTGCGTGATCCAGTGAAACCCAAACTCAGATAAGTGACAGTAGTGGTTACTAAGAAAATGCTACTTTTTACATGACATGTAACGGAAAGAAACATGAACTGTTTAATCTAAAGATCTGCCTAACAGAAAAAGTACTGAGGAACCATAAGTCTGTATTGTTGGAGTAAATGTATTCTTGTGGAAATTTGAACAGAGAAATCATTCAATGTAAAAGAAAACGCGAGTTCGAATCAGCGCACGTTCAACAGCTGTTGAGGGAGCCGTTTGTATTTTAAGGCCTTGCGTGCGATCGCTGGGTATATAAAATAGTTGCATGCAGCTTTCTTTACGAGTGTGCGGGGTTGCGCTGGTGCATTTGAGGAAAGGAGCTAAAGACACGTCCTGGCGTCATGTCGAAACAGAAGAGGGACTGTGTTGGGTGTTCCCCTGCTCTTGAGAGCCGCGCATCAAGAAATAATTGCATCGGAGGAATTTCACATAAGTAAGAAAATTAATGGTTGTTTCATGACACACAGCGGTGTGTAAAATAGTGTGTGATTTCATTCAGCATTTGCTTTTTCTATCGCGTTCTGGAGAAGTTGTTAAAGTTTTTAAAGATGACGCTGAGGAACCAAATGCTATCATGAGAGACTAGATGTGAGAGAATTAACTGAACTGGTCTCCACCATTTAAAGTGAACTGTAAGTCTCAATGTTTCTTTTGATTAAAGAACACATTTCAAGCTAAGTGACCAAGGCTAGAGTTACTCAAGTTAAAGCATCCTATAAAAGAACTGTAGAAGTGGGCAGAGTAACCTAAAGACTCACATTCCATTCCTATAAATTGCCTCCAGGCTTGGGGCAGGGGTAGTCAGGTAATATAGGGGGAAGAGATTCAAATTAAGGGAAGTGTTATAGTATTTGAAGATGGTTAACCATAGATGTATTTATTGTAGGTTTCCTGAATACTGAGAGATCCTGGAGTTGGAGGTTATCGGAGGAGAGCGGATATTTTGTTATTTTATCCACTTCCCCTTTCCCCCTAGCCTGGTCTGCTCAGTAGTTGTATGTAAAAGACTGCTGGGTGAACCGGACTAAGGGGTCTGGTGGACTATTTGTCTGCTCCTGCAGGATTTCAGCGCTGGGACCTGATACAGAGTTTAGAAATCCATTCTGACAGGGTGACAAGGGATATGTCAATTCATCTTCAATCCATTTGGTCTGGCTATACTTAAACTGCTTATCAGGCACAACGTCTTCAGGGAAGCCAACCCTGGTATGGGTGTCTAGTGAAGCCTGAGTAATTGACTTAGCAGTTACTGTGAATGGGATGGTATTAGGATACCTTGTGGAGTGAACAACTAGCACTAGGATAAGCCTGTTGCCTGAGGATATAATAGGATTTAAGGGACTAAGCACTTCAATCCCTCCTTAAAGGGTACATCCACTACTGGTAGTGGTAACAGTGGAGTCTGAATCAGTGTTCCATTCTTATCAGATGACTGATAATTTATGGAACTCCTGTAGTGATTTTTCTACTTAAGCCCCCACCTTGTACCAGTAGAACTGCATGGGTAACCTCTCTGTGGCTCTCTTGAAGGCAAGAAGAACTGCAAGGGGGACCTCGTAAGGAAATTGCAGGGGAAGGGACACTCATCCTGAGGAACCGCCAACCTCAAATGGCCTCCTCTAGTGGGCTCTGTGGGCTTCCTATCTTGTAACCAACCTTCCCTTTGGATTATTTACTTCACAGAGGATTCAACTGCCAACTGAGAGCAGGCCTGGCTCCCAAGGCCTTCCAGAGATAGACACTTTTGTTGACCTAAGGGTCACCCCTCCTGTGGGTAGCCCTCTTCTGCAAGCAAGCTTGATAGTTCAGGATACTCTCAGGGATAAAGATTTTCTGACAACCCTTCTTCCTCATCAGGTTCAAGGGTATGACCAACTACCTCAACCTCGTTTGGGTGCCTATTTTCCTTCCCTCTTCTTGAATGTTATACTCCTTTAGCCTTAGGTTTCCCCTTTGGCTTATGATGGGCCTTAGACTTGCCTAAGGCAACCTGATTTTGAGACCTGGTGCTTGAAAATCTTGCAGTGTTTCCCTCAAGACTTAAATATTGGGAGTTTTATTTCTGTGATGTTATGTCATTGGGAGTTGTACCGCGTGCTGCTGCCATTTATTCATGGTTTCCTGGCACTCAGGCGGATTTGAAAAGGAAGGAAGGTATTGGGTTGGTTAGTGGGCTTTGAGGGGAAGGCGCAAGAGAGCTAAAATGTGCTGTTGGTAACTTCAGCTCGCAATAAACAGTCACTGTGTGCTGGTATGAATTGGAGGGTTGGCATTTGTGTGTTGTATGCAGACATTACATGTGTGTATTTGAGTGTTGTGTGAGAAGGTGGAGTTTATTGTTTCGGTGTGTTGTGACTGGATTTGTATCTAGTCAGTTACGTAATGGGTGTTGGATGTGCTGAGAGTTAGAGAATGAGAGAGTTGTTAGTAGGGTTGGTTGGGGCTCTTTTGTTTTGCTGCGATGGGTTCTGCTTAGTTTTGATGCGTGAAGAGTTCATGGTTGGCATGTGAGTGGTCTATTCTCGTGGAGTTCTCTTGCATTTTGGTGGATGAATTTTTCTCGCTTCTAAATCCTCTTCAGCTCGAGTGTTAAAGAGCCAAGTTTTCGAAGGTTTCCTGAACTTGATGTGATCCTCTTCTGTTTGTATTTCCTTTGCCAGTACGTTCCATAGTTTCACTGCTATGTATGAAAATGCTGATCCTCAAAATGTTTGTTTTGAGTATTGTTTGTGTTCGAGGAGGACAGTTCATTTCGAGGAAATGTTCTCCTCACAATGCTAGGTGTCCTGACAAATTCTCTTCTGACAGCTTAAGTGACAGGCATTTCTGGAAAGTTGAGAGAGGGACCTTCAGTCAACTGCGTAGTTACCAGAGGAGCTCCAGCCAGAGCCTCTTGATTTACCAAGGTGGAATCCACCATAGTTGGACTGGGCCCAGTGTTCCTAAAAGTAGTTACAGCATCAGTGCACTATCCTGAAAAGGATAATTCTGGGTATTAACAAGTATGGGAGCAGAAGCTCCAGTCATTCTAGAATCCCAAGGAAACTAAATCTACATCAGATCCAGCACCACATGTTAAGGAGTATGAAGAGAAGGATACTCTTGTAAGAATCTCTTCCTCTTCATAAGGAAGTGCCATGTTCACAGAATGGACCCCCGCGATCTTACCCTTAAATCTTGGGTCCCTCTTCACGTGGTTACTTGCTGCAGAGGTTACACAAGACACACCAGACCTTTGTATGTAGGGAGGCGCATAGTGTCAACCGTATTGCTTGGGTGGTGAGTCCCACAACCCTTTCCATGATCATGTGCCTTACCCCCCTTATTAATCTTGTGTGGCCTTATGAGCGATATTCTGTGTGGACTCATTGAGCGCCTCTGTACCCACACACACACACTCTCCTGAGATTAAGCCTTGACTGCTCACTGTTAAGATAGATTTCTAGAATCGTGCCTGGTGGACAGATTTTAGGAGGCCACCCTAGTTATAGTGAACAGGGAACTCCGAGGTTAGCCAAAACCCAATCCAGGTAAGCATGAAAGCAGTCAAAGGCTCTTCTTAGAAGAGTGTGAAAGGGGTATGAGTCCATCAATGAGTCCACCATATATAATACAGAATCCTTCTATTTAGACAGGTAGAATATTTATTCTAGGCCTTCTACACATACTGGAAAATGAAACTATCAGGCGATATTATCACATAATACTAAAAAATAAACATATATATATATATATATTCACCATAGATTCATAAATGCATTTAGATAACTTATTCAACACAGGAGGCAAGTAAAATAATGTTGGATATGATAGACCCAATTCACAAGTGATTTCCCTAACTTAAGCAGTCTAATTCCTAAGATGAATGGGGGTGCTTTTGCCAAATGTCACAGGAGCCACAATGCTTCTCACTAGAAGGAGTATTTGCAGGTAAGTTACGCTTCGTTATGTTGTCTTATACCGCGCCTCACTGCCATTAACATTGTCTCCAGGCGCTCACATAGCTCTGTAAGAAAAGTGGGTAGGATTGATTAGTGAGGGATGGGCTCATCTGTTGATGTGTGCAGAAGCAGGAGGAACTGCCGTCTGTGCGCGTGAGCTTTGAAGGTGAGCTTTGTTATGTCCACTGGCCTTATTGCATCCAGAAGGGTGGCGCTGCCAAGTGTCGGAGGCTTTTGGGCTTTTAGTAGGATTAGAAAGGGATATGCGGTTTGCTTGTTTGGGCATGTATAGTATGTGAGAGGTGTGAGGGTGTGGAAAAGAGAAGAGGGGGTTGCGTGATCTCTGGGCGTTGAGTACTTTTATTGTCGATTCTTCACTCTGTATTGTCCAGTGTTTGCTTAGGTCCATGTGTATGGTTTGTAGAGGTATGCGTCTAAACTAAATCTAACCAACTAAATTAGTAACATTCTAGTATGGTTAAATTCAAAAGCAGCGGGTGCCAAATCAATACAATTCTAGTGTGGCTAAATTCAGAAGGAGCAGACGCCTAATCAGTACAGTTCTAGTTTGGCTAAATTCACAAGCAGTGGCCGCCAAATCAGAATAGTTCTAGTGTGGGTAAATTCAAAAGCAGTGGAAAACAAAAGTTAGTACAATTCTATTGTGGCTAAATTTAAAAGCGGCGGGAACCAAGTTAGCGCAATTCTAGTGTGGCTATAGTCTAATGCAGAGTTAACTAAATCATTACAATTCCTAGTTTGGCTAAATTTAAAAGCAGCAGGAACCAAGTTAGTACAATTCTAGTGTTGTTAACATCAAAAGCAGGGACAACTAAATTAGTACAGTTCTAGTGTGGCTAAATTCAAAAGCAGCGTTAACTAACTCAGTACAATTCTAGTGTGGCCCAATTCAAAATCAGCATTAACTAAATCAGTACAGTTCTAGTGTGGCTAAATTCAAAAGCAGGGGAAACCAAATCAGTGCAGTTATAGTCACATTTTTATAATTATAGTTATAATTTTACTTGTGTTGGTTGGTGAGTAGATGAAATATTCTTTAACAATATTACTAAGGTACGTAAATAGTCTTTTATATTTCAGGAGTTACTACCCAGGTTAGATGACCAAAAGGCAGTTGAAAGGAAGATTAGGAGACAAAGGGACTTGCTTCAATGTTATCCTGTAGAGGACAGGGGGTCACAGATGCATGGTGTTTACCTGCCCTTTCGGATTCTGACTTTCCCAGATTACTTGATGTGTCTGCTGGGCGGGGTGGGGGGGGTCTGGGGGGTTTTGGTCGCTGCTGGAGGTTGGATTTCCTGCAGTTAGTTCCAGTGAGAAGTGCCCAGGAGCTACAGGTGTAAGGATGCTTCCGGAAAGGTACAGTAGAAAAATGCAACCCCTGGTGATGAAGATATGCAAGATTCACTGATGCAAGCCTCTTCAGGACGCTTCACAGGACGGGGAAGGTGAGTTCCAACAACGGTCTCCACACACCGTCGACACCAGGTGTCCATCCAGTCAACGTCACAGAACCTCCTCTAGGACAGGATCCCTTGATGCTGAAATGCTGAAATTCAGAGGGAAGGCGACTTGTACCACAAGATAGCGACTTCCAAAGTTGTGGGTGCAACCACAGAATCGCACCATTTCTTTCAAGGTAGCCTACAAGAGAGCTGGTCAGTCTACCGGGTGGTCGAGGGAGACTTCGGAAGGCTCAGGAGGGCTGGATCTTCGAGAAGGTGTCGATACTAGTTGGTTCACTAGTCCAAGGGCTGAAGCACCGCTCAGGGTCTTTGGAAATCAGGTAGTCCAACAGGGCCTCACTGGGCCAGGTGCAGGAAGGGACACCAGGCCTCTTCAGGAGTCTTCCTAGGATCTTCAGTCGGCTGTTCTTCTACAAGGTATTCTTGGCTTCAACACTGATCTGAAGAAATGGCTGCAGGAGTCCTCTTCTTATCCAAAATTCAGGCTGGAGGTAAGTCCAAGTCCACCAATGCAAGGGTCTGCACCATTCAAACAGCCAGTAGTTGTCCAATCAGAAACCACTACTGGTTTCACTCATGCCCCACACCTCCCTGGCACAACGATTGTGGAATGGGACTAGACAGTCCCACCCCCTTCCTGGGACACACACACACAAACAAAAGCATCAATAGCCTGTGAAAGCAGCAGCTTTCCTCGCATGTGCATGACCTTTTAAGGTATTTCCTGAACTGGTAAGGCATGACTAACGCCAAACAACAATTGACCAAAGAACAAGCAAACATCTCACGGCACGGCCATTTTAGGGCACTATGCAAAAATGGTAAAAATGTATCTGCTGCCACCAGCTTGCCTTTAGGCACATATAAAAGCAACCAAAAATCCCAAGTGTGTAAAAATCTAGGATGATACAAAAGTATTCCCACTGCACTGCATTGTAAAATGCTCTGTGCAACGTTAAAAAGCCACAAAAGATAAAACGGAAACAGTTTCCCAGCAATGATAGTCTGAAGTATTGATTAGATTCCCCATGAAAAATGAGCAAGAGGAAGGGGATGTAGAGCTGAAGGCTTTTGTTCCCATCAGAAAGTCAGAGCAGGTTCAAAAGAAAGGGGGGCATAGGAACTATGGAAGAAAAGTTTCAAAAAGAGATGCCTTTCCTAACACTATCCATTAATACCTTGACTGGTGTTGGCTAAACTCTTGAGTTCTCTGTTCACCATAACTAGGATGGCCTCCTAAAATCTGTACATCAGGCCAGATTCTAGAAATCTATCTTAACAGGGCCTTATTCCATTTGTCACAGTTTCATTAATTAATTTCAACTCAACCCGTATTTACACTAATGAGAAGGCATGGGTGTGTCAGCTTCTGAGGCCATAATTCAGGTTGCACAGGTGAAATGTGGAGAATATGATGAAAGCCTCCTGAGATCATTCTAATTAAGGGCCACAAATACATTGTTCGAGATAATAATGAAGGCTACAGAGGTGCATTGTTGGAAAATACCAATGAACTGCAAAAAACAATACTTACAGCAACGAGGAGGCAGGGCTGCTGGGAATGGAATCTGCCAGTGGGTGACACTGCAAAGGTGCATTGTGGATGCTGTAGCCATCGTCACTCTCACTGACCGGAGGATCATTGTCTGTCTCTGACAGGTACCCCTCCCCTACCTCTTCCTCTGGTGGTTCCTCTGGGCTGCCAACCTCACTTGTCACTTCCTCTTCCTCCTCGTCATCTTCCTCATCCTCTTCTTCTTCTTCCCCTTGGGAATCATGGGGAGCAGGAGATGCCTCCTTGTGGAAGAAAGGTACAGAACACAACTATGAACAAAAATGTTATCAGAAGCCAACCTGCAGTCCATGCAAATACCCATCACTTCTCCTCCCATATTGTCACTCTATCTCCTCTCACAATGGGACAGTTCCCTCCCATAGACCAGGGGCCTAGCTGCTCTGCAGTGATCAGCCTATGACTCCTATGATGGATGCAGCAGCTTACCCTTGTAAGGAACCCTTGTTAGAGTGAGTTTTCTCAGACCTGTGTTCAGGAAATGAGGGTAATCTAATCCTGGACAAACAAGTTCTTTAAGCTTTCCTTGGCACACCCAGAGGTAGCAGTGGCCAAGCAGTAAAGGACAGTGGGGTAGACGCGAACACAAGATATCACAATATTATTTTGAATATAACGTTTTTTTCTTTTCTTATTTAAGTGTTACATAGCTTTACAAACTATAGCTTTTCAACACATTGGACACCATCTATATTACAGCACGATAGTCAACACAAAATAACAATTTTAAAAACAACAGTCTAAAAAACAACAATGAATAAAATGCTTCACCCCAAATCCAATGAGGCAGTTTCCTAGTATAATGCATATATTACACAACTTGGCATGCAGTCCATGCCTTCGGTGCCTCAACGCAGAGGACAATCCTCTAAAATAGACAGCACTTGTCTCCAAAAAAGTGTTACAAAAATAATACAGGGCTCACTGCCCCCCTCACCTCTCCCATGAGCAACACCCAAAAAGACTCCCCATAATTAGCAGGCTCCAAATCAGCCATGATAAGAGTCTTTAGTCTCATTGCTCTCAAAGAATTACAGCTAGTTAGCAGGTGTTTGACAGACTCCAGCTCATTGTCTCCATACAGCCGGCAAAAATGAAGGGACCTTGGGATATCATTCCAACCCCCCCTTATTCCTAGGGTCTTCACGGATATCGATTTGAGCTTAAGGTAGTCTCCTAACCAAGGGATAACCCACAAACTGTCCAATGTAATTTGGTACATGCATCTGAGTAAGGATGTGTTCAGTAAATAAACCACTGTTACTTTTTGTGGCGAGATCCACTATGTGCTGCCCACGACTACAAGGAAGGACGACTCCTCTCATAACTGCTTTAAAACTTGTGATAATGCAGTTCAAGGGATCGCCCAAGCCAAAGGTAGCCATCTAGCGTCAACAGTGTTGACAACGAACCGAGTGCTATCCTTCATAAAAGCGGCTTTGACTCAGGCAGCATCAAAGATAAGATAATTCAGAGTACCAGCCCGGGCATTGACCAATTTCCAATAGGTGTTCAGACAAGTAAGCTGGAATCTCGCCAGACAAGAGACAATAACAAACTCAAGAAAAATCGTCTGAACCGGAGAACGTGTCGGGAGGCGAAATAGCTTCTTGAGTAAAGAAGACTCCAGTTTGGCTACTTCGGGGGCATTGCGAGAAACCCAAACTTCAGCCCTGTACATGATTATTGGGAGAATCTTGGCTCAATATCATTGTGCCAATATCCCAACTGAGTACGCCCCTTCAGCACGAGCTAGCTTGCTAAGGCTCCCAATAACCTAGGAACATTTTAACTTGACATAACCCAAGTGGCGAGTACCCCACAATTTATGGTCAAGATAGATTCCCAGGTATTATGCCACTCAAGATGCCATTTGGCTTTAGTGTGTTTCCGGCCAGGGGGGAAAATATTCATATTTATGGTCAGATGGAGGAAGTCAGAGAACTTTTTAACAGATCTAGGGAAGCCTGTAGGCCAGACGGGGTAATGTCCAGCAAGACAATATACTCTGCATAGCCCGGCCACTGGATTGGTGTATTTCCCAGTTTCGAGGCAATAGAAGTTTGGGTGCATCAAGGTCTCTCCCATATCTGCTAAGAGATTGAACAGGAGAGGCTCGAGGATACATCCTTGTTTCAAACCATGATCCATGGTGATCGAAGAGGACATCCTACCTGATTGGTCCTGCCTTAGTTTAACCCTAGTACTGGTATGAAGGGAAATTATCATAGAAAGCAATCCAACAGGAATATTCAAATCTGATAGCTTCCGCTAGAGCTTATTCCTGTCAACAGAATCAAAAGCAGTGCTATAATCAATCAACACTACGTAGACAGGTCATCGTCGGATGAGCAATGCCTGCTGGATCACGGTCAACAAGGCGAGGCAGTTGGTTGTCATACTAAGAATCTGCTGAAAGCCAGTCTGAGTTAATGCAATAGGCTTAGAGGTTTCAGCCCACGACCATAGTTCATTCAACAGTAAACAGGCAAACACGTTCGATGAAGTATCCAGCATGGCAAGAAGGCGATAATTGACAGGGTCAAGACGATCACCCTTCTTCCAAATAAGGACGATACTGTCTCTCCAGGAGGGTGGAATGAGTTGTACTTCTCCAATCCAATAAAAAAGCCAGTCCAACGAGGTAGCCAAACAAGCAGCGTCCTTTTTGATCACAGAGCTGCAGATGCCATCGGGACCAGGAGCCCTCAAGGATTGAATACGGGTGATTAATCTCAATATGTCATTAGGGGTTTTAGTATAATTCCATTTAACAGCTGGTAATCCCAATTCAGCAGGAGTCGTCTCACCACCTCTGAGAGTTTTAGACACGTACACAACCAAGTAAATTCTGTGACGCCAAGGAGATCATGTGTTACAGAGGTAGGGCCTTCAAGCACCCTCAGAAATTCACGTGGTTCATTGGCTAAGGCTAAACCCACAAAGATCCACCAACGGGAGCACTCTATAATATAACACTGTTGACTCAACCACTTTCGGCATAGATATTTTGCTTTATTTAAGCGTAGAGCACAATCAGCTGGGCCGAGAACCATTCCACTAGAACTCGCATTTCGTTACGCAATTCCCGCCTCTTGGTCATTATTTGACTATCAAAAGGATGATGATGAGGGAATGAAGAGGAAGTTTGCCTCTTGGTACTGCTGCCTCGCCTTAAAAAAATAAAGGAGACTGCTGCCGCTATAACGTTCTCTAAGTGTCAGTGTGCTCCATATACCTAGCTGCACAATGTTCTACAAAAGAAGGCAAAGCTACTTGTAGGCTGGTGGAAGCCTCGCACAACCTATGATCGTTCTATGTTATGAGGTTTAATGTGGAATAAACCCTAAAGTCCCCAGTGATGTCAATGGGTTTCAGAGTCAACACCAAAGGCATATGGTCATTCTCAAGCCGATGTAAAATGGCCATGTCACTAACCAAGCGGGGGTCATTAAAGGCATAATCCAAGATGCTACAGGATTTAGGCCCAATGCGAGTATATTCCGGTGGCGTGTCTGAAGAGATTGCGCCATTAACCATAATGAACCCGGAGGAGTAGAGCAAGCTAGCCCATTCGAGACCCTTGTGCAGTAGCAAGATAATGGGCCATCGTCCACAGTTGCAAACAAGGACATATGCCCATGATTAGAGGGATCAGGAGCACTGGGGATCCGGGAATTGAAATCCCTGCCCACAATATATGGGAAACGAGGAATCCAATCACTAATCAAGGCCTCAAGCTCAGGCAACACCAAAGCGTGGGGTTGCCTATAGGGAGGATCATAAATATTAATAACAATAACCTCCTTATGCTTTTTTTGCCAGGGTCAGTAGGGAGAGAAATCCTTCCCATATGAATGTTAGGGGAGCTCTACCATACTCAGGAGATTCTTAACTCCAAGCAAGAGGCCTCGGCTCGGGCACCCAAGAGAGCCCCGGGTAGCTGGTTTATGTATAAAGTGCCAGCTGTCCACCACCACCAAATCAACCATCCATGTCTCCTGTAGTGCCACCCAAGTAGTACTGGTCAAGTTCTTCCAAGAGACCGTATTCCTCAAATAAATGGGAGTGCTGTAAGGAAGGCATGGTATCAAGAATAGACAGACAGAAGTGATCATAGTTCAAGGGTGTTTATTAAACTGTAAATGTAGGTTGGAAAAACACCTAATCTAAACCGAAAACTAAGATGGGAGCAAGCGTTGACCATCAAATAATAATAAGGCAATCCTAGTGGTTTTGTGTCAAATACAAGGGCCTATACTAAGAGAAATCTATTGGCAATCCTTACGCTAAATACAAAAAGAAGTGAGGGATAATGTTCCCAAGAAAGAAGGAAGTGTTCACAAATGAGAAGTCAGGATGCGGTACTTGAGGTCGGTCTTTTGTACCCAAGTTTTCAGCACGGGACAAGGTGGGACTTTGTAGCACAGCACACGCTCGAGCTTTCCCAGCATGAGCTAACAGTTCTGCTTTCAGCAATCAGGGCACTCAATGGTAAAGTCTCCTTTCTATCAAAAAGTCTCTTGCCGCCGTGGGCCTGATATATTCCAATAATAAACAAAGAGTTCCTTTTCACAGATACATTGGGTGGTGTCTTTCACCTCTGGACTCCCCTCTTCCGGGCGCAGATCCCTAGAAAGTTATTTAATGATACCAGAACCTCTCAGAGTCATTCCTCCTGATTTCAAGGGTGTGCCAGCTTCACAGTATCAAAACAAAAGCTCTTCTCTGTATCTGGGTGCTAGTTCTTCACCCACCAGATTCCACATCTTCCGGGCTCAGACCTCTCTCAAATATCACTTCTCTTTATCGGGTTCCCTCTGGCATATTATGCATTCAAAAGGCTTTTCCCTCTTGTATTTTGATTTGTTGCACTCACAGGTCAGTGGGTGTTGGCTTTTCATACTTGGATCGGCCTCTTCCGGGCTCAGAACTGACTCGACTGTTCGTCTCCCTCGATCGGGTTCACTATGGCTTTCGATGCAACTTATCTGGTGACTTTTGTCTTTTTTTTACAGTTCACTGTGGACATCCCTCTGCCGGGTTCACTCTTGTTAACACACTGTATTTCGGGACTTAGACTTCGCCCCCCCTTTGTCAGTATCCCTCTTGTCGACGCACTGTATTTCAAGACTTTAGACTTTGTCCCCTCCTCATCGGCATCCCTCGTTCGGGGGTTCACGTTTCCCAATATGTCAATCATACCTTTTTTCATTCAACTCTTACGATGCAGGATACATTTCCCTTAGCCTCACAATCAACTGTCGGTCAAAGACTTTCGACTGTACAGAGGATTTTATAAGACCCCTCTAGGACCACTTTGACCCCTCTTCTCGCCTTTCCCAAGGCCTTCTGGTTCTGGTAGTTTCAATAATCGGGTAATCGCCCAGAGTTTCCTGAGTGAGCACCCATGTGGTGCTGGACTCCTCTGTTGCTGGTTTTCCCCTATTCTCATCAATCACTCTCTATGCTTTCAAATTTCAATTAGTCGTTTGCTACTTTTTGTTGAACACAGTTTGGTTTCTTATCGACTCTGCCCTCGACTCACCGGCTGCGATGGACCGCTTGTCTTTCTTCCTAATTGGAGTCAGGGTTGGTACCATGGAGACAAGCGTCTCTCACTGGCTTGGTTATCAGCGGAGGAGGGTCTTGTGTACCATTCACATCTTCTGCAACACACGTTGGCTATTAATTGCGGTTTTATGATTCGTTCTGCAGAGGTTTCACAGGCCTTGGTCGGAAAGGGCAAGGTCACTTCTCTCCATGTCACTGTCTCGGTATACGCTGTCTTTCTCCTCTTCTTGAACTGCTGTGCCTGGATAGCTGTCTCGTTGTGTGGTCTGCCTTACTCCTAGAGTGCTCTCGTGTTCCACCTTTGATCCCTGTGGGGAAAGGAAAGGGCCATCAGGTGGGTGTGTTTCAGGTCAATTGCCTGACTTTTCCCGACCCGTCTGTTGGGACACGTCAGGTAAACGGCTCGGGCGTTAGTCCGTTGTATGTGGTGTGTGAAAGTGTTCATGTCAGAAAACAGGGGCGGGGGGCAGTGTTTCTGAATATCCTACGTGGTAGGATGAGGAAAAGGTGTTGAAAGGGGGATACTGCATCTCACCTGTCTGTGTCCCACTTCCACTCCTGATTACCCCCCATACAGGTGATCCTCCCTCACTAGTACACCCCCAGGAACTGGATCCAACAGTGATGGCCGTGTCATGGCCACCTGGATGACAGATCCCTGGGGACTAGTTAGGGAGACACCTTTAGGTTTCTGACAGTGCCCACGAGTGTTCCAGCTAATAAGCTGGACACAACGTGAGGTAGTTAAAACTAAAGACCCTTTATCTCCTTCAGTGCAACCAGACTGGCTAACCATGCCCAGTGCTTCTCTTCCCCCGACAAGACATACTCAACCCCTGCTTCTAGAGGCAAGGTAGAGGTAACGTCTAGGGCCAAGTGCAGGAACTGAGTTTTTTCACCATGGGCAAAAGGTTGAAATCTCCTGCCATACTCGAGATCAATGTAGGCACATTCATAGCCCAGTGGTTTAAATGATTTGTTGTGTCCCAAAATATATGCCATGGTGTCATTGACATAAAAGTAAACTAAAGATGTAGCGGTAAAGGTTTTCTCACATATATCCACTGTTTTTATATCGGCATTTTGTATAAAACGGAGCAGGATTACACAGTGGAGTAAATGAAGCAAGAATGCTCGATTTAAAAACTGCCCACTATCAGTAAGCCTGTCAAGTCTGATCTATTGGTCGTAGAGCGATTGCCTTTCCAGGTGGAGAGGACCTAATAGTTGGGAAAAGAACACCAGTGCCAAGTCCACCATCCTTCTGAACAGAGGCGCTAATAGTAGTGTTAGTAGCAGCATTTAGAGTGAGAGAAGGCAAATGATCTCTGCAAATTACCGTTACAGCCAGTGGGAGAGACTTTGGGTGTGAATCAGGAGGGAGGCTAGTTGACATGGTGGTAACGGTAGGCAATAGTCTTTGAACAGATGGGTCATCTTCAATGGGGTTAATACCCCCATTCTCGTTCCCAAATACCATACAGTTAGAAGAAATAACCTTACAGGAGGGAGCAGGTGTAACGCTCACCTGATTCCCGTAGAGGCGCCGGTCTTGACTGGGCGTATACCGTATCTTCAAAGGTGATGTGTAACACACGGCTGGCTCTTTGGGCTGGACCTCTGTGCACTGTATGTCTGACTTGAAGGGTAAGATGTCTTAGGTAAGTGAACGCCGTGCTCTCCATCTGCCTCGGGGCAGGGTGCTGTAACCAGTTTCTTCACTGGATAAGGGGAGCAGGCCTCTTGACTTCAGAGGACTGCTGTGCGTCGTTTACTGCACGAACGGTAAGTTTCGAGTAATTCTAATGTCTTTAAAGTCTTTAGTAATGATGTTTCTTGTTTTGCAGGGTTCCGGCGATGGCGGATGACGGGCTGAAGTGAGTTGAAGATGGAGCCCGTGTGATGAATAGAAGCGCCTGGAAGCACGTAAGTAAGCGCTTGTTGCCTGCTTCACGATGCGCTCTAACTGTCTTTTTATTTTGCAGGTACAAGTTCGGAGCGGCTGCAGGGTGCCGGAATACCCACTGGGTTGGATGCGGAAAGGAGTAATGGCACGTGAGTATTAAAGTTCCCCAATGTCTTTAAACGTACCTTGTTTTGTCTTTCAGATGCGGGATGCAGCGCCAAAGGCCTCCGGAGCGTGCAAAGAGCTGGTAAGCTTTTGTCTTTCAGATGCCGGAATGCAGCGCGAGGCGTTGGTGACAGCCGATGGACCAGGTAAGTGAAGAGCTGTCACTGAAGACCGTTAATGCTAACCTGTTCTTTCTGGTCTTTATAGGTGTTGCTGAAGACTGGATTCAGGATGGTAAGCCTTTTTCCTTAGGCCCAGGATCAGATGCAGAAGACACGATGAGCGTTCTGCTGCAGAGGATGCAGAATAACGCAAAGCAAGATTCATCCATCGGGTGTGGTTTAAATAGCCTCCTGTAGTGCTTAGCTGTCTCCTTCCACAGCCACGCCTAGGTAAGAAAAGAGTTCCTGCTTTCCAGAAGAGTTCCAGTGTTCTGAATTTAGGGAGTGGCTCCTGCCCCACCCAACAGGAAAAGTAGTTCCAAACAGAAGAGGATCAGAGGCTCAACTGGCAGGCAAGTAAGCAGCATGGTCTGCTGCAGGTAAGTCCACCCAAGCATTATGAGCCCGGCGCTTCCAGCGCTGGGACTGGGCATATTTATGAGCCTGGTGCCACTGGCGCCAGGACTGGGTCCAAAAGGTCCCAATTGGGACTGGTTGGCACTCGGAACCTGGGTTATGGATCTGCTTCCAAGGGAGTTGGGAAAACCCTGACCTTTTGGAAGCAGAGATCATGACAGCAGGGGTGAGGCCATTAGCATGTGTAGAATGAAAAATAGAAAATAATGCTACAGGCGCCTCTGGCTCCTTTGCCACGGAGTTCCCTGTAATCTCTGCAGCCTCTAGGCCCTTTCTCTTTTTCTTATTAATAAGTGGCTCACACATCAGAGCCTGACTAACAACCTTTCGAGGCCACTTTCTTCGGTCATGGTCGAGTGAATAATTGGTAGATCTGGAGTGGCCAGACGGATGACATCCAATAAAATGTGAGTATGGGCGGTGTGAGAAACCAGAAGGTGTCTCACCCACTAGTCCCCGGGAATCTCTCTCCCAGGTGGCCAGGACACGCAATCGCCTTTGGATCCAGACACTGGGGGTGGACCCGTGCGGGTGGATCAGCCGAGTGAGGGGTCTTCGGGGACTGGGACATCTGATGGCGAGACATTTAACCTCCTCCCTGTAACACCTTTAACCCATCCTATCCAGTAGGATATTTAGGAACTCTTTCCCCCTAGCCCCCTTTTCCTACATGAACACTTTCACACGGACAACAAGCTCTGGGAGAAAAGAGACTCACACCCGAGCATTGTACCTGACATGTCCCACTACTATGGTCAGGCAATTAATGGTAATCACTCACACCTGACTTCTATTAAACATCCCCACACAGAGAAAAGTTGGAGCACGAGATTACACTTTGAGCGAGGCAAAGCACACGAAGGAACAGTGGTTTCGAGACGGCAGCTGAACGAAGGGAGAAAGACGGCAAACCAAGAAGGGTGTACCAGAAGGGAGATGCCCTTGACCTTTCCAATGGAAAACTGTTACTTTCCAGAGTACTTCGTACTGAACAGCATAAGGCCAGGAAACAGGACTGAAGAATCCTGCATTGTGTGCCTGAGATATCCGGGGCCCTCCTATCCGGGGCCCTCCTACATGGCTGAGCGAGTCGGGGAGGAACAGCAGCAGCTGCCATGGTACCGTCCTTGGCTCCAAGATTAAAAGCAACGCCTGAAATCAACTCAGCCGGTGAGTTGGGGATACCGATGCAAGACTGGTCTGTGTTGAAGTCAAGGTTGCAAGCAGCAACATTGTATAAACAGCACAAGAAGCAAGATTCATAAAGCATGTGATGAAAGACGAGAGGCAAGCTGAATTGCTGATGGATGTTTGAACAAAGAGAGGAAAGATATAACAACTGTGACAGAGTGGTCTGGCACCGCGAGTGTGCTCAATTGAAGGTCTCTGTAAGGTGTTCAGCTAAAAGTGATAAAAATGAAAAGTAGAAAACGAGAATGAGAAATTAAGTGAATCGAAGTGGCCCTGCAACGCTTTAAGCAAAATCCATTGCACAATCGAAAGTCTTTGATTTTTGAAACGGTCCGAGCCCCAACGAGGGAGACCAGTTGAGAACATTGTGTTTAAGGGGTCTGAGCCCGAACGAGTGAGATCTGTGGTTCAAGCCCAATTGAGGGAGAGCAATCGTGAACATTGTGTTTAAGGGGTCTGCGCCCGAACGAGGGAGATCCGCGGTCTGAGCCCGATTGATGGAGACCAATTGTGAACATTGTGCAAAAGGGGATCCGAACCTGAAGGAGAGAGACCCATGGTGAATAGTGAAGTCGAGAATTTATGAACGTGAAAAACCAGATTAAAAAAAAGAACTGTAGTGCTCGTTTGTTACGTCAGGCCCTCTGCAATAAGAGACTTTGAATCGTAAAGATACTTTGGCACAGAGGCCCTGATATCTATGCTTTGAACTGTATCCTCGTGGCAGAGAAGCCAAGTCTGTGCGAAGCTCGAATGTGCCGCCTTGTGCTGAATGTGCTGAAAACGTGGGGAAGGGAAGCCAACAGCTGATCTATCATGACATATTCTTTCTTGACCACTTTTCTTTTTGGATATATTGTTGTGCCACACCATTTGTATTTAGAAGTAAGGATTGGCAATAGTTTATTAGTACTGCCCCTTTTATTTTGACAGAGACTCCACTAGGACTGCGTTATTTATTATTTGATGGTTGTAGCTTGCTCCCATCCTTAGATTTAGGATTAGATAGGTGTTTAACCAACCAATTAAAGTTCAATAAACACCCTCGAACTATGATCACATGTGTCTGTCTTCACTGTCTGATACCATCACTCTCATTACGAGTTTGCTGGTCCGGTAACAACGGTACCGGTAAGCTTGCCGGTACTGTTATTACCGGACCGGCAAACTACGAGTTCTGCTTGCAAGAGCCTTTCAGCCCGCCAGGTCTAACCTAGCGGGCGGAACGGCACCCGCAAGCAAAACACGACCGATGCACCGGCACCATTCATGAATGGTGCCGGTGCATCCGACCTCCCCATTCCCACTGAGTCCAATGGGACTCAAACGGGACTGGGGAATAAAAATTACAGGCATCCGGCAATGTCCAATTACCAGGTCTGCCAAGGCTGGAATGCCCCAGTAATTGCCCGTTGCCGGTAATTTCATGACTCCGGCGGCAGCCGTGCCAGTATTTACCAGCACGACTACCGCCAGGGTCATAATGAGGCCCCATGTCTTTCTTACATCGGCCGGGTGAAGGGAGTCTGCCAGTGGGGCAAATTAGGGAATTACCTGAGGCTGTGCGTCAGCCAAGAGCAATTACTGGTGCTGGAATGGTTTAGTGAGTTCATCGTCCAAAGCCAAAGATTTAGAAAGCTGGAGTTCATGAGTGTCCAATTTATTAACAATTAAATTACATTTAGTGATCAGGTCCATCAACAATGACTCCAAGATGTTAAACATTGCAGCTGAGGAGCTGCTCTCGTTAGCTAAGTCAATTGAAGTAGTAAATCTTATGGAAGCAGGTGAGGAAAAACCAATGTTCCGGTGTAATGATACGGGGTGTAGCTCACCAGGTTGTTCAGGCTGAAATGCCTCCCTAAATAAAAAAAGGAGAATCAGCCATGCTATCCCGCACCGTCAGATCCGACCTAGGCGAGGTCAGAGTTTGAACGGCACAGATCAAAGCAAAGGTTGTGGCACAGGGCTGGAATGCACTAAACACAAGGTTTTCCCCACATTCATGGCCACATGTTTTTTTTCTTCCTCATAAAGTGAAGTTACCAAAGCTGGATTAGCGACGTTAGATGAGGACACATTAGTAACGTGAAAATCTTGTGTCCGTGCAGTGGAGGAGTTGTCTAAATTCACAGAGTACTCGGACAAAGAAACATTAGTAAGGGGCCTTGCAATATGCTCAATGGTCTTAGATCCCGAACACTTAAAAGGTGAAGTTAGAACCAATATCAAGTCCTTAGTTAAGTCTCTAGTAGTGATAGAAGAGACAGCTCTGTTGCTTGCAATGTTTTTTTTTGCCAAGCTTTCCAGCTCGCTCAGTTCAAACACCTCTTCAAGTGAAGTGACTGGCGATGCTCTGTCCTCCATGAGACCTTGTAGAGAAATGGTGACACGCTTAAGCAATCATGCTGAAAAAGCACAAGTACCACGTCGCTTCAGCGTGGGTGATCAAAGGTTAAGGTCTGAAGCTAGTAATTAAAAAAGAACCAGTTAATCACAACAAATGCCTCCCCCTAATAGCCGAAGCTAAGTGGGACTTCAAAAGTAAATATGCTACAAACTCAGCACAGCAGTGGCAATGTCCCCAAAACATATGGTTGCCCATAAGGCAGGCAGCCGTGAGATTAACTTATCCCCCGTACTGACCGACTGCCGAACTGCCAAACTGTATTATCACTTTGCACTCACTTCCACACTCGCACGACATTCGTGCTGGCAGCGAGGCTTTGAAGGAGTGAGCAGCCAGGGCCATCCCAGCACACATGTCCCAGGCAGGGCCAGGTAACGGAGTGCAGAAAACAGAATCACGCTCCAATGTTGCTGAACGAAGCGATCAGAAATTAGGTAAACCAAAGGAAAGTCCGGTGCCAAACTGTAGTATTACTTTCCACTCACTTCTACACTAGCAAGTGCATTCGCGCTGGCATCGAGGCTTTGAAGGAGTGAGCAGTCTGGGCCAGTCGAGCACCGAGCGCCCAGGCAGGGCCAAGTAAGGAAGTGCAGAAAACAGGATCAAGCTTCAATGTTGCTGAACGAAGCAATCAGAAAGGAGGTAATCCAAAGGCAAGTCTTGTGCCAAACTGTAGTATCACTTTCCACTCACTTCCACACTCGTTATTTATTAAGATAATCGTTATTACTTGTCAAAGGTTGATTATGCAGCTCAGAAAAATCCCTATGAGCATTCTGTTGGGATTGACACCACTTTTCATGGTCAACTGCGAAGCCAAAGGTCAACTGCAAATTTTGGATGCAAAATGTAACTGTTTTTATCTCACAGGTACTTGTGGACTTGTAGAAAATCAACGCAGATTCAATATTCAATAGGAAACAAAGGGATATATAGACATCGTCAGAGTGGCTCAATGGCATACTGGTACTGAAGCTTAACTGGCCCAATTGGTAGGTGTACAGGATGGCAATGTGAAAGGAATTGCCCAATGTAACAAACAGGAGTTTGATTCATGTGTGATCTGGTTCCTTTCTGAAGACAATATGAGCACTGATAATCTCACGGTTTAGGTATTATCAGCTGTTTCCAACTGGAGGCTGTGACATACTGGCCCCCACAAGTTGAGAGGGCAACACTGCAAGATCCGGGGATACCCCTGTGAACCAGAAGCTACAAAGAGAATGTTCAAGTGCTGACGAGCCTCTGGTGATGATGTAATGCCGACAAAAAGCAGAACTACTGGAGCTGGGATAGGGAGAGGCTGTCCAATACACTAAAGGTAAACTTCTGGTGCTGGTGAAGTAGATGGTATAAAGCAGAGGAAGATCTATTAACAGATATATTTATCAAAGACCTGATGTTAGCTTCTGTTGGGGAGATTGAGTTTAGGCTCCATGTCTAGGGCACATGCATATCACTCTACTCAGTTTACAGGGTGTTTCCTTTGAGTTATTGACTCTCGTGACAGGACAGAGTCAGAGATGTTTAGTAGTAGTAGTACACGTTTAGTAGCCATTTGCAGTAAACACGAAAGTGCACAAGTAAAACATTATAAAAATAGCACAAGCATCATTGCTGTCACCAGCTTGTATTAGGCACATATTAAAAGTAACCAAAAATCCAAACGGTAAAAAGTTACAAGGACACTAAGTATCCTAATTGCACTTCACTGTAAGGTGATGTGTGCAATTGTAAAAATACAAGAATTCCGGAAAGAGAAGAACAAGTTACTTACTAACGGGTAACGTTCTTTCGATTGGATGTTCCTCCCAAGTATTCCACATCTTTAACATGTAATGTCACAGCTGTGTACTTCGGAAACTTTTTTGGCAGAGGGCATCCTGCGTCGATGGCGTCGGGTTGATGTCCCTCGAAGGCCTCTGTCGAGGGCGACGTCACCGGATGTTATAAATAGGACGCACGGCGCCCGTAGCCTCAGTTTAAGTTTTTTCCCCCCATAACGTGTGACCGGCACATATCCAATGTCTGCTCGACTGCACATAGACTTGCAGAAAAGTAAGCTACAATTGCATAGGAAATTCTCCTGAGGGGCAGTCTGGGAGGGCGATGTGGAATACGTTGGAGGAACATCCAATCGAAAGAATGTTACCAGTTGTTAAGTAACTTGTTCTTCGAATGGATTGTGTCCTCCAACGTATTCCACATCTTTGACAGACTCCCAAAGCAGTACCAGAAAATGGAGGAGGGAAAAGAATTTAGAGTACCCAATCAGATGGAGGAATAAAGAACTGCCTTATGAAAGGCCATATCTCGACCATGGAGCGTATCCAGGGAGTAATGTTTAACAAAGGTGTGGATAGAAGCCCATGTGGCTGCATCACAAATATTCCTAATAGGAACACCCCGCTGTAGGGCAGTGGAAGTAGCCACTCCTCTAGTGGAATGAGCTCGCAACCCTTCAGGAGGGTCTTTACCCGCCAATCAGTAACACTCAGTAATGGTGAGGATAATCCACATGGACAAGGTCTGTTTGGTAACAACCTGGCCCAATCGGTGTCCAGCATATCCCACAAAGAGTTGATCGTCCACTCTGACCCTGGACATCCTAGAAATATAAAAGCTCAGAGCTCTCCTAGGGTCCAACCTATGGAGTCGCTCCTCTTCCTTACCAGGAGGAGGATAGAAGGAAGGAAGAACCACTTTCTGGCTCAAATGGAATTCAGACACTACCTTAGGAAGAAAGGAAGGACGTACCCGCAGTATAAGCCTATCCTTGTGGAACACAGTAAAGGGTGGCTTAGATGAAAGTGCCTGCAATTCACTCACTCTGCGCGTGGAAGTAACCGCAACCAAGAACACGTCTTGAAAGACAATAATCTCAAAGGACAAGAGTGCAAAGGTTCAAACGGAGCACCCATCAGAAATTTCAAAACCAAATTCAGATCCCAAACAGGCAGCTGGATAGGGGACGGTAGGAACACATTAGTGAGCCTGTTAAGAAATTGGGAAATCAAAGGAATATTAAAGTAAGAACATTCTTCAGACGAGCGCTTAAAGATAGACAGCGCTGCCAGGTAACCTTTAATGGTACCCACTTGAAGGCCCCTGTGGGACAAGGAAAGTAAGAAAGACAAAACCATAGGAATGGAACACTGAAAAGGATCAACATGTTGTCCTCTGCACCAGTCGCAAAACTTACTCCAACGTTACAGGGATTTTGTTGCTGTCTCCTAGCCGAAAGCAACACCTCCATCACATCATCCGGGAGGTCCCAATCCTTATACCTCAACCTTTCAGATACCAAGCGTGAAGTCGTGAGTCCTGACCTCTGGATGGAGAACCTGCCCCCCCCCCCCCACCTCCCTCGCGCGTTAGCAGATCCTCTCGGTAGGGAAGACGGCGTGGAGGGCAGATGGACATTTCTAAAAGGTCTGGGTACCACGCTCTCCTGGCCCAATCCAGAGCAATGAGGATCATGAGGGATCAAAACCTCCGTAACCTCCTTAACACTTGAGGAATGACAGGGACTGGAGGAAACGCATACAGCAGTGGGAATGACCATTCCACTATGAATGCGTCTCCTAAGGCGCCTCTCAGAGGAAATTCCCTTGAGCAGAAACTCTCGCACTTCCGGTTGGTACTGGTGGCGAAGAGATCCACTTGTGGGGTTCCCCAAAGGGCGAAGATCTCCAAAAGGACATCCTGAGCCAACTCTGACTCGTGAGAGATCGTGCTGTGCCTGCTCAGAGCGTCAGTCGCCGCATTTTCCTTTCCGGCCAGTTGGACTGCCGAGAGTGAAATTCCTTGCTGGATTGGCTAAAACCAGAGCTGCATTGCCTCTCTGCACAATGGGAGTGACCCTACACCCCCTTTTTTGTTGAGGTAATGCATGGCCACTGTGTTGTCTGTCATGATCAGGGCACTCCGCCCCTGCACAGAAAGCAACCTGATGGCCCTCAACTCTAACAGGTTGATGTGGAGTTTGGAATCCTGGAATCCGGTCAAGTTGTCGGGATGAGCGCCCCATCCTGTGAGGGAAGCGTCCGTCACTACAGTCACCTCCGGCCACGGTTGCCAAAACGGCTCCCCCTTCATCAGGTTCCCCTCATTGGCCCACCATAGAAGATCATGGGAGACCGAGAATGGAATCTGAACGGGATCCGTCATCCGGCCTGATGACTGTGACCACTGCATCTTGAGGATCCATTGCAGGGATTTCATCCTCAGCCTGGCCTCTGGCACCAGAAAAATGCAGGATGCCACGAGGACGAACAACCTTAAGAATTCGAAAGCCGGGAGACTCTGGGCATGTTGAAACTTGTCCACCATCTGCACAATGTACTGAGCCCTTACCTTGGAAGGCAAGGACTTCCCATAGGACGTGTCCAACACAGCCCCTATGTACTGGAGCTGTTGGGAAGGTGTCAGGTGCGACTCCTTGAAAATGAGGGAGAAGCCAAGCTTGTGGAGGGAGCGGCTTCCAAGGCAGGTGAGACCGAGGTGATCCAATGCTTGCTCGGGAGAACACGCAAGGATCAGCCAGTCGTCTAGGTAGGGGTAGACGTGAATCCCCCCTCGCCTGAAATAAGCTGCCACCACCACCATGAGATTGGTGAAGACCCTCAGGGCAGAGGTCAATCCGAATGGCAGGACCCGAAACTGAAATTGTGAGTCGCCAGCCGCAAACCTCAGGTACTTTCTGTGCTTGGGATGAATCTGCACATGAAAGTAAGCATCCTGTAGGTCCAGAGACACCAACCAATCCTGAAGTTGAAGGGCCTAGAAGACTTGAAAAAGAGTGACCATCTTGAACTTGTCCTTCCTGAGAAGTTTGTTCAACCAACGCAAATCCAGGATGGGTCTCAATCCCCCGTCTTTCTTTGGAATAAAAAAATATGGGGAATACGATCCCTTGTTCCTCTCCGCTACAGACACCAGTTCTATAGCGCCTTTCTCCAGCAGGGTCAAGATTTCCTGCACAAGGAGTGGATCTGGAAGCTTCAAAGAGAGATTCCCCAGTGGATTGTCGTGCGGCCGCTGTAGGAAGGGAAGGCAGTAGCCATGGCTATTGTATCCAGAACCCACGCATCTGAAGTAATAGCTCGCCATTCTTCGAGATGCTAAGACAGTCTGCCCCCAACCGGCGACCATGGGACATGGCAGCATAACTGTTTTGGAGCAGCTGCGGCAGCACCTGAAGGCAAAGAGGCAGCTGCCTGAGCGGCTTTGGCACCCCTATTTCCCCGACCACCACGGGTACTTTTACTCTGACCCCTTTGACTGGCGGCTCCTCTCGTTCTACCAAAGGAGGAGTAGTAACAAAAAGAACCTCCCCTCCACTGCTGTACCCTAAGACGAAAAGGCAGAGGTTGACGCACAGCTGCGCTTAAAGACTTCGCCGCAGCTTTGGAGGTCTGCAAACTCTCAAGACTCTCGTCAGCCTTGCTGCCAAACAAATGCGCGCAATCAAAGGGCATGTTTAGAAGACGGGCTTGCACATCCGAAGCAAACCCTGACTTCCGCAACCATGCAAATCTGCGTATAACGGTGCTCGCAGCCATGGACCAGCTAACACTGTTGGCTGTGTCCAAACCCGACAGAAGGGATTCACACATGGCATCCTTGCCATCTTGAACGAGAGCAAGGAACCCCATCCCTTTCTTCCCCTCGGGAATCTGCTCAGCTGCAAGAGAAACACAATTCCACAGAGTGGTGTGATTTCAGCGCCATACTCCCCGCAGAAAACACCTTACGTGCCCAACCGTCGAAGCGTTTGTCGTCCCTAGCAGGAGGGATGGTAGGGTACGCTGCCTGCCTAGACGTGGCCGTAGCCGCCTGAACCACCAAACTCTCAGGAGTGGGGTGAGATGAAAGGTAGCTGTGGTCGGTACAGGAAAGGCAGTATTGCTTAGTTAACGATTTGTTGATTGTCGGAAGAGATTCCGGGGTCTGCCAAGCAGCTGCCACCCTCTTCTGCAAGGTCAAATGAAAAGTTAACACTGGGTCAGAGGACGGACCTTGGTCCAAAATATTCGTCAAGTCAACCTGAACAAACGTTTCAGGAGGGGTGGACCAACCAAGATATTCCGTGATTCTAGCCATCAGTCTCCTGTAGGATGATTCAGCAGAGCCCCAGGCTCAGGCCTGCCAAACTCCACCTCAGGAGAAGTGTCTAGGCCACTGGCATCATGAAGAGATCGCCTTAACTCTTCCAATTGGCTATCACCAGAAAAGACAGGAGCCATATCGGGCTCAACAGGGTCAAGATCTTCATCTGGCCTCTCCTCCTCCTCATAGATGTCATCCAGAGGGAGGTAAAAGTCCTGTCTCGAGACAGTCGAGGGTCTGGAGTCCTTAACAGGCCTTACAGACTACCACACCAGGGACCTCCGATGGCAAATCCCGGCCAAAAGGCCCCAAAGGCGTTGAGGGCGCAGACGGCTTCGGCGTCGACAACGGTGCCCACGACACTTAGGGCTGGTACGAAGGCAAAGCTTCGACGTCTGTATCCGACAGACATGGCGTCGACTCCTCGAGCCCTTAGCAGGTTTCTGCGGTCTCGCTTGGGACGATGACCGAGACCTGGAAGCACGTCTCTTGCGACCATCCTGAGCCTTGTCCGAACGGGACCTCGAAGGTTCCCGATGAGGATCGTGCCGAGGATCCGAGTCCAAAGGCGCACGAGCCACGGATCGAGACCGTTCCTTGCAGGCTTCAGAAGAAGGTACGGATGGAACTGTGCCCTACGATTGGAAAATCGCCATTATCTGTTCCCTGAAGGCAGCCCATTCCTCCGGAGTCGAGGACTTAGTTGGACAAGCCACTTTCCTCGCGGCTCCATCCTCCAAGGCGGACGGGGAAGGCGACCGATGACAGTGCTTCTGAGAATGCTGAGATGAGGAAGACGAATGGCGGGAACCACTCTGGGACCGAGACCCCCAGGACTCCTTCCGACGCAGAGAGTCGCCCTTCGAATCGTTGGTGGACATCTCCTTGGATTTACGGGACTTCCTAGCTTTAGAACCCCTACCCTACCTGAAGCTTTCCCTTACGCTCCCGCAAGGCCTTAGCAGTCAGCGACTGGCATTTGGAACAGTCGTCGGTGTCGTGACTCTAACCCAAGCACCACAAACAAATGTGATGCTGGTTGGTAATCGACATCTTAGACTTTCAGTCCGGGCAAGTCTTGAAGCCAGACCACGGAGTCGGAGGGGTCGAAGAAGAAGACCTATTCACAAGGAACACAGGAGGCGCGCCGAGTCTCCGAAGCAAACACATTTGCGGAAAAAACGGAACTGAGGCTACGGGTGCTGTGCGTCCTATTTATAACTTCCGGTGACATCGACCCGACGCTATCGAGCCAGGGCGCCCTCTGCCGAAAAGGTTTCCGAAGTACACATGTCAAAGATGTGGAATACATTGGAGGACACAATCCATTTGAAACAAAGTTTCTCAGTACTGACAGTCTCGGGGACTAGTCAGTTTCCCCATAACAATGAGCAAAAGGCAAGGCAAGGCAAATAAAGCTGAGGGCGTTACTTTGCGTGTTCCTTCGCGTTTAAAAAGTCAGGACAGAGTTCGCAAACAGGCAAAAAGAAGGGTGACCCACAGAAATCTATTAAGGGAAATGTGCAAAAAGAAAATCTTTCCTAACAACCACCAGGATGCAGGAGACCATACAGCCTACCAAGCACAGAATAGCTGAGGCATGAACCTTTGCCTGTGTGTGGAATACTTGTGACATCTTGTAGATGTTTGTCACTTCGTCCTTGCGTGGGAAAGCCTGGCCCAGGTGAGTGTCCAAGACCGCTCTGATAAATCGAAGGGACTGGAATGGTGAAACCTGAGACTTCCTGTGGTTCTTGGGGAAGCCAAAGCTGTGCAACAGGCTGCACGTACGGAACAGATGTTCCGACACCCACTGTGGAGAGCGAAATCAGATTAGCCAGTCGTCCAGGTAGAGAAAGACGTGAACTCCTTCCCTCCTGTGGTGAGACACCACCACTTCCTACAGCTTGATTAAGACCCAGGGTGCCAAAGAAGGAGCAAATGGTAGGACTCTGAACTCCTAGTGGCAATGGCCCAATACAAATCTCATGTACTTCCTGTGCTTTAGGTGGATTGGCACATGGAAGCAGCCAGTCCTGCAGGTCGAGCGCTTGGAGGATCTAGGCCAGTGTAGCCATCTACAACTTGTCTTTGCGTAGATACAACTTCAAGAGCCTAAGATACAGAACAGGATGCAAGCCTCTGCCTTTCTTCGGAACCAGAAAATAGACTGAGCACCAGCCCTTGCCTCATTCTGATTGGAGCACCTGTTCTTTAGCACCCTTTGTCAGAAGCTGATGAAACGACTCCAACAGAAGAGGGTCCAGAGTAAGACTTGGCTGAATGTCTGGAGGGCGCTGAGCAAAAGGGAAACAATTTCAATGGTAAATGACCTGTAAGGTACAGGCATCATATGTGGTGAGACACCATTCCTTGACGAAGAGGGAAATTCTCTCCCCCAGATGGGCCGTATCGTGGAAGTCAGTTTCACAGGGGCTTCACACCAGGGGACGCTGAGGGCATGCATAGGCTGACAAACCGCCTCTTAAGAGTACCTATGCCCCTTTCCCGAGCAGACCTGTACTTGTAGTTTGCTCAAGGGAGCTTGTCCCCTACTCTTGTGGCCATAGGGGGGAAGGGGTGAAATACACTACCTCTACGTGTGGGGATAGCAGACTGTTGCTGCTGAACTGCAAGACCCAGGGACTTGGCAGTCGACCTCAAGGACTTCAACCTTTGGAGGGACTCATCAGCTGTGGCCCCAAACAGCAGTTTAGCCTGAACATCAGGGGCGAAACTCGAGGTTCTCATCCAACAGTAGCTCCTCAAAACGGTTGCTGTAGCCATAGTAAGCACCACAAAGTCAGCTGTCTCTAGACTTGATTGTAGCATCTGGTGGGATCCCCCTTTGCCTTCATTGACCAGGACCTTCAAGCAGGTGCTTTGCAGCAACCCAAAAGAGAATTTGTCCACGGCACAGGATGCACTAATGGTACTTAGGCCCAGACTGCCTGGGCCTAAAACCTTCCTCCCCCAGATATCCAGCCTCTGTCAGGAGGTAAGGATGAGAAGGATGATGTCTTCAAGACGGGATCAAAAGGCTCTCAGTAGAGGCACAAGAAGAAACCAAGCCGGGTCAGAAGGCGGTGGCCTATGCTTTTTCGCTAAGGTGCGATCCATAGTCGGGACTGAAGCTGGCTTTGTCCATAAATCGAGGACCGGGGCTTCTATTTCCAGGTAAAATGTATTCAGGTGTTAATTTGTAGACCTTTGTCAAGAATGTCTCTCAACTCAAATTAAACTGAGACTGGGGGGAAGATACCCCAAAGATCTCTACCACTATAGCCATCAGGTGAAGCCAGAGGTTTCCCCTGAGTTGGTGCAGGAACCATGTCCTGCTCTAGAGCTCTGTCCAGTCCACTTGCCTCTTGTAAATCAGCAGCAAGGTCCATTTAATCCTCCTCTTCACTACAGAACTCTTCAGGGAAATCCCTGACCTCACTGGGGCACAATGGTTAAAGTCCAAAAGGGATGGGATCACCTCACGAGTAAAACATGTCCTCCAAGTTTGCCATGAAAGCACACCTATGGAGCAGAGACTACTCACAAAGAGACTCAGCGCCAGTTGACGTTGTAGATAATGGAGCTGGCACTAGAAGACGGATGTCACCACTGGAGCCGTGGCTGTTAGGTAGATTTTTCATTTCTATGCCAAACCTCCTTCACCTTTGAGACCCCCAGAATCCTTTGCTGGACTCCTGTTTTTTCTTTATCTCTCTCCCGAGTGAGTGGGAGCCCTTTTCCCACTCACTCATTCTTTTACTCTGTGGGCCTCATTACAACCCTGGCGTTGGACCATGGTGCTATTAGCACCATGGTCCATGCCGGATTCCGCCATGGAGGATGGCGGATTTACCGCCCCATTCCAAGGTTGGCGGGGCGGTAAATCCCCATTCACCATGGACCCTTCCCCATTCCCATTTTTGGCCCATAGGGCTCAATGGGAATGCGCTAATTACGGCACTGTAAATTACGGTGCCGTAATTAGCACCAAGGTCCCTTAGCGGGTTGGACTTTAACGCCTGCAAAAAGCAGGCGTTAAAGTGTGAATCTGGCGTTAAGGGTTTAACGGCGCCGCAACCTTTTACGGCGCCGTTAACCCCTTAACGCCAGGGTTGTAATGAGGCCCTGTATATAGGAACCCTTGTTCATTACTTTTGAACTTTATTTTATGGAGTCATGTTTTTCTCCATATTTTGTAAGCCATCTGTAATTTACTTTTGTATCACACATCATATTTTGTGCAGTGCTACTGGGAGCGCTTTAGGCTTCCCTTTGTATTATCTTTTATTTTCCTTGTGGGAACATGTTCCTAAGGGTAGAGGGATACTTTGTACATTTTATACTGTGAGATCTGCACACCCCACCTTATGTGGAGTGCTGAGCGGTGACATAGTATCCCCTTTCTCACTGCTCCTGTTACATGTCTGTTACAGTGACATGCATTCTGGAAGGGCTGTGGTAGTGGACGTGTTCTACTGACTTTTGTGCTATTTTTAACTGTGGGCTGTGTTAACGGTCACCAATGACCCAAAAATTATAAGTTACTCACTGTAGTGACTAACATACTCCTAGTCCATAGTCCCCTTTCCGCCATATTGTATGGGCGTCCCTCACTAGGGACGGGAGACAGAACCTTTTTCACCAGAAAATTCATCTTCCCCTTTAAATTTAAATGCACGCAGGGCCGCAGCTCTGAGAGCATGTGCTCCTCAGACTCCACCCAGCAGCGCCACTCCTCAGTCCCCTTTGACACGTCGAAAATATGAACATTGCCTAACGTCACCAGTTCTGTTAGGGGAGGACGGTGGGTCGTATGGAGGAAAGGGGACTATGGACTAGGAGTACGTTAGTCACTACGGTGAGTAACTTATAATTACTCCTAAGTTCGTCCCCTTTCCTCCATTGCTGGTAATGTCTTGTGCTGACCTTCATAAGCCTCCTTGATGACCATAACCATCCACCTAGCTATGGAAGCCTTGGAGGCTTGAAAGCCTGGTTTTGACCCCTCCAAAGGTGACAAAGAGGGCGTCTCATTTGCGAAAGATCTTGGTTCTGTTCAGGTAGAATTTTAGAGCACGTCTGACATCTAGACAGTGCAGTACCCTCTGAGAGTCATCCTTAGGGTCCGCAAAGAAAGTTGGTAACACTATCTCCTCATTCATGTGAAAAGCGGAGACGGCCTTAGGTAAGAACGCAGGGTGTGCTCTGAGCACCACCTTGTCCTTATGAAATGTAGTATATGGCTCTGAAGCCACTAGCGCCTGGATCTCACTGATTCTACGTGCCGAGGTAAGGCCCACTAGTAGGGCAGTTTTAATGGTTACTAGCCTGATGTCTGCAGATGCCATGGGCTCGAATGGTTTATGCGCCAGGGCGCCCAGGACCACAATGAGGTTCCACACCGGGTGCGGTTTCTTGATAGGTGGATATAGCCTAGTCAGGCCCACTAAGTGCCTCTTAACCACCAGATCAGAGGATGAGAATACCTCCTCCTGAGAGTTCTTGTAAGCTCCAATGGCCGCCAGATAAGTGCGGCATGTGTCTACTTGCACGCCTGAATGTACGAGGTGTGCCGCAAAGGAGAGCACGTCCTCCAACGTGCAAGTCAAAGGATCAATGTCCTTTGATTCTGCCCAGTGACAGAACCTGGTCCACTTGCTTTTGTACTGGCTCCTGGTTGCATCACCCCTAGCCCCCTGTATAATGGCCAGGTTCGCCTGTGACAGGTGTAGATGCTTCAGGGAGACCTGTTCAGGAACCATTCTGCAAGGGCTAATTTCTGCAGGGATGGGTGGATGACTGTGCCCCCTGCTGAGCGAGTAGGTGTACGGGGACCTGGTCCGACAGGCTGAGCAGCTCCGAGAACCAGGGTCATGCTGGCCACCACGGGGCTAACAGGATGATCCGGAGTCCCCTTGACTCCCTGATCCTGCAGATGACCCTGTGCACCAGGGGAGTGGGGGGGGGAGCGGAGCATAAGCCATCATATTGTTTTACTGGATCTGCATTGCGTTGCCCAGCAATCCCCTGGCTTGCCTGTGCCAGGAGGCAAATTAGAGGCACCGCCTGTTGGCACTGGTGGCAAAGAGGTCCACCTGCGGATGACCACACCTGTTGAAGATCCCCGGAAGGACCTGCTCATTCAACTGCCATTCGTAGTTGTCCGTGGCCAACCTGCTGAGTCCGTCTGCCTCTAGGTTGGATACCCTTGGGAGGTGGACTGCTGACAGGTGTATGTTGTTCACCATAGCCCACTCCCAAAAGTCGACTGCCCGTCTGCAGAGGGCAGAGGTGCCACCCTGCTTGTTGATGTAATACATGCAGGAGGAGCTGTCTGCTTGAATGAGAATCGCCCTGCCAGTGATAATAGGTAGAAAGGCTTTGAGAGCAAGCGAGTGATGTGCACCAACTGCTCCTGCCTGGACCATAACCCCATGGACGCTATGACTGTCCAGAGTAGCTCCCCATCCTTCTAGGGATGAGTCTGTGGTAATGGTGACCTGAGGTGTTGGTTGTCGAAAGGGCCTGCCTATCCGCAGGTTATTGTCCGTAGATCAGATCCTGGTGGAGCTGTTGTGGTATGCTGACCTGCTCTGCCTGCAACCCCTTCTCATGGTTCCAGGAGGCTAAGAAATGTAGTTGCATCCGCCTCATTTTGAGCCTCATATGTGGCAGTGCAAGAAGACATGCTGCCATAACTCCCAACAGGAGTTGGTACCACCACGCCAAGGTCACTGTTCTGCTGAGAAAATGCCCAGTGACCCTCTTGATGGCCGTGATCTTGTCCTCCGAGGGGAAGACCCTCTCGGAGCTCATGTCCCAGATAAGACCCAGGAAGGTCAGGCTCAGCGCGGCGCCAACTGTGACTGTGAGACTGATAGAAAATCCCATGTCGCAAAGTGTATCCATGAGGGCGGATGCCGTATGTTGGACCGCCTCCAGAGATCTCACTCTGACTAGCCAGTCGTCTAGAAATTGGTAAATGTAAGGGCCCTGCGCCCTGAGTAGGGCTGCCACTGCGTTCATTAGCCCTGTAAAGACCCTGGGGGACGAATTGAGTCCAAAGGGTAGAACGCTGTATTGAAAGTGAAAACCCATGATACTGAACCTCAGGAAGGACCGATGGGGTTCCCAAATCGGGATGTGTAGGTAGGCATCCTTCAGATCCAGGGAGCACATCCAGTCTCCCGCACACAATGTCTCTGCTATGAAGGCTGGAGTAACCCTCTTGAACCTTTGGAGGGGAAGGGAAAGATTCACAGTGGAAAGGATTAACACAACTCTCAGGCCAGCCTGGTTCTTTTTTGTGTATGGTGATAATTCATTAATTGAAGGTAATGCCCCGCAATGACGCTGGGACTTCCTCCACGGCCTGGCTCGCTGCCAGCGAGCATATTTCCGCAAACAGAGTTCTTGTACCAATCTGCGGGAGAGGAGGGGAGGAAGGAGGAATGGGGAGCCGGAAGCCCATGGATACTACCGAGAGGATTCATCGGTCCGTGAACTTTGTCCGCCAGCGGTGTGTGTGAAGGGCAAGCCTGCCACCCACCAGAGACTTGTGGATCCGGATGTGCAGGTCACAATTTCTTCCCCTGCAAGCGAGGGCTGAGGAGGAGGACTGGTAAAACCCCTTGTTAGTCGCCTTGTGCTGTTTGTGCCTGTGCTGGCTAGGGGATCTTTCATGTTGCCTGGACCGTCTCTCCTAAAAGCCTCTGAAGCCTCCGAAGGACTGACCCTTGTCCGAGCGCTGGAGGGTTTGGCTGTAGGTTTTAGGAGTGGACTTTGTGAGAATCGATAAAGATTTTGCTGTCTGCGACCTATTCTTTTTCTTATCGAGTTCCTTGTCCGTTGTCGAATGGAACAGGACCCCCGCACCCCTCGAAAGGCAGGTCTAGTATGTGTTCATGCACATCTGGGTTTAATTTTGTCACCCTTAGCCAAGCCATACTTCTCATGTTGGTGGCAATGCAACTGGCCCGACCCGAAGTGTCAATGTGGGCCACCGTAGACTCCATTACGTCTTGTGCCACGATTTTGGCCTCAGCCAGGTCAGCCTTGAAGTGAGCCTGACTGTGGGTAGGCAGCTCAGGGGGGAAATCTGCGATCTCCCGCCCTAGCTTCTGGTTGACAGCCGCCAACATGGCATCTGCGTTGACCTGGCGCAGGTAGCGAGTGGCGTTGGAATACATTTTCTTCCTGAACGTCTCCAAGATCTTTTCTTCCTTGCCCAGGAGTGTCGAGGCCGAAGTCGCTGAAGAAGACTGTGGTTTGGAGTACAGTGATGCTGCCGCTATCACTGAGGAATGTAGTTGGGGGTACGCCGACAATAAGAGTGGGTCGCCTTCCGTTTGCCTGTTTTTAGCATCGAAACGCCTATTGGTAGGCTGGATAGAATGGTGCTTGAGCCACCCTTTTTTGGCAAGTGCTACCACGTCCTTCTGAAGTGGTATTCCCGTTCTAGCGGTAGGGTGTAGGTTGAAAACTTCAGCGAGTACCGACGTCTACGGTTGTTCCACCTGTGGCTGCGGGATTCCTAGGTACTCATCCAGGCCTGCAAGCCGTTCGTGAAAAGTCTTGGCTGATGATGGAGTGTCATGATCCCCCTCCTCGTCAGTGTCCACTGTTGTGCCCTGAGGGTTAGGGGGAGCCAGAAGAGTGCTGGGGCACAGGCAGCTGTGGTGTGCTGAGTATCAGCGCCAGAGGTTGCTGACATGGGAGAGCCAGAGCTGCAGTGACTGGGATAGGCATGGGAGCCGGGGCTGCCGGGACTGGTACCGGCATGGGAGCCGAGGGCTGTGCTGGACCCAGGGGCGGTGTGGCCATGGGTGATTGCGGCTGTACGGTAGGGAGCTTGTCCCTGATCACGTCGCTGAGGCTGGTACCTATCTGTGGAGATCTCATGAGTGCAAGGAACTTCTCAAAGAACATGTCTTCACAGGTCAGAGGAGTGCCTGATGGTACAGGCATAGGGGCCTGGCACTGAGGCTTCTGAGTCCTGGTGAGCAGGCAATTTTGTTTTGTTCTGTGCCACGTGCCTGCGTCGTGGAACTTGCTGAGCTGGGTCCGGCTTCCAACAGTACGCTGATCGGTGGTGGTTGAGGCCTACCCTGCACCTCAGGACGGGGCCTGGTAGGCGGAGTGCCCTCGGCAGTGATGCCGTAGTGCTGCGAGCAGGCGCCCCCTCAGACATGGGTCAGGTGTTAGAGCATAGCTCCTTCGGTTGGGACCCAGAAATAGAGCCTTGCGGCTCCTCAGCGGTAGCACCGGTAGGATCTTGCGACCCCTCAGCTTGGTAGCCGTTAGCTGGAGCAACCTCAGTATTGATGCTGGTCTTAGAACCTGTCAGGTTCCTCCCGCTTGGGCACTTCCCTAGGGAGGAGTCGCCCTTGCGGGTGCGGAGGAGAACAAGGCACCTACCTTGGGCCTGGTCTTCTGCTCCACAAACACTTTTAGGTCCTCTGGAGACGATCTTCTGAAGAACTCCCTCCACGTGGCTAGTCGGTTATTGAGCGCGCGCGGGGTCAAGGCGTCGCACGCGGTACAGCCGTCCCAGCTGTGGTCTGGGCCAAGGCAGCGAAGGTAGAGGGCGTGGGGGTCGGACGTGGGGAAGGGACCCTTGCAGGCTGGACACCTGCTGAATGCCGCTGTCGTGGACATGCTCCAGGGAGGGGCGTGGTGCCAGAGGACAAAGCCTGAGATTGAAAAAGAAAGACAAGAATACTTCTCCGGGGAAGAGCGTGTAGAATTACTAGGCCAGAGGCCTAACCCAGGAGTGCTGGTGAAAGCGGTCCGTTCCCGCCAATGTGGAAAAGAGGACCGAGGAGTGGCGCCGGTGGGCCAAGTCAGGGGAGCCCATGCTCCCAAAGCTGCACCCCCACGCGCATCTAAATTTAAAGGGGAAGATGATTTTTCTGGTGAAAAAGGTTCCGTCTCCCGTCCCTAGCGAGGGACGCCCATACAGTATGGAGGAAAGGGGATGGGACGCAGGAGTATGGTGGCTTCTTTCTTTTCTTGCCATTTTGTGTGTGCTTGTTCTTTCTTGGTCCTTCTTCTGCCGTGTTGGATTGGCAAGGTCCTGGTTTGATTTTGGTCTTTGGAGGGAATCCCTCAGGAAGCCTGCTAAGGCTCCAGTGCATCTGTGAAGACAGGAAATGAGAGAGGAGTCCAAAATTCCACAGCCCTTGGTCTTCTGGCATGCCTGCCTGGAACCAGTTCCAACTGGAAGGCTGGCTGTCCTGAAAGCTTTGAATGTAGCATGAGTGCTGATTGGCTGGGTTTCTAGATAAATGGACTGGATCCTCCAGTTGAAAACAAGTCGCCCACTGGAACAGAAGGAAAGATGGAGAGGGCCAGAGACACCTGCCGCCCCTTCCAGTAACCTGGTAAGCCTGAAGTGACCACTGCTGTCCTAAACCCTGTATTCGAATAGACAGGGAAACTCCGAAGAGGATGACTTCCACCCATGGACTGGTGGGCAGAATCAGTCCCAAGATGACCTGCAATTTGAGCCAAACCAAGATGTGCTGCAACCTTCTTCAGCTGCAAACCGCCAATACCCTGGGACCTGCGACCATCATGCGGTGCATTGTCTTCCGAAGAACAAAATTCCACACCTCAAAGTGTCTCTGAAGAGGCGCCAAAACCACAGATCCGCATTGGAGCACGAAGAATCCTTTGCTGGGAGTCCCCTCTCTCGGTTGCTGCTGTGAAATCCCATTCAGGGTCCCTACTTTCGTCACCACAACCAAGGAACAGGAGAACGGGTCTGCAGCTGCTACCGTGTGAAGGCATCCAGCTTTATTTTCTTCATTGCACCTAAGGTACTGTAGGAGTTGAGGTAATACGGACATAAAGTTATTCTGTGCTCCTGTGTGGATAGGGGGTAATTCCTGAGTTTGGGAGTTCCCCCATACATGTTCGGCCAGGCCTAACGCGGGAACGCATGACGGTAGACTTCTACGAAGTTCCTGAACCCTTTTACTCACAAGAACATCTTCAGAAGATTTCAACAGGAACTCTTGACTTTTTTACAGCTCGTGCCTGCCTTTTTGATCCACCCCCCCTTTCTGACCCTGAAAGAGACTGAGAACCAGATAGGGAAGGACACATGAAGCCTAGACTCTGTGAAAAGATTATTCAGTAACTTACCTTGTGTTGGTGTTGTTTCTATCAAAAGAATCTGAAACAAAGAGTTATAAAGTTCTTGCTTACCTTTGAGTTGCCATTCTAAAAAGCATATCTAAAGTTATTATTTACCTTTGAATTGTGTTAATTTTCTGAAAAGTAACTAAGAAATATTGTGCTCACTTGCTACATAAGGTAGCATAATTGTGTTATTCCTGAAACTGAATAAGTTTCAAGTATTGCCAATTACTTACTTGCTAATGTTAGTAGTATAACTGTATTATTCCTGAAACAGAATACGATACACAGCTTACCTACAAAGTTATTACTTACCTATGAATGACATAAGGTCATTGTAAAAAGTATTACAAAGTTGTTACTTACCTCTGAATTGTTTCCTCTATTCTAAAAAGTAATTGCAGGCTAGTTAAAAGGTTTACCTGATTGAGTTGGTCTTGTACCTCCATGTTATTCCTGTAATGGAATAACTCCCAAACTTTACTATAACAGTGGTTTTACTTACCTAGAATTGCATACTGCCATTCCATAAGTCTTACACACTATGGTTTACTTACAAGAAATATTGTATTGGTTTCATATTGTGTTTACTTATTATGATAGTACTTACCTTTCTAAAGAATTCTCTTTACCTATGTGTATATATAATAAATCATTAGGTTTACATAGTTCTAAGAGTGTAAGTGTTTATTTGGGCCTATGTATGCTACAAGTTCTTTGTACCTCCCTACAGCCCTCTCTCCCTCCTATGATAAGGAATAAGTTACTTACCTGTAATTCCTGTTCTCCAGCATCGGTATCTTTCATAGATTCACATGCTGTGAATATTCCCCCGTCGTCAGGCTGGGAATCCTCGGTAACATAGATCAGTTTAAACAAACTGAAACTTTCAGTCACTTTTATGCTCTATTACAGTCATTTTTGGGTCATACTGCCTAAAGCCAATAGGAACACCTCCATAAGCTCCTCCCGTGTAGGCCCTCTTCAGATTTGGCAGCGCAGGCTAGTGGCAGTAAGAGCCAAAAGATGAGCTGTGCGTGGTAGGTGGGAGGGTCGCATGTGAATCTTTGAAAGTTACCAATGCAGGAGAACAGGAGTTACAGGTAAGTAACATATTCTTTCTCCAGCATTGGATCTTTCATAGATTCACATGCTGTGAATAGATTACAAAGCAGTATTACAAAAATACCGATGGGCGGAGGCAAGATCCCAGAATAACTTACCACAGGAGACTTGCCCACCTCACGCCAAAAGGTACTGCAGAACCGATTGGCCGACTCTAGATTCGTCTGCAGAATATCTGTTGACACAATAGCACCTGGTGAATGTTTGCACTGATCTCCAGGTGGTTGCACAGCAGATGTCAGGCAGCGGACTTGCGGAGTGAAAGGCTGTCGTTGCAGCCACTGCTCTGGTAAAATGAGCCCAGGGTCTGCCGGCAAGCGGTCTGCGGCTTGCTGATGGCAGAACGAGATACAGGTAGCAATCCATCTTGCAACGGAGGACTTCGAGAGAGCCCTCCCCGGGCCTGAAGGTCTAAATGAAACAAACCACTGATCCGTTGCGCAGAAAGTTTTAGTACGTGCCACATAGTTTTTGAGGAACTGCACCACATCCAGCATGTGCAGAGTCCATTCCGTTGAAGATGTGGTGTGCTAAAGAATACAGGCAAAACCACCTGCTGGTTCAGGTGGAAAGCAGATGGCACGTTTGGCACAAACATTGAGTTGGTACGTAGAACCGCCTTGTGTTTATGAAACGTTAGATAGGGTGGTTTCACAGAAAATGCCTGGATTTCATTCACTCGTCTGGCTGAAGTGATGGCCACCAAGAATGCAGTTTTCCAGGAAAGGTGTTTAATAGATGCTTGGTGCATGGGCTTGAAGGGTGGCTTCATGACTCTTGCGAGTAGCACATTGAGCTCCCACACTGGTTCAGAGTGGCGGACAGGTGGAAAAGACCGGAAGAAACCCCGTAAAATCTTCTTCACCAGCCGGTAAAACCACAGGGAAGGCACACCCGCCGCGCGGTTGTACCTAGAAATCGACGTTAGGTGCCCCTTTATGGAGGAATGCATTAATCCAGATTGAGCCAGGGACAGTTGGTATGGCAACAGCTCATCCGGCCAGATGGTTTGAGGTTGCAGTCGCTGGCTTCTACACCACACTTGAAAACTTTTCCACGTGCTCTTGTAGTATTTCAAGTTGGACAGAGTTCTAGCCTTGGCCAGGTCCACGCTTGGCAGTCTTGCGGAAGGGACAGTGCCCCCGAACTCTAAGACAGGAGCGAGGACGTAAGATTGAGAGAGGCCGGGTTGTGGTGCAGTACTGCTCCCTGGTTCCTGGACAGGAGCGGTTGTTGAGGAAGCAGCTTGATGGATGGAGCCGACAAGAGGGCAAGGAGGTCGGAGTACCAAAACTGTCTTAGCCACAAAGGGGCCACTAATATCAGTTTGCACTGATACAGTCTAAAGGTGTGTAAGACTCTAGGCACCAGAGGTATGGGGGGAAATTCATAAAGAAACTTCCCCTCCCATGAAATTGCAAAGGCATCCCTCAAGCTCTCCGGATGGGGAAATCGGCTAGCAAGCAGCGTCTGTTCTCGTTGGTGGCAAAGAAGTCGATCTTTAGAGTGCCCCATGTCTGAAACAACAGGTGTAGCTTGTTGTTGTGCAGCTCCCACCCATGGCAGGAGCGTAACTTCCTGCTGAGAGAGTCGGCCAGGGTGTTCTGAATTCCCGGTAGATGGAGGGGAATGAGAATCAGGCCCTGCTTTAGGGCCCAGGCCAAAGGGTTTGGGCCTCCTTGGAAAGTTGTGGGGACCTAGTTCCTCCTCGCTTACGGACATAAAATATTGACGTTGTGTTGTCGGTGAAAATGCGCACCACTTATCCCTTCAGGAGGGGGAGAAAGGACTTCAGAGCCCAGAAAATTGCTTGTAGCTCCAGGCGATTGATATGCTGGCTTTTTTCCTCTTTCCGACCAAAGGCCTCGAGAGTATTGGTCTTGACAGTGGGTGCCACAGCCCTCCATTGAATCATCCGTCGTGATGTTCACCTGGTGGTCCAGCAGTCTGAAGGCAGAGCTTTGCACCAGGTGTTCACTTACTGACCACCAGCGAATGCTTTGTTTGAAAGCTGGTGTTAGGGTAATGCAGTCGTCCCAGGACCCTTGCGGACTGGACACAGCGGGCCTCGAGGAATTCCTGAACCGGTCTCATATGTAATCGGCAGTTGGAGACTAGCCAGATGCATGATGACATCCCCAGCAGGGATTTGTAATTGCGGTCTGGCGTCACTCAGGCGTTGCAGAGTTAGCGCACCTTGTATAACAGAGCTGCAACGTTTTCTGGCAGTGCAGGTGTCGAGTGCTGCTCCAAGATAAAGTACCTTTTGCAATGGAACCAGACATGGCTTTGGGAACTTGATGGAAAACCCCAGTTGCTGTAGACACCAGATGGGGATGGTGGTGTTGGTTTCTGCCAGTGGAAAAGAGGGGGCCCTGACTAACCAGTCGTCTAGGTACGGATAGATGTGGACACCCCTCCGCCACAGGTGAGCCACCACTGTTGCAATGCACTTGGTAAACACTTGCAGAGCAGACAGTAAGTCGAATGGAAGGGCTTTGAACTGATAATGTACTCCTGACACCACAAAGTGTAGGTATCACCGGTGTGAGAGGCGAATAGGGATGTGGAAGTAGGCATCCTCGAGGTTGAGGGACGTCAAACAATCTCCTTGTGGTAGCTGCGACAAAACCTGCTGTAGTGTGACCATGTGGAATGTTTGCAATTTTAGGAACTTGTTGAGCACCCTTACATCTAAGATGGGTCTCCAACTCCCTGCGTTGTTGTGCAGTGCCTTTATTTCTACCAGGAAGTAGCAGGAGTAAACTCTTCTGCCTAGCTCGTTTGTCTGAAATTTCTCCCCTGCGCCCTTCCTCTGCAGAGCCTGCAGTTCCTGAAGAAAGTGGTGTCACTCTTTCTGGTTTGTGCTTGGGAGGAATGTCTGGTGGATAGTCCATGAATACCAGCTAGTGGTTCTGCTGGAGGAGTGGTAGCAACTGTTCGGAAGAATTCTCATAAATGTGCTAATTCCCTTTACCTTAGAGACCCCAGCAACTTTGCTGGATTTTGAGGACTTGATTTTTTTTACCTGGAGAGAGTGTGAGCCTTTTTTCCACTTTCTCATGTATTTTGATGTGCGCTTTACTCTTGTGTTCTTTGATTATGGTGGTTTAAGATAACTCCATATGCATCAACTTTTCAGTTGTGTTACACAGCACCCTCAGTACAGTGACACAGGGAAGCATTTTAGGATGTCCCAAGGTTTAAATACCTTCTCTGGGATAAACTACTGTTTCCCAGAGAATGTAAAGTTAAATTGATTTTACTAGTCTTTTAAATTCCTAGACCCAGCACACACTATCTTACAATAGAGTGCTGGAGGGGTTACCTAGTAGTCCCTATGTCTAGAAACTCATGTAGCAGTCAAATGCTACCCTTTCCTATCGAAATGGCTGGTGGCAGTGGTGTTACAACGAACTACCATGATTTTTCCCGACCGCGAACATCGGTAGCTAAAAATCGCGGGAGCCATGTTTTTCAAGATGGCGCCAAAGCCCCCTTTGTTTTCTTTTTTCGCCATTTCTTTTTGGAAAGGTCCTTCTAGAGTTTGTCTCTGCGCACCAAACTAGGTTTGGTCCCTTTGTTTCTATGCCTTTGGCCGGCTTCAGGACTGAAGACCGCCTCTGGCGTCTGAGTGTCTGGGGTGGGCCGGAAGTGAGGGAGGTGCCCGAAGCGCCCTGTGCTGAGTCTCCTAGGAGACCCAAATGCACTCTGGCATGATTGGCTGGCTGACTGTCCAGCAAGGACAGCCACCCTGCTGGGTGAGTAGCAGCTAGGCTGGAATGAATGGGAGAAAACCATTTAAAAGGTGAGTCTCTTGGACTGAAAGGCAGAGTCGACCATTGGAACGAAAGAACCAAAGACGAGCTGGAAGAGGACAGCTGCTGCAAATATTGGACCGTTGATTTGACCAGTGGAGCGCTGCTGCAGGTACGAATCACCAAGCTCACTTCGACAGAGAAGTCCCTTCAAGAACGACTTCTTCCTTTGAGTTGGTAGGACCAATCAACTCGTAAGCCACCTGGATACCATTCTCTGAGCTGGTTAGGATTAACCAGGGAGAAGGACACCAGCTTGTGTGCTTGAAGAACAGCAACCGGAATCGAAGCCACCTTTGTGATCTGTCCCCGTGCAGGAGTCCCGCGACGTCATCCCTCTTGTCCCCACGACTGAGGCTCAGGAACAGCGAGATCTGCAGGAACTGCCAGGAACAGAAGTCTTCAGCTGCATCTTTTTCTTCAATGTAAGGTACTGTGAAAACCCGCCTGAGAGAATTTACCTCTCACCGCAAAAGTTTGTGGAACTTTGGCAACTTGCAGGCCTAGTCAGCTTGTGACCCGACATACGAACCTTTCTTCCGTGAACTACTTCTAAGAACCGTGGCAAAGACTTTTCCGTTTTAAATACCAGAACCGTGTTTACTTATACAAGACACCAGTCCATTGACTTTGGCCTACCTATTGCATTGAATCAACTCCTCTGGTGAACTCAAACTATTTGCACTGTTGAAAGTAACTGTAATATTCGTTTTATTAACATATGCCTTTTTGCTCCTACTTCAATGCTAGTTTGCTCCTACTTAAAGGGAGCTCAACTGCTTAGTAATCAGTATTGTAGTATAATTTCTGTGTGATATTGGTTGCCTCATTTAGTGAATGCGTTATAAATGATTGTGTAATAAATTAAGAAGTGTTTTACCAAGAAACCTTGAGTACAAGTGTCTATCTGAATACATGTCATTGTAGACCTTTGTGTAACACCCTTAAAAGCTCACATTCCCTCTTGAGATAATCCTGGCTGATCAGCTCGCTATCAAAAACTGTGTGGTACAGACTTAGGTTGTACTACACCTGTAGTCCTAGTTGTGTGTAGTGGTCCCAGAGGGTACTGCATACAAACTTTGCCTAACAGCACCCATTCATCGTTTGTGATTAGTGTCCACTCGTCGACGGACGTTGACAGGCGTCCTCCCACTGGGGTGCTGAAGTGGGAGGGCTTGACCCTGGGCTGATCATGTCTGCTTGCCGGACTGGCCCCTTGATTGGGCTGAGCCACGGCGTCGCTGTGAACCCCTGTAAGGCTGGGATCTTTTCCTGTATTGGTCCCCAGATGAATACGGTGTCATGTAAGAGGACGATGACTGGTACGTGCTGCGGTTATCCCGCAGAGTCCTTCTATAGCAACATTTTCCTGAATGAAAGGACTGGTGTCTTTGCTGAAGCGTGCCCAAGGAGCGAGCGGTTTCCGTGTCCGTTTTTATGGCCTGCAGTGCCTCATCCACCGTTTTCCCAAAGAGGGCGGATCCATATCTATGACCTTGGACTGGACGTCTGGTCGAAAATCTGTAGCCTTGAGCCAACCCTGCCCAAGCAGGACCACTCCGTTTCCCAGCTGGCGGAAACCAGTGTCTGCGATATCTACAGAGACCGTAATGGCATCGTCAGACGCTAACTCGCCTTCATGGAAGATGTGTAAGGCTTCTTGCTTTTTGTCCTCTGGTAGGAACTTCAGCAAGGGACCCAACTTGTACCACAGCTCGCGATCGTAATGTGCGGGTATGGCCATTGCATTTGCCGCCCTGATAGTCGTGGCTGCAGTGTTTATAATGTTCTTACCAAAGGAGTCAAGGCGTTTCCCTTCCATGTCTTGGGGGACAGAGCAGGATGAGGATGGATTAGCCAACCTTTTTCTGGCTGCCGCTTAGACAACAGAGTCTGGTGTGGGTTGAGTACAGAGGCAGCGCTCTCTGGGGCTCTGTATTTTTTGTCGAACCAGTCTTTTTTAGCCAGGGCAGTTGCAGGATGTGCTAAGGTGATTAGGCCATCGTACCAGACGTCTTCCAACAGCGGGATAGACATGATGGATTTCCTGCCCTGTTTGATGCGCTGGTACAGTACACTTTCTTTTCACTGCTCCTCCGGAGCAAGGCCGAACATCGGGGCCGCCCTGGACACGACAGCATTGAAAGGCTCCTACCTCATCAGGGAGTCAGTCCCCGAGTGGAACGTTATCTGGTTCCCCATCAGCTACGATGAAATCTTCAAATTCATCTTTCTGGGTCGTGTGTGTGGAGGCCCCGTTGTCTGGGTCTGTCTCACACAGCCTCTGTGGCGCTGACCGGTGCTTACCCCCTTGGTGTTTATCCTTCTTGGAGTGGAGGGGATGTTGTCCATCTCCCTGGATGGGCCAGGGTTATCCATGTAAGGTTGTCTTACCGGTGTTGTAACCAGTGCCGGTGCAGGAAAATGTTGTTGCAGGGATGCCACTAGAGTAGTTAGAGTAGATAAAATGTCCAAAGACATGTCTCTGTGTAGGAGGAGTGATGGCTTGATCTGATAGCAGAGGGGATAAAGGTGGAAACTTAATCCGGATGCCTCACTCTGCCTTCTGGGAGGCAATCTCCTCTGCTCTTTCCAGGATGGCAGTGATATGATGGCCTCTTCCTCTTCCTCCTCCACCTCTGATTGGGAGAGAGCTGGCTCTGACACAACATTGTCATCTGGCAACAAGGCAAACCCCAGGTTAGGGAAAGATGCTCTTGGACAGGCAGTCAATGCAGACAGTGTACTGGTGTCTGAAACACCATTGACGATGGCTGTGATTACAATGGAGTGGTGGTAATTTTTGTCCGATGACGGGGTTGTCGGCGAGTGTGTGACAGCTGTGGACACAGATTCGGTCGACGCGATCCTTGTGGTTGTTGCGAGTAGTCGTTGACGACGTGGTAGTTGTAGCCGATGACAGTTTAGTTGATGACGAAGTAGTGATGGTCATCAACGGCTTAGTTGGCGGTTGTGATGAGGTAGTCTTGGTTGTTAATGGGTTCATTGGAGGTTGTGATGAGGTAGTCCTGACCATAGACTGTTTCATTGGCGGTCGCTGCGAGCCAGTCGTGGCTGGTATCGATGGCCTTGGGGTAGACGACCTGGAGTGGGGTTTGGTTGTCGACAATGACGTTTTTTGTTGCAGATTTAGACAACAAGGAGCTTGTTTTTGACCCCAAAGCTGAAGAGTGGCTCCCAGATTTGAATGTGGATTTAGGGAACGTTACGTCCTTGGGGCGATGGAAGGAGCTTCGGCTCTCATACCCTGTTGGCACCCATTGGGCCCTGACCTGTGTTGAAGATCGGTCCTTGTGCAAGGATCTGGGCTTGTCGGCTGAGGAATCCTTGTGCCTTTTCTTGGAGGCTTGGAGTTTGTGCGACCTAGACCTCTTGCTAGAGGTGGTTTGCTGGGTCGACCTGCCCCGGTCTAATGAAGCATGACTCCGTACTGAAGCAGAGTCAGAGGCCCGCCTGCATCCTCGAGCCAGGCGACGGGATGTCGGTGACGATCCCTCAGTGTCTTGTTAAAGAACGACTGGCAAATTTCGCAGTCCTGCATGACATGTTGTGGATTAAGGCAGTAGAAGGAGTCGTGGTGATCCTCTATGTAAACATTCTTCATTCCACAATGGGCACAGTCCTTGAACAGGCTTTTCCTCGTGGATTCTGCCAAGATGTAGGCCCAACTATGCAGACGAAGCTTCATCGAAGGATACCAGCGCCGGGAGGGTCAATAGTAGCTGTCACCGCTACACCCGGTCGTTGAATAGACGTCGAAAAATATCTATTTGTGAAAAGGATGTTCAATTTCAATATTTTTCCATACAAAAGTTGAATAGATGATTTTTGAGGACTCCTTACACTAAAGTGCAGTAATAAACCTGAAGAGGGCCGACAGGGGAGGAGTTTAGGGAGGTGTTCCTATTGGCTGTAGGGACTATGGCACAAAAATGACTGTAATAGAGCATAAAAGTTACAAAGTTTCAATTTAAGTTTTAACTGCTCTATGTTACGGAGGATTCCCAGCCTCACAACAGGGAATATTCACAGCATGTGAATCTATGAAAGATCCAATGCTGGAGAAGCCTGGCTGCTCTGCTACACTACCATTACCTTGAGTGGTACAGACTTATACTAAGCGTTGGAGTTTGTGGGGGGCGCTGTTGTGCGCCAGCAAAGATGGCCGCCTGAAGTGATACCTCCGTAACCCCTTAGATCCTGATATTCAAATCCTGCATTGCGAAATGTGTGCCGGCACAAAGAAAAGAAACGCAAACGGCATCTGACAAGGCACTATCGTGCAAAATCTGAGGAAAAATCGTTTCCTCTGAAGCATGTGGTGAGCCGTGGTGTATCGAGCAACAAGATGCCCGACCCATGAGGTCTGCCCCAAAACCTGCCGCACCACGGGCGAGACAACGGCCCATTGAGTGGGGACAAAGCTGGGAGCAGGAGAGAAATACATCCACGAGTGTTGTACTAGTCGGGGTGGTGCCCATCCGACAGCGACTCTGAATGCAGATATTTGAAGACAGAGGGTGGTTGCTGGCCCCCCACGTATGGAGCGGGCCTTAATACGCTGCACACCCGAAGACCGACAGTCTCGCAAGCAGCTAGCACAGAGGGGTGCGTGAGGCTTGGCGACCGAGTAGCAGCGGGCATCAGACACATGGAGGAGCGCCCAGCACCATCACTTGCCCACTCCTCTGTGCCAGCCCCGTTACCCCCCATCGCCCGAATCCGGGGCTGGTTGGTCTTGCTTGCCCGCCTGGACATCTGGAAGCGGACCCGCGGAGGGGACCCGGGGCAGCCGTGAGTGGGCGGTGAGACGGTCCGGCTCTGCGACCAACATTACTCTGCTGAAGGTCCGTCACCTTCTTTATAGACTGTTGGACCACCGGCACATCTGAAACGGCGGAGGCCCACGGCAGGGGGACCCTAGAGTCCCTGGGACCCAATATACCTGTGCGGGGTCTGTCAGGAGCCGCAACCTCCCCTCGCTGCACCCCCGTGGCTGCGCCCGCTCTGGGGCTCCCTCTGGCCGATCCGTCTCCAGGCGCCACCGCCGCAGCAATTAGGACATCTGACTGAGGCCCGGGACATTCCAGATCTCCCAAATTTTACCGGCCATCCCACCCGTGGCGCTTCTCCTGAGCGGGCTTCCCAGCACCACATATCAAATTCTATGGCAAGACAGGAGGCTCATATTATGCATTTCAATCTTTACTCTGAACCACAGCAGCAAAGAATAAAAACTTTGTAAAACGAAATTTTTTCCAATAAACATAACGTTATAACAATGCAATGGGAAACATCCCAGTCCAACATGGTGGGCAGGTCATGCCCTGGAGGTAGCCAATAGGGAGCGAGCCAGTCCCAATATAGGTCCATTCCTTTAGTAACTCCCCCTCTTCTTTGCTGCTGACCCACAGCTAAGTCACACCTCTGGTTTTCTCTTAGACTGTGTGTTCGAAGTGTTACTTGTATCACTTGGTTTCAGGAAGCAGCGTTTGAGAGAACGTGTTTCTTTTCTTGTTACATTGTTTATATACTGTGAATTTCCTCAAGCAGGCAAGCGGAGCGTTTGTTTATTTCGTCCGCGTTCGCCTGAGGTGATTTCTTCGAGCGTGGCGTTAGCTCGTTAGGCCCGCTCTGTAGTACAGAGGTGTTGCGTGAAGCCCAGAGGCTTCGCGCATTGTTGGTGAACTGTCAGTGACCTTTCCTTGTGGAACGCTGCAGCGTTCTATTTACTCGTGCGCCTGCTGTAAGGCCGCGAGCATTTTGCTTTGTTTGTTGCGCGCGTCGACCGGCTCAGAACAGTTACTTTCTGACGGACGACGCGCGTATGCTAGGAAGCTCTCTGGCACACGCGGTAAGCGTGCTGCTCGACAAAGGCAGGGTTGGCAGTTCGAGCCTGCTCTCCGCCAAAAATTTATATTTTTCGAAATATGTTCCCATTTTCTTTTGTATTTCAATAATAATTATTACAGTGTTTTGTGTGTTAAATTTCGCCTTTTCTTTGCCCTTGTCTGTGGGAATTCAGACATTGCCTATGTACTGCCTGGGTGGCCCTTTCCTAAGGTTTGTGGCACACTATTGAATTGAGAAGTTACAGCCTGCTCGGGTTGTGTTGGTACAGCATTGACCCTGCTGTGTATTAATAACACTTATATATATTTATATATATATTTTACCAAAAAATTGGTGCTGTCATGGACAAAGGAGTGCTTCCCTCCTCTGCAGATGCCAGCACTCAAGTACGCACTGCCAAAAAAAGTGAGAAGGTGGTTGAAAACATTGGGGATCAAGCCTGTCATTCCCAGCCTTTAGTGGCGCAAGCTATTCAGTCCTCTTTGGACTCCGCTTTAACTGATTTGAATAACACTTTGGCGTCAGCCTTTGACAGGTTACTTACCCGCATTGCGGATTTTCATCCCTCCCAGGATGCTGCCCCATCTGCGACATCCCTGGCACCCAGAAAATGTAAGGCCAAAACTAAACATACCCAGGGACAATTCAGTCCCCTAGTGGCCATATCTCCTATTTCTTCCCCTAAGGGTAATTTAAAGCGTGGGTGGGAAGAATCTCGGCCTATCTCTTCCACCCCCTGGCCGGCCCCCGTGCCTTTCGCGCCGGTGGAGCCCCCTATTGATGTCTCATCCTCTGACAGTTCAGATGATTCTGATTCGCCCCCTAAGAGGCAAAAAAGGAAGGTGACCTCAGTAGCCCCTCAGGGGGGCCCCCTGATGGATGGTAGTGGAGTGCCTTTCTTTGATCCTGCCCTGATACAACACCCCAGGTCTGCTGAGTGTCAACCCTCTGAGGAGGTTTCCTCTTTCCTCAAGTTCTGGATCAGGCGCCCTATGGCCAAAGAGGATCGTAATAAATTACGGTCGGAATGTCCCAGACCGTTGCTCGCTGACAAGGTGGCTCTAGCGCCAGAAATAGACCAGTCTATGGCGGCTTTTCTTTCCCAGAAGGGGAAAGACCCCAAGAAGGGGGTCGATAAAGCGTGGCGTAGTTGTCAAGACAGACTGTTGGACATCCTGGGTCCAGTCACGCAGATTTTTGAAATGGCAGAAGAGGCGGCGTCCTCTAATACCCCGATAGATGTTGACGCATTAAGGGGTTGGATCCAACGTACGGTATGCCTGCTCGGCAATGCTAATGCCTCCATATGTAGGGAGAGGAGGAAATCATTATTAATGAGGTTGGATTCCAAACTGGCAGACATGTCAGAGAGGGAAGGTGGCCCTTCAGCTCAGGGTAATTTGTTTGGGGATTCTTTCCTGAAAGATTTGTCTGCATATGTTCACACATTTACAGCGCTGGACAAGGCGCAGGTTAATATAAAAAAGGTTTTTGCCCCAAAGGTTTTTAACAAGGCTGGACGAGGTAGGGCCCGCTCCTCCGGCCGCTTTTCCCAGGGCTCCTCCCGCCCCCGCCAGTTTGCGCCCCGTGGCGCATACCATACCTCCTCTGCTCGAGGAGCACATAATCAGTTCTACCCGCAACAAAACTCCAGTTGGAGAGGACGTGCCGGCAGAGGAGCCGGAAGATCAAGAGTGCCATCAGGTAATTTCCGAGGTGCTAAAAGTTTTTTCCCTCAAAAGTCTAGCCAGGTTTCTTCCACAGTGGGAGGCTCTCACTTCGGATCCTTGGGTGTTACAAACGATTCAGGGTTATCAGATAGAATTCTATGCCCCTCCTTGCCAGTTGTCCTTTCCCCTTCCTTTGGTGTTCCACAAAGTCAAACAATCCCTCATAGATGTGGAGGTACGGGATCTAATCTCCAAAGGGGCGGTAGTCCCGGCCTCTTACAGGGCCTCTCAGTTTCTGAGTACCATTTTTCTAGTCCCGAAACCGGACCAGGGGTTTCGCCCAGTAATCAACCTGAAAGCCCTCAACTCTTTTGTGGTATATCACCACTTCAAGATAGAAGGAATTCATTTGCTCAGGGACACCCTTCTCCCTGCAGACTGGATGGTCAAATTGGACCTCAAAGACGCTTACCTAGTGGTTCCCGTCTTTCCCCCACATCAGGAGTTTCTTCAGTTTCAGTGGGGGGGTCAGGTGTGGCAGTTTGCATCCCTTCCGTTTGGCCTGTCCTCGGCCCCATGGTGTTTCACCAAGCTCATGCGACCTGTGATGGCTCTTCTCAGATCCAGGGGGGTTCGGATCATAATTTATCTGGACGACATGTTGCTCCTAGCCCAGAATTATCAAACTCTGTGTTCTCATCTGAAATTCACTGTGAGTCTCTTACAGGATCTAGGTTTTGTGATAAATGTAAAAAAATCCATAGTGAAGCCTACGCAATGTATCCAATTTCTGGGCTTCAATATAGATTCAAAGCTTTGCATCCTTCTTCTCCCAGACAGCAGACTGTCCAAGATAAAGAAGGAAATTCGTCTACTCCTCAGGGGAGGGAGGATCTCCCTCAGGCAGTTGGCCAGAGTTGTGGGGATGTTGTCGGCATCCATTCAGGCTATCTTCCCTGCTCCCCTACATTACAGAGCGCTGCAGCGCTTAAAAGCCAAGCATTTGCGCAGGTGTCTCTCTTACTCCCAAATGGTGGAATTGCCGCCAGAGGCCAGGTTGGAACTTCTGTGGTGGCTCAGGCACATGGAGGCCTGGAATGGCAAGGCAATATTTGGCCCATCTCTGGATGTCGTTCTGGAGTCAGATGCGAGCAGATCGGGTTGGGGAGCCAGAGTGGGGCAGGTTTCCACAGGTGGGAAATGGTCGGAGTCAGAGAAACAACTTCATATCAATTGCCTAGAGTTGTTAGCGGGGTCCTTTGCTGTTCGGAGTCTCCTCAAGGATCAGGGGAATTGTTGTGTTCTCCTCCGCATGGACAACATATCTGCGGTGAGGTACATCAATCACCTGGGGGGTACCGGGTCCAAAGTCTTGGCGGATTTGGCGAGAGAGTTTTGGCATTTTTGCCTCGACAGGGATATTCTATTGAAAGCGCAATACCTCCCAGGAGTCAGCAACGAGGTTGCAGATTGGAACTCCAGGCACCTGCAGGACAGGAGCGATGGGATGTTGAACAGGTCTCTTTTCGCCCGCATAGCGTCCCTCTGGTGTCCTCTGATGATAGACTTGTTTGCCTCCAGACTAAATTGTCAAGTTCCCAGGTTTTACAGTTGGAGACCAGATCTGTTAGCTCTGGCCACCGACGCTTTCCTCCAGGATTGGTCGAGTCAGTTGGGGTATGCCTTTCCTCCCTTTGCAATGATAGCTCGGGTTCTGGTCCAGGTTCGCACTCAGGCGGTGTCTCTGGTTCTGGTTACCCCCTTTTGGCCTTCTCAGGTTTGGTTCCCGGCCCTTCTAGAATTGGCAATAGATATTCCCCGTCTTCTCCCTCGCGATCCCCTGTTGCTGGTGGATCCGGAGTGTCTCCCTCACGAGTTGGTCTTGCAGGGACACCTTGCCCTTATGGCTTGGAAGATTTCAGCTCTTCCTGGTGCTTCAGAGGACTTTCGCAGGACTCTATGGCGGTCATCAGGGACTCCTGGGCGCCCTCTACTAAGGCGGGGTGTTCCACAGCATGGAACAGATGGGTTAGCTGGTGTGTGGCTAGGCACCTCAATCCCGTTTCTGCCCCTCCTGTAGAGGTGGTTAATTTTCTAGTAGAATTGTTTAAGGAAGGGAAAGCCTACAGGCCTGTTAATGGTTTTCGTTCAGCTATTTCAGCCGGTCACCTTTTGGTTAAAGGGGAACCAGTGGGTAGGCACTTTTTAGTGCGAAGGGCCCTCAAATCTATTGTTATTAAGGTTCCACCACAACCGAAGTATTCGGTTCTTTGGGATGTTAATATGGTGCTGCAGCTCTTCAGGTCCTGGCCTCTTAATGAAGAACTGTCCCTGCAGCAGTTATTTGCCAAACTTGCTATGTTACTATGTCTGGTGTCTATTAAAAGGGTCTCTGATATCAGAGCTCTTGATGTGGATAATAAGATGCTCACCCCTCAAGGGGTTACTTTCTTTATCTCACGAAGGACTGAATGCATGACTTCCTCAATATCCTATCCAGCTTTTCCTGAAGATTGTAAATTATGTGTGGTCAACTGTTTGAAATGTTTTGAGATTAAAACTGAAGGTTTTAGACCTCCCAATACCTCTCAGCTGCTGATTTCCTACAGGAAGCCCCATAAGCCGGTCTCCCCTTCTACTTTGGCCAGATGGATCAAATGGGTTATGTGGGAGGCGGGGGTTGACACATCCTCTTTTGGTCCCCACTCAGTCCGAGGCGCTATGGCCTCTAAAGCAGCCTTTCTGGGGGGTAGTTTGGAACAGATTTTAAAAGCAGCTGACTGGTCAAGGGAATCAGCTTTTAAGACATTTTACCATAAGCGTATTGCTCATGTAGCGGTGAATGTAATGCAAGGACTTTGAACTTGCATAATATGAGCCTCCTGTCTTGCCATAGAATATCTAATCCCCCACACTAGCGTGAGATGGGGGTTTAGATTCTATAAAAGACAAGGAGGCGAGTATTATCCCACCCACCCACCCTTACTGGTGTCGGTTGTTGTTTCAGAGTTCAGTTGATGGCTTCGATGCAGGAGGAAGTGGGAGATTCAGCTCCAGGTTGCAGAAGGTTTCAGCCCCGGCGTCTCCATGGGAGTTTGTTCTTCGTTCTACGTGGAGAATGTGTTCGGTGGTCGTGTGAAAAGGATCAGCGTCAGAAAGAGGGGGAGTTACTAAAGAAATGGACCTATATTGGGACTGGCTCGCTCCCTATTGGCTACCTCCAGGGCATGACCTGCCCACCATGTTGGACTGGGATGTTTCCCATTGCATTGTTATAACGTTATGTTTATTGGAAACAATTTCGTTTTAAAAAGTTTTTATTCTTTGCTGCTGTGGTTCAGAGTAAAGATTGAAATGCATAATACTCGCCTCCTTGTCTTTTATAGAATCTAAACCCCCATCTCACGCTAGTGTGGGGGATTAGATATTGTAAGAAGCTGGGCTGGGCCCCGCGGCAAGGCGCATTTTCTAATAGTCCAATGGGGGAGCCCACTGCGCCCTAGACCACCAACCTGAATATACTGCGTGGCCCCCGGGCCTGGACCCTGCCAGCAGGCTACACAGACTTGCCAATTGGGATAAATTGCACAGGTGCAGCAGGCTCCACGACACGGCATAGGGGCAAACTACTCGGTCCCACAACTACCGGATCCGAACTCTTGGGAACACACGGACCACATAACCACGGGTCTGGTAATAATTTATCTATCCCATTGGGGTAACCAGTCAAGGAACTGATAGGACTTAGTGCCCAGGCATTGATTACCCAGCCCCTGCCTGCCCTCGGCATCACATCACCTCACCAAACACACCATAAGTGCTTGTAAGCACGACACCAACAGGGTGCACCCACCCCCCCCCCGATCCACACGGAGTGCGTCGCATACTCAGCAAGGTCATGACAAGAGGGGCAAGGGGCAATAAGCAAGGTTCCATGGATGCCTTGACTAGTGCGAATGGCAGGGAAACCTCCCAGGGCTCCACCCAATGCACTCCTAATAGCTCTCAACCACACGCCGAACCAAACCTGGACCCATACATGAGTGCACTACAAGCCAGGTTCTCGGCTGTCAACACAAGATTGGACGATATAGGAAGTACATTGCATCTATCAGATCTGACATACAAAAAGTGAATACCAGGGTGTCGGAGGCGGAGGAGAGAAAGATCACCCTGGAAGATACATAGGTCACTCATGGTAAGGCAATCGAAGAGATAAAAAAGAACCTCAAATCTGTACAGGACAAATGCGAGGGTCTCGAATCCAGATCCCAGCGCAATAATATCAGGGTGGTTGGGATGGCAGAGAAGGTCACAAACGTACCAATGGAGCAACACCTGGAGGAGGTCCTCCGATCACTATTCCCAGAGGCCCAGTTATCGCTACACTTTTTGGTAGAAAGGGCCCACAGATCCCTGGCCCCACCACCCAAACCAGGCGCTCCCCCACGTACGATAATTGCCCGTCTCCTCAATTACAGGGACCGCAACCTAATCCTTTGCCTGGCACGTGAGAAGGGCTCCCTGCCACACAACTCTAACCGGATACATATCTACCTGGATTTCCAGGCGGCCAGCCAGACATTCGACCAGGTGAAGAAGGCACTCCGTGAAAGGAACGTACCGTACGCAATGCTGTTCCCAGCCAAATTATGACTTCAACATGCCAGAAGAGTCCACTTTTTTGATACACCTGGGGAAGCAATGTCCTACATCGAGCAGCACATCCCTGAAGCCCAAAACAATGGATGACAGTGAGAATCCATAATACAACGCCGAGCACTCATGCACAATCGAGAGCCCAAGCACCACAACTGAAAGCCGGCGCACCCACTGCGCTGCAAATCAAGGTTCCGATACACACATAGGCGGCAAGTTCCAAGGTTCCACGTTTTGGCAGCACATAGCCACCCAATGTGTCAGACTGTTAAATTGAGTTGGGGAATTACACTATCCAATTGGAGGGATGGTGAGGGTGGGAAGGCAGGGTGGGGAAAGAGGGGTGTTGAAGGAGGATAATGCTGACACAGGAACTAAGCATGGATCACGCAGCACCGACAACAGGCGCAGCACTAGGGTACCATACAACCCAGCATGGCTCCAACAGGCTCAACGCATAACAGGAATCTTCTTTCAAGGAACATACGGGGCCTGGCAAACCCTATAAAGGCCAGGAAGATACTGGCATATGCCAGGCATCACAGGGTTGATCTATTATTCTTGCAGGAGACGCATGCTACAGCACTTCATAACCTTGAAGTAATTCTGGTAAACACATACAAGCCGAACATCGACACCCGAGAATTTTACCTCCAGATCATGTCACAGGTGTCACCTCAGGGGGACGCTGTCATTATATGGGGTGGAGACTTCAACACGATTCTTGATCTTCATCTGGACAGATCGGCTGGTAACTCAAGACCCCATTCCAGAGCAGCTAGAACCATAAAACAGGGCATAGCGGAGATGCCACTGGTGGACGTGTGGAGAGAACTGCACCTGGCACTGAAAGAGTTCACATTCTACTCATCTGTACACTCCACCAGTTCACGAATAGACTACTGGCTACTTTCCCCGGATCTCGTCCCACAGGTGAGCATTTCCTCCATTCTCCCGCGAACGATATCTGACCATTCACCAGTACTACTGAAAATAAACTTGGAGGCCACCGGAAGGATACATCGCACATGGCGGATGCCACCGTTCCTCCTTAGGGACGAATCAATCATAGAGTCCCTGAGATCGGAGATCATAGAATTCTTTGACATCAGTGAGGGCTCGGTGGCCTTGCACGCTACACTCTGGGAAACATTTAAAGTCTGGTCCAGGGGTCACCTTCTCTCCAAATCAGTGGGCACACTCAAATCCATCAGAACCGACCTCAATCAATTGGAAACCAACGTCCAGGCGCTGGAAAATACACAAGCAATGGCACCGAGCAGGGAGTCCCTCAAACCACTGCAGGAACAGCTGGACAAATTCAGAGCCCTGGCAGAACGAGCAATATATCATGCAACCAGCCAGAGTCGGACGTTATGGCGAAGATAACAAAGACGGGAAGATGCTGGCCAACCTGATCAAATCAGAACAGGGGTTCAAACCAATCACATCCATCAACGGAACAGACAGTTCGGTTCACAGAAGCGTGGACAAAATCAATGAAATCTTTCTGGACTTTTATTCTAACCTGTACAAGAATACCGACCAAGCAACGACGCATGAACTTGACCGATATACGTCTTCTATTCCACTGCCCAGGACCGTATGAAGCAACAGGGACTTACTAGAGAGCCTGTTTTCGCTTGAGGAAATCGTCCAGGCCATTAAAGACTTGATGGCTGGTAAGGCCCCAGGCCCGGACGACCTCCCAACCGACTTTTACAAATGTTATGCAGATGAACTATTGTTAGGGAGAATTCTCATAAATGGCTGATTTCCCCTTGCCTAATTAGTCTCTCAGCAGCTTGGCTGGATTTCTAGGGTTCATTTTTTTCAGCTGGTAAGAGTGCGAGCCTTTTTCCCACTCTTACATGTGTTTTGCTGTGTGTGTGTTTTACTTTTTGTGTGATCTTGGGCAATGGAGCCTCACCTACTCCATGGCATCATATTTCTCATGTGTGTTCCAAAGCACCTTCAGTGCAGTGACACAGGGTTGTCTTTGAGACTTCCCACTGACTCAATTTTCTGGGGCTGACTAGAGTCCCCCAGAAAAGATCAAGTTGCTATTAACTTTATTTTAGTCACTTCAAACCACAGACCCAGTACACCCCATCTTACATGGAGTACTGAAAAGGGTTAATTCTTATCCCTTTTTGTCTGTGTCTCTTGGAGCATTGTTTCGCTCCCTTTACCTCAAGACTTGGCTGGTGGCAGTGGTAACTACGCTATTTTTTATACCACGGTTATCTTAAATAACCATGGTATTGTTTTAGGCTATTATATTAGCCTCAAACATAAACCCGCTTGACCATATATATTTTATTACGGTTCCGGCTGGGTTTATTCCCCATTTCTTTTTGTAAATGTCTTTCTCGTGTTTTACTCTGTGCGCCAAACCAGGTTTGGTCCCTTTGTTCGCCATCTTTTCGCGGGCTTCTGCACAGAAGCCCTCCTTAAGGCGCCTGAAAGTCTGGGTAGGCCGATGTGAGGGAGGGGTCTTAGGACCCCTGCCATGGGTTCCCTTGGTAACCCAAGTCACACTCCTGTTTGATTTGCTGGGTGACTGTCCTTGCCAGGACAGCCACCCAGCTGTGTGATTGAGAGCCAGGCTGTGTGAATGGGGGACAACTGCATAAAAAGTAGGTCTCCGGGACTGGAAAGGCACAGTTGCCACTGGAACGAAAGAACCAACGAGGAGCTGATGGAAGAGGACCCCTACAACGACAACCGCCCGGTGAAGCCCTGCTGCAGGTCCAAATCTTCAGAATCCGACGACAGAGAAGATCCTCCAGGAAACTTCTTCCCTTGAGCTGGTGGGACCAACCAGTTCGCCCAAACTGCAAGCCAGGACCCCTCCTCTGGTCAAATTCGCTGTACAGAGCTACAGTGCGCCGGATAGCCAGGAAGGTCGGACCATGCTTGGGTTTTAAGGAGCGCACCTTTTATTCGTTGCTTTGCTCTGCTGCTGGTTTCTTCCCTGGGTAGTGCAGGACTCTCCAGTCTTCCTACTTTTCGTCAGTCCGACAGTCGCTTCAGGAACCATGAGCCTCCAGGAACTACCAGGAAGGTCCGCCTCAGCTATAGCTTCCTCTCCGTTTTAAGGTACTGTGCAAATCCGGTTGTTCGTTTCGTTCAGCCGCAGTGAAAGTGTTTGATATCTTTCTCCAAACTGAGGGCTTGTCTTTCTCTTCTCTTTGAACTAACTTTTCTGCCAACCAACCTCGTCCGGAATCCCTAGCACAAACATTACCGCGAACTACCCGGAACCGTGTGATCTTGAGCAATAGACTTTTGACCCATTGACTTTGGCCCTAAGCCTTTTCTACCTGATTCTATCACTGTAGTTCCTCTTGCTCAATTGCCCCGAGTACTTACCTGTTGGTGTAGTTCAATTTCTATTAACTTTGTTTTTCCCTCCCTTTTAAATTGCTGGAGTGCCATTTTGCTCCCACTTCATTTTGTGAGCTTAACTTGTCTGGAACTTATTGGGAGTGGTGTGGTGTATTACGAGTGTGATTTTTAAACTGCTAATAATAATGCAATGTTATACAACTGAAGAGTGAAATAAATGTATATTCTTTTACTCGAAACCCTTGAGTCAGTGTTTGCCTGAATCATAGTAATTGCTATCCTTTGTGTAACTATTTGATACTGCTCATTTACTCTTGAGATAAGTCTGCCTGCTCAGCCACTGCTACCACTTTAACTGTGTAGTACAGGCTTGTACCAAAGGTGAATTTGTACTGTCACTTGTAGTCTTAATTGTGTGTGGTGTTCCCAAAGGGTACTGCATATACAACAACTATCTCCCAGAATACTAGCACTCTGGGAAGAAGCTCTAGAGTCCGGCACGCTCCCAGAGTCCTTAAGGGAAGCCACTATAACTGTACTGCTTAAACCACACAAGCCCCCATAGGACCCTAAGTCATACCGCCCCCTCTCATTAATTAATACAGACACCAAAATGTACGCCAAGATCATAGCAAACAGGCTTCTCCCCCATATGAACAAGTTGATACACCCTGATCAATCAGGATTCATACCCACTAGAACCACATCCTTAAACCTGCAGAGACTCTTTGCGATCATAGCGCAGTTGGACCCAGAATACGTAGCTGTAGCAGTAACGCTCGATGCTGAAAAAGCGTTTGACTCTGTGTCCTGGCACTACATGTATGCTATCCTGCACCGCATGGGCTTCAGCCCGCATTTCCAAAGCTTCATCCGGCTACTATATAATAACCCTAAAGCTAAAATTTGGACTAACCATACAATGTCCCCTGACTTTACCCTGCAGAGAGGTAAACGTCAGGGTTGCCCGATATCCCCCCTCATTTTTGCTCTTAAGATAGCAGGTATGGCTGCACTCCTACGACACAAACACTCATCCCGCTGCATCGCAACATGTGGTCCCCTCCAGATCGTCTCGCTCTACGCTGACAACTGTTAGGGAGAATTCTCTGTAAAGGCTAATTTCCCAAACCTAGTGAGTCCCCCAGCAGCTTTGCTGAATTTTTGGGGTTTATTTTTTTCTCCTGCTAAGAGTGAGACTCTTTTTCTCCCACTCTTAGACATGATTTGAGGTGTTCCTTTGACTTTGTATGTGTTCTATGGGCTATGGGGTCCTTTACCCCATAGGGTTTCATGTGTTTTTGGTATGTGGGTTACACTGCACCCTCCGTGCCGTAACCCAGGGGTGTCGTAGCGACCCCCAAACATAGACTCCATACCCTGGTACTGACTACTGTCTCCCAGGGCATGTAAAGTCACCATTGGCTTTACTAGTCTTAAATTGTGAACAGAACCAGTACAAACCATCATATTGTGGACGTACTGGTCGGGGCAATTCGATTGCCCCGGGGTCTGTTGTTCGAGGGGGCACTGTCCAGTCCCCCCCGACGGAGTTTTGGCTGGTAGCAGTGGATACTACTTTTTATATTTGACCCCGAATATATTCCTATGGGATTTTCCCATTGTTCGAGGCTACCACTTTTTAAAATAGCCTCGAACATACCGCCGGTTTATTAAATTAATATAAATTCACTGGTTGGTATTTTTTGCCGAAACTTGGTTCCAAAAGGGCGTTTGTGTTCGCTTCTGTGACTCCAACCCAAGTCGAGCCCTTTGTTCCACTTTTTGTCGGGCTTCTCCACAGAAGCCTCCAAAAGTGGTGCCACTCTGTCTGGGTACCACAGGGAGTGTGGGAGGGGGTTTAGGCACCCTGGACTGAGTTGCCTCGGCAACTTAAGTCGCACTCTTGTGTGATTGGCCCAAGTGGTGAGCCGCCCAGCTCACCACTTAGCATGTTTGAGTGACAGCTAGGCTGAATGAATGGGGGTTTTCTGCATCAAAGCAGGGCTTTGGGGACTGGAACTTCAGAAGTCACCAAAGGACCTAAAGAATCCGAGGAGGGAGAAGCCGAACCGACCTGCAATGACGACACCACCGGTGGAGCCCTGCTGACGAGCGAGGAGATCTCCAGCCCGGAGAGTCTTCTTCCTTTGACTGGTGGGGATAACCAGTTTGCCCGTCTTTTCGCCTTCCGGGACCATCTCGTGGCCGCCTTGCCCGTGCCAAGCACCCCGGCAACCGGAATCCCACGGTTTACCACTACTGCGAAGAAAAGGGTGGTACCTTGTAACCGGGAAACTCTGCGGCTGGTTTCTTCCCTGGCAGTGCAACGACTTTCAGCTTTCCTCCACGTCGAGACCTCCTCTTCCTCTGGACGAAACACTGACTTGCACCCGCTGCCAGGAACAACTGCCCCCGCTGGAGCGTTCTTCCCATTTTCAGGTACTGTGTCCCGCCTGGCTTCCCTTGCGACAGATCGTTCGGAGTGACAGTAAATCCTCGACTTTCTAACCTGGGTTAGCCTGGGGCCTGTTAACTAACTTTTCCTGACTTGATCTCAATCTTTTATGAACTATCTACAAAGACTCTTTGGGCATAACCCCACTGTGTGATCCTGGACACATTTCGCTTGCTCTCTCTAAGAGTGGGCCTGGCATTTGAACTTCCTTGCTCTCCAGTAGACTTTGCCTAACCTGCCTCACTGTGGTTCTTTGAAAAGTATTGAAATTTGTGTGCTTTCATAACTTTGCCTTTTCCCTCCCTTTTTCTATAACTTATTGGAGTGCCATCTTATGTTAAGCGCTCACCTCTGTCTGAAAATAAGTGGTGTTTCTCATTAAGACTTGTCTAATAAGTAATCAGGGTTGTATATATATAATAGTGACTGTGTGTTGAAATTACTTACCTCTTTGTGTGCTAGTGTAATTTACAAGTGTGTCCTTAAATAAATAATTATATACTTTTACACCAAAGCTCTGGTCAGTGTTTGCTTGTGCTACTGTATCTCTGTACCTATTGTGTATACTCTATATACTGCCTAACTCATCTTGAGAGAAGTCTGACTGCCCAGCCACAGCTACCAGGCAAATCTGGGTGGTACAGACTGCTACCAATTGGGTTTACTGCCAACCACCTGTAGTCCTAAATCTTTTGCAGTGGTCCCTAAGGGAACTGCACAGGTTTCTGCCTAACAACAACGCCCTCTTATATCTGCTAAACCCAGATTTCAACCTACTGCTGTCCATGCAAGACATCACTGAATTTGCCAAATTTTCAGGGTATAAAATTAATCAGGCCAAATCTGAGATATTCCCCCTCACACCGATTGCCACCAGGTCGAAAGCCATGACACAGTTTCGCTGATCACCAAACACTGCTCGCTATCTCTATAATTGTCGTCACCGATAGAGACACGTTATATAACGCCAACTATGCTCCCTTAATTGCACAACTATAAACCAAACTAACGATATGGAGTAAAATCCCCATTTCAATTTATGGCCACATTGCCCTCCTGAAAATGGTGGTTGTCCCCAAGCTTCTCTATTTATTTAGTAACATCCCCATTTGGGCGGGCAAAACCTTTTTTGAGAAACTGCAACGGCTGGCCTCAGGCTTTGTGTGGGGCGGGGGTACAGCCAGACAGAGCTGGGCCAAATTAAGCGAAAATATTGACAAAGGTAGGTTGGCAGCACCTGATATCACCCTGTATTATTATGCAGCGCAAGGGCACTATGCCAAGTATTGGTTGCACGACATGGAGGCATACCCCAACGTACAAGTGGAAAAGAAAACTGTGGCCCCTGCCGATATATGTTCCTGTATATTTACTGAAAAACACAGAAGTCTGGAGGACCTGAACCAGGTAACCTGCACTATACGGGCCTGGGCAGGATTATTCTGCAGGGTAGGATGTAAACACCCTTACTCGGACAACACTCCTCTGTGGCATCACCCAGACTTTACCCCCTTGTTTGAAACCACGTTGCAGAGGAGATGGGATCCTGGGAAAGCCATGAAACGTGGGGATCTGTTCCCAAATGGGGAATTCCTAAAACTGGCAGAAGTTCAAACTGTAACTAGCCTGGGGTTTACAATTACCCTCCTATACCATCGCCTGAAGGCAGCTCTGAAACACAATTGGCCATCGTTCCCCACGGAGCCGCCACCCCACCCATTCATGTTAGAGATAATGGATCAAGACTGTTTAACGGCACCGTCTCCAAGATATACAGTACAGTTCAATCCCATACCCCCTCCCAGAACAACATGAAAACCAAATGGGAAAGAGGCCTGGACATGGTAATCGATGATACACAATGGGCCAGATATTTTCAATATACCAAATCCATATCACTGAATGCTAAACTGAGGCTGATCCATACACATCACCCCAGGAAAAATCACCAAATTTGACCAGTACAAACAATCCCTGTGCCCCAAATGCAGACACCCGGAGGCCAACTCCTTCCACATGTACTGGGAATGCCCCCCCATAAGGGAATTCTGGGATGAAGTAGCTTCCAAGCTCAGTGAAATACCTCCTGGGGGACATAGGCAAAGCCTCAATCAAGACCTACAGGCTAGTCTCAGTTGTGACAGCGGTTGCCAAACGCAATATCCTTCGACACTGGAAAGCAAAAACTGCCGCCACAATTCATAGTTGGTTCCGAGACCTGATTGAAACATATGACTGTGAAGAAGGCTTCACAAGACTAAGTACACATACTAATCGGCCTAAAGACATTTGGACCCCCCTCAGAGGATACCTGAGCATGGTAGTCCAGCCCAATGCAGCATCGGAGTAACATGTCCCCTTTGAACTAATTCACATATTGCATTAAGTTTCTGTTGTTAACGCCTGTTTGTGATGTCAAATGAAATGCACTGTACCATGCAAGTTATGTTGTTTATGTTAAGTACGTGTCAGCCGGAAAAGAACGTTTAAAAACAAAAAAAAGAGTTGGAGTTTCTGTATTGCCCGAGGATAGTCTTATAAAGTCCTTTGGGTGGACTTTAGAAAAACTGTCCTAACACTATTGGCATACGGTGGGATTTGTGTAGTTTTGGATTCCATTGATTCGCGGGATACTTGTGCCCAGAGAAACCATCCACAAGGGTGGTTTTGGCGTGAACATGTACTACAAATTATCACGAAACTAAAAAAAGGAATACCTTAAACTTGAGGCCTTCTTAGAAGTGCCAATGGAAAGATTGATCACACTCTGTAAAGAATGTGGCCTAAAACCTAGAGGACGTAAGCTTGAACTCAAACAATGATTGTGGAACAGTAAAGTGTTCTCAAATAGGCCTGTATCACCTACTAAAAATATTGATTTATGTGTGGATGGTGAAGGTTTAGATATAAGTCCAAATTCCTCTGAGGATGAAGATTGGGAGCGGTCTGATGAGGAGGAAGGCCTAGCACAAGGCTACAGTCCAACCCGCTCTCCTTCTCCAATACCTGCATTACTCGCTACGATGGCTCATGAAATATCTGTTGAACTTGAAAAAAGGAAACTTCTCATGGGTCATAATGTCAAGATCAGAAATGGAAAACAAAGTATAACCTGCCAGTGGGAACAAATTCCCTCGATTCTACTTTCTTTTCGGGGTCTTCTATGTTTTAGGTTTCCAGGTTGCAAGAGCTAGAATTATATCATGGTTTGGTGAGTCAGAGTGATCTGAAGAGTGTTATTGTTGTATAGCTTAAAATATTTGACCTTACTTGTAAAATGTTTGGTTTGAATGAGAGTGAGAAAATCCCCTGGGTTCTTTTTAGGCTTGGTAACACAATGAACGGTCTATGGAGAAAATATTAAAACAAAGGAGAAAATACAACACTCTCTCTTGTTCAACAAAACACACTTACAGGCTGTCCCTACTGGGAAGAACACCCTGTCCCTGTCATCTCTCCCTAGTGGTCCGATGGTGCGCTGCCTATCTAGAAGGGATAGCAAGAAGATTCTCCCTACCCAACAAGCATACACACATACCTCGAAGAATTAAAAAGGTCAGACACAAGTGTAAGGTTGTTAAATAAGGGCAATGTACATTAGATTGTGCCTCTTTCGTGAGTGACAAGATGGGCACTGTTGCCAGGAATTTCTGTCTGAGTTTTAATCACCAATTAGAGCAGTAGTCCTGTCATCTCAGCTTGTTCTGATTGTGTAAAAACAATGAACCCTCAAGAGAGGGAAGACCTAGAGGCTACAAGCCTATCTAGTCATAGAGAAAATGTCTTTATAACGTGTACAAGTTTCTTAGGTTGGACATCGTCATATACATGAGAGAGCTCATGCATTGATGGTTCGACCGGTTTCGATAACCATAGTGGTTTGGGTCATCTTCTTCAGGACCAAATGTAATTGTCATGGAGTTCACTCCTTCTATGGACCTTCAATGTGATCCAGGCAACACCTCTGTTTCCTAAGGGGAAACATAAGGCAGAGAACAGAGGGGTGAGTCTACCCCATGTGAAGCACCGTTACACAATGGTAACTGTGTGCTACTAGTGTGTGGACATAAACAATTGGGGTGCAATAAATATCAGGACTAGCATGTGTGTCCTTTTGGTTACACCCAGCTATAGAAAGGGAGGGGAAGTGAGAAGGTGAGGGAAGTCAGTGAATAGCCTGCACTATTGATTCATTTTTTTATACCTTGATTCAGTAAAACACCTCTGTGATGTGGTTAGAGGCATGCAAGCAAAGGTCATAAGAAAACGAAATTGCTCATACCGAGTCACAAGCATGTATAATTCGGCACGTTTGGGAATCCACGATTCATCAAAAGACAGGGTGTGGATATACATCTTATTGCAGCATCTGTTGTGCAAGATCTGATGTCAAATACATCTTTGTGGACTAATTACATAATATCATGAATCAGAGTCATCTTTCAGCTTACCTAGATTGAGGCGAGTATGTTGTGGGAATCGGCAATCTGTCTTATATAGCGGGTCGCATATGTGCGTGCAGGATTCTGTTCTTGGATATTACCAGAGGAAACACCACACCAAAAAAGGGGGGGGTTCAGTTTGTGCAGTGTGCGCCCATCACGACCGCCTATTTGGTGCTGAACGGAATCAACAAAGTGCTTAGCTGGAACTGAGGTGTCGCGGGTGAAAATTCATACTAGTGAACGTGTTCACAGTGTTCATTTGTCCAAACAGTGTGTGGCTAGCTTCCGGGTGCGTCACCCAGTGCGGTCCTATTATGGGTGAGTATCCAGCCGCCATCTTGGAATGGGATAAACGCGCGCATGCGCCTATTCGCGAGCAGATCGGCAATGATGTGATCTAAATTAGTGAATACTTTAGGTGCCGACAGATCTGGTAGTCAAATGATATACAGTGTCGAACAGCAGGAGATAGCATATGTGTATGTCAGTGTTAGACCACAGAGCTATCTCTTAGTTCATGGTCTCTGCATATCCACATCAAACGTGAAGTGGCATCTAGGAGTACACAGGGACCCTTGTATATGTGTCATGTCAATTGAAAGTCCTATAGCCACCAATAGACGGTGCTAACTCCTGTCACAATACAGGAGTCTTGTGACATGACCGGGGTCCTACTAAGTTGTTCCAGGTTCTATTATATCAGGTGAATGACCAGTTGATGGCCCACCAAAGGCGGCGCTGTCTTCTATCATAGTACAAAGGTCTCATAACATGGACGGGGTCATTCTCAATAATTCCAAACTCCGATACCCTGAATCTTGAGGTGCCACAAAACAGGGTTGGAAGGGGGCCGAATCAGTGGACCAGGGTGATGTCTTATAGGCTGGATCTGACATCTAGAGTACTGCTAGCTCATTCTACTGGATTTGTTAGTTTAACCCAGTGTTGTGGGTGTCAAGTCTAAAAATCCAGTTTTGCTCCCTTTTTAGCAAGATATTGTGGAAATTGACACCTCTTCTAGGTAACAGAATTTTCTCTATTATAGTCCGTTGCAACTCGTCTGGACCATGCCCTGCTCCTACAAAATGGGTCACAAGTGGGGCAGTTAATTTCTTGGTTCGCAAGCATAACCTATGTTCAATAATTCTCTTTTTGACTGCCCTAACAGTCATGCCCACGTATCATAGATTACATGGGCAGGTAATGAGAAATATGACTCAAGTGGTATTACAGTTTGTAAAAGATCGCTGTGTCCATGGTGTTCTGAGCCCAATATCAATTTCAGTAATACTTTGAGTTTGGGTACACATAGAACAATTGCCACAAGGCGCATGTCTTGTTGGCGGTTCACTATTCCACAAAGTGGGTTGGGTGAGATCTTGGCTAGGTGTGACGTCTGGTAAAGTTTTCACCAATTTGTCCCTCAATTTCGGTCTGCGTTTGGAAAGCAAATTAGGGTTCTAGATGAGGGTACGCCCCTGTGTTTAAAATGGGCCAGAGTGTCTTGATCTCCTTTTTGGTTCTGTTAACTAGCGGCGAGTAGCTAAGGACTGCTGTGATATTCTCTCGCTTTGGTGGTTTAGGCTGTTCTTGTAAAGTAATTTGCCTTGGAATGTCTTTTTAGGCTTCCCATGAATGACTACCATATGATCTTGGACATGAATGAAGCTGAAAGAAGTAGTTATCCTGTGGTGAGACAAGTTATCATAGTTAGATATGGAAAGAACCATTCCCAATATTTACACCCCTTAAGGGAACATAAGACACAGGATGGTGTTACCTGGACCACCTGGGTGAATGAATGTCATGACTTCTTATATAACTGGGAAGAAAGCCAGAAGGAGAACACTTTTGATTGAAAGACGATTAGCATCCTGCTAGAAAACATGTTTGATGCCAGTTCACCAGACCTGAGACAGCATTTGGCTGACACAATGGAGATTGGCCCCAAGAAGCTAGAAGCTGCCGTTGACTTGTGGGAGGCCAAAAGGGACCCTCACAAGGATTCTGGTGCTCCTTCTATGGAGAATGCGAGGGCGCACAGAAATGAGAGGAATAGCTTGCCAAAGTGTCAACCCCCTAAAGCCACCACACATTTTAAGGGGAAGGCCCCTGGGACCCAAATAGGGACTAAAGCCCCCATCCTAATGTCCTCTGTCAAACCTGTCACCTTACAGTGTGACAGGAGGGAAGTCAGTACACCTGTCAGTCCAGAGGCAAGAAAGGCTGGTGCTGTGCCTTTAGCCAATTACCCTAAATCAGTAGTACTGGTCTCAGACTCAACTGAGGCAACTACCAAGCAAAGGTTCTTAAACCAGAGGTCAGTGAGGCCCTTAGGGGACCTCTACCCAGAGAGAAAGAGTACACTGCTTCTATGGAGAGCACCTGGGCCATGAACCCACAGCTTATATTAGGGTCAAAGTCCCTAAGCCCAAAAAGCTCAAGGTCACTTCAGTGACCCGACCTTCAGCATCTGCTGAGGTGGCTGAGCCTCTTGAAAATCCACTTACAATGGAGGTGGTTCAAAAGCTGAGATCCCCAGAGGACCTTCTCTCACGAGAGGAGGTGGTTCGGTAGGATGATAAAAAATGAGGTGTTCCTGTCACACCTCCCATATGGTGTTATGCCATTGGCCAGGTCACTCCTGTGACCTCATCTGCAACATGTTAGGAAGATTTCCCTTTATGGGTCATTTTCCGTCCAGTTGTGAACCCCCCAACTGTCTGACCATCCTAGCCTTACTTTTACCAGTGGAGCACAGCCTTCTGCTGTACTCCGCTGGGCTTTTGCTCATCTTGTTATGGGGAAACAGACATGCCCTTCAGACTGTCAGTACTGAAAGACTTTGTTTCCCTTAGTTTTCACTTTGTTGCCATTTTTTGGTAAAATGTTATCAGTGCACAATGTACCTTACAGTACAGTGCACTGGGGTCTCGTTTTCATTTTTAAGGCCCTAGACACCCTCAAAGGATTTTTGGTGAATGTACAAGTATGCCAGGGGCAGAGCTGGTGGCAGCAGTTATTTTTAAAGCATTTTTGACTCTTTTCTACAGTCCAAACCGCTTTTACCGCGTTTGGCCCAGGAGAGAGGCCAGTGCCTAAAATGGCCATGCGACAAGGTCCTTTGTTCTGTCCTTGGGCCATTTTGTCCGTTTGCCTTCCTGAGGTCTAGCAGACCTGGGAAATTCCTTATTTGGTCATGCACACCCGTGCAAACTGAAACTTTTGCAGGCTTCTGCATGCCTTGTGTGTGTATTCCCAGGATGCGGGCTGGAGCTGTCTAGTTTCAATATACTTCCTGGGTGCCAGGATGTTTGGTGTGCTGGGATGACTGGGACCACCGTGGTCTGTGATTGGTCCACGTCTGGGATGGCTGAATGTGAGCAGATCTCCCATTGGCTTCTCTTTCTTTTGGCACAAATGAGACTTTGGATAAGAGATGGCACTCTACACCCATTCTAGGTCGATCTTTTGAGTTCACACCAAACATAGTAAAGGAGCCAAGTATCCTGAACCGAAGAAGCAGATCCATAGAACCACTAGTGACCCGCTGGAAGGTTTGGCACCCTGACCCCACTGTTGTCCCGTCTGAACCCCTGTTTATCATCGATCAAAGAAGGCCTACAAGGTTGCTTCAACCCGCTGGAGTAGGGTGACTAACTACTCTCTGCACCTCCTGCTTAACCTACAAGCAAGCCTTTTTGGAAGTGTTGCTGGACCACCTAGTGAACTCACCAGCTCGTACAGGACCTTTGCCTTGGAACCACTGCCGCCTCAAGTTTGACTTGAAACATTGGGAACTGTAAGCTCTTGGTGGAAGGCACTCTCCCGCCAAGTTTCATACACCTAGCCTTCCTAGGTCTGTAATTAGGAAAGTCCGGATGAGCCCGAGCATTCGCGGTACCCATGTAGCTCCGCTGTGGTGAGAAGCTTTGTGGGTGCCTTGCTGCTGTGCCCCCCTGTGCCCTAAGATAAGATGCAGTGGAACTGGCCCGATCTCTTCACCAGAAGCCGAGAAATCGATACTGTTCCGCCACGGACTGAGGTCCCGGAACGCAGCCCTTGAAAGCTGGAGAGACGGGCAACTGCTGGACTCGAACCTGCAAGCGAACTGGACTTGACTGGTGAAGTTTGGTCCGGAGTGCGTTGAGGGTCGGTGAGTACTTGTATCACTTACTGGTGGCCCCTGGCACATCCATAGACTTTTACACACAAGTGTCCCCCAAGGGCCACTCTCCTTTGCTAGGGTAGCCGGTGCTACCATCCTATTCCCGATTCCTGGAAATAGCTCTGCGCCCTTCTGGAGACCCTCCTTAAATAGTGGAACTCTATGCTTCCTCGCCCTACCCCCCTTCCTCCGACACTACAGCCCCTTGAAGAGACCCCTTGTGTACTGTAATGCATGATCAAGTGCTGCCGCACTGAACGTACTTTTGAGCACAAGGCTCCACACTTCATAGGGATTGAACTGCCTATTAGTTAGGGTTGAGACTCTTGAAGAATTGCGTAAAGTCTGGCCCTCTTCTGTTACAGGTTGTGGATTTTTCCTTGTTGAATATTCCTATAGGTTAATAGTTACTGTATATATGTTTCCTAGTATAGTGTTGTGTTAGTATTGTTAATATTGCTGTGGTGTCACTTTGTGTTTGATTTAAAAGGCCTTTGATAAATGTATATGTATTTTTTATATATACACCCGAAAGAGTAATTTGTGGTGTTGTTTACTGTGTACGCTCACTGTGGACATTCGATCACCTTCACCCCTCCTGAGACCTAGTCTTAACCGCCGCCAATGCTACCTTGATTAGTCTGGCTTGTCCAGAAGGTCACCCTGTTCCAAGAAACTAGGCTGGGTTTCAGAACCTCTGCCCATCACGTCAGAGTTCAGAAATCCATCTTAACACTGCATCTGCTGAGGTGACTGGGCCCCCTGAAAATCCACTTATAGTGGAGGAGGTCCAGAAAACTGAATGGAAAGTGCACATGCCTGTCAGTTTATGTGACCCACTAATTCAGACGACTAGTTCTCCCACTGTGAAAGCCAGAGAGGCAACTCTCAGGGCACTCTCACCAGAGACTGAAAAAGTGAATTCTAACTATATGGCACAAGGGATTAAAAAACCCTTTCCTAATCCTAGGTCCAAAAACAAGGAGGTCATTCCAATGACCCCCACTTCAACTCAAGCTAAAATGACTGACTCCCTGATAATCTACTTGAAGTGGGGAAAGTCCAACCAACTGATCAGAAATTAAATACTCCTGTCAGTACCCGGGCTGTAGAGCCTGGCCCTGTGTTGTTAGGCACTACATTTAAAACATTAAGTAATGTCTCTCACACAACAACCCTCAGAAAACCCACGTATCCAAGTGGAGGAGATTCACAAAACTGAATCCCCTGAAAACCAATTTACACAACTGGAGGAGGTTCAGAAAGATTTATAACTAAACCTTCCTGTTGTAAGCTAAACAAGAGCTAAACATTCATGTTCAGATAACTGAACAGAAACTAATCCTTTCTGTCAGTATACAGGCTGAAAACCCTGAGCATGGGCCTCATTACGAGCTTGTCGGGTTGCCGCCAAACTCGTAACACTGTTCTGCTGCCTGATATCCCAGTGCCACCAGGACACTACAAGTCCCGGCAGCCTGGGATATCAGGTGGTGGAAAGTGTAAATCCCCATTCCCGCGGAGTCCAATAGGACTCCGCGGGAATGGGGACACAGAAGCACTGGCACCGTTGCTAATGGTGCCTCTGTGAAAACCATGCCTGTAGGGGCCGGTGCCCCCAACAGGTCAGACCTGCCGGGAGCAAAGTCCCCTGCAGGCATAGTTGTAGTCTGGCGGCCCGGAGAGGGTTCTGGTATGCTGCTACTGGCAACCTTATTTCCAGACCACCAGGCTTTTAATGAGGCCCTATGTGTCATTAGACCATAACCTGAAAGCATAAGTTAGTTTTACACACAAATTAGACCTATTCTCAAAAGAGAGTAGGGCTCTCCCTGAAAATCCACTTGCACTAGTGGAGGAATTTCCGAAAACTGAACAAGAACTAAAAATGTATGTTCAAAAGGCTGAACAGAAATTAACAATTTCTATCAGTAAACAGACTGAAGAGCCTGGTCCTGTGCTAATAGACCATAACCTAAAAACATTAGGTATAGTCACTCAAACAAGTTAGACGCGTATAAAAATACCAGGACTCTCACGGAACCCCCCCAGAAGACCCACTTACACCAGTTGAGGTGGTTCAGCTAAATCACAAAGAGTTAGATCTTCCTGTCAATAACGAAAACTTTATTCTAGCAGAGAGATTAACCTCTGCTCCTTCATTGTATCAGAAAACAGGAAACCTGACATCCTCTGAAAACCGACATACTGTGGAGGTGGTTCATGTTAGGGAGAATTCTCTGTTAAGGCTGATTTCCCAAACCTAGTGAGTCCCCCAGCAGCTTTGCTGGATTTTTGGGGTTTATTTTTTTCTCCTGCTAAGAGTGAGTCTCTTTTTCTCCCACTCTTAGGCATGATTTTAGATATCCTTTGACTTTGTAATGTGTTTTATGGGCTATCGGGTCTTTTACTCCATAGGGTTTCATATGGTTTTTGGTAAGTGTGTTACACAACACCCTCAGTGCAGTAACACAGGGGTGTCATAGTGACCTCCAAACATAGACTCCATACCCTGGGACTGACTACTGTCTCCCAGGGCATGTAAAGTCACCATTGACTTTACTAGTCTTAAATTGTGAACAGAACCGGTACAAACCATCATATTGTGGAAGTACTGGTAGGGGTAATTAGATTGCCCCTGGGTCTGTTTTTCGAGGGGGCGCTGTGCAGTCCCCCCTCGTTGAGTTTCTGGCTTGTGGCAGTGGTTACCACGCAAAATATTCCATGGGAATATTTCCTATGGGATTTTCCCATTCATTTTAAACGCACCACTTTTTGGTGCAATGTTAAAGATACCGCCGGGCTATTTATTTAATATTCATCCCCCGTTTAGGTCTTTTTTGCCAAGACTCGGTTTTAAAATGTTGTTTGTGTTCGCCTCTGTAACTCCAACCCAATTCGAGCCCTTTGTTCCACTTTTTGGCAGGCTTCTGCACAGAAGCCTCCAAAAGTGGTGCCACACTGTCTGGGTCTACAGGATGTGTGGGAGGGGGGTTTAGGCACCCTGGACTGAGTTGCCTCTGCAACTCAAGTCGCACTCTTGTGTGATTGGCCCAGTGGTGAGCCACCCGGCTCACCACTTAGCATGTTTGAGTGACAGCTAGGACTGATGAATGGGGGTTTTCTGCATAAAAGCAGGGCTTTGGGGACTGGAACTTCAGAAGTCGCCACAGGACCAAAGAATCCGAAGAGGGAGAAGCTGAGCCGACCTGCAATGACGACACCACCGGTGGAGCCCTGCTGAACCGTCTCACCACTTCCCAACGACAGAGAAGATCTTCATCCCGGAGAGTCTTCTTCCTCTGAACTGGTGGGGATAACCAGTTCGCCCTCTTTTCGCCTTCCTGGATCGTCTTGTGGTTAAATCGCCTGTGCCAAGCACCCCGGCGGCCGGATAGCCACGCTTCACCACTACCGCGAATAAAAGGGTAGTACCCTTTAACCGGGAAACTCCACGGCTGGTTTCTTCCCTGGCAGTGCAACGACCTCCAGCTTTCCTCCACGTCGAGATCTCCTCTTCCCCTGGACGAAGCACCGACTTGCACCCGCTGCCAGGAACAACTGCCCCCGCTGGAGCTTTCTCACCATTTCAGGTACTGTGTCCCGCCTGGTTTCCCTTGCAACAGACTGTCCAAGGTGTCCCGTAAATCCTTGACTTTCTATCCTGGGGTGACTTGGGACCTCCTAACTAACTTTTCCTGACTTGATTCAACCCTTTTTGAACTCTTTGCAAAGACTCTTGAAAAGTACTATTCAACTGTATGATCTTGGACACATTCCGCCTTGCTCTCTCCAAGAGTGGGCCTGGCCTATGACGTTCTTGCTCCTCAGTGGACTCTGCCTTTTCTGACTTGCTCTGGTTCTCTTAAAGAGTTGGTATTGTGTATGTTTCTAAATCTGCCTTTTTCCATCCCTTTTTAACTAACTTATTGGAGTGCCATCTTAGGTTAAGCGCTCACCTCTGTCTGAAAATAAGTGGTGTTTTAACTGAGATTTGTTCAATAACTTATCAGGGATGTATATATATATTAATAGTGACTGTGTTTGAACTTGCTTGCCATATTAGTGTTAGTGTATTTTACAAAGTGTGTTTTTAAATAAATAATTATATACTTTTATACCCAAGCTCTAGTCAGTGTTTGCTTGTGCTACTGTATTTTGGTACCTGTCTTGTATACTCTATATACTGTCTAACTCTTCTTGAGAGAAGTCTGGCTGCTCAGCCACAGCTACCAGGTAAATCTGGGTGGTACAGAGTGCTACCAATTGGGTTTACTGCCAACACCTGTAGTCCTAAGCCTTTTGCAGTGGTCCCTAAGGCAACTGCACAGGTTTCTGCCTAACAGTTCAGATGAGGTGCTCCAGAGTGTTGACCAGAACTTAAGTGATCCTGTCAACCCTGCAATATGGTTTAAGCTATTTCATCAAAGGCATATATTAATGTATCTCCTTAATTGGATCAGAGTACCAAGAGAAAAACCTCTAGGCCTGAAAAACTCTCCAGCCTTTTCAAAAAGCGGACAGCTAAACTTAGCTCTTCCCCTAGCCCTCCTGTAAAACATCTTGTGACCCCACCTGTTCAAATAGGGAAAAATGGGTAGGATTTCTGTGAGGCCTGGGACACCTAAGTCTGGAGATCACTTAAAAAAATAGATGCAACTAAAGGTCCTACAGTAAAGGGAAACATCTCTATACAAGGCACATACAAATATATGGGGAAGTGAGAGCCTAAACCAAGCCTACCCACTATATATTCTAAAATGAGACCCGAGACCCAACCTGCTGCTGCCGGAGAGGCGGATAGGAATCATATGAAGTCTAGATGGTCCTGTTAAATAGCTTAGACTAGGTTCAGGAGAAGAAGCACCTCCTGAAGGTATGTTAAATCAGAACCCCTTCTATAAAAGAAAATCACAATTTCCCAAAGACTATTGTATGTTCTGTAGCTTGTTAAGGCTTAAACTAAAACGTATCAGTATAAAATAGAGTAGTCATAAAAAGATGTTGATAGACCCTACAGTTGGTTTAACCGATTACAACAAGCGATCCATCCAGGAATAGAGGAGATCCTCCTGTCCCCTAGTCTGGGGGTATGAGTGTGAGGTAGATTTTTAATTTCTATGCCAAATCTCCTCAACCTGTGAGAACCCAGCACTTTTTGCTGGACTCCTGGGTTTTTTGATCTGTCTCAAGAGTGAGTGGGAGCCTTGTTCCCACTCACTCATTCTTTTACTCTGTGTATGGGAAGCCCTGTTCATTAGTTTTGAACTTTATTTTATGGAGTCATGTGTTCCTCCATATTTTGTAAGGCATCTGTAGTTTACTTTTGTAGCACAGCATCTTTTGTGCAGTGCTACTGGGAGCCCTTTGGACATGTTTTCCCAAGGGTAGAGGGATACTTTGTATCCTTTCTACATCTTATATTGTGAGATCAGCACATCCCACCTTATATGGAGTGCTGAGGTGTTACGTAGTATCCCCTTTCTCACTGCTCCTGTAACATGTCTGCTACAGTGACAGGTATACCTGAATGGCTGGTGGACGTGCTCTACCGACTTTCGTGTTATTTTTACCCATGGGCTGTGTTCACAGCCTCGGTAATACACAGAAGGGTCACCATTGACCTCAAATGGTGGCTTCTTTCTTTTTTCGCCATTTCTTGTGTGACTGTTCTTTCTTAGTCCTTCTTCTGCCGTGTTAGGTGGGGGAGGTCCTGGTTTGACTTTTGTCTTCGGCGGGAATCCCTCGGGAAGCCCGCCAAGGCTCTAGAGTGTCAGTGAAGACCGGAATTTAGGGAGGAGTCCGAAATTCTGCAGCCCTTTGTCTTCTGGCATGCCTCCCTGGAACCAGTTCCAACTGGGAGTTTGAATGTAGCATGAGTGCTGATTGGCTGGGTTCCTGGATAAATTGCCTGGATCCTGAAGCTGAAGACAATTCGACCACTGGGACAGAAGAACCGAAGACCAGAGATGCCTGCAGCCCCTTTCAGTAACCGGTGAATCCTGCTGAATTGACTACTGCTGTCCTGACCCCGTTTCGAATCAACAGGGAAGCTCCAAAGAGGACAACTTCCTCCCACGGACTGGTGGGCATAATCAGTCCCAAGACGACCTGCAATTTGGGCAATCCCATGATGTGCTGCGAACTTCCTGGGCTGGAAACCGCCAATAACCTGGGACCTGCGACCATCCTGCGGTGCATCGTCTTCTGAAGAACGAATCTTCCTGAAACGTTGCTAAACTCTTGCAAGCGAGGCAAATAAACCGGACGAAAACCGTTCTTCAATGGTATCTCTGAAAAGGCACCAAACCCACAGATTCACCTTGGAGCACGGAGAATCAATTGCTGGAAGTCCCTGCTCACGACTGCTGCCATCAAATCTCATCCAGGGTCCCTCCTTTTGTTAACACGACCAAGCAACATGAGACCAGGTCTGCAGCTGCTACCATGTGAAGGCATCCAGTTTCATCTTCATCACTCTGAAGGTACTCTGGGACTTGAGGTAATACATACCTAAAGTCATTCTGTTGCTCCTGTGTGGCTAGAGGGGTAATTCGTGTGTTTGGGATTTCACCCACACACGTTCGCCCAGAACTAATGCTAGAAAGCATGCAAGGAGTCTTCTACGAAGTCCCTGAACCCTTTTACCAACAAGAAATGTAACTTAACTGCTCCAGAAGATTTCCACGGGAACTCTTGACTTTTCTACAGCTTGTGCCTGCCTTTTTTTATCCCCCTTCTGACCCTGAAAGAGACTCAGAACTAGAAAGGGAAAGACTCTTAAAGCCTAGGCTCTGAGTAACTTACCTTGTGTTGGTGTTGTTTCTATCATAAAGATCTGAAACAAAGAGTTATAAAGTTCGTGCTAACCTTTGTATTGCCATTCTAAAAAGTACATCTTACGTTTTTACTTACCTATGAATTGTGAAAATATTCTGAAAAGTAACTAACAAGTATTGTGCTGACTTGCTACATAATGTAGTATTATAACTGTATCATTCCTGAAACAGATTAGGATACACAGTTTACCTACAAAGTTACTACTTACCTCTGAATTACATAAGATCATTCTAAAAAAGTATTACGCCGTTATTACTTACCTCTGAATTGTTTCCACTATTCCAAAAAGTAATTAAAGGCTCTGTAAATGGTTTACCGGCTTGGATTGGTCTTGTACCTCCATGTCATTCCTGTAATGGAATAACTCCCAATGTTTACTAGAAGAGAGAGAGAGAGAGAGAGAGAGAGAGAGAGAGAGAGAGAGAGAGAGAGAGAGAGAGAGAGAGAGAGAGAGAGAGAGAGAGAGTGTGTGTGTGTGTGTGTGTATATATATATATATATATATATGATAAGCCATTATTTGCACATGTATGCTACAATTTCTTTGTACCTCCCTGCAGCCCTCTGTCCCTCCTATGATAATCCTGGCTGCTCTGCTACAATACCATTACCTTGAGTCGTACAGATTTACACTAAGGGTTGGAGATTCAGTGATGCCCAAGGATAGTCTTATAAAGTCCTTTGGGAGGACATTAAGAAAACTGTCCCAACAGTGGGCAAGGCCATACCTAAAGGTGTAACGGCTGTGGTCTTTGGTAGGGTCTCTGCTGCCTCGTCCGAGCACCATGGACCCTGAGGGCGCCAAGGCCGAAATCATTGAAGCCAGGGCCTTGGCAAAGATGTTAAACATCTTATACCATAAGGCCTCCCATTCCTCCGGCATAGAGGATTGGGTTGGGGAAAGGTAATTGTGTCGCCTTTTCCTCAGAGGAGTCCTGGAGCAGTGACTTCTCTTCTTCGCAGAAGAAGAAGAATGATGAATGCAGGGACCACGTGACCACATGAGATGCTTCTTGGTTTTGTCCTTGCCGCTTTGCGGACCAGGTGAACAGTCTCTGGTTTGTTGCTATGCACCCGGCAATCCTTGAAGAAGCCTGTCTAACATCTTTTTCATTGTGGAAAAAGGTGAAGAGTTTCGTAGCCGCTCCCGAGGCACCTTAGGGTGCATATTATAAGTTACTCTTCGTAGTGACTAACGTCCATAGTCCCCTTTCCTGCATTCTGCATGGGGGTCCCTCGCGAGGGACGGAACCTTTTTCACCTGAAAAAATCTTCCCCTCTAAATTTAGAGATGTGTGGAGGCGTGGCCCTGGGAGCATGCACTGCCCTGACTCCGCCCTCCGGCGCCACACCTCAGTCCCCAACTGGCCAGCAGTCAACAGACACCATCAAAAACTGTGAGTGTGGCATGGGTGGCGAGTGGAGCAATTACTCTACTCCAGAAAACCCCTGCCACTCCATCTTACCTTCCAATAACATAGACTACCATAGACTTGCACCAGGCATACTCAGAGAGATTTGTGACCGCCAGACTGAACCTAATCATGACGGGACTGTAGAAGTTGCCGTGCATTACATACTAACATACTTGTCAAGGTCAACAAGCCCTGCACTTAGATAAAACTTAAATGTTAGCATGTACCACACTTAGAATTGTGCACATTAGCCTGCGTCACATCTAGATAGGTTTTTGATTGAATGATAACCTAGCATGTGTCGGATCTAGATAGAAATGTGAATGTTAGCATGTGCCACACTTAGATGGAATTCTTAACCCCGAGTAGACTTATTGTTTATCAAGTTTCATTTCAAATGTTTCTCCTTTTCTTTCTGTATTTGAATTTATTCACAATATCTGTTAACATATGTAACCATTGGGTTAGATCGTTTGGACATACAGACATAGACCTGTTATGAATAAGTCAATAGCAGGTTATTTGAATTAAGAAGATTGATGCATGTCAAAATATTTTATGTGAATATTTCAAAATATCCTCAAATGCTACCTATTGGTGGTGTTTATCATATTTTCAATATGTTGAGTCTAGGCTGAATTATGAGCTTGGGAAGATTGTTTCTTCATTCAAATAAATGTTTTGTATCTTTTTCAACAAGTTTTATAATAAATTGTGATACAGATTTAGTTTATAATATTAAATTGTATGTGCTTTTTTATATGCGACTTTATACAGTATTTTGTTTTGTTGGTGTAAGTGACCAACAAAGAATGGTGTTCTAAATAATCAAGTTTAGAACTGGTATCGGATACCTATTTAGGGAGATGATCGGAGGGTTTTACCCTCTTAGAGAGACACTTTACAGTTGATTGGTTGGACTAGTATACCTTGAACGTCATTCCTGTGGGAACACACTTCTGAATGTTCATGTTATCAATTTCCCAGTTCCACACAGAGTAGGGAATTCCCCTTAATTGATTAAGGAATTCTTAACGTAGCCTGCGCCGGATCTAGATAGAAATGTGAATGTTAGCATATGCCACACTTATACGGAATTCTTAATCTAGCCTGCGTCGGATCTGGATGGAAGTATGTGCGTTAGCATGTGCCACACTTAGATGCCATCCTCAACTTCAGCCTGCACCGCACCTACATAGAAATGTGTTAGCATGTGCCACTTAGACAGAATTCTTAATCTAGCCTGCGTCGGATCTAGATAGAAATGTGTGTGTTAGCATGTGCCAAGACAGCAATGCCAACCAACCAATCCACTAACAATTTCATCCCTCTGCATACACCTCTCAAACTCTAACCAAACACAACCAAAACCCTCAAACGCAGCAATCCGCACAAACTTCACTACACTGCAACAACAAAACAAACCACACATAGACTTGCACAACAGCACACAACAACTACTGGCCGTATAACACCCCAAGCCCAGCCAACGGACCCACCGGGCTGAGGTTGCCATCAGCACATCACTGCTCTCATGCACTTTTTCCAGCTTTTTCCCACTAACTCACCTCCCTTCTCCCTTTTCAGAGCCGCCAGAGCGCCAGAGGGCCACTCCGGTGGTGATAGTGCACGGTACAAATATCCTTTAACATTAACATGTATATGTTGTTGAGGAAATGTATGCTGAGACAGCTGTATCTTATCTTCCCAGACCAGAGGGGGTTGTGAGATCAAACAATAGAATGGAAAAAGTAATAGAGTAAGTCAGAACGTTTTATATTTGAAAACAAAGACGTTTATAACGAAACTTACAATGACATTAAGTACTAGGTACCAGGGTATATAAAAAGCACAAACCATTGTTCACAGTGGGATGTACAGATCCAATGATTTATTTTCTCAAAATCTTTTTATTAATTAGATACAGCACAACAACATTTGCAATACATCCTACAACACACAAACCCACTAGTTAGTTCTCACACAAAAATAAGAAGAGAATAAATAACCCATTCCTGAAGCCCCAGAAAATGAACAATTGAAAGAGTAATTAGGGCACCCCAAAGTATTCCCAGTGCAAGGAGAAAGAGCATATATCCCCCCCAAAACCCCAGCCTTCACCACATTACTATGAAAGCAGGCCTTCATCAGACACAACATGGAATCGCATCACAGCAGGCTATAATAGGAGAAGCCACAGTCTCGAAAGACCCCATTTAGATGTTGTCATTGCTAAGAAGTCATTGGCTCACACAGGATCCCTGAATGCATAGTTATTGTTTTTTTAAAAATCACCACTAGCTTTGCTTGACTGCACAAAAGTGCATACTCCCCTGCAGACACCCTCTCCCTATCAGTCAATTGCCACCGTCACCCCATTCAAGTCTAGAAACAAACCTTCCAAAGACAGGAACCGGACCCTCGCAATCAATGTACCCCCAAGTAAGGAATCCACAACTTGCTGTCCCTTCGTGATGGAAGCTGGAAAGCTTGTTTAACTATAAGACGACCCACAGCAGCTGAGGTCCTTAGCTCTGAGCCTAGCATTGTTTGCAATGCATCCCTCAGTTTTCTATGAGGTACAGTTGCTGACCCCAATAATTCTCACCTTCGTTACCCTGTGGACATTGTTAGTGTTCTCAGCTTTGTCCTGCCACAGGGATTCGGTGTCCACCTTAGAAGTTGTCAAATCTACCAATTCTACTGTCAGCAGTAGCTAATATACCATGCATTCTGAACAGACCCAAGGCAGGCATCCGCTGCTTGGGCCCCCTCTCATTACTGCTCAGTTGGCCCTCCATAGTCTCCAGTCGAGCTTCCACTGGCATGACAGACCGCTCCACTTTATGTATGGAGCATGGAAATTCCTGATAACATTCCTGGATTCCCCTTGTCGTGTCCATGTTGCAAGATGAGGGTTGATCTAAACCTTACCTAAAGCTCTGTGTGGAGTAAGAGCCTGGCATATACAAGGCACTTATATCTTTTCTATTCCGCTTGGCCAATTTTAGTGCAGAAATGTGTTATTTTGGCTTCAGAAGAACTAGTTACTCTTACCTTGTAACGTTCTTTCGATGGGATGTTCCTCCGACGTATTCCTTATCTTAGATAGAAATCCTTCAGCTTTGCTGGCCTCGGAAAATTTTTTCGCCAGAGGGCGCTGCGCGTCGATGAACGCCGAGTCGATGACCCTCGACGGCCTCCGTGCCGACGTCGACGTCATCCTGCCTATAAAGGCCGCGCGCAGCGTCCGTTGCTCAGTTCCGTTTTGTAGTCCCCAGTAATGTTTTTGGATTAGACTAATCACCTTGAAGGAGCATAGGCTGCAAACCCACAGGAAGTCATACTGCGGGGATGGATGGGAGGGTCGATAAGGAATACGTCGGAGGAACATCCCATCGAAAGAACGTTACAAGGTAAGAGTAACTAGTTCTTCGAAGGGATTGTGTCCTCCGACGTATTCCTTATCTTAGATAGACTCCCATAGCAGTGGTATTGTGACTGGAGGCGGGAGTAATAAAAGTTATGTTACCCTTCCAGAATGGACAGAGTGTAACACAGCCTTGCCGAATCTAGTTTCTTGACTAGAGGAGGAATCCAGGCTATAGAATTTGGTAAATGTATGTGCGGACGACCATGTGGCAGCCGCACATATATCTCGAATTGGCACCCCTCTTTGAAGGGCTGAGGATGTTGCGATACCCCTGGTAGAATGAGCCCTTAGATTTTGAGGAGGCTCCTTTCCTGCCAATTTGTAGCACTCCAGAATGGCTAAAATAATCCATCTGGAGATGGTTTGTTTTGTTATTGGAAGGCCCAACTTATGTCCTGCATAACCTACAAAGAGTTGGTCTGCTTGTCTGATCTTAGCCAATCTGCTGATATAAAAGCTCAAGGCTCGCTTAGGGTCCAGCCTGTGCAGTCTCTCTTCCTCCTTCCCCGGATGAGGAGGAGGGTAGAAAGAAGGTAATATAATCTTCTGAGTGATGTGAAACTCCGAGACTACCTTCGGGAGGAAGTTAGGCTTCACCTGAAGAACAACTTTGTCCTTGTAAAAGATTGTATGTGGAGGTTTACACGATAAGGCTTGCAACTCGCTAACCCTTCTAGCAGATGTCAATGCTATTAGCAAAACAGTTTTGAGGGTGAGAAGCTTCAATGAACAAGAGTGTAGTGGTTCAAAAGGGGCACCCTTTAGGAAGTTTAAAATTAGGTTTAAATCCCATAAGGGAACTTGAAAAGGTTTCGGGGGATAAACATTAGTTAATCCTTTTAGGTATTGTATTACCAATGGAATTTTGAAGTATGAAGGCTCCTCTGCAGTGCGCTTAAAGATTGATAGCGCTGCGAGATAGCCCTTAATTGTGCCAACCTGTAGGCCTGAATTAGCCAGGTAAAGTAAGAATGACAACACCATAGGTGTACCACAAGAAAAGGGTTCAATATTCTTTTCTCTGCACCAGCTGCAAAATTTGTTCCAACGGCAGCGGTATAGAGTTTTAGTTGCCGGCCTTCTGGCCGAAAGCAACACCTCCATAACATCATCCGGAAGGTCCCAATCCTTGTACCTCAACCTTTCAGACACCAAGCGTGAAGGTTGAGGGTCTTGATGGCTGGATGGAGAACCTGACCTTCCTTCTGCGAGAGAAGATCCTCTCTGTATGGCAGTCGAATTGGAGGGCAGATGGACATGTCTAGAAGGTCCGGGTACCACGTTCTCCTGGCCCAATCCGGGGCAATTAGGATCATGGTCTTCCGAAACCTTCTCAACCTCCTGATCATTTGAGGAATGACAGGGACCGGAGGGAACGCGTACAGAAGTGGGAACTCCCAGTCCACTACGAACGCATCTCCTAGAGCTCCTCTCGGGGGAAATTCCCTTGAGCAAAATCTGTCGCACTTCCTGTTGATACTGGTGGCGAACAGATCCACTTGAGGGGTTCCCCAAAGGGCGAAGATCTCTTGAAGGACTTCCTGAGCTATCTCCCACTCGTGAGAGACTGTGCTCTGCCTGCTCAGAGCGTCCGCTGTCAAGTTCTTCTCTCCGGCTAGGTGAATTGCCGATAGAGAGATTCCTTCCTGAATTGCCCAAAACCAGAGCTGCATCGCCTCTCTGCACAGTGGTAGTGAGCCTACGCCTCCTCTTTTGTTGAGGTAGTGCATGGCCACTGTATTGTCCGTCATTATTAGGACGTTTCTTCCCCGTACAGACGGCAGAAAAGCCTTCAGCGCTAGTCTGATGGCTCTCAGCTCCAACAGGTTGATATGTAGTCTGGACTCCGATGGAGACCAACGACCGCTGATGGTCAAGTCGTTGGCGTGAGCTCCCCACCCCGTGAGTGAGGCATCCGTGACTACTGTTATCTCCGGCCATGGTTGCCAAAACATTTCTCCTTTCAGGATGTTCTCCCGACAGGCCCACCACTGAAGGTCTCGGGCTACTTTGACCGGGATCCGAAGGAGATCTGTCATCCTTCCTGAGAACTGTGACCACTGAGTTCTCAGTGCCCACTGGAGGGATCTCATTCTCAGGCGAGCCTCCGGCACGAGGAATATGCAGGATGCCATGAGGCCTAGCAACCTCAGAAAGTCGTAGGCTGGGAGATATTGGGCATTCTGAAATCTGATGACCATCTGCAGAATATCTCGAGCCCTCACCTCTGGTGGCAAGGCTCTTCCCAGGGAAGTGTCCAGGACTGCTCCAATGAATTGGAGTCTCTGTGATGGTATCATCTGTGACTTCTTTAAATTGAGGGAGAAGCCCAGCTTGTGAAGGAAGTGGCAAACATAATCTAGTTGTCTCTGAGCCTGTTCCGAAGATACAGCTCTGATCAACCAATCGTCTAGGTAAGGGTAGACGTGAATCCCTTCCCTCCTTAGACTTGCAGCCACAACCGACATTAGCTTGGTAAAGACCCTCGGGGCGGAGGTTAGCCCAAATGGCAGAACTCGAAATTGATAATGAGAGCTGCCAATTGCGAACCTCAGGTATCTCCTGTGCCTGGGATGGATCGGCACATGGAAATAAGCGTCCTGGAGGTCTAGAGATACCAACCAGTCCTGAAGCTGGAGGGCCTGAAGGATCTGAGAGAGAGTCACCATCTTGAACTTGTCCTTTCGGAGGAATTTGTTCAATTCCCGTAAGTCTAAGATGGGTCTCAGTCCTCCGTCCTTCTTCGGTATTATGAAGTAGGGGGAGTACCAACCCTTGTTCCTTTCCGCTACAGGTACCAGTTCTATGGCACCTTTCTCTAGCAGGTCTAAAACCTCCTGCAAGAGGAGCGGATCTGGAAGCTTCAAAGGGTTGTTCCCCGGTGGATGACTCTGAGGGATATGTAGGAAGGGCAGGCAGTAACCTTGGGCCACTGTCTCCAGAGCCCAAGCATCTGACGTAATAGCCTGCCATTCCGTCAGATGGTGAGTTAACCTGCCCCCTACTGGTGTTCTGTGAGGGGAGACCTCAGAGTGGTTTTGAAGCGGCTGATGCAGTTGCCGAAGGTAAAGTGGCTCCTGCTCCTGCGGGTGCGGCTTTCTTTCCCCTACCCCGTCCACCACGGGTAAATCTTCCTTGGCCTCTTTGAGCCGGTCGTCCTCTGCCCTTTCCATATGAGGAATAGTAACGAAAGGACCGTCCTCTCCACGATGATCCCGAAGGACGAAAGGTATTCTGACGGATAGCAGCTCCCAATGACTTGGCTGCTGCCTTGGACGTTTGCAGTTTCTCCAAACTGTCATCCGCCTTCTTTCCAAAGAGGGTAGAACCGTCAAAGGGCATATTCAAAAGCCTGGTCTGCACGTCAGAGGCAAAACCAGACTTCCTCAACCACGCATGCCTGCGGATTGTGGTACTTGCCGCCATGGCCCTGCTGATACTGTCAGCAGAATCTAGGCCAGTTTGTAGGGTCTCGCACATCGCATCTTTACCATCCCTGATGATGTTTAAAAATGCGTCCCTTTCCTCTCCTTCTTGGAGGCAGTCAGCCGCTGATGAAGCGCACTCCCAAAGGGTGTGGCTGAACCTAGCGAGCGTACAGGTCGCGTTAATAGACTTTAACGCCATGCTACAGGCAGAAAAAACCTTCTTAGCCATGGCATCATACTTTTTGTCATCCCTATCCTGCGGAGCAGTGGGGTATGCAGATGTGCTGCCTGATGAGGTTGCAGCCTGTACAACTAAGCTCTCAGGAGTAGGGTGTTTTGACAAATATTCAGGGTCAGAACTAGCCACCCTGTATTTTGTTGACAGTTTTTTATTTACTGCCGGGATAATTTCCGGCGTTTCCCAGTTTGTCAAAATCCTTCTCTGTAGAGCAGAGTGAAATGGAACCACAGGATCCTCCTGTGGGCCCTTGTCCAGTATGTCAGTGAGGTCATCCTGCTGAAAGGCAGGAGAAGGTGCAGACCAACCCATAAATTCTATGATTCTAGACATCAGAGCTCTATATGGAGTCTCCGCATGTTCTCCTGGGTCTGGTTTGATAAATTCTGCTTCAGGAGAAGTGTCCAAGCCACTAGCTTCCTGAAGTGCATCCTGAAGATTTTTTAATCCTCTTTCCTCAGAGGCGAAAGTCTCTGGCTCTGGTGATGTGGTCCTCTGTAAATCAATATCTTGGTCTGAATCCTCCCTTTCCTCAAAAATCGAGGTTAAAGGGGGATACTTTGGATTTTGGAATGGTATAAACCCCATTTCCAATGCAGAAGGAGCCATCATCACAGGCCTTGAAAACGTCGATGTCGTCGACACCGACGTGAAAGTACTCGAAGGCGCCGTGAAAAGCGTCGAGAAATGTGTACTAGGCCTCGAGGAACTCGAAAGGATCGGAGTCCTGCTCGAGAACGACGTCGACGTTCTCGGCGTCGAGTCGGAGGTCTTTTGTCTAACCGTTGGCTGTGGAGTAGCCGTGGTTCTTTCCTTCACCGGCGTCGATATCGGCGTCGACGTCGGCGTCGACTCGATCGACTGATGCGCCGATGAATCCTTCGACAACGGCGTCGATGGCGCCGACCTCTGTTTCGAAGGAGTTTTCGACGATGGCGTCGATGATGCTTTATCTCCCGATGGCTCGAGGCGCTTTCGGGTTGACTTTTCCGCCGGGTACTGCGACTCGCGGCGTTTAGATTTTTTGGGTTTTTTACCCGGGGTATCACCCTCAGCTGTCTTCGAGGGGGACGAGGCCGCTTTCTCGAAGACGCTTAGCATCTTTTTCCTGAATTCCTCCCACTCAGCTTGCGAGCTGCGTTTTGTGGGGCAATGAACTCTCTCAGGAGAACTCGACGAAGATGACGAAGGGGATCTCCTACGTCTCTTCTTCGAGTGTCTTGATGTCGACGAGTGGTGGGAGCCACTTCGTGATCTAGATCGAGAGTGTTTTTTATGGTGAGGAGACGAACGTCTCGACTCTACCGAAGAAGCTTTCGAGGAAGTTAAAGTTGACCTACCTCTCTCGAGCTTCCCCCTACGCTCCTTCAAGGCTTTCGCCGTCATGGAAAGGCATTCCTCACACTCCGAACTCTGGTGCGTGATTCCCAGACACCACAAACAGACCCTGTGAGGGTCCGTCAACGACATTTTCTTCCCGCAGTCTCGGCACTTTTTGAAACCGGACCGAGGGGTCGTCGGGTCGGAGGAGGATGCCATCGATATCGAGGTTAAATATTATATACGTTATCTGACGAGAACTGAGCAACGGTGTTCCGAGGCACAACGAAGCGCGGAAAAACGGAACTAAGCAACGGACGCTGCGCGCGGCCTTTATAGGCAGGATGACGTCGACGTCGGCACGGAGGCCGTCGAGGGTCATCGACTCGGCGTTCATCGACGCGCAGCGCCCTCTGGCGAAAAAATTTTCCGAGGCCAGCAAAGCTGAAGGATTTCTATCTAAGATAAGGAATACGTCGGAGGACACAATCCCTTCGAAAGTATGTTTTGGAACCCTTGCTCTTTGATTTTTTCCCCATTGGTTTTTAGGATTTTTGGTGAAGTACCCCTGCTACTAACTAAAACCCAATGTCAAAGGTGTTTGTTAAGCCCCTCATTTAGGATGTAGGATGACGTTCTCCCTCTACACTGGTTTTAGGGAGTAGTCTGGTGGCAGCTATAATTTAGCGATTTCCCCCATTAGCAACCCAATGTACCTTTTTGGAAGCCATTGCAGTGATAATTTATTTTAGTCCAGCTCTCTGCCATTTTGTTTTTGTGCCATTCATTTAACTAGGGAAACCATGAGGCAAGCCTAAAATAGCTGTTGTGCAAACTGGGCTCAATTTGATCCCTGCCTTCACTCTCCATTGTGGGTTGGGTTGGTTTAGACGGTCCCTGGCCCTAGACGTGCCAATAGACATCCTGTGTGGGAGGACCTGAGTGTTTGCCAGTTTGTTTTTGGGGTCAAGGTGCTCCTGTATGTGATTGTAGAGCTTGCTTAAGTCCACGCATGGATGCTTGTGTATGTCTAGGCCCTAGGGGAATCTCTAACTTTGCCTCAGTTCTGCTGGATTCTTCCTATGGTTCTGGTGAACTCTGGAGGTTTGCTTACCTGCTGGAGGACTTTTAGCCCGGAAGGTGCTGCTGCAATTTTGGGACCAAGTTGGGCCATACTGACTGGGCTTGGATCCTTTACCTTTAGCTCAGTTTTGTTTTTTTCACTGCCAAACGTCTTTTCTGGGCTATCTTCTATTTCCCAGGTCCTTCTCACTGGCTGGGCTGGAATCTCTATACCAGAGCCATCTTTCTGCCACTTTCCCATTTTGCGCCATTGGTTGTGCGCTTTGGGGTATGAAGCTGTCTTCACCCAGAAGGGTCATGAGACACTACTCCCCTTCCTCTGCTGTTCGTTTGGGCCACTCCGGGTCGTCTCACCATTATTTTTCCCATGGGTCCCTTTCCTGCTAGCTACCTGTCCAGTCTTGTTCCCCTTTGGGCTCAACTCGGCTCCCAGGGTCTTTACCAGACTCATGAATGACCCTACTCCGGGCTCAGGGCCTCCATATATATACATTTCAAGAAGCAGTTCACCACGCCTCCCATGCACTGATGAACACGCTACACGACTTAGTCTTTTCACTCTATCTCAAGAAGTCACAACTGCAACCCACACAGTCGTTGACCTTCCTGGGCCTCATCTGGGACACGCGCTCCGAGAGGGTCTTCCCCTCGGAAGACAAGATCGTGGTCATCAGGAGGGCCACGCCCCACTTTCTCAGCCGGGGCGCTACCTCTGTGTGGTGGTACCAGCATCTGCTGGGCCTTTTTGTAGCAGTACTGTTGGCCGTCCCCCACACAAGACTCATGATGAGGAGGATTCAGCTGCACTTTGCAGCATCGTGGAACCAGGGGAGGGCTCTCAGGCCGAAATTATCAAGATCTCCATCTCTCTCCACTCGGACCTCACGTTGTGGTCCAGGGCCTGCAACCTGCGGACGGGCAAGCCCTTCCGGCCCCCGTCCCTCAGGTGACGATTACCTCAGACTCCTCCCTAGAGGGCTGGGGAGCCACCCTGGAGGAACTCTCGGTCAACGGCACGTGGACCCGTCAAGAACAAGAATACCACATCAATTGGCTGGAACTGAACGCCATCTGGTTAGCGCTCAGAGCCTTCCTCCCACGTCTCAAGGGAAGTGTTGTCCTCATCCAGACAGACAACTCGACAAGTATGTACTACTACATCAACAAGCAGGGGGGACCAGGTTCCCTGCCCTGTGCAGATTTGCGATCAGCATGTGGGAATGGGCCTTGGGAACAACATCTACCTCACAGCAGTGCACCTTCCGGGGGAATCCAACCTGGAAGCGGACAGGCTCAGCAGGTTGGGAGTGGACAACTACGAGTGGCAGCTGAACGACCTTGTTGCACAAGAGATCTTCCACTGTTGGGGCTTACCTCAGGTGGATCTCTTTGCCACCAGGCAAAACAAGAAGTGCCCCCAGTTCGCCTCCTAGCAGGGGCAGGGCCTAGGCTCCCTGGGCGATGCCTTGTGGATCCAGTGGAACGGCATGTCAGCATACACCTTCCCACCCACTCCACTGATTCACAGAGTACTTTGCAACTTCAAGGAGTCTCGCCAGCTCAACCACATTCTGATAGCTCCGTGGTGGCCAGCCAGGCCATGGTTCTCGGAGCTGCTCAGCCTCTCGCCGGTCCCTCCAATCCACCTCCCGGCAGGCCTAGCACATCTTCTGACACAGCAGGGGGGCAGGGTCATCCACCCGGCGCCCATAAGTTGGCCCTCACAGCGTGGTTCCTGAGCAAGTGACGCTCAGCCACCTCAACCTATCTCAAGCCAATCTGGAGATCATACAAGGGGCTAGGAGCAAGGCTACCAGAGCCCAGTATAAAAGTAAATGGACCAGGTTCTGCCACTGGGCTCACTCCAAGGACATCGACCCGCTGGCTTGCTCATTGGATGACGTGCTGTCATTCTCAGCTCACCTTGCCAACTCAGGTGTGCAGGTGGACACCTGCCGCACATACCTCTCAGCCATTGGGGCCTACAGGAACTCGGAGGAAGGGGTCTTCTCCTCCTCCAACCCGATCGTCAGGAGACATCTGGCCGGGCTCGCTAGGCTCTACCCGCTCATCAGGAAGCCACACCCCGTGTGGTATTTGAATCTGGTCTTGGGCGCCCTCGCGCACATCCTTTTGAGCCAAAGTTGTCTGCGGTCATCAGGCTGGTCACCATCAAGACGCCCATGCTAGTCGGCCTCACATAGGCGCGCAGGGTCAGCGAGACCCAGGCCCCAGTCGCCTCAGAGCCGTACACCACCTTTCACAAGGACAAGGTGGTCCTGCGGACCCATCCGGCATTTTTACCTAAGGTGCCATCAGCTTTTCACTTAAACGAGGAGATCGGCCTTCCTACATTCTTTGCGGACCCGAAGGACGAGTCGCAGAGAGTTCTGCACTGCCTGGATGTCAGGCGTGCCCTGAAATTCTACCTAGACAGGACCAAGGGCTTCCACAAGTCAGACGCCAGGCCGGGCTATCAGGCCTCCAAAGCCTCCATCTCCCGCTGGATGGTCTCGGCCATCAAGGAAGCGTACGAGGGCCAGCATAGACCCCTTCCGGCGTACATGCATGCTCACGCGGTCAGGGCCAAGGCAACGTCCATCGCCATTCAGCGCCATTTCCCCTGGCAGGTCATAAGCAGGGCGGCCACATGGGCCACTCCCTCGGCTTTCAGCAAGCATTACTGTTTGGATGCCGGCTCCAGAGCAGATGCAGGCTTTCGGACTTTCGGACAGGCGGTCATCCGGAACCTGTTTGCTTAAGGAGGGTCTCCTCTCCACCCGGGGGCTGCATTCAGTTGTAATCGCCCATGCAGTATGAAGGAAAGGGGACGGGACGTAAGAGTAATTATAAGTTACTCACTGTAGTGACTAACGTACTCTTGGTCCATAATATCCTTTCCTCCATACGTCCCACCACCCCCCCCCTAATAATCTGGTGTCATTAGGCAATGGTATATCTATTGTCTATTGACTGCTATGCCAAACCATACTGTACACAGTTAAAGCAGGGGTTTTTAATCCATGGGAAAAGATAGCTCTGGTATCAAAAAGATCCACACGACAAGTGAGGAGAGAAAGCTCTCAAAAGGCAGAGCAGGGAGGCCAGCCAGGGAGAGAGAAGGTGCAAGTGGGAGAAAGTGCAAGAAAAAGTGAGAGAGAAAAAAAGAGAATAGAGGGACATGGGGTGAGAAGGAAATAGAATAGAGGAAGAAGATGCAAGAGTATAGAGAGGGAGAGCGAGAGAGACAGAGAAAGAGAGAAAGAGAAGAGAAAGAATCAAAGATGGTCTCACCACTACAAGGATACTGCCAGAGCTGAGAAGCTGTAATTCGTGCAAAGTTACCTTGTTCCGGCTCTCAGATAATGGTTCTGGGTCCTGTTTCATGGTATCTATGAGGGATGCAGGATCAGGCTCCTCCTTCACAGTATCTAGAGAGACAACAAGCATATGATGCGGCTTCCAAGAATGGCCAGACAGAAAAAACATCAAATGAATGTTTAGTCCCCACATATACCTAAAAGCTCCCTTTTTGGCACAGCTGCCAGCTCTGTCAAATCTTCTCTCACTGGTGGGAACTCCGGCTCCTGGGACGAATGGTCAGGGGAGGACTAGAAGAAAGAGAAGGGTTACCCAAGAAAAACCTCAAACTTGCCACAGAATTCAATTTGCCCAATACACTATCTCTGTTCATCCAGCACTAAGCATCTCCCATCACAGCACGGTTAAAGCACACTGCCAAAAAATCCTTCCCATCCTAACAATACACACCTAAAAAAGCTACAGCATGCTTAACATCTAGTCAATAGAGGGAGGAGGAGAGATGGAACTTCTCAGGGGTTGCAAGCTCGGCAGATTTTGGAGCGGGGATACTCAAATGAGCATGACCTTTAACCAACATTGTTCCAGAGGTGAGCAAGGACTCAAAAGGGGAGGCAGTGCTTTATAACTAGGTACTGGTGAATTTTGAAAGTCGTTGTGTGGAAATAGTTTTCCTGAATGAGAATGATCAAACCCATTGTGCAAGTTCAAACTCACACAGAGGAACTTGGGGCGGTCTTCAAGTCGGAAGTCGCTGCTGCAGTAAAACTGCCAGTAATTCCGTTACCGCCACAAAAGTAGTTGCAACGGAATTACTAACAAAAGATTATTGCAACATTGTACTCGTAATGAGACCCTTTGTGGTGCTTTTTCTTTTTGTCTGGCAATATTTTCAATGTGCCTAGTAGAGCCTAGTGGCAGTGAGCCATGTTTTACAACGTTTCCAGTGAAATGCCAGGCACTATCTTTTTTACCGCCATAATGCTATTTTCGGGACCATCAACTCAAAATGGTTACTGATCGCATTTTAAGAACTGTACTTTGGCCATCTTACTTTTTAGACAACTTGTTTCCCCCTTAGACTCGAAAACCCCAAATAAGCGCATGCACTTTTGCAGTATCCAGCCGTGGATGTCCAGTCACTGCTTTGTTTGACTGGAACTGGTTGAAACTCGGAGTGTCACTCTTTGGTTCCATTCCACATTCCTCCCAAGGGATATTTGTTGCTTGGGAGATGTCAGGTAGCTGGCTGTAAATGAGTGTACACTGTAGTGATTCTGAGAAGTGAAGACTACAGAGAGTTGGGTGAATTGTTTTTGTATCTTTATTAGGATTTGCAATACAAGGTTTTGTGTTGGATGAACGACTATCGGTATTGGGGAATATTCTACAAACAATAGGAAAACCCTCGATAAATTAGTGTCAAGTATGGGATAACTCCAAACAGGTGACCCCTGCACATGAGGGAGACAAACTCCATAAACATAAAAGTCTTGCACCTATTCTTAGAAGTCTATGTCCCTCCAGGGTCGCTCTGTTGAAGGATGTCCTGTTCTAAAAAATAAAGTCCAAAGGGGATGTCCAACAGAGAGAGCAAACCTATTCTTTGTAAGTCCTTTAGCCCCCAAGGTAATATTGACTTGGTCCTCGAAACACGAACAATGAACAACTGGTCTGTAAGTTTTTGCCCGCTCCGGACCTGTGCGTAAAAAGTGGGTGGGGCTCAGGCTGGCTACTTCTGACCTTCAGCAACTACAACACGCTTTTGGCAGAGGAGACAGGGCCAGATTGGCCATAGAGAGAAGACCAATGGCAGGTAGGAAGGGGGAAAAGCAGCAATAGGAAGTAGGAAGAGTGGTTTGTTCAGGTGAGGTCAAAGGTGGAGGACGCCTAAGAGATCAGCATGAGCGTGGAAGGAGCAGTGGAATGTGGAGGAGATTTCTGATGAAGTTGAGGTATTGTCTAGAGAGTGAACGCGGTACTGCTGTGTGAGTGCGTGTTTGTGTGGGAAGTGTGGTTAGAAAGGTTATTGTAAGAAGTGACTTTGAAGTGGATGGTTCTAAGTGAGAGGAGGGTGTTTGAGTAGATGGCACAGTAGTGGTAGTAGTGTGGCGATAGGAGTAATAGTAAGAAGAAGGGAATAGTAGTGTCAAGGAGGAAGAAGCAGTGTGGAGGAGGGAGAAGCAGTGTGGCATAGGGAGTAGTGTGAAGGAGGGAACAATAGTGTGAAGGCAGGAATAGTAGTATGGGGGAGGGAGTAGTAGTGAGGAGGAAGTAGTAGTAGTGTGGAGGAAGGAGGAGTAACATGAAAGGTTGGAGGTGAGGCCTAGAAGAAGTGATAGACATTGGCGAGACAGTAAAGCAGAGAGAGGGGAGAAGCAAGATGGGTGTATTTAGAGGAAGAAAGTAGTGGTAAGTACAGAGAAAGGAGAAAAGGAGTGGGAAGTGTGAGCCTGATAGACTCAAGAGTGAATCAAGCAGGGTATCTGCAAAGCACTTCCCCATCCCTTGTAGAACCCTAATCTCTGGATCGATTAGGGACAGTCTTAGGAAGGACTTCCCAGCTATCTATTGAACCATCTTCAAAATATAAAAAATGCAGCAGTAAGGCTGATCTGTAAAATAGCAAATATATCCTCTGTTTCGTCTGCTAGATGTTCGCTGCACTAGCTGCCTATTTCCCAGCACATTTCTTTTAAGATCTTATGCATTGTTTTCAAGTGCATTTGTGGCTTGTCCCCTAAGTATTCATGTTCCAGATTTAAGGCTTGTATGACCTCACGCTCTGTCCGGTCTACTAATCAAAACCTGTTATTTATTCCCCGAGTCCGCTGCTAGTTCAGAGGTGACACATCTTTCTGTTCTCGGCCCTCGCCGCTCAAATATTCTCCTATTACAACTTCATTCTTCAAATTCCTTGACTACTTTCCGTAAAAACTAAAGACCTATCTCTTTCTATAATCCAATTTGGCATATCTCAGGACCACAGACAATGAGGATTTTTGCTTTTTTATTTTTAATCTCGCCATCTGCGCTCAGATGCAGACAATTTCTGCCCAGTACTTTGTGTTCTGCACAGTACAAGTAAAAATAGAAATAGCAAATCCCAGAGGAAGCTTAGTTAGAAAAGGCACCTTGACATTAGGTCACCCCATGGAATATAAAGTTGAGATTAGACAGTATGAATTAACATTTTCTATCCACTAACCCAGGGCTGGGGATGTATGGATTACGGAGGAGGGTCAGTTGAAGATGAGAGAGAGAATGCCTTAAGGCGCACAAAAATGTCATTAAAAACTCTTGAATCACCTGCAAGCCTTGGAGCGATGTTTGTGCCTTGAGAGTATCCACTATGAATCCCTATCGTCCTGTTTCCATTGTGTCTTAACACTGTAGTGCATGGCCGCCTTGTTAACGAGCGCCACACAGATGCGCTGATCATCAGTAGGAGAGCTGGCCAGTGGTGGTTCTGTGTAGTCTTCAGGATGTCTCTCTACTTGCTGTATATCCTCTTGAACCTCTGTGTCAGCCTCAGGCTCTTAATCATCATCTACCTCATCTTTAAGATCACTTTGGGCCAGGAAGAATGGGCACACAATTTCTTTCAATTTCACGAAGCATGGATTTTGGCATGCTTAACACAAGACCAGATGCAGTTGAATCTCAAGTGTGATTCACAACTTGTAGTTGAATCATTACTCTGCAAACTAATGACCAGACGTTTTGGTCAACTATTGTAACCAGTGACATTTTTCAATTTTTTTCAAATTTTCATCTCTCTCCAAACCAACTTGCTTCCACCTGACTCCATTCCTCCGTCTCTGACCTGACCTGTGACACTATATGGTATGTTTTCTAACTTGTAAAAATTGCAATGACCATATATATATTTATTTTTGATATTCTTCACAATATGTAACGTCATGTGAACAATGTGCTATACTAATTTGCTGTCGATCTTCTGTTACAAATTTATTGTGTATAATATGCCTATTAATTACAGCTTTGATAACGACCAGGGGGTCAAAACATGTGTCGGCTGTCTATAACCTGAAGAATAAACATCTATTTTCTAATCATCTGAATCATTGCAGTGATATAATCTCTATATAAGTGGACTCTTTACAACTTTAGGGGTGCATAGAGTGTGAGATACCTTCCCGAACCGAATGGAGCTTACTTAATACAACATTAAGATCCCAACCTGGAGGCAGATTAGCTACCGGTGGCCCTAAATGTTTAACTCCTTCCATAAAGGCTTTGATGACTAGAATTCTCCACCAGGAGACTTTATTTTGAGATGTTGTGTAAGGAGACAGTGCCGCCAAATGGACTACCAAGGAATTAAAAACTAGCCTTGAGTCAAGTAAATGAAGGAGGTATAATAGAATATGTGATGGCAAGTGTTAGGAAAGTTTTCTCTTGAAGCAAGTTTTCCTCCATATTCTATAGACCCCCCAAACGTTTTGCTTTTGTTTTTGCACTTTGTCCTGACATTTTGCAGATTCACTCCATTGGCCCTTCGCTCATATGTTATAGGGAAACTGACTAGTCTCTCAGACTGTCAGTGCAGGGAAGACACACTTTACTTACCGTAATCATATTTCTGGTGCTTGTGTCTGCTTAGTTTCACATGCTGTGCATATAATCTGACATCTAGTGGTAATGAGAGAGTATTGCATATTGTTTTCGAAAGTTCGAAAATGGACGTCGTAACACTATCCCTACTATGACATGTAGTGCATCCATGATCTCACACGCATCGAGCCCCTCCCACCCCCAGTGGTTTTTGATCTGCCATGAGGGAGCCTGAAGAGAATGTGTGAGTGAATACAGAAGGCTAGGAATGGTTTAAGATGTCTATGTTCTTTCAACTCCAAGCAGGGAGGAAAGAGGGGCGCATGTGAATCTTAGCAGATACAAGCACCGGAAATATGATTACGGTAAGTAATGCATGTCTTCTGATGCTTGTGAATCTGCTTAGAATCACATGCTGTGCATAGACTAGCGAGTAGTAGCAAGAGATGGTGGTGGGAAGTTGGAAGGAAATGCAGCTGCTTGACCCACCTGAAAATCAGTCTTAGAATGTGTATCTAAGCAGTAATGTTGTGAACAGGTATGAATAGAACTACAGGTATCTGCTTTGCAAATAGCATCTAGAGGAATATTTGCAAAGAAGGATATGTGCCTCAAGTAGAATGTGCTTTAGGTGTAGGATATAAAACTCTATTTGAAAGAGAGTAACACATCTGGATACATTTAACAATCCATTTATTTTGAAATTGCCGACTTAGAGACAGGATCTGCTTCTCTACCAGTGGCAATGGAGATAAAGAATTGATCTGCTTTCCAACGTGGTTTTGTTTTATTGGGGTAGTACATTACTGCTCTCCTAACATCTAGTGTAGGGAGACTTCATTTAGCACAATTAGTAGAATTTTGAAAGAAAGATGGAAGTTCTATGGACTGATTTGCATGGAATATGGAGATTAATTTGCACAGTGTAGATGCGTGCGCAAAACCACTTTGATCTTATGAATGGTAAAAATGGATCATGAACTGAGAGAGCTTGCAGTTCACTCACCCTTCTAATGGAAGTACTAGCTACCAGGAAAGCAGTCTTATAGGTGAGAACCCAAAGACTAGCTTTGTGCACTGGCTCAAAAGGAGAGCCCATAAGCTTAGTAAGGACAACATTCAAGTCCCATCCGGTGGGTGAAGTCTTTTCACCCATTCCATAAAAGCCTTGATTATAGTGATCATCCACTAGGAAACCTTGCTTTGAGAGGTGGTGTAAAGAGAAAGGGCAGAGGGTGAACCTTTAGTGAGTTAAAAACGAGTCCTGAGTCTAAGAGGTAAGTTAGGTAAAGGACTATGCGTGTGGGCGAACTGTCAATTGGAATGATGTACCATACCAAATAACAAAGCGTTTCCACTTTTTGAAATAAATATCTGGTATTTGATTTACGTGCCTCTTTAAGAATGTCCATACATCTTTGAGGAAGCTGAAGATGCCCATACTCTATGACCAAATTGAGCGTTTGAGGGCATGGGCGCCCTCAAATCTTGATATAGCATGTTGTAAGGGCAAGGTAGTTTCACTGGAGGGCAAAGTGACATTTTCATGAGATGTGAGAACCACGGCTGACGAGCCCACTTTGGTGCCATTAGGATCAGTGTAACCTGTTCCTGGTGCATGTTGTGAATGATCCTGTTGGAGAGGAGTTGGGGGAAAGGCGTAAGGAAATCTCCCTGACCATTTGGTCCATAGAACGTTCCCCCTGGACATTTTTGGGGATACCTGGAGGCGTAATCTTGGCATTGTGCGTTCTCTAGTTTTGCAAAGAAGTCGATGTCTGTATGCCCCCATTCGGCAAAGACGTTGTGCAAAATGTGAGCGTGTAAACATCACTTCTTTTCTATGGGTAGTCAAACCTTTCTGCTGAGCATGTCCGCATGATTGTATTCCCCTGGAACATGTTGAGACAGGAGGAACATGTTGTGTTTCAGTGCCCACTTCCAAATGCTTTGGGCCAGTTTGGACAGCTCTGGGGAGTGTGTCCCTTCCTGGTTGTTTATGTAAAACAATGCTGCAGTGCTGTCTGACAGGACTAGAATGGTTTCCCCCTGCAGTTGTTGTTGGAAACCTTTAGGACTTTGAACACTGCTAGAAGTTCTAATAGGTTCATATGTTTGTTTGCTACTGATTGTGACCACGTGCTGTGTGGTGGAGAAGGTGTGCTCCCTACCTTGACAGAGATGCGTCTGTGCTGAGAGTGGCCTCTATTGCGGGGGTGGTGAAAGATTTCCCTTTCACAAGGTTCTCCCTTGTCCACCACTGCAGTGATAATACGAGGGCTTTCAAGACAACCACTATATCGGTCTAATGGCTGTTTGCTTGACACCATTGGCTCGAGAGCCACTATTGTATCGGGCGCATGCATACACGGGCAAGTGGCACAAGAAAAATGCAGGAAGCCATCATTCCTATCAACCGCATGGCTTTCCGTACTGTTATCTGACGACTGGCTACATACTGAGGGATTTGGAACACCATGTTTTGGACCCTCTTGTTCAAGGAGAAGAAAAGCCTGTCTTCTGTCCGAATTAGAGCTCCCAGAAATGTTCTACTTGGCTGGGCACAAGGCTTGATTCTTTCTCATTGATGGAGAACCCCAGCTGGAAGAGTAGGTCTACAGTCTTTTAGGTGTTCCCTAGACACACCTGATATGTCTCCCCTGTTATAAGTCAGTCGTCTAGTTAAGGGTACACCGGAACGGACTGTTTTCATAAGTGAGGTGCTGCCACTGCCAGGACCTTGGTAAAAACGCTTGGCGCTGAAGCAATGCCAAAGGGAAGGACCTTGAATTGATAGTGTCTCCTATTTTGAAACTCAGGTATGTTCTGTGCTTTGGCAACATTGAAAAATGAAAGTATGCATCTTTCATATCCACAAGGTTGCCATGTAATCCCTGTGCTTTAGCAGTGGAACTACTAACTGCAGAGTCGTCATCCTGAACTTATGAGGCTTAACATATTTGTTTTCACGGCGCAGATCAAATACACGGCGCATGGCCAGATCCTTTTTGGGTACAAGGAAGTATATTAAATAGATACCCTTGTTTACATAGCCAGCAGGGATGAGTTCTATCGCTTCATTTTGTAGCAGGGCCTCTACTTCTGCTTGAAGAATAAGGAGATGGTCTTGGGTCATTCTCGATACAGTATCCCTAGGCCACTGTTTTGAGCACCCACTTGTCTGAAGTGTGAGAAAGGGATGGTATCAAGAGATGACACAGACAGATAGATTTGGAAAACCTTTATTTTTGGTGGTCAGGATGGGAAAAATACCTACTAAGGAAAGTCTAAGTCCGTCAGTTAAAAGTAAATTACGGTCTGTGTCAAAACCTATGCTTGCCCTCACTTCTACAAAGTAAAAGGGTGTGTGGGATTTGGCCAACTCAATAGTGTTCAAAGCAGTCAGTGTGAAAATTAAGCTTTTCCACAGCCCCCTTTCTCAAGTTAAAGACTCTCAGGATAAGAAAGTGCCACAAGTTCTCAGGATTCACTTGGCAAAATTCACAGTACCCTTTCCTTATCTGGATTCACTTCTTCACAGTGTCTCTTAGGTTTCCCTTGCCTCGAGGTTAGACCTCCCTGGTTATCCTTCAACGTACCAATGTTCAAAGTTACTTTTCAAACCACAAAAGTATAACTCACAAAAGTTCCATCAGAATATATCCCTTTTCACTTGTTGCTTGCGGGACTCCCATCCCCACGCAAAACCAAGTCCTTCTGACTTTCAACTTCCGTATCTCAAACGATTCCTTCTCACACCTAGGCACCCCTGGTCGTGATGCAGTTTGCAGACAGCACGGTCCACCCATTACAGGTCGCGCAACCAGGTGCCCAGCTTTCCTTAAGTCTCTTGATTAGATTTTAGGGTGGGATCTCTTCAGCCCTCCTGGATCAGCCTCCAGCTTGGGGGCCCACCCCAATGCTTCTTAACACTCATAGTTCACTCACAATTTCTCATTGTCAGTTTTTGTCGCTTTGCTCTTACTTCAGTTTTCGTGCAGCTCCCCTACTGGCGTGGAGCTTTTCAAAAGGATTTCTGTTTCACTCACACTTCACTTGCGCACAGCTCCCCTCCTGCCGCAATGCTTATTTTCTCTCACATAGACTTTTAAATGCGTATAATGTTATACAGGACCACTCTGCTACTTCATACACTTTCATACCGTCTTTATCATTGTCCACATCACAGCAGTGTCGCAACAGCTTTCGGGAACGAGTGTTCTTTCATTTGCAGACACACCATTACAAAGTATACCATCTTTTCTCAATTGGTGCCGGGTTTCTTTCTCATTCAGAAACTCACTGGTCATGGACTTCGCCGTTCCTTCCTTCAGCGGCTTTCCTGCCTTATGTCAGGGTCTCTCCACTTGCCCCCTCACACCCTTCTGGGCTTCCTGCTTTACCCAGGGGAACAAGCACCTCTCTGGCAACACGTAGTATGGGAATGGCATGCCCCACGTCTCCCGTCTGGCAATTCCTCCAGCTCTCTGGAGACACAACCTTCTCACTACGCTTTGTCCTGCTACACCCGGCAGTCTTACAATGTCCCGGCATCCCGCTCTCTGTTGCCTTGGTTTGGGCAGCTCTGGCTCTGCTACCTTTCCTGCACGCCATCCAGCACATTCTAATTGCCAAGCATGTGTGTTCCTTTCATATTCACCCGAGTACTTAACAGGCTGCAGGCGGGCATAGCTGAAATCAATTGCCTGACCCTGCCTGGCCTCGTTAGTGGGACAGGTCCATTGGGGAGTTGATGTGCCTTGATCTGCATCTTCATTGTCCCAGTACCATAGTGGTGTTTTTCACAGGAAATGTGCACTCCTCTTAATCTCCTCTTCTTCGTCTCAGTATTTCCAGGGGAGTTACAGGGGTTAAGGGAATAGGACTGACAATAGCCCATAAAGGCTATGGGAGTGGAGGTCACTATCAGGAAGGGAGGATACCATGTCTCACTCTCAGTTACCCTCTTTCCAATCCCCAAAGACCCTCCAGCCAGGTGATCCTCTCCAGCTTGTCTACCCCAAAGTTCTGGATCCAACAGCGATCGCTGTACCCAGGCGACCTGAGAAGAGGATCCATGGGGAATACCCTCAGGTTTCTCACAGAAGTAATCCCCTCCCATGGGTGCGTAAAGCATGTTATCCAACCTCCTAATGGAGATGCATGGGAGGGGACTTGAACCGGAGAGTCATTTATTGGCACGGGTAAGGGAGACTCTGATGGCTAGATTCTTATCTCCTCCTTTATTTATTTATTTAAATTCTTAATAGGGTGCCAAATCGCCCGCAGGCCTCACGGCGCACACAAAACAAAACAGACAGACAGTCAGAAACAGATGGAGAGGCTCTGGATCAGAAATAAGCAAAGCTAGGGAGCGAATCGAAAACATTTAGTGGTTTGATGGTGCTTGTTGACCCTTGAGTGGAGTAACAGGGTGAACCTCCTGTGGTGAAGGAGGCCTGTCTCTGTCTGGAAAAGGACTACCCTCGAATGGACTGACGGGTGTTGGTGACCCCATGCTGCAAATACGATACAGTTTGTTGGATATTAAATTTAATGACTTTAGAGTCTCATGCTCTTCTTTCACTGTCTCGAGAGCTTCGTCAGCTGCCTTCCCAAACAAAGCAGACCTCTCTATTAGTTTGTTAATAAGGGAAGCCTCTGTCTCTGGTTTGAACCCTGAGTTCCGTAACCACGAATGGCCGTTGAGCAGAGTTTCTTCAGCCAAGACTCGGCCAGTTCTCTCTGTGGAGTCTAAAGTGTTTTTTAACATATTTTGTGTGACTTGTCTACCCTCCTGAACAATAGTGAGCTATTGTGACTTGGCTGGCTCAGGAACACTTACAAGGCCCTCTTGTACAAGACCCAGTGAGTGTCACTCAAACTGGCAGGCGAAGTAGCGTTTTTGCCTTACGGGTAGTATAGTTATTATTCTTTTGCTGTGTGACATACCATTTTTTTTTATTTCCTTATCGGGAGGAGCTTCATACGAAGACAGCAGCACTCCTGCACGCTTCCTGGTTGTAGTAACAACCACAGAATGAGAAACAGAGTGTCCCTGAATGTATAGGGGATCCGAGGGAGCAGGTCTAAACATCTTTTCAACCCACAGGATGACTGCTCGTGTTAGGGAAGGCGTGAGTGAAGAAGGGGCAATCCGATTTTTAATAGAGTTAAGTAATGGGACTGCTTGATTCACTGGCTTTTTCTCTGTAAGGATACCTTCAACAAAGTCAGGGTCAGGCGACGCCTCCTGAGTGTGCATCTTGAAATGTTCTTTTTTCAGAGTATTGTTAAACAGCAGCTCATCATCAATGGGGGATGTTTCTCGAGGCTGCACCATAGGTGTAGCATCTGCAAATATGTTGTCTGGCTCTGCTTAATGAGAGGGGGTTGTAGGCCAGGGCCCCTGATTATTGTCCTCATTTATTTAATTTTTATTTATTGAGCGTTTGTTAGGCTCTTATACAACAAAATGGTGTTTCCAGGTGCCAGAAGACAAAGTGCGGAGGGAGAAAGGGGAGTAAATAATAATGGCAAAAAACTGTAGATATACAATCATGGTCCTACTAGGCCTTGTGGCATTCAGACGTGCCAGTGCATTGAAGAGAAGGGAGGGGGGTGGGAGGCAGGAAGGGAAGGGGGTGGGAGGCAGCAAGGTATGGGCAAGTGCTGGTGAGAGCGCAGGAGGGGACTACCAAGGGCTTCCAGGGGAGGAGGCCGCTGGCTAAGTGCTAGAGTGGGGGGAATACAGAGGGTAGGATGCAATCACCAGGAAAGGGGCCCGCAAGGGCAGTGCTAGGGGGAGTGTGCTGGTGTCGACTGGGTAGGGGCCTGGTGACTTGTAAGATTAATGAAGGTCCAGGCTGCCAGTCTCAGTGGCAGTGGGGTGATTAGCAGGAAAGGGAAAGAGGTAGAGAAAAGCAGAGTTTTAGTCTGAGAGGGGCAGGGAGTTTGTTCTAAAGATAGGCACCAGCCGAAGAGAGAGACCTGCCCGACACTCTCTGCTTGGAGAAGCGTTTGACAAGCAGGGAGTTGGAAGTAGAACAGCGGAGGGTTTGATGAGGGGAGTATTTAGGGAGAGAAAGTTGGAGATAGCCTGGTCCCAGAAAGCCTTGTGGATGATGCAGTATGTCTTGACTTTGGCTTGAGGCCAAGGATAAGTCTTGCAGCCCTATTCTGGATTAGCTGAAGGAGGCGTAGGGGGGAGAGGGGGAGATTGAGGAAGAGGCTGTTGCAGTAGTCGGGTCTGGCGAGGACCAGAGCTCTGGGAACATTGAACTTCTGGAGAAAGGTGAGGAAAGGGAGAATGCCTCTAAGGAGGTGAAGCTGGAAGTGGGCCTTCTTGACAAGGTCCAAGATGTGAGGGGTGAAGGAGAGAGAAGAGTCGAAGATGACCCTGAGGTTTTTGGCCTCACAGGATAGTTAGGATGGAGGGCCCAAGCAAGGTGGCCCGAGGGTAGGAGGGGAAACAAGGCAGGTGTCCCAATAAGAATGATCTCTGTCTTGCTGGCATAAAGATAGAGGTCGTTCGCTGCACACCATTTCTGGACAGCAGGCAGACAGTAGGGGATGAGAGAGGAGGAAGAGGAGGTAGAAGAGGGAAGTTTGAAGGAAAGCTATGTGTCATCAGCATAATACTGGAAATGAGGAGAGGAGATCAGGTGAGCAAGAGGGGTGAGATAGATATTGAAAAGCCATGGCTATAGGATAGAGTGTGGGGGGACGCTGTGGGTAGAGAGTGAAGTTGTGGAGGAGAAAGGGCCCAGCTGCAACTGGGAAGGGCGGTTAGTGAGGAAAGAGGTCAGCGATCCAGTGCTCGGTCCGTGATGCCGAGGGTATCCCAGAGCGGTTTAATGAGAATAGAATGATTGACTGTGTCAAAGGCAATGGAGAGGTCGAGGAGAAAGAGAACAGCAGGAGAGTTGGAGTCAAGGTTTGAGAGCATGTCTTCATGGGTGTTTGAGGAGAGCAGTTTCCGTGCCAGTTCAGTATGAAGGATCAGTTGCGGGAGGACCAACTTCTTCGAGAGTTTACCCAGGAAGGGGGTGGTGGAGATAGGGCGATAGTTAGCCGGGCAGGAGGGGTCAGCAGATGGCTTTTTTTAGGAGAGGGTGCACAAGGTAGTGCTTGAGGGATAGAGGGAAATAGTCAGTGGCAAAGGAGTGTTTTCGAAAATCGGCAAGAGCCGGGGCATGAGAGGAAATGTTGGCCTTAATGGTTCTAGAAGAGCAGGGGAGCACCTGTTTGGATGAGACCATCATACAACGGACTACTCAACAGGTGCTATGGGCAGGAGGGAGGACAGTGCAGGAGGTGGAGGTGGAGGCAGGGGAGCCAAGGGAGAGTGGCGAGCAGGATCGGGAGTGGAGATGGAGGTGGTGGAGAGTGAGGACAGGATGTCCTGAGTTTTAGATGTGAAATGGTATAACGCCAAAGCGGTGCATACAGCCTGGGAAGGAAGGAGAGAGGTGGAGACTGCGGATAGATTGGCAAGCTCCTTCCAGAACAAGAGAACCAACAGCAACCCCATACACATGTTTCGGTCTTGTTGGGCCTCATCAGTGAGGTGGAGCTGTGCCTCTCTGAGCACAGTGAGCAAGGGTTCCACGTCTGGATGACCCTAGGAAACTTAGAGTGACTAAACCTAAGTCCCTTAAATAAGGGAGCTGTGCACAGCTCCACCTCACTGATGAGGCCCAACAAGGCTGAAACACGTGTATGGGGTTGCTGTTGGTACTCTTGTTCAGAAGAGAATAGCCATAGCATTTCAGTGCTGGACAAAGACTGATATGCAAATAGATATTTCCCTTCTGTGAAAGGTACAGTGAGCCAAATTGTGGCTGCATGCTCTCAAGTGGGTGCCTTCCCAAAGAACAGGTCATTTAGCCATGTTCGTTCTTGCAGAGGGGCGTCTATGGACTATTTTTTGACTCTTCTTGGAGCAGATAGAAAAACGATATTGCCTTTGAAGCAGGCGACAGGTCAGTCTGTCAGAGGATGAACCTGAAGTCTGCCACTTCCGTTCAGCAACTCTGCACTTGCGTTTCAGGGATGCTAGATCAGTCATACCAGCCGTTGCACTTGGAGGCAGGCTTCAGGTAGATCCTCATGACAGGGGCAAGGATGTTAAGGGTGTTGGAGATGGAGAGGTGAAGGTTGGCAAGGACAGAGTCAGAGGGAGAGTCAGAAGCAAAGGTGGGGGAAGAACATGGAAGAACATGGAAGCAAAAACAACGACTGAAACTCGCTTCATCAGTCGAATGATGGCAAAGGAGGCTGGCAGTGCGGGGGGAGGCTCAGACAGAGGTCTGAGGGGGCCCAAGCGGGAGGAGAGGAGAATGGTCAGACTAGGAGAAGGGGTGGCGACTGGGTTAGAGATAGGGATGTCTCCCAGAGAGGAAGGCATCCAGAGTGTGTCTGGCTGAGGGGGTCTGACCAGAAGGAAGAATAGTGAGAGAGAGGGAGTCACGGAGGTCACAGAACAGTGAGGTGGCTGATTGTACACGAGGAGGAGTTTGGAAGAAGAGGTCAAGAGGGAGAAGGTGAGGTCAGCCCATTCAGATAGGAAGGGAGAGATAGATCCGGGTGCCTGAAGATGGTAGCGAAGGTGAGTGAGAGTAGGAGAGACCCAAGCCTGTAGACGAGGCATTCAAAAGAGGAGTAGGATTGAGTAGGTATGATAGAAGGAAGGGCCCACTCTGGGAAAATCAGGGCCACAAATGTGGAGAGGTGAGTATGCACAGCTCAAATCAATAGTCCAGCTCCAAATTAATTTGCAAATGTTTTATTTCTGAGTGGGGTGCAAACCCAGTTGTAGATATATGATATGATATGATAAGGCATTTGTAACGCGCCTATACACAAGTGTTTCAAGGCGCGACGAGGCAGGGGGGGAACAAGGGGAGACAGACAACGATCTTACTAGGCCAGGTGTCATTCAGATCGCGCACGTGCAAGGGTAGAGGGGAAGGGAAAAGTGCATGGGGGAAAGGGAGAGGGGAAAGTGCAGTACAGGGTTATTAGCATACAGCATACAGGATAAATAACAAGGGCCAGCTGGTGGCAAGTGCGAGGTAAGTGCAGACAAGTGCTGGGAAGGGGGGCTGTATGGATACAGACACAGTCCCGTAGTGCAGGGGTTGCCGTGGAGACAGTGCAGGAGAGAGTGGCTGGGCCGAGAACGGTGAATGGCCCATTTGCAGATTCAGTGCAGTTTCAGTAATATTAGCAGGGGAGAGGGCGAGAGAAAGCGGAGGCAAAGAGGAAGGTTTTGAGGTGCTTCCGGAACCGGAGGTGGTTCTCCTCAAGTTTCAGGGAGGTAGGAAGGCTGTTCCAGAGGGAGGCCCCTGCAGTGGAAAGGGATCTGCCCCCAACTCGTTGTTTGGAGAAGCGGCTGACCCTGAGGGAGTTGGAGGCGGATGAGCGAAGAGCTCGAGAAGGAAGATATTTAGGAAGAGAGAGTTGAAGGTATTTTGGCCCAAGGCCCCAGACGGCCTTGTGGACAATGCAGAGGGTTTTGAACTTGATCCTCGCAGTCACTGGGAGCCAGTGTAGTGATTTCAGTCCTGAAGAGATACGGTCCCTGGGCTTGAGGCCAAGGACAAGTCTTGCAGTCCTGTTCTGGATGAGTTGCAAAGGGCGGAGAGTAGAGGCGGGCAGATTAAGATAGAGGCTGTTACAGTAGTCCAGCTTAGAGAGAACCAGGGCTCTAGAGACAGTGAGCTTCAGGGGGAAGGAGAGGAAAGGAAGGATACCTCTGAGGAGGTGTAGCTGGTAGTGTGACTTCTTAGATACGTCGGATATGTGAGGAGAGAAGGAGAGTGTGGAGTCGAAGATGACCCCACGGTTTTTTGCCTTGCATGTAGGAGCAGGAAGAGGGCCCAGAGAGGCCGGCCAGAGAGCAGCAGGGAAGGAGGGAGTGGGAGTGCCGATGAGTAGAATCTCAGTCTTACTGGCATTAAGGCAGAGGTCGTTGGCGGCACACCATTCCTGGATAGCAGAAAGACAGTCAGAGATGAGGGAAGGAGAAGAGGAGGCCGAGGGTAGCCTGAAAATGAGTTGGGTATCATCCGCATAGCACTGAAAGTAGGGGCAGAGAGCGGCAATGTGGTGGGCGAGAAGTGCCAGATACTGGTTGAACAGCCAGGGAGAGAGGTTAGATCCCTGGGGGACACCACAGGTAGAGAAGAAGATGTCAGAGAGGAACCTCTGTGCTGGGCATACAGAGTTGAAGGAAGGAGAGGACTTTGGCAAAAATTGCCAGCGGTGTAGACTGCACACCCTAGTTACCACTGCATGGTTTCTGTAATTTTGATTTCCAAAAGGTGCTTATAATCATAAAAATGTAAAGAATAAATCGAACACTTCTCTTATTCAAACGAGGTAATACTAGTGTTACATTTTTATTTGAAAGCAGAGAGTCAGAGGCCTATGCATTTTAGACTTATCTGTCCTTCATCAGGGCCTGTATTTATCTTAGTCTATTAGGAATTACTGTGTATCGAAAAAACAATACATAAATACATAAGTATTAGTCATTCAAAAAAGTAAATGTCATCATCATGCATATAAGTGACATGCATTTCCAAACCCAGGTGGTGAAAGTGTATAGTTATAGACGAGATGAAGTCAAACGGAATGTAAAAAACAAAATAGAGAAACAATCAATCTGATGTTATATATTGCCGTGTAGTCCAATTCTCTATTCATGGTGCATAAACTGACCTGTGCTTTCTGTGTGCAGAGTTTGTAAGAGATCACCCATCAATTGCATGGACATGTTCTTAGTTAGGGAGTGCGTTGTGCACAAACAGCGCTTCGATAAGTTAAAGTATGTTCTCTAGCGAGTTCCTCACTTAATGGATGATCGTATGTAATAATACATAAATGTTGATATAATCTGAAGTCTAAATTGTCTTGTTTACAAGGGTGTGGAGTCGAGATTAAATGCAACAAAGCGCTTACCTTGACATCTAAGTCTGGTTCTACTGTACTTATCAAGCGCGGATCACCTGCAAGGATTACTCAAGAATTAGGACTGCTGCTGATCTGTGAAAAACTGATGTAGATCGCAGTCTCAATTGTAGTAAGAAACTTCAATTACTTGGTGGAAAGTCAGGAGACTCTACCATTCCTAAAAATCATGAATGGTCGGGGCAATACGCTTACCTTGAGGACAGTCAGCACTATCTTGTTCGCGCGATACGAGGCTCGCGTTCTCCGTATTGCAAATGCCTTTGGCGACATACCATTGCCTAGGCAACCAAGTGTTGCTTGTACATGTGATTTTGCGGGCGGCCATCTTAAGAGGGCTATACATGATAATGATGTCCATGGTGTAAACCCGTCGGTATCTAGATTATAGGTCTCAAAGTTACTAGAAATCTAGTGATCACTAATGTATCTTTAAATTATACTCATTTCCAGGGTTTGTAAACGTTCTGCATGTACATCAAAAAGCGGGACCAACCCTCTAATTAATTAATTATTAATCTTGTAAACGTGATACTAAAAGGGGTTGTACCTTCAACACGTACTAGTTCAGCTACAACACTCAACTAATTTTCAGGCTTCCCTCGACCTCTTCCTCTTCTTCTTTCCTTCTCTCATCTCTGATTGCCTATCTGCCATTCAGGATTGGTGTGCCGCCAACGATCTCTGCCTGAACGCCAGCAAGATGGATATCCTCCTCATCAGCACACCTTCTCCCTCCTTTCCTGTCACTCTGTGGCCGGCCTCCCTTGGCCCTCCTCCTACCCCCATCTGTGAGGCTGCGAACCTCAGGGTCATCTTTGACTGCACGCTTTCCTTCTCTGCCCACATCTCTGATGTCTCTAAAAAATCAAACTTCCTACTGCACCTCCTCAGAGGTAATTCTGCCTTTCCTCTCCTTAACCCAGAAGCTCACGGTCTCACAAGCCATGGTTCTCTCTAGGTTGGGTTATTTTAACAGCCTCTTTCAAAATGTACCTGCTTCTACTCTCCGCCCTTTGCAACTTATCCAGAACCGGACTGCGAGACTTGTCCTTGGCCTTAAGCCCTGCGATCGAATATCTCCAGCACTGAAATCTCTCCACTGGCTCCCAGTGGATGCAAGGATTACATTCAAAACCCTTTGCATTGTCCACAAGGCTTTCTGGGGCATGGGTCCAAAATATCTTCAGCTGTCCCTCTGTAAATACCTTCCATCCCGAGATCTTTGCCCCTCCACCTCTAACTCCCTCAGGGTCTGTCGTTTTTCAACGAAACAAGCTGGGGGTCGATCTCTGTCTTCGGCTAGGGCCTCCAGCTGGAACAGCCTCCCTGCCACTCTGAAACTTGAGGAGAACCACCTGCGGTTCTGGAAGCACCTCAAGACCTTGATCTTTGCTTCTGCCTTCACTACTCCTCTGCTCTGCTGATCTGCTCTGTCCCTGCACCGTGCATCTGGTTTATCCTCTGACTTTTGGCCCAGGTACCTGCTCACCCTGCCACCCACCCGCACTGCCTCCTGGCAATCCCTTGCACTGGGGTCGGTATCTATAACCTTACAGCCCATCCCGTCCTTTTTCTGGACTTATCAGACACACCCTGTCTGTTGCCTTATACCTAGCACTTGCCACTTGCTGGCTGCACTACCACTGTATGTTGCTTTTTATTATTTATTTTATTTATTATTTATCTGCATTCCTTTGCTCAGCACTTTCCACTTCTCCCCCCTCCCATGCACTTTCCACTTTCCCTCTCCCATGCACTTGAGCATTCTCAGTGACACTGGGTCTAGTAAGATCGTTGATTTGTTCTCGCTTGTTCCCTCCCTTGCCTCGTCGTGCTCTGAAACACTCGTGTACAAGCGCGATACAAATAAAATATCAATATCAATAGCTAACTCCTCTGAATGATCTGTGTGTATGTTAACTGTCCTAAAGACACTCCGACGCGTGTGGGCTAAGACACCGCACTTTTCACCTTTGCTGGCCTGATCAAAGCGGGTAAAATGTGAAATTCGGCTTTCTTCTAATATGTAGAAATGCGGGGGTAACATGCGTAAAATGGCAGAAATCTTACACATCTATGAAAATATTCAATAGTGTGCAATGTTGGCTTAAGCTACTGTATTCATGCGCTATTGCAAGTGGCCATGGGAGCGTTGTTAATACCCAAATAGTCAAAGCATGTAATGATATGCACGGCAAGCCGTTATTTTTAAAATATAGTGCCGAGAAATTCTATATGTGAATTTGTTCTGACTGCAACATATTATCGTACGCTGATGTACTCATGTGCCATTTTACGTTAAATTTGAATATTACAGAATGCAAGGATGTGTAATTATCCTCATGCTCTTACTGGCAAGTCGCATTGTGTAAAGATTCCTAGTGTATGAATTGGATCCGAAATGGGAGTGCAAGATGGTGTAATTTTGCAAAATCTGGTACAATGTGTCTGTTATGCAAGATGATGTCAATTCCAGAAAGCCCTGGGATTCATGTGGCCCATTACTTAAATCCTAAAAAATCATACAAAACAAAAAAACTAAAAGAGAGCAGTTATCATAATCATAGGAAACAATTAAGATCCCATTCTTCATTCATGCCTCCTGAGGCTAGGGAGTCCAGTATTTCAATCCAAAAGGCCTCTCTTTGGGCTCTTTTTTTCTTTAGATCAGTAGGTGGCCCTTTTTGTTTGATAATTTCTAAAACTTGAAATCGCACGTTTGACACCGAATGGCCCTTTTCTATAAAATGTCTTGCCACTGCAGATGTTAATTTCTTATTACTAATGCACGATTTGTGTTTGTTCATCCTGGTTCGCACTTTCCTCGCAGTCTCCCCGACATAATAGATTCCGTAGGGACATTTAATACTGTAAATTATATTTTCTGAAGTACATGTTGGTGAAGTTTTAGTTTGAATTTTTCTCTAGTTCTTGGATGCGAAACCGAAGAAAGTTTGATCACAATGTTGCAGTTCCCGCAATTGAATCATGGATGAGTTCCTGGATGTTTATCTGGAATTATATTCTTGGTAATGCCTTTAGTACTCACTAACATGTTGCGAAAGTTGTTGCTTTTTTAGTATGCAAAAACTGGTGGTTGGTGAAATATGTTCTTGACTATTTGGGTGTTAACAATGCTCCCATGGCCACTTGCAATAGGGCATAAATACAGTAGCATAAGCCAATATTGCACACTATTGAACATTTTCATAGATGTGTAAGATTTCTGCCACCCTACAGTACGCAGGTTACCCTTGCATGGATACATATTAGTAGAAAGTCGAATTTCACAATTTACTCGCTTTGATCAGACGGGCAAAGGTGAACGGTGCAGTCTCTTTGCACACACGCGTCGTAGTGTCTTTAGGACAGTTAACATACACACAGATCATTAAGAGGAGTTAGCTGAACTAGTACGTCTTGAAGGTACAACACCTTTTAGTATCACGTTTACAAGATTAATAATTCATGAATTAGAGGATTGGTCCCGCTTTTTGATGTACATGCGGAACATTTACAGACCCTGGAAATCAATATAAAGATACATTTGTGATAACTAGAGTTATAGTAACTTTGAGACCTATAATATAGATTCTGACGACTTTACACCATGGACATCATTATCATGTATAGCACTTTTAAGATGGCCGCCCGCAAAATCACAAATCCAAGCAACACTTGGTTGCCCAGGCAACGGTCTGATGCCAAAGGCATTTGCAATACGGAGAACGCAAGCCTCGTATCACGCAAACGAGATAGTGCCGACCGTCCTCAAGGTACGCATATTGCCCCGACCATTCATGATTTTTAAGAATGGTAAGTGTCCACTGGCTTTCCACCAAGTAATTGAGCTTTCTTACTACAATTGAGACCGCAATCTACATCTGTTTTTCACAGATCGGCATTGGTCTTAATTCTAGAGTATCCCTCGCATGCGATCCACGCTTGATAAGTACAGTAGTACCAGACTTGGATGTCAAGGTGAGCGCTTCGTTGCGTTGGATCTCAACTCCACACCCTTGTAAACAAGACAATTTAGACTTCAGATTATATCAGCATTTATGTATTATTACAGACCATCATCCATTAAGTGAGGAACTCGCTACAGAACCTACTTTAACTTATCGAAGAGCTGTTGGTGCACGACACACTCACTAACTTAGAACATATCCATGAAATTGATGGGTGATCTCTTACGAACTCTGCACACTGAAAGCACAGGTCAGTTTATGCACCATCAATAGAGAATTGGACTACACGCCAATATAGAACATCAGATTGATTTTTTCTCTATTTTGTTTTTTACATTCCGTTTGACGTCATATCGTCTGTAATGGTATGTTCGATTTGCGCTATCATTACACTTTCACCACCTGGGGTTGGAAATGCATGTCACTTATACGACAAATATTTATGTATTGTTTTTTCAATGCAAGGTATATCTTACTGTAATGACAATACGGATTGAAACAAAATGTGGGTTTAACATAATGGATTTGTTGTTGGATAATTCCTAATAGACTAAGATAAATACAGGCCCTGATGACAGACAGTTCAGTCTGAAATGCATAGGCCTATGACTGACTGCTTTCTTTCAAATAAAAACCGAACACTAGTATTACCTCATTTGAATAAGAGAAATGTTCAATTTGTTCTTAAAATGTTTATGATTATAAGCACCTTTGGAAATCAAAATTACAGAAACCACGCAGTGGTAACTAGAGTGTGCAGCCCACACCACTGGCAATTTTTGCCAAGGTCCTCAACTTTCTTGAAAATCAGGGCACACCCACCTCTGGGCCGGTTGGGCCTGGGTTTAGAGAGGATTTTGTAGCCCCCAGGAAGGAGAGTGTCAAGAACAGTGACAGAGCTGACATTGAACCATGTCTCGGTAAGGGCAAGGACATTGAGGTCAAAGTCTTCAAGAAGTAGACAGATGTCAGAGGAGTGTTTGACAGCAGAACGAATGTTCAGAGTAGAGGAGAGGTACAGGGGCATGGCACTCCCGTTGGTGATGGTGGAGAGGTAAGAGGAGAGGAAGAAGGAGGAATAGCAGGAGAAGGGAGGAGGGTAATATGAGAGGGCAGGCACCGGTCGAGAAGGAGAAGAGTAGGTTGAGAACCTTGGGCCATGATAGTGCCATTGTGATAGACATTAATGATGCACGTAGAGGATGAGAATTATAGCAAAAATTCTTCCCATCTAGTGCCATCATTAATGGGTGAAAGGGGAGAGACTGGAGACCAGATGGGGGTCCAAAGGCCAGAGTAGGGGACACAAAAGAGGATGTTGATAATAGTCTGCCTGGAAGTAGCATTGACGTAGGTGCCAGCAACAGGCAGGTCTGGATTAGAGGCCAGGAGAGCTTTTTTAAGCTTTTTTCTTCCAGACTTTGTGAGAGAGATAGGTGATAGAGTAGCAGTTAGAATAGATAGGGGAGATAGTGAGAGCCATGGGAGTAGCAGAGGATGGAGAGAGACAGACAGGGGAGCTGCACAGCGCACACATAACTCCCAGGAGGCCTAGCAGCCAGGCAGGCACAGATGAAGGAGGTGCTTTAAGCAAACAAAATTAACAGGGTAGCAGAATTCTAAGTACCCAGACTGGGTCGGCGCTAAAGTGAAGCAGAAAACAATCAATGTGCAGGTTTAAAGGCAAATCTGTGTTCAACTTTCCAGCAAAGCAAAAAATGCAGAGGAGAACAATCAATGTTTAGTTTAGTTTAGTTTATTATTTGTATAGCGCCGCCTGGCCCTAGGGCATACAGGCGCTTTGGAAAACAATGACAACATATCAATGTAATAAACAAATCCGTATGTGTACAATACAGAAAGTTAGACTATTGTCAGGTAGTTACAGGTAATGTGTGAAAGATGTGGAACACACAAGTCATTTATAATACAATAGAATGTACATGTTTGTGGGCAGTGGGTATGCTAACAGTGTAGAATTTGGGGTTCTAGACTTCTCTGGTCAGTAACCAGGATTTAGCTTTGTGTCTGAATCGGTGAAAGGACGGTACAGATCTAAGAGCCAGTGGAAGTGAATTCCATAATTTAGAGGCAAGCACAGGGAAGCTTGATCCACCAGCTTTTTGGAGTTTGTATCTGGGGTTTGAGCTGATCTGGTTGGGCGAGCTGGGATGTGGTGTGTGAAGTTGTCTGATAGGTAACTGGGTGCTTCGTTGGATAAGCACTTGTATGTGAGTGAGAGTGTTTTGTGTTCAATTCTCTGAGGTATAGAGAGCCATTGGCAGGATCGTCTGGTGTCAGAGATATGTTCATGTTTAGGTATAATGCTTGCAGGGCGTTATTTTGGATAACTTGCAGCTTGTTAGTGTTTTTTTGGCTGGTACCCAAATATAGAGCGTTGCAGTAATCGACTTTGGAGAGAACTAGCGCTCTAGCCAAAGTGATGCAATTGGAAGGTGAGAGGTAAGGTCTACTGGCGTTGATAAGCTTGCAGGTGTACGCAGTGGCGGATGAGATGGCATTAATCTATCTTGTCAGTGTAAGGGATGAGTCGAGGTAGATCCCAAGGGTTTTGACGTTATTGGAGACGGGGATATTGTTACCATCGATGGTGAATGTCTGGTATGAATTGTCTAGTTTATTGAGTCTGGGTTGGGAGCCTAAGAGAAGTAGCTCAGTATTGTCGTCGTTGAGACAAAGGCCGTGCTTGCCCATCCATTCTTGAATAATGGAGCAAATGTTGTTGAGTACTGTGTTGTCAGTGGAATAGTCGCCTGTTAGTGGGATACGTATTTGGGTGTCATCTGCGTAGTTCGTGTAGATGACTCCCAAACTGTCCAGTATGTCAAAGAGGGGTTTCGTAAATACATTGTATAGTGTGGGGGAAACGCAGGAGCCCTGTGGGACAGCGCATGTGTCTGGGGCAGGTTTGGCAGAGGCAGTGGGTGCAAAAACTCTCATGGATCTGTTGTTCAAGAAGGACTGGATCCAAGCATTGGCTTTGTCTGAGAATTTGGCTGCTGAGGTTAGATGTTTACTGAGGATGTCGTGATTGACCAGGTCGAAGGCAGCCGACAGGTTGAGGAGAAGGAGTAGTGCAAGTTTGCCTTTGTCTTTGAGGTTGTCCATTTGTGTCTTGAGGTCAATTAGCGCAGTCTCGGTGCCGTGTTTAGGTCGGAAGCCTGATTGTCTGAGCCCTAGTAGGTTGTTTTTCTCGAGGTGGTTCTGTATCTGTAGGTATGCAGCTCTGTCAAGAATTTATAGGAGGAAGGGAACAGTCGTAATGGGTCTGTAATTGGTGAGGACACTGGGGTCAAGGGTGGGCTTCTTGAGTAGGGGTAGACCCAAGAGTCTTTGAGGTTGTTAGGCACTGTGCTGGATTTGAATGATGAGTGGATGAGAAATGTGATGAAAGGAGCAAGATGTTTGGCTGCATCTTTAATGACTGGCGCTGGGCAGATGTCGCCTTGGCATTTGGAAGGTTTCAGCGAGTTGATTATCTCTTCAACCTCTTTGATGGATATGGTGGAGAATTTGAATAGGTTATTGTTGTCCATTTGTGGGGTGTGGATGGAGGAGGTGGGGGTGTCAGCAAAGGTAAGGCTATCTTTCTTTGCCTCGATTTTGGTTTGTAACATGGCAATTTTGCCTAGGAGCGCTTCTTGTATGTTCGTGCACCAAGAGATGTCTTTGGTACCTTTATCTGGAATAGGGGAGGGGGATTCGAGGTCTCTCAGGATGTTGAAGAGCTCTTTAGTATTTGATTTGGCATTACAGATTCTTTCGTTGTACATGTTTTTGTTTGGTCTGGATGATTGCTGACTTGTATATATTGGATGCAAGTGTGTAGGATGTTTTATTGTTAGTGGAGGGCGTCTGTTTCCATGCTGATTCAGCTTGTCTTTTAGATTTCAGGAGTGAACCAGGAGTTAAGGTGCGCACGTGGTTTGGCTTTCCGAAGTTTAAGTGGTGCTATGGTGTTTATGGCCTTAAGGATGGTTGTACTGTAGAGCTCAACTAATTCCGTGGGGTTGGTGATGTTGGGTGAAAAGTCGATAATAGGTTGGAGGAGTTTCTCTACTGTGATATTTTTGCTATTTCTAGTGAGTGTAGGTGGAGCATTGGGAAGAGGGCCAGGAGTTTGGGTATCTTTGTTGATGGTGAAAGTGATGAGGTGGTGGTCGGTCCAGGCGCATGGTGTGTTGGAGAGGATGGTAGTATTGCAATTGAGATCAGCTATCCAGTTAAGGATGCAGCCTTTGTTGTGTGTGGGTTGCGAAATGTGATGGGTGAATCCTAGTTCTGAGATGGTGTTGGCGATGGTGTTTGCTTTGTCATCTTTCTGGTCGTTGAGACCTAAGTTAAAGTCGCCTAGGATGAGTATTCGTGAGTTGGGTTTGGTATTGTTGAAAAGTAGGAGATCTATGTCGTCATTGAGGGATAGTATGGGGCTTGGTGGTCTGCAGATGATGTGAGTGGTGATGGTGCTTGTATGTGTAGTGGATAGTTTGATGGTGGGTAGTTCTGCGGATGGGAGAGTTTGGTTTTGAATGTGCCTTATGTTAAGGGAGCTTTTAGCGATAATTGCTACTCCGCCGCCTTTGGCTGTTTGTCTGTCTGCGCGGTAGATTGTGTAGTCGTTAGGTATAGCTAGCGCTAGTGCGGGACCGGAGGCTGGGTGGAGCCAGGTCTCGGTGATTGCTATGAAATCAAGTTAGTTGAGGGAGATAATGTCTGCGATGTCTAAGGCGGGGGTGACTAAGGATCTTGCGTTGATGAGTGCGCCTTTGATCGTTTCAATGGTATGACATGGTTTTCTGGTGTGGGTGCGGGGGGAGGAGGTGTTAGGGCAGGGCGTGGTCTGGTTGGTGGGTAGCATGTGGTGTGTGAGATGGATGTGCAGGTTTAAAGGCACATCTAAATTCAACTTTCCAGCAAAGCACTAAAATGCAGCAGAAAACAATCAATGCTCTGGTTTAAAAGCACATCTAAATTCAACTTTCCAACAAAGCACTAAAATGCAGCAGAAAAAAATCAATGCGCAGGTTTAAAGGCACATCTAAATTCAACTTTCCAGCAAAGCACCAAAACACAGCAGAAAACTATCAATGTGCAGGTTTCAAACACAGAAAGAGTAAAATTTCAAGTGGTGCAGAAACTACAGGAGTAGAGAGGCTTTGTGAGTCAGAGCAAACAGTTAGAACATATACGCATCAAACTTGGCATATAAGATAGCAGGGAAGGGAGGCATAAAGATTACACGTTGGAGTGATAGAGGAGGGAAAGACACCCATGTGGCAAGTACTTCGGAGCAGACCGGTGAGCAACCAAGGGCGGGGGCCCAAGGGGAGTAATCTAGTCCAGTGGCTGATGACCAGGAATGGGGAGGAGAGTTAGTGGTGCCTGGCCCCCTTAGATTCAGTTTGGGTGTGGGGGAGAAGGAACTGGGGGGGACCCTATGCAGGAGCACGCAGATGCAGCAGAGATAGATGCCTCAAGGAGGGAAAAGAGTTAGTAGGGCGATGGAGCTGGTCGCAGAGGCCACAAGACTTGTGTACGTGTGTACCATGAGAAGAAAAGAGCGATCAGAGGTGCTTACTGGAGCTCGGCGGTGCAGGGCAAAAAGCTTTTCAAGTTCATGCTTTGCCGGGTCACAGTCAGTTTGTTCCAGGATTTGCATGGCCTGGAGACAAGTGGATGGTGCAGCGACGTGGGGAGGGAGCTCCCTCCAGCTCCGGACAGGGCCAGATAGGGTGAGACCTGGCCCTTAGATGGAGGCCCTTTGGTGGGGCCGGTGCTCGCCTGCCGGCTCCCGGGCATATCGATGTTAAGTGGAGGGCTTCTTCCACTCAGGCTGCTGAACCGAGGCTGGTGGGTACCTCAAGGGAGCCAGGAAACCCGGCGGCCGTGTTACGACAAAGCAAATAGGCACCTTGCGGCCTCGAGGGGCTCCTGAACGAGGTGTCCTTCACCCAACCCAGGGGGAATGAATGTGGGAATGAAGTCATGAAGCTATGTGTCTGGGTCCTGGGCAGTAGGATCCTGGTCATGATCTCCCTGATCCTCATCCTGATAGTATTGATCATCGAGAAAAATATCACCCGAGTTATCAGTGTGTTTAAGTATGGGTGAGGTAGATTGAAAAACAGAGGGCTGAAGTCTAGGTGACTTAAAAGGCCTAGGTTCCTCATCTAATGGAAGAGATCATTTTGGGAAACTGTCTGAAAAAGAAATCAATTGACATCTTCTTCATTGACTGTTCGAACCTTGCCCTGGTCCAGCACCCTATAATAAGAGTTTCAGGGAGTGCAAAAATTACCTAATCTCAAACTGGACTTTTGTGACCATGTAAGGACTGAGACAAGATGGAAGAGGCCTGTACATACCCTTGTGATGAAGCAGGAGGGGAAGCCTTGGTCCTAGTACTATGGGAGTCAGTTTGCTTCTGTGTGTTAGACAATTTCTCCTGTAATTTCGTGTGGGTTTTAATTGTCAACGTGCTTTTTTGACGTGTTCGAAACGTCCATCAAAGATTTAGGAGGAGCACCATGGGGAGTTGAAGACTTTGAACCATGTGCTGACCACGGAGGCGGAGGCGAAGCGGGTTGAGAACCAGCAGGTTCTCCAGGTCGCGTCTTGGATTTCGACGTACCTGTAGGTGCAGTTGGCTTTTTCAACGGTTCCATCGAGGATTGCCTGGGGATTGTGTGTTTAGTCTCTCAGTGCCCCTGTCGCCATTGGGTGAGATGCCCCTGTAGCAGTGCGCTCTTCATGCCTAGTGGGGCTGGGGACGGGCACGCAGGAGTCGGAAGACTCCGCAATAACGTATTCGGCATCCAAGCTGGAGACGTGGCCGCGGGAAGGTATCTCACCCAATGCAACATCGCTGGTGGGAGAATGGAATTCGGCCTGCATAGCGTAGGCCACCCACCGCTTAGTGCGCTGTTCTTTAAGTGTCTTGGGCTTAAAGAGTCGACAGGCCCTGCAACACCGTATGTCGTGGTCATGAGGCAAACAATTATTACAATCTTTGTGAGTGTCCCTCCAAGTGAACTTCCCATTACAGGAACACCACATTTAAATGGAGTTCACTCCATCATGAGATACCAAGAAAAGAGCTGCCAGACAAGGGAAAGTATAGGGAAGGACAAGAAAAGGCATTCTCTAATGAAGGATAATGGCAAGAAGACCCCCCCCCCCACTCTTCCTAAAAGTCAAAGGCCAAAGCCTGATGGTGAAGGCCGTAGCCAGTCGTTGAGAGTCCAGAGGAAGACTTTGGGCTATAGAGGTAGCCGGTCGAGGGACGTCAAAATCTGGATTGAGTTTGAATAATATAATAGCAATAAATCCATAGCACGCTAAGAACTCCACATTACGCTATTGACCAGTATAGTGGAAAAAACAATCTGGGGGGACCTTGATGCGTGAGGGATCATGGGCAGACTACACGTCACAGTAGGGATAGTGTTACAGACACGACCAGGGCCTGTGACCAGGCCCAGAGTTTCTGTGTTCACCTGAGTTTTTCCATAAGAAGAGGAGTCCTGCAGCCATTCTCCAGAGCCAAGCATCCTGTTAAGCCACGAAGACCTCGGAAGACTGGTAGACGATCCTAAGAAGGCCTGGTGACCAGTTTTTGCTGCAATCCCAGTGGAGCCCTTTCTGACTAGTGATCTTAGAAGATCTTCACCGGTGCTTCGACCCATAGCAGTGGTGGCAACAACTATTCCCGACTTCTTCTTGGTGCCTGTCAATTTAAAGTCTTGGGAAGTTTTGCTGGACCATCCAGTGTACTGACCAAATCCAATTTGGGCTACGGCAATGGAAGAACAAGTTACTTTCTTACCTGGTAACGTTCTTTTGATGGGATGCTCCGACGACGTATTCCACATCTATGACAGGTAATCACCGCAGCTGTGCTGCTTTGGAAAAATGTTGGAGTCTGCGTCGATGACGTCGATACGCTGTCCTCGAGGGCCTCCGTCGAGCCGACGTCACTGGATGTTATAAGTAGGACGCACAACGCCCGTAGCCTCAGTTGTAGTTTTTTCCCAGACATGTGGCACCAATCTTCGGGACAGATTTACAGACTAGTGATCTTAGAAGATCTTCACCGGTGCTTCGACCCATAGCAGTGGTGGCAACAACCATTCCCGACTTCTTCTTGGTGCCTGTCAATTTAAAGTCTTGGGAAGTTTTGCTGGACCATCCAGTGTACTGACCAAATCCAATTTGGGCTACGGCAATGGAAGAACAAGTTACTTTCTTACCTGGTAACGTTCTTTTGATGGGATGCTCCGACGACGTATTCCACATCTATGACAGGTAATCACCGCAGCTGTGCTGCTTTGGAAAAATGTTGGCGTCTGCGTCGATGACGTCGATACGCTGTCCTCGAGGGCCTCCGTCGAGCCGACGTCACTGGATGTTATAAGTAGGACGCACAACGCCCGTAGCCTCAGTTGTAGTTTTTTCCCAGACATGTGGCACCAATCTTCGGGACAGATTTACAGATTTGGAGAGTGTGTGCCCCCCTGCCTCTTGACATAGATCATTGCAGTGGTGCTGTCTGTTAGGATTTGAACCGACTGGTTCGTCAGCTGCGCTTCAAATGCTTGAAGCGCTTTCAATACTGCTAGGAGTTCTAGCAGGTTGATGTGGTTCTGTGCAGTGATGCGAGTCCACAGACATTGTGCTGTGTGGTGAAGGTAATGTGCACCCCACCCGGAGAGTGATGCGTCTGTTGTAACGATCGCTTGCGCTTCCGGTTCGTGGAAGGGTTTTCCCTTTAACAGGTTCTCCTTTGTCCACCAGCGTAGGTTTTGTACTACTGTTGGCGAAACGACAACTAGATCGTCCCACTGACCGCTTGCCTGAGACCGTTGCTTTGCCAACCACTCCTGCATGGGGCGCATGCGCAGACGTGCCTGTGTGACCAGGTATATGCACAACGCCATCATGCTAGTAATCACATTGCTTTGCGTACGCTTATCTGGCAACCAGCTTGATACAGGAGGTATTTGCCGTAGCATGTTTTGAACCCTTTCCATAGATGGAAAGACTAACCCTGCTTCCGTGTTTAAGACAGATCCTAGGATCTGTTTTGTTGTGTTTGGCACAAGGCTCGACTTTTTCTCGTTTATTGCGAAGTCCAATTGGGAGAGAAGGTTTATGGTTCTTTGCGTGTTTTGCATGCAAAGATGGGGTGATTCCCCTGTGATTAGCCAGTTGTCCAAGTGGAGTACACTAGGATTGCCTCCCTGCGCAGGTGCGCTGCCACCACCGCCAGTACCTTGGTGAATACCCTTGGAGCAGACGCTATTCCAAAGGGTAGTACCATGAATTGATAGTGCTGGTTTGCTATTTTGAAACGCAAGAGTTTTCTGTGCAGTGGGAACATTGAAATATGAAAATAGGCATCTTTCATATCCAGTGTTGCCATGTAGTCTCCCGGCTTTAGCAGGGGGATTACCTCTTGTAGAGTTGTCAAGCAGAATTTTTGTGGCTTTACTTAAGTATTTGCAGGGCGTAAGTCTAACACTGGGTGTATAGATAGATCTTTTTTGGCACAAGGAAGTAGGTTGAATAAATACCCTTGTTTACCTCGTTCGCTGGTACGATCTTTATGGCGTCCTTGAGTAGCAGCGCGCTGACCTCTTCGAGACGGATGAGTTGTTCTTCCTTCGTTGATTTTCTTTGACGCAGGGGTTGGTTCGATGGTTTTTGGATGAGCTCCACACAATAACCTTCTGCTACTGTCGATAGCACCCACTTGTCTGTGGTAATTCCCTCCCATGCGTAGGTGAAGTGTGAAATGCACCGTCCTACTGGAGAGGCATGGGAGGGGACCTGTAGCGGGCTGTCATTGTTTAGAAGGTGTACCTCCACCTCTAGATGTGGAGGACCTCCCCCAGCCACGATATTTGCGCTGGCCTCTTTGGTATCCCTGTGAGGCTTGGCCCTGGTTGTTATTCCAGGAAGAGCCTTGACCCTGTCCATATCCGAGGCCTCTCAGAATTTTGGCCACGAAACCTGACGAAAATTGCTTCCACCTCTCTGGCCTGGTGGTTTGTTTGTCAGCTGGGCCAGAGATTTTAGGGCGTCATATTCCTCCTTGGCGGACTTTAATGAGTATTCTATGGCTTTGCCGAATAAGACGTTAGGTTCCACCAGCATATTAAGGAGTGTAGCTTGGGTCACAAGTTTGAAGCCAGACTGGCGCAGTCATGCGTGGCGCTTGATGATGGTCCCTTCGGCAATAATACTGCCCGCATTGTCTGCAGCATCTAGGTTGTTTAATGCAGCTGTATGTTGCCTAGCCATCCACTGCTACCAGGGCCAGTTGTGACTTCAGAGGCTCAGGAGCAGAAGCTATCAGAGTAGTTATCTCGTCCCATTTGTGGCAATTATAGCTTGCTAACAGAGTCGAATTATTGGCGATCCTTGTTTGGAAAGCTGCCCAAGTGGCTGCCTTTCTCCCCATAGTGTAGAGTTTTTTGCTCTCCTTATCTGGGGGTGCCTCTGAAGAGGCTAACAGTGTTCCTGCCCTTTTACGGGTTGTGGTAACCACACGCGAATCTGGCTTAAGCTGTCTCCTGGTGTAGAGTGGGTCAGACGGCGCTGGGCGGAAAGGTTTTTCAACTCGCGGGTTGACTTCCCGTGTCTGGTTTTGTGCTTCCAGAGAAGGTTGAATCCTTCTTTGGACAGATTGTAGAATAGATATGAATCGGGTGGCAGCCTTCTTTTCCTCCAATATATCTTCTACAAAGTCTTTATCAAGCTGAGTCTCTTGGGTTTGGATCCCAAAGTGTTCAGCTGCCTTAATTAACATATCATTATGGAGAGGTTGGTTGTCAACTGGCGAATCGGCGACCGGCGAGTCCTGCTGAATTGGTGAGGCTAGGTTATACACCTCCTCCTCCTCATCATCATCATCATAATAATTTTGGACGTCAGCAGGCTCTCAGGGACATGTTTCTTTCACTAGGTGGAACAAACTAGTGATTTTAGAGCTTACAGCCGTTTTCGTCGTGGGATGTCGACTTTCGGCGGTGGGGTGGACCGCAGCCTCGTCTACCGACGTTTGGTCGATGTTTTGGACATTGCGCCAGTGTCTATAGACTTATGGGGCCTGTCATACGGCGATCGGGACCTCGAGTGCTCAGAGGACAGGGATTCTGTGGACCTTCCCCTTGACGCCATGTGTGGCCATTTGGTCAACGTTGTCGATTCTTTGCCACAGGCTATGTGCTTAGTGCTGGGGGTTGTGGTAGTGCTTATGCCACCGGGTGTCGTCCCCATAACAGACCCGCCGGCCTATCTCTTGGGGTCGGGGGTCTGCACTTGGGAACCTAACGGTTCCCCGTAGCCTTTGCTGTCTGTAAAGACTGTGACGCTGCCATCACTGGAGGCTCCCTACACATCCATGGCAGCCTCGACCTGCCTGGTGTGATGGGCCCAGCGTTTAGTTCTTTGGTCCCGAAGTGTCTTTGGCTTGAAGAGCTTGCAGGCTCGACAATGCCCCTCGTCGTGATCGCACGCTAGACACAAATTGCACACCCGGTGCATGTCTATCCACATGAATTTTTTATTGCATGAGGGACAAAATTTAAATGGAGTGTTCTCCATGTTTATGGAGAATGGCAGCCAGGCGAGAAAGGGAATGGAGGGGGAAATGCATTCTACAATGACCACCCCCCGCTCTCCCTGCTGTTAGGGCTTAGGACTGGTGCAGCCTTCCAAGGCCGAAAGGGTACGTCGAGTCTGGAATTTTGTTCGACGGTTGTCCTTATCACCGCATCGATGAAGTCGTTGAAGTCGGTTTGGAAAAAGGACAGAAAGAGTAACTAGTCTTAATTTTTCATAAGCAAATGGCGTTACCGAAATGATCTCTGCGATAAGCCTCTGTCACAATGGTGGAAAAAAACAATCTGAGGGACCTCGACGCGTGAAGGACCATGGGTACAGTGGACGTCACACTAAGGATAGTATTAATGGCACGCCTTGTCGACGTCCCTTTTCGAGTCTCGAAAACAACAACTGTAATACTCTGCAGCTTCCACTAGATGTCGGCCTATGCATAGCATGTGATCAAAGCAGATTCCACAAGCCTCATAAATGTATTTTACTATTTAGTATTGTGTGATATTACTACCTGTTATTAATACTTTTTCATACTGTGTGTTTTGGCCAAGTAATAAATAGAGTATTTTTGTACTTACCTGCCTAAGTGTAATCCTTCATTGCTCTTTGTGTTGGACACATTGTAGACCCCTAACACAATCACTCACTCCTGAGACTTAAACTTGACCACTCTCCATGCTACCTTGGTTGGTTTGGCTACAGCTCCCAGAGTTGTCCCTGTTCCCTATAACTAGGTTGGGTACCTGGAGGTGTAACATGGGCATTTAGCATTTTCTGCTATTGTGAAACAGTCTCTATTCCTGGGTGACCCCATTGTGCTCTAGCGGTTGTATTTTGCTTAAGCTGTCTGCCAGATAGTTATATCCTTCTGGAAGGTGTTGAGCCTGGCAGCGTTCTGACCTCTGAAGATACCACCTTCAAATCTTCTGATAAGTTTGGAAAACTTTGGGCAGTGCATTCCGCCTTGTTTGTTGATGTAGAACTTAGTGGTCACACTCTACCTGTTGCAATTAGCAGGTCTTTCCTTCTTAGATGTGTTTGGAAAGCATGTAGTGCCGTGCGGACAGCTAAAGGTTCCAGTAGGTTGATGTGCTGGTTTTATAGTGGAAATTACCATGTTCCCGGAGTTGTGAGTTGTAGGCAATGGGTTCCCCAACCTGTAAGGCATATGTCTGTTATGGTTAGGTTAATTGGGGGGTTGACAAAATGTATCATGTTTTCTTTTGTCAACAATCTTAGAGCCGATTTCATTGTGTGTGAAACATCCACTAGATGGTCCCAATCGCCCTCTGCTTGAGACCACTAGTCTGCTATTCATTGTTGTACTGTGCGCAAATTTAGACTTGCATGTGGCAAGATGAAGATGCAGGATGCCATCATGTTGAGCAAGCGCATGGCCCTTCTGACTTATTTGCTTTCCGGCTATGTAACAGGGTATTGGGCTCAGTAAATTCTGAACCCTCTCATTGTAGGGGGAGACCAATGGCTTCTTTGTATTAATAATGGCCCCTAGAAATGTTTTTTCTTCGCTCGGGACTAGACAGGATTTCTTCTCATTACTTAAAAAAACGTAATTTGTTAACAGATTAATTGTGATGTGAGTATTCCAGCGGGATACTTCTGAATTTTCCCCCGTTATTTACCAGTCGCCCAGATAAGGGTACACTGGAATGCTTTCTATGCAATGTTTGTTTGTTTGTTTGTTTATTGATTTGTAATGCACGCCAGACCCAAGGGTATCAGGGCGCAGGGGATACAAGAAAACTTTCAGCTTAGGTTGCACAAAAATATATTTACAGAAATATACATACAGAGATATATATATACAGAAATATACAAAATACAAGTAGGGTATAAAATCGAAGAAAAGAAAGTACAGTTAGTAGTGGGTACATAAAATAGTGAGGAACAACAGTGAGAACAGGATTGCAAGAGGGTAATCAGAAGCTATTTACAATGCAGGGGTAGTGAGAGACCTTAACCTTAGAGGTTGTTGTCTTTGAACCAATTGATAAGACTCTGTCTGAAGTTCAAGTATGTTTGGTCAGCTCTCAAATATGGAGGTAGGGAGTTCCAGAGCTGAAAAGCTTTGACTGGGAAGCTGTTGCCCCCGATTCTAGAAAGTTTGAATCTTGGGACGGTCAGACAATTGGTATTGGCTGTTCTAGTAGGCCTACTAGAAGAGGTTCTCTTGAATCTCTCCGTAAGATAACAGGGCGTGGCATTGTTCAGACATTTGTAGGTAAGTGAGGCAGTTTTCAGTCGAATTTTGTCACAGAGAGCCAGTTATTTTGGCTCCTAACTTGTGATATATGTTCTTTCCTGGCTATGCCCAGGGCGGCTCTGAGGGCATTATTCTGGAGCGTCGGTATTCTTTTGATAATGTACTTATTTGCACCAACGTACAAGGCATTACAGTAGTCCAATATGGACAAGATTAGGGCTCTGGCCAGGATAAGACAACTGTTCTGGGATAAAAATGGTTTGCCCGCTCTGATTAATTTGCATGTATATGCAGTGGCCGAGGCCATGGAATTTACTTGTTTAGTAAAGGTAAGTGTGGAATCAAGGTAAAGACCTAAAGTTTTTACCTCTTTAGCTACTTTAATGGAATTACCATCAATGTCAAAGGGAGTGTATTTAGGGCCAAGCGTATTAAGGTTTGATGAGGTACCCAGGATAATGAGCTCAGTTTTGTCATCATTCAGGCATAGACCATGAGTGGCAATCCATGCCTGGATGATGAGGTAAACTCTGTTTACCAAGGCCAAATCCTTGTCACAATCCCCAGTAAGTGGTAGGAGAATCTGGGTAGCATCTGCATAGTTGGTGTAGGTGATACCGAGATGGTTCAGATCATCGAAAAGGGGCTTGGTAAAGATGTTATACAAGTGGGCGAGACACAAGAACCCTGAGGCACTCAACATGTAATGGGGATGGGGTCTGACGCTGCTGAAGGTGAGAAGACTCTCATGGTCCTGTTGCTCAAGAAGGATTGTATCCAGGTTGTAGCCTCCTGAGAGAAGTGCGCTGCTGAGTCCAAGTGGCTACATAAGATTTTATGATCCACCAAATCGAATTCAGCCGAGACGCCAAGGAGGAGAAGTAATGCTGATTTCCCCTTGTCCCTGAGCTCATCCATTTCGAACTTGAGGTCAATTAGCGCCGTTTTGGTGCCATGTTGGGGTCTGAATCCTGATTGGCGGACTCCTAGGAGGTGGTTGTGTTCCAAAAACTTCTGTATTTGGTGGTAGGCCACCTTGTCTAAGATTTTGAGTAGGAATGGCACTGTAGTGATGGGCCTATAATTCGTTGGTATGGTTGGATCTAAAGTCTGTTTTTTAAGAAGGGGAGAACCCAAGATTCTTTAAGGTTACTTGGGACGGTGCCCGAAGAGAATTAAGCATTAATCAGCTTCGATATGAAAGGGGCTAGGTCTCTCGCGGCATCCTTGATTATTTGGGGTCAGCATTTGTCACCCTTGCAGTTTGCAGGTTTTTGTGATAGGATAAACTAAAGTGGAGAGGTGGTTTAAGACCGGTCGTGGAAGTCTTGTCTTGTGATGTCGTATTGGTTAGGGTGGCTTTCTTCTTGGCAATCTTATCCTGAAGGGTGGTGACTTTGTTGGCAAGAGCTTGCTGGATGTCAGAGCACCAGGTTTTGTCTTTCACACAGTTATCCTGTACTGGGATTGGGTTTTCTAATTCTTTTTGAATTACTAATAGTTCCTCAGTACTAGAGTTAGCTTGCAGGTTTCTGTTATTGTACGTTTCTTGTTTAGCCAGGAGTATTTCTTTCTTGTATTGAGAGGATATATTTGTGAGGTTGGATCTATTTTGGTGTGTTGAGACAACAGCCATCCCTTTTGTGAACACCCGAGGTGCTGAGGCAATGCCAAAAGGGAGTACTTTGAACTGGTAATTAACCTGATCTAGTCAGAACCTTGAGTCCTTTCGATGACCTGGAAACATTGAAATATGAAATTATGTATCTTTAATATCCAGAGTTACCATATATTTGCCCTCTTTGAGAAGGGTAATGACTTATTATAATGTTGTCATTCTGAATCCATGCAGCTTCACATATTTGTTTGCTGATCTTAGATCCTAAACTGGTCATTTTGTTTTGTCATTCTTTGGAACAAGAAAGTACAGAGAAGAAATACCCCTGTTTACCTCTGATAGTGAGACTTGTTTTATTGCTCCCTTCTTGAGCAATCCCTGGATCTCTGCTTGTTGAAGCCGTTGGTGCTGTGGCAGCATGCTTTTGTCTTTTGGGGGTTTAACATGTGTTTTGGAGATGAATTCTATGCAAGACCACTGGGCAACGGTGGACAAAACCCACTTGTCGGACGTTATTCCCTCCCATACATGGGTGTACATGGTTGTCATTTTAGAGGGGTTAAGAGTGTTTGTCCCGTCTAACTTTTGTGGCGCACCATTTTGTCCCACTCATTTGTCATGAGCCCCGTTCATTTAGATGTCATGTCCCCCTCACCCAACATTTGTATGAAGTTATTTGACCTCCCTACCCCCCGAACGGGGTAACATGGGAGGGAACATGTACCAGGGCGTCATTGCTTTGCGGTAGAGGTTGCTCCACTTGGAGTCTGGCCTATTCTACAGCTTCTTCCCCGCCTTAACTGTCTCTGGAATCCTGATGGTGTTAGATTCTGTAGGCCCTGATTAGAGAAGCAGATGCCGGAGGCTGTTGTATATGTGGACTCGCAGGAAGGTTTGGGAGCGAAACACACGTCGATTTGTGGGAAAACACCTTTTCTGATAGGGGTTGTCTAAAATCTGTTACAAAGATTTGATAGTTTCATGTTCTTTTTTGGCCCTTACCAAAGCTTCATCAACTGCTTTCCCAACAAAAACATTCTCCTCCACTGGCATTTTAAAGAGAGTGGCCGATGACTCGAGTCTGAATTCCGTCCCTCGTAGCCAGACATGTCTTTTAATAATGGTTCCATTATTCTGCCTGCAGTTTCAGCTGAACCAAGGGCATTTTTAATAACTGCATTTGTGGATTGTTTGCCTTGCATGCATGTAGGGATATTTATAAAGCGCAAACTATGGCTCAAAGGCGCCAAGCTGCTAAGAAATGGATGGGAGCCGGGAAGGCCCTTAGCAAGCCATTAAAACAAGTATGTTTTCAGCCCCTAACGGAACTGGGCATGGTTGGTCATTTCATACAGTGTTGCAGGCAGAGCGTTCCAGAGAGATGGAGCCAGAAATGTGAAGGAGCAACCTCCTGGACACCCTCACTGGTAACAGGGTATTTTTAACAAATTCTGAGAAGCAGATAAAAGATTCCATTTTAGGCAGTTCTCTGCCATCCAGTCCCCAATTGCTGAGGGACAAGATTTCAGCTTGTCCGGTGGTTCCAGCACTGGTGAATCAAGGCATAACACCAATTGTGTGTCATCCTCATGTAAAGATATGCACCCCCTGGTGAGCAATAAGGTCTGACAGCAGACAGAGATATAGATTAAAAGAAAAGGGGAGAGGCCACCAGGGGGCGCAGGCAAGATGGAAGCACGATCACAGGGCTCCGACCGCCGTCCGAGAGAACCGAGTAGCAGCGGACCCAGAGACCCGGGAACCACACCACAAGGTACCCGGGCCGGCGGAAGCCTAATGGTATTGTCTGGCCAAGGGAGGAGTGACCACGGCCTGTGGTCACCGAGAAGGGAGCAACGAGCAGTGAAGCCCGCCCAGCAGAAGACGGGCTGGTCGAGAGCCAAAGAAACAGCAGGGAGCTGTCGGGGCCGCATCAGTGTGGGCAGTGAAGCCCACCCAGCAGGGAAGCCTGTCCAGCAGAAGACGTGCCTGCCGCGGAGTAACAGCAGGCAGCGGGTCGAGGCCGTGCCTGTCAGTTCCTGGCAGGGAGCTGCAAAGGAGGAGGAGGCGGGAGGCTGACTATCGCGTGAGGGACATATCAAGCAGCGGGAACCCGGGCGGCCCATTGGCGAAATAACGGACAACGGAAGAGCAGGGCTGCTGCAGGGAAGCCCGAAAATAGAGCGACAGTGGTGCAGGAACCCGGGCGGCTTCCTGGGTGTGAACAAATAAATATTTTCAAAAAAACTTAATAAATAAGGAACAAGTTACTTACCTGTAACTGTTGTTCTCCAGCATGGGTCTGGCATGGATTCACATGCTCATGAATATTCCCCGTTGTCAGGCTGGGAATCCTCGGTAAAGAAAAAAATCAGTATCAGTTTCGTTTCTGATCTGTCTTTCTTAGTAGTAACCAATCACTGGTCTCTGGGTCATACTGCCCCCACCCAATGACTGCCCTCTCACTAAGCCCCTCCCCTGGCAGCCATCCTCAGATTTGGTAGCACGTAAAGTGGCAGTAGCACCAAGTGAAGAGCCGCAGAGGGGAAGGAGGGAGGGTTCGTGTGTGAATCAATGCCAGACCCATGCTGGAGAACAACAGTTACAGCTAAGTAACATGTTCCTTCTCCAGCATGGGGTCTGGCATGGATTCACATGCTCATGAATATAAGAATACATAGCAGTACCCACATGCACAACCACGGGAGGTGGCAAGGCTCAACATTAAGCATTACATCAACTCAACATTAAGCAACGTAGCGGAGTGTACTGAGTGTTTCCTGTGTTCCCTGGTGGTGCGTGGAGGACTGCGGGACTGTGGGACGTGGACCAAAAAGGACCGACAAAGGATCGGGCAGCGAGCAACACTCTGCTGACCCTCCTCGTGGGTGGAGCAAGGTAAGAGCAGTCTCGTACACGTGCAGATTTAAATTGAGCGAGAATGCGGACTGGAGCAACAGCGAACACCCGCGCTCAAGTGAAGCACGATATTATAAACTCGAATGTCACAAGTTTGCAGGCTGCTTTAGGAAGAAACGTGCAAGGGGAATCGAGATGCGCTGCCCCGCCTGCTTCACCATGCCCCCGCCCAGCGATGGCGGCGCCCGCCGGTGCACGGACCAGCAGAAGGGGGAAAAAGACTGGTGCGGTTGTAACCAGAGCGGTGAATGATGACCGCGATGAAAGTGGCGACAGCGACAGCATAAGCAGGAGCGACAGTGAGAGTAATGACGAGGATGAGGAAGGGGAGGACAGGGAAGGGGAGGAGGATGATGTGTTGAGTGTGACGTCCAAGACGGGGCGAGCGAAAGGGGAGAAAGAGTTCGCCCCCCTGTGAACAGCAATCAATAACGACAACACAAGCTGAGGATCGGACGGTGAAGGTGACTCAGGGTGAGGCCATGAGGGCGGATGCCGGTACAGAAAAGGAAAGTCACTCTGTAATGATACATCATATACCGGAGGTGAGCCCCCGCCCCTCTATGACTCCCCCTCCCAAGTCGATCACAGCTACAGATCTCCCTCAGAATCGATCAGAGAAGGTGAGACCCTCAAGTGGGGCCTAGCTGAACCCCCTACCACGTCAGACCCCGAAAATAAAGACAATGGCAACGAAAAGCAAAAAAAAAACCCAGGTACTGGCAGTGTCGAATAGTCAAGAAAGCCTTGTAGATGAGCAAACACTGTTGGGGTTGACTCAATCAGCTCATGAAGCAAGCCTTTGGAAGGAAAATTGCAACAAAGAATTGTCATCCTTTCAAACAGAATCGAGTATGGAGAAGGCAATGAAATCTGGACCCTCACTAAAACTACTAGCGTGCTCAAGAGTGGCAGCCATGCACAAACCTGAATATAAAATTTCAGAACGAATGATCTCAAACTCACCACCACTAAATTTGGGGCAGACCGAGGTTTTAAGCCCTCCCCCTCTATTAATGCTGGAGAACGCAATTTCTGTTAGGTCAATGAAATTTGTAAGTGAGGATTGGACGAGTCCTGAGGTTTGGAATGAAAGAACCGCTGAACAAAATGTGACCAAGTTAACAACTCGAAGAGACTCCTTGGGGATTGCTGATCAACTACTGAAAGATCTTGCAGAAATGAACCGTTATATATCACAACCTCGAAAAGCCTCACAAACAAGCGTGTGTGGGAGAACAAGGCCACAAGTAGAGCGTCTATCGATTAAAGATAGGAATATTTGCAAAGTACTGACACTTGAGGCCAATGCACCACCTTTTGAGACAAGAAATGATGAAATCATAATTTCACAAAAGAGGAGTAGAAGAAACGTAAGCTCGGACACTGAAATTGAAGGCTCGAACAAACGTTTTAAAGGCAGGAAAATTGCAGAGGAAGCCACACCGCCCAAAAAAGCGAGTGAATATACAACAAGTCCTCCAACCTCGGAGTCAGAGAGTGATGAGAAGAGAGCGCCGAGACAAAATGTGAGTCTGCAGATGGAGGAACCTATAAAGGCTAGTGCTCGGAGAAACTCCCAAGACAGCCCTGCCCTGCTGGAATCGGTTGTCTCAAAATTAAGTCCGATTCTGATGTCAGCAATGACGATAGCAGTGGCGGCTCTGATGAAGTTATATGAGAATCTAAATGAAAACTATCGTGATCAAACCACGCTAATTGCACTACTCAACTCGAAAATTATAAAACTAGAGGCAGACCTGATGGATATGACAGCACAGGTCGTGATGTCAAGAAGAGGCAACAAAATCTCCTTAACTGCTTCAAAAGAATCTTTAAAAAATTCAGCAGAAGATAAGAGACTCTTAGCTGAAGTCACGAGGCAGGCACTGACATTGCTACAAAATGAACGTGAACGCAAGGATGCCTCGGTCGGCAAAGATCAGTCCTCCAAAACCCATCCAACAGCAGATATAATGACAGATCTGGTGATCGATGATAACAGTGAGAGTTCCCCCCGCGTTAAACACCATCAAGAGAAAACATCAAAAAACAAGAAGGCTATATCGACTCAGAACTGCTGCTATGAAAAAGAACCTATTATTAGCACTGTGGAAAGTGATATCCCTGAGAAAGGGCCTAATGAAAATAGCAACTTTAAGGATATGGACACACACACTGTTACCACCTGTACGATGAAACTAACAAACGTAGACTCACAAGAGACCTCCGGAAGGGGAAAAGGAGAAAAAAAAGGCGATAATCCTCTGACAATCGACCTGACCCTTGCAGAAAAAAGCAATGGGGTCATCTCAGTAAGTGAGGAGATTAATCCTAAAGCTTCGTCAACAAAAAAGAACGATGCAGAGTGGTTTGACATATTTGAAAACCCGAAAGCCCAAGGGAGCAGCAGGAAACTAAAAAAAAAAAAAAAGACAGTTGAACAGAACCAGAGTAAAGGTAAAAAAAAGTCGAAAAACCAACAAATCCAAAAGAATCAAAAGCCGCGAAGCTCAACAAATTTCTTTTAGAAATATCAAAGATCTGAACATTACAGTAGATAATTCAGAGCAAAATTCAACAAAGAGTACGAAATAGTGGCGAAGTTGAGGTGGAGACTGGAAATGAGACTACTGAGACTCAAGCAGAAGCCAAAGAATTTTTCCCAGGTGCGAATAAAAACAAATCAAGCAGTCAGAGTACACCTCCGGTGACAGAAGATGAGGAGGCCGAGGCCGATGAACTTTTGAATCTGTCAACGTACAGTTCACCGGATAAAGATGACATGGAGATTGAAAACGCGGCCGAGGATGATCAAAAAAGTGAGGAGAGTATCAGCAAAGCTGAGGACCCAGCAGACTCAACCGATCCTCGGTCGCCAATAAAAGATCTCGAGAAAGCGAGAGAGGCCCAACCTAAAAGCAAAAGAGTTGTATCATGGCCAAGGACACCAAAAAAAACTAATGACATAAAAGAAAACGAAAGCGCAAAGCTCCAAGAAGTACAAAGATACTACACATTAGAGGAGAAACGTGTGATAAGCACGCAGAAAGCTAACATCGGGATGAAGAGCTCGTCAGAACCGCAGAAGAAAACAAATGATCCCTCACTGAAACAGAGTGCAAATCCTGAGACTCTAAAAGCGACTCAATGCACTTCAACAAATTCAGAGAGGGTGCGGAGTGAAAAGCCAAATAAGACCAACCGGCAGCAGCTCTCTGCTGCAAATATTAATCCCATCACTCCGATAAGACAACAGGTGTTTAGAATTTTGGTGGAAAAGATAGAAACCAGAAAAAGTGACACGCCTCTAAACTGGTATACCATACTGCAGATATTTCAAAAAATTCCTGTTCTAAGAACAATAAAAAGTGCCCGAATCGATCGTGTTGAAATCCTAACAGATGCAAATCAAAAATTCGTACTATTACATATTATGGACAGGAAAGATGTGGAATTGGTCATGATGTGTGAGAGACAGCTGTGGGACATGGGATACCTAGTTTATGAGGTGGGTAACGCGCTAGTGGGAGAAGCGATAGAAAAATCAATGGACACAAATCAGCCAGCAGAAAAAGGACTCCCCCCCCTTTCGGTGAACACACCTGCGCCGACATACGCAAGAGCAGAGGCTCAGAGAAGTGATGAAGTACAAGTGAAGGAAGGAGAAGGGAACACTCTCTGCTCAATGATAGAGACAAGACTGAAAGAAATCAAAATAACAGTTGAAAATTGCCAAATTCAACTGATTCAAAGGTCGAGAAGAAGAATGCCCGTGAGGACGGAGGCGATAAATGGGCTTGGCTCGCGAAAACTCTAAATAGTCCAATGATGAGTTAATGCCATGAGCAATCGACAAAGTTGATGATAGCCTCCTGGAACACGAGAGGCTTCTCTCATCTTCTGAACTCAACTCCTGAAATTCTAGCAAGGGCAGACGCGATATGTCTCCAAGAAACGTGGCTTACGAACACACCATATGTTGAAGGCTTCAAAGTTGCAATAAACCCAGCCATTAGACAGAAAAAAGGCTGCCCGATGTCGGGCCAATTAGTTCTCATTAAAAGGAACTCCGGTATGAGAATCAAATCAGCATTAAATATATCGCTGTTTCTGCAGTAGATTTGTGTGGAATCAGTAAACCAGACAGAGAAGAAGGAGCAAGTTATTCATCTCCTAAATGTTTAATGGAACTCGACAGCAAAAACACACCAAAAATTCGAAGATGACCTCTTAGAAGCAATAGATAACATTCTAAGTGATGACCCGGGAGCCCCGTTGACAGTGTGTGGAGACTTTAATATGAAACTAATAGAAATCGACCAAGTAAAGACTCCAACGAACTTCAATGAAAGATACAAGTGTGAATGCTGGCTAGACGAAATGGCACACAGGAATCTGATAATGCAGAACGGAACAACTCGAGGAGACATACCAGCAAAGCCAACCTGGGAAAGAGGTGGGCAAAAATCCTTACTAGATTACATCTTTGTATCGAATAGTCTAGTGCAAGAAATAGTTTCATTGAACGTGACCAAGTCAAACAAAAGTGACCACAACATCGTGTCAATGGTATGGAAGATGGATAATCCAGTACCGCGGAATCAATGGAGACAAGCAATCTCGGTGGTACCGGGGCGGAACAGACTACGTTTAAAGAATGCTGATATAGTGGCAGTGACAGAGTCCTTGCATCAGTCTCAGGAGCTGGGTTGGTGTAACCCGATTGAATACCAGCAATTATTAGAGATTTATAAAATCAAAAAGAAGACCAATCCGAATAGAACTGGGTATCAAAAACACCATTATGACCCTGAAGTTGCGACAAGAAAGAGAGAGTTAAGGAAGACTCTAAGAAGAGTTGGCGCTGCAAAATTGGTGGACGCTAAGAGCCAGATAAAAAAGGCAAAGAACCGATTTATAATAATTGGTATAAACAGCACAGAGCAGTGATGGAGCAACGGGATGCCAAGCAGATGCTGAAGGCCCTAAACAAAAAGAATTCCAAGGGCTTTTGGTCCATAATAAATGAAGTAATGAACTCCGAAAAGGCGATAATAATAATTAATAATAATAATAATAATTTGGCACTTATATAGCGCTACGAACCCTCAGGTATCTGAGCGCTGCTTATTATTACCCATGGTGTGTGATGCTCATTTATCGACCTCGGAAGGATGAAAGGCTGAGTTTGGCCCCGCCGGGATTCAAACCTGCGTTAGCAGGCTCTACACAGATGTCAAAGCGAGCGCTCTACTCGCTGTGCCACTTGACCGGCTTATCAAATATGGTAACCGAAAATGAGTGGGAAAGGCACTATGCAAAGTTATTTAAAAAAAGGAAAACGCCGAGTACCACAAACTTTCAGTGGAACCAGCCGTGGGAAATCGAAATTGACAGAGATGATATCCGTACAACGATCATAAGAAGCAGTGCCTCACGCGCTGCAGGGCCTGATGGCTTGTCAAATGCGGACCTAAAAGAGAACATAGAGGAGTGGGTAGACTTCTGTGACATCTTGTTTCAATTAATAATAAAAGAAGGTAGGATCCCATTGACATGGAAATCTGGAATAATCGTACCTATCCTCAAGAAAGGAATCCGCACGGACCACGCTAATTATCGGCCAATAGCCCTGCTCGACGTAGTGGGAAAAGTGTTTGCATCGCAATTACTTACACAACTTAATACATGGATTCGAAAGGAGAAGATCTACGATGACCGTCAGTCTGGGTTCGTTAAAGGCGTAGGCTATGGTGTTAATCTGCTAATTTTGAACCTGCTAAAAATTGAAGCAATTAAATCTGGCCAAAAAACATACCTCGCATTTATCGATATGGCGAACGCATTTGATGGGGTGGACAGAGAGACACTCTGGAACAGCCTTATGGAAAGGGGGTGTAGTAAGAGCCTTATCCAAGCCATCAAAGAGCTATATTCAGACACTTACATTCAAGTGTGTCTGGACAGCGAAGGAAATCTAACGAACCCCATATCAACAAAGAGAGGCGTAAAACAAGGGTGCCCACTAGGGGCAACCCTATTCATCTTCTATATATCAGAAGTTGGTACCGCCCTAGCAAACTTGGCGTCATTCCCACCGCGGATAAATGGAATCGAGAAAAATCATATCATGTATGCAGATGACATGGTGATCTTAGATCGTACACCAATTGGCCTACAACGGAAACTGACAGCGCTAAGAATCTTCCTAGAAGATCTGGGATTGGAGATCAACGCGGACAAATCAAAAATCTTGGTACTTGAAAACAAAAGAGGCAGAAAACCGAACAAGTTCAGAAAGGATGGTCGCTTGGGGAGAAAAAACTGAACAAAGTACCACATTCAAGGTACCTAGGGACAATCATCAGTTCCAGCATTAATGATGAGCCGATGGCCAAAGAACTTCTAAACAGCTGTAAACAACTGACTTCGCAAGGCATCATAATCCAAAAAAGATATGGAAAATGTTCATGTGATCCAGTAAGAAAATTTTACCAGAGCAAAGTCTCCCCAACTTTAACCTACGGGGCAGAGAATATGTTTGGGTGCGACCACAAATTATGGTCGCGATGCAAAGGTTTTTTCTGGAAGAAAGTTCTTCAGATTCCTCAAAGTACGCCGACGGCCAATGTACTATATGAAGTAGGGATCTCCACACTTAATGCGAGAATCACATGGAATAAGTTAGCATTGTTCAGAAAAATATATGAAGATGCAAACCTGCCTCCTCTTAAAATCTTGGCGGAAGAGAATACACAAAGGGAAATCAGCGCTAAATTAATGGAAACAACAATGTAAAGGGATCCTAAACCAACTAGGAACGGATGAACACACCCTATGGTATAATCCAAACTCAGTGAAAAGAAAACTGCTAGACCTTGATTGGATCGATATAGAAGAGAAAAGATCAGCCCACAAATCTATGCAAAACACACCATCTGAAGCTAAAAAACGTAATATACTTCCAAAATATCTAATGCTATCACCCTGTAAACAATTAAGAAGGCTGTTTTTAAAGTTCCGCTTGAATATCTTTGAAACGAAAGAAATTCTAAGGCATCGACGGATGATTCCTGAAAGTAACTCAAAATGTAGATTTTGCACAAAGGAGGACGAAAATTTAAAACATCTGGTGTTGTCTTGTACGGAACTAAGGGTGCAACGTGAGAACTGTTTGGGGAAGGTGAGGAGTTCATTCCGGACGTATAACACCGAAGATTGGTGGAAACAACTTCACATTGGGGAAAGTAAATCATTGATGATTGGTATGATGCGATTCTTGGAACACATTCAAAACCAATTAGAGTCAAGCGTATATACCTGAAGAGTGATGCTCGTGAGTAAGAGAGAAAGGACCCACGACTATCCATGTGAAAGATACAAGAGACACTGATTAGCTTAACATTGAGTAGTATAATATGATATAAGATGAGTGATGTGACAAAGGATTTAGAGGAAATTTGAGTAATTTTAAAGGTTAAAATTAGGACAAAAAGTGATAAGTTGCATTGTTTGCTCTTTTCTTTTTTTACATTTTGAAAAAGTTTGTATAAACTAAATGAAATAAAAAAATAAATAAAAAAAAAACATTAAGCAACTCTTGCCTCCTCACCAGGCCCACCTTCAGGTGAACAGGTTGCGCAGCACTGCGTGGCCGACCCTGGACTCCTCCCTGGAATCCCAGTCAACGCAGTAGAATTTTGTGAAGGTGTGCGTCGACCTCCACGTAGCAGCCCTGCAGATGTCCAGCAGGGGTACACCAGACAAGAACGCCGTGGTAGCAGCGATTGCTCTGGTCGAATGGGCTCTCGGACGGCCGGGCAACGGTCGGTTTACCAACCAGTGACAGTGCATGATGCAGCTGGAGAGCCATCTAGAAATGGAAGCCTTCCCTTGGTTCACCAGTCCAAAGTTCACAAACAGCTGTGATGTCTTCTGAAAACTCTTCGTGCGGTCCACGTAGAACTTCAGCGCTCTAGCTACATCCAGCGAATGCAAAGTCCTCTCGGGCGGCGACGAAGGAGACGGGAAGAAAACTGATAACATCAAGGGCTCGTTGAGATGGAAGTCCGACTGCACCTTGGGCATGAAGGAGGGGTGCGTCCTCAGCACCACCCTCGTCTTGTGAAAAGTCAAGTATGGAGGCTTGCAAGGGCCTGGATCTCTCCCATTTGTCGTGCGGAGGCGATGGCCACAAGAAATGCTGTTTTCCACGACAGGAACTTCAACGGTGCCGAATGCAGAGGCTCGAATGGCGCCCCCATGAGCCTGGTCAGCACCACGTTGAGCTCACACGCCGGGGCCGGAGCCTTCACCGGCGAGAATGAATGGAACAATCCCTTCATAAATTCCTTCTCCAGGCGATGAGACCACAGGGATGATCGTCCCGTAGTTCTGGTGTAGCGGGAGATAGCCGCTAGATGTATCTTGATAAAGGCATGAGCCAGCCCCGCCTTGGCCAGCGACAGCAGGTACGGCAGCACTTGAGGGGCCGTAATTCGCAGAGGGTTAATCTTCTGTGCACGGCACCAGACAGAGAACCTCTTCCATTTGTGTCCATAGCACTTGAGAGTTGAGGACGCCCTGGCCTTTACAAGCACCTCCTTGCAGTCTGCCGGGTATCGTACCCTCCAAACTCTAGTGCTGCAGGAGCCAGGCCTGCAAGTTCAGCGACCCCAGGTCGTGATGGAGGATGGCGCCTCCTTCTCTGGAGAGGAGATCCGCGTCCGTCGGTAGTTTGACTGGGTGGGACGCTGACAAGTCCAGAAGGTCCGGGAACCAGATCTGTCTCGGCCACGCCGCGGTGCGACGAGGATCATCTTGCACCGGGACCTATTGAGCTGGTTGATGAGTCGCAGCAGCAAAGACGGGTACACATACAGGAACAGGCCGTCCCAGGGGAACGAGAAAGCATCGCCCATGCTCCTCGGCTGGGGAAACCTGCCGGCGAACCTCTGGCACTTGTAGTTCGTCGCCGTCGCGAATAGGTCGATCTGGGGGTTGCCCCATCGTTGGAAAAGTCAATCCACTTGATCCTGATGTCGTTCCCACTCGTGGCACGAGCGCAGCTCCCTGCTGAGTGAGTCGGCGATGGTGTTCTTTATTCCTGCCAGATGGAAAGGTACCAGAAACATCCCCCGGGCGACGGTCCAGTGCCACAGATCCTGGGCCTCCTTGGATGAGGCTGGGGATCTGGTGCATCCCTGCTTCCGTATTTAGACCATCATGGTGGTGTTGTTGGTGAAGATCCTCACCACCTTGCCCTTGAGAGACGGAAGGAACGACCTGAGGGCCCAGAACACGGCTCGGAGCTCCAGGACGTTGATGTGGAGTGACCTCTCCTCTGGGAGCCAGAGCCCTCTTGCGTGGAGATCTCCTGTGTGCGCTCCCCATCCCTCCAGGGAGGCATCCGTCGTCACCGTCTCCTGATGTGCAGGGGTCTGAAAGTCTGTGCCCACTGCAAGATGCGCGCGGGTGCCCCACCATCAAATCACTTGGCGGAAGGCCTCGATGAGCGGGATCCTGTCTACGAAGCTGCCCACCACTTGCATCCAACGGGCGTCTAGGAACTCTTGTAGAGGACGCATCTGCAGCCTGCACAGGCGCACTAGGTAGATGCATGAGAACATCATGCCGAGAAGGGACTTGATGGATCTCACCCTGGCCACGTCCGTGGCCAGCAGGCGCAGCACCTTTCCCAAAAAGGCCTTCGTCCTCTTCTCCGACGGAGAAGCCAATCGCGCCACTGTATCAAGCTTGGCTCCCAGAAACAGTGCAACCAGCGACGTAACCAAGCGGGATTTTGATTGGTTGATGGAGAATCCCAGATCCGTGAGCAGTTGGACGGTCTTCGCTGTGTGCTCGACTGCGAGTTCTCTTGTCCTTGCACAGATGAGCCAGTCGTCCAGGTAGGGGCAGACGTGGAACCCCTGCAGGCGCAGCCACGCCGCCACTGGTGCTAGGCACTTGGTGAATACCCTGGGCGCCGACTTCAAACCAAATGGAAGGGCCTTGAACTGGTAGTGCTGTCCCTGGACCACGAATCTGAGAAACTTTCGGTTTCCTTTTAGAATGGGTATGTGAAAGTAAGCATCCTCCAAATCCATCGACGATAGGAAGTCGCCTTCCTCCAGCTGTCCCAGCACGCGCTGGAGGGTGACCATCCGGAACTTTTGGGCCTTGATGTATTTGTTTAAGCGGCGCAGATCCAGGACGGGTCGCCAACTGCCTGTCTTCTTTCTGACGAGGAAATATCGGGAGTACACTCCGGAGCCTCTTTGGGACGAGCTCGATGGCTCCTTTTTTTAACATCGCCCTTACTTCCAACAGTAGTTGAGGGACGTGGTTTTCCTTCCTGGCCACGGGAGGAATGCGAAGGCACTTCTTTAGAAATTCGAGAGTGTGCCCGTGGACCAGGGCATCCAGCACCCAACGGTCGGTGGAGATGGACTCCCACACGCTGATGAACTTCACCAGCCAGCCTCCCACCGGGGTGCTCAGCTTGGGGCTCGACGCTTTGGCCGGTTCAAGTCCTGATTGGCAGCGGACTTGCCGCCTTGACCTCCTTGGCGCCGACGATGAGATCCTCCTGATTTGCCTCGTCCTCTGTAGGCCTCTTGCGACGAGGAACGAGCCACCTGGCGGCACGTCGAGGAGCCACCGCCAAATCCTTTGGAGGCACCTTGCTTGCCTCCGGAGTTCCGAAAGGGCGGCCGTTGTTGCTGCAAAACTCCTAAGGCCCGAGCCGTCTCTGTGTCGGTCTTGATGGCCTGCAGAGATTTGTCTACTGTCTTTCCAAACAGGTTGTTCCCGTCGAAGGGCATGTCCAAAACTTTGGTCTGCACGTCCTGACGGAAATCAGTCGCTTTGAGCCACCCCGTCGCAAACACAGTTGCCCAACTGGCAGAAACCGGAATCAGCAATGTCCGTGGTCACCATTATGGCGTGGTCCGATGCCACCTCACCTTCCTGCAAGATAAGATCTCCAGGGCCTCAGCCCTCTTGTCGTCCGGAAGGAAGTCCGGCAGGGGAGCGATCTTAAACCACAACTCCCTGTCGTAGTGGGCCACAATCGCTAGGGCGTTGGCCGCCTTAATTGTCGTCGCCGCAGACGAGGTGACTCGCTGTCCCATGGCATCCAGTTTCTTCCCCTCACTGTCCGGTAGGGAGGTCGAAGTTGAAGCCGTAGCCCCCGCCGCTTTCTTCTTGGCCGCCGCCGAGACGACCGAATCCTAAGGCACAACAGGGCGGAATCCGGGACCCAGTACTACTTCTGGTACTGGTCCCTCTTGGAGGGCGTTGTGGACGGGTTCTTCAGGAGAGACAGCCCTTCGTCCCAGATGTCATCAAGTAACGGGACCGAGAGGACCGTCTTCCTCTTGGCCTCACACCGTTGATAGAAGAAGCCTTCCTTCTACTGTTCTTTGGGGCAGAGCTGGAAAAGCTCGGATGCCCTGGCAATCCTGGCGTGGAAGGAGACAATTTTGTCGGCGGGAGAGGCCTGAGGGGGTGGTGATGGCAGGCCCATCCCGTTGTCCCCACTGTCGTCATCCGTCCCGTCGTGGCCGTATCCATTCCTGTTTCCTCCCTAGGATCAGGGGAAGGCGATGAAGGCTGAGAAGGCCGCGAAGGCTGGAAGGGCGGGGGGGATGAACTCTCCTCCGCTTGCCTGGAGGGCTTCCCGACGGTCTCAGTTCTGCTGTGTCGTCCATCGGGGGTAAGGGTAACCTTGTCCTTATCTCCGTACATAAGGCTTGGATTGCCATCAAGATGGCCCCCGAGTTGTCCTGGGGGTCGGGCACGGGCTGCGACGGGCGCGACGGCTGGGGGGTGGAGTCCTCCTCCTCCACAGGCTCGTCGGCACCACCGTTGCTCTCTTCGCCTGCCTCGTCGGGATTCCTCCCGTGGGAGCAGACTTCCGCGAACCTCTTGTTGAGGACCTTCACGACTCCAACCAGCTCCTCTTCAGAGGCTGAATCCGTGTCCGTTATTCTACCGGGGTTCTCACGGGGGTCTTATCGATGGGCTGAAAAGAGGATTCCTCCGTAGTGGCAGGGAAACTCTGGGCCACGAGGTCGCCTCCACTGGGGTAGGCTCCACAGGCTCCGCCAGTGCCGACACGACTCCCTCAATAGAGGCCTTAGCCGGGTGAATCAAGGCCTTCACCACCTTGGGCGCGCTTGAGGCCTTCACCTTGGGGGGAGGGTCACCTCCTCGCTCCCCCTCGGCTGATTCCTTTGAGATCGACCGGGACCTCTCCACAAGCTTACCCGGGTTCTCAGATTTTCTCTTCCCCGAGCCAGAGCGTTGGCTCGTGGTTGATGGCGTCGGTGAAAGCGCGCCCTGCCTGCCAACCGAGGAGCCCGACCCTTTGGCGCTCCCGGTGCCTGCGGACTCGCAGTGCTTAGCCTTCTTTTGGGCCCCCGTCGCCGGGGCGCCCTCACAGGACCTAGAAGACCGCTCAGACTTCTTCTTCTTCTCACCTGCTGGGCCCTTCTCCAGCCAGCTGGTTAGGCGGATCCAACGATCCCTCATAGTCCGTTCTGACAAGTTCTTGCAAAACGCACAGTCCTTCTCCACGTGTGTTTTGTCTTCGTGAAGGCATTAGAGACATCTCGAATGCTCATCCTCCTTGAAAACATTCTGTAAACCGCATCCAGGGCAGTTCCTGAACAGCTTGGATCCGGGCGTCGAGGTTCCCTTGTCCTGGGCCACGTCCATGAGGTAGGCCTCAGATCTTCTGGAATCCTCCAAGAAGTGTAACTCGACGAAACTTCGGGGGTGTAGAAAATTCCGAAACGGGTCCCAGTTGATCGGAAGTAGAAATGGTGGAGCATGAGGCTCGATTGATCGAAAAAATTAGATTAAACTCTTTGAAAAAGCGCAAAACGCAGTAAAAGCTCGAGAGCCATAGCACGGAGGCAGGGAAACAGAAAGGAGGCAGGGAGAGGTGACACACCACAATGCCAAAACCTGGCCAGGTGAATGAGTTGAAAAAAGCACTCTCACAGTTCCCATATCCAGACAGGGGAGACATGGTGACATCAAAGGTAGAGGGTGTCAACACTAAATGTGAAAGGACTGAATTCCCCAAATAAAAGAAATATGCTTCTGCGAAGCCAAAATAGCAGTATTATTTCTACAAGAAACACACTACAGACAAGGGATGGAACGCGCCCTGAAGAGAGCAGAGTTTGGGTAGACCTACTGAGCCTGCATAAAACGTGCAAAAAAGAGGGAGTGTGAATCGTCCTATCGCAAGCTATACAATTACGGGAGGTGCGGGTGAAGAGAGGCTTTGGCGGCAGGCTGGTGGCAGTAAAAGGACAGGTGGAGGGGTGGTTGATCACCCTAGCCTCCATATATGCACCAAATGTGCACAAGGTAACCTTTCTCTGGAAGACATTCTCAGTACTTGAGGAGTGGGGGGAAGACAGGCTAATGTTGGGAGGAGACTTTAATCTGATAGCGGTCCCGACAGTGGACTGGTGGTCGGCAAGGGGAGACAAGATCAAAGTAAAGGGAAAGGATCATAAGGTGTTCTCCCAACTGCTGCAGGACCACTTTTGGGTTGATGTATGGAGGTCCAAGTTCCCCCAGGCAGGAGGAAACACCTTCTTCTCGCCCCTGCAACTCACATACACCAGAATTGACCTCCTACTGGTCCCAATGGAGCAAACGCCCATGGTCTCCTCACCAAAGGTAGAGGCAGTGATGTGGTCGGACCAAGAGATGGTCACAACAAACTTGTGGATAGAGGAAGGGAGGAAAGGGTTGCTGCGTTGGAGACCCAGTATTCCGGGACTTCCTGCAGACAGAGATCAACCAATATTTTGTAATAAACGAGACAGGGGAGACACGTTTGAAAACGGTATGGGAGGCGGCCAAGGCGACAGTAAGGGCCCTTCTTATAGCAGAAGGGGCCCACAAAAAGAGGGAAAGAAAACTGCTAGAAGGGAGGGCAAGGGAGCAATTAAGAGACATGAGGCAGAGGTTAACAAGACCGGGAGTTGACGGAGGGTTTATTGGAAAGAATGCGGGACAAGAGACAGGACCTACACTCACTCCTGATAGGAGAAAATGAGATGCACCAGACAAAGGTTTTATGAAGGGGTGAACAAGTAGGAACACCTTTGGCAAACAGAGTCAGAGAATGTAGGGGCGATAGGAGGATGCAGCGGCTGAAGGACAAAGACAGGGAAGTAATCGGATCCGAGGAACACATCCCTGAGCGCTTCGCAGACTTTTATGAAATACTGTACTCCCAACCCACAAAACTCAAAGCGAAGGAAGTCAAGGAATACTTAGCTAAACTCCCCATCCCCCACCTGACGAAAGAGGGGAAATCTATGCTGGAAACAGAGATAACCAGAGAAGAGGTGAAGAGGGTGATAGGTCAGTTGAAATCCGGGAAGGCACTGGGGGAAGACGGCTATACAGCGGACTTCTACAAGCAGTTCTAAGAAGTCCTGGTGGTGCTTCTAGCAAAGGTCTTAAACTCTATAAGACAGACAGAGGATATGCCCCCCACTTTCTGGGAGGCACTCATAACAGTGATCCCCAAGCAGGGTAAAGACAAGACGGACTGTGCTTCATATAGGCCCATATCCTGGCTTAATGTGAACTCAAAGACCGCCACAAGGATCTTGGCATCCCACTTGGAGATACATCTCCCCCGCCTGATACACCCAGACCAGACGGGATTCATTCAAAATAGGCAGTGATCTGATAACCTAAGAAAAACCCTACACATCCTGTGTGACCTGAGAATAAGAAAGTAGGGGGCCCTGGTCTGCTCCCTCGATGGCGAAAAGGCATTTGACAGGGTTGACTGTTCCTTTATGGAAAGTGTCCTTGAGGAGATAGGTATGGGCGAGCGGTGGATGGGATGGATTAAAGCCCCGTATCAAACCCTGAGAGCTAGGGTGACGGTCAATGGCAACATGTCCAGAACCATAGGGGTCCACAGAGGGACTAGACAGGGGTCCCCTCTCTCGCTCCTACTGTATGCAATGGTGATGGCGCCATGGGTAATAAGTCAGAGAGGTAACAGAAACATAGCGGGGGTGCACATAGGAGGGCAAGAATATAAAGCAAGCCTTCTCGCAGACGACGCATTACTCTACCTCAAGAACCCAAGGTCCTCTGCTCCTCCCCTTTTAAAGGGGCTGAAAGAATATTGGAAATTATCTGAGTTCTGGGTCCACCTAGCTAAGGCACTGCGAAAGGCCCCTGTCCTGAGCCTGTCGTGGCCGTACGGGGCCAGTGGGCCAGTTACACTGCCCCTGTACACTCAGCCCTACCGGTAAAACTGTTCCTCCTGGCTTGCCCTCTCCGCGCCGCCACCGTGATGCACTTCGTAGCCACCGGCCTCATACCTCCCCATTACCTGTTCTCACCACCATGACTGCCCAGTAACACGGGACACGTCAGACTCTCAACTGGCGCTGCATCTACCGCACGACACCCGACCAACGTAACTGGGTCAGCTGCGGCTTCAGTATCTTTCCACAACTTTCATCGTGTCACCTATGTATCACCATACTATATGTTCTGTTATATTTTAAACGTCCTAGCACCGACTTCTAAGGTCTATGCTTATACACGTTTTCGCACCTGCATCTATGCTTTACTACTACTGTTTTTAAATTGTATCACGCTGCATTTTAATGCATTCCTCTAGGGTCAATATACTGCAAAGCACTTCTTAGGAGTGTATGGTTAAACTTCATCAGTGCAGACTACTCAGGCATATAAACCTTTGTGTTTTGTTCTCTAAAGTTGTATTATGCTGCACCATGCAAATGTATACTATATGTTACCACTATTTCAATGAGACTGTATAGCTGTAACAATCATACTTGCCTAACCTTCAGCTACTCCTTGCCTACTCGCTCTTGCCACCAGTGGCCTACCACACATACCTGCATTCTCACTAGCACCTTCCTCCCACTGATCCTCACATCATGAAACGAAACGCTCCTCCAGGTAAACACACAATACGCTTGGCTACACTCCCATTGATTCTGGTGTGCCTCACATCTGCACACATTATTCTCCAACTTTCCTATAACAACCACACTACCCCCACGCATTCTCCTCTACACTCTACAATGGAATCACAGCTCACCTCCGCACCGAACTCCCCCACCAGACTCCTTAGACTCAGAACACGCACCCAACCTATGCTCACTCTCACCCGCACCGCACACATTACCTGCAGAAACTCCAGACTTGGTTCCCGTTCCACTGCCAGACACCTCTCACACTCCTCCAGCACATCCACACACAAAGTCAATCTACACAGCACTGGCCATCCCCCTCTCGCACTAGCTCCCTCCCTCGTTCACTTACTGCCCAAAGCACTAGAAATCAATGATCTTCTACACAGTCAAGACATAGACATCCTATGCACCACTGAAACTTGGTTACATGAGGCATCAGGCCCTGCCATCACCCTAGCCCTGCCACCTGGACACACCATCCTCAGACAGGATAGGATTTCCAAAATGGGAGGGGGGTAGCACTAATCTATAAAGAGGCAATTTCCATAAGGTCGACACTGTACTCTGTGGAAAAGGCGTTGATATCTTATCGGCAAAACTAGCCCTCTCACCCACCAATACCATCAATATTCATCTCCTTTACCGTCCACCAGGATCGCCGGCAGACTTCCAAGGATACATTATCCATCTATTTAGTAGCAACCTTAAAAAAACCACTAAAACACTAATCCTAGGCGACTTCAACCTAGGTCTCAATTGCCCCAACGACAACGCGGCTAGCTCACTCCTCAATGATCTCTCAGATTTAGGCTTCACCCAAAAAAGGCTGAGCCCTACCCACGCCAAAGGTCGCACCCTTGATTGGATTGCCGACCATAACTGTAATTCCTCGCTCACGTCCAACAGTGCCTATCCCTGGACAGATCACCACTGCATCCAATTCTCCATCCCCACAACCTCCAGCCCCAAAGTCACCACGCCCGCCCCCACCACACTAGCTAGAAGCTCAAACAAACTTACAGCAGATAACATCCGACCACACCTTAACACCCCTTGCCTAGCAACTCCCTTCTCACAAGATCCAAACATCCTAGCAGATATATTCAAGGACACCCTCTCCAAGGCAATTGACATTGTAGCACCTCTAGAAAGAAAATAAAAAAAGAGAAAAAATCATTTCATGCCAACTCGTGGTGCACTGAGGATCTGCAAACTATGCGCTCTAATAAGCGACTTGCCCTTAAATTGTGGCAATCTAACCCCTGTGACTCCACTAGAAACAATTTGAAATTACTGGCGCAAACTTATAAAGAAGCCATCTTCACTGCAAAATCCAACTCCTTTAAAAAACGAATTTCCAATGCAAACTCGCAAACTAAAGAACTATTCACCATATTTAAGGAACTTACTACGCAGCCCACCAGCACAGATGAAATCATTAAGGACGAAGCCTGGTGCGCTAGCAACCAAGCTGCTATGCTAAATAAAATTGACCTCCTCCAGAAAAAAATCCAGAACCACTATAAAGCATTACTAAACCAAAACTTGCCTACGCAGGCCACGCCACCTGACGGCACTTCCCACCTCCCTAAATTCTCCTTCAAGGACATCACAGAACTCTAAGTTATAGACCTCCTCAAACACCTTAAACCTTCACTATGTAAAGGTGACATCTGTACTCATAAGATTGTAAAAGACTGCGCCAAAGAACTTGCCCCCCTTCTCACTGCCTTCATCAACTCCTCATTCAATACTGGCATTGTCCCCGCCAACCTTAAAGAAGCTTGGGTTCGTCCTCTTCTAAAAAAAAAACCTTCACTAGATCCCACTCAGCCCAACAACTACAGGCCCATAACTACCGTACCATTCCTTCTTAAACTTCTGGATAAAGCAGATCATACGCAAATCCAACTGCACCTTCAGACTAACTCTGTTTTAGGAAAAAGACAGTCTGGGTTTCGCAAAGGGCACGGCACCGAAACTGCTCTATTGGACTTATAAAAACCAAATCACCCAAATCCTAGACAAAGGTAAGCCTGCCCTCCTCCTCCTCCTCCTCCTAGACCTCTTGGTCGCTTTCGATTTGGTTGACCACAACACTATCACCACTCACCCCACTCAAGCAGCCCAATTCTCCAAACAAGCAACCTCATGGATTACCTCCTTCCTAGAAGGAAGAGTAATTAAAGTTTTTTTCTGATACAGCAAATGCAGCACCCACTACAATTAATTGTGGGGTCCCCCAGGGCTCATGTACTGCACCAACGCTTTACAATCTTTTCACAAAGCCCCTTTTTGATAAGCCTGATGCACTTTGGATCGTATATACCAACTATGCGGACAATACCCAAGTACTTCTACCCCTAACTGGCTCATACAACATTGATGCGGTCGCATTAAACCAAATCTACACCACCATCCAGGCTTGGATGGCGGAAAGTGGTCTCTGCCTCAATGGGGATAAGACCGAGATTCTCATCCTGGGCCAAAAGACGACGCTAACAAAACTAGACTGCACCTATTCCAGTTTTGACATAGATAACACCATCATCCCCGTCCTCAAGTCGGTCAAGACCCTTGGGGTTCACATCGACGCCATGCTATCCATGAATAAGCAAGTCAACTCCATAGCCTCATAGCCTCGTTGTTGGAACAGCCATGCGATTATCAGTGCGACCGAAGAGCTTATTTTTATCGTAAACCAACACCCTGTGTACTGCACACGAACATCGCTTCCCTCAATACGAACTTTTTGGAACATGAGCAAATAAAAATGCAAATCGCTGAATATTCTCTAAACATTTGATGTCAAATAAATGTACTTTACCACATTTACAATCTTGCGGTTTGATTTCAAAGTACAGTTTCATATTCCGAATTGTGGTGCGCTGTATTGTGAGCTGATCTGTGTTGATTTCCGGGGTCTGTGTGGAGTCGCGTAGAAGACGCCTGGGCGCGTTTGCCTACGCAGCTCAGTCACGTCACGGATAGAGGCGGGGAATATGAATGTTTTGATAAAGTCTGTTTCAGGGGCGGGGGATTTGATTTAGTGCCGCAAAGGCAGGTGAGCCAGGTCGATGGGGCGAAATGATAGGATTATCACAAAATGGAGGCTGATTTCGAGTGCGATAATGGGCGAAAAGTCGGGTAAGGTCCATAGGAAAGTTTCCTACGATCTACCGATTTATGCTTACAAACACATGGCCGACCCGTAGGGACAATAAAAAAAAAGTCCCGGAACTATCCTTTAAGCACCAAACTCATCAACGCCATCCAACCCTTCCTAACCAAGCCTAACTGCCTCTCTATTGCCAGAGCCACTGTAGGTGCTAAGTTAGACTACTGCAACTCACTCCTAGCAGGTACTTCCTGTAAGAATCTAAATACACTCCAGATCACACAAAACAATGCGCTCAGGGCAGCACTAGGTATCCCGAGAAGGGACCACATCTCTCAAGCTATACAAGCAGCTCACTGGCTCCCAATCAAAGACCGCATTACATTTAAAATTCTCACTACAGCCCACAAATGCGTTAACTACACAGCACTTGCCTATCTCTAAGAAACCCTCTGTAGAGCCACCTCAGCAAGAACATGTTATACCAACCAACTCACCATTCCTCGCATCAATAAGGCTAATGCAGGAGGGGTAGGCTTCCCGTACATAGCCCCAAAGCTCTGGAACGCCCTCCCTACTTCTCTCTGAGCAGAAACCTCTTTACTTGCCTTTCGAAAAAATCTAAAAACCTCTCTCTTCAACTAATACTCCCAACCCTCTTCTCACCAACAACTTGCCATTTATCCCTCCACACTCCTTAACTACTTATACTGATAAATGTGTGTTCCAGCAATAATGGTCAAATTGTAAATCTGCTGCTACTGTAACTAAGCAAAGCTCTACGCATGTAACAAGCTTTAAACTATATACCAATGATAAGCAAAGCTTTTCTCATGTAACAAGCGCCACTTTGTCTAAGGGCTGTTGTGCGCTCTACAAATGTGAATAAATTAAAAAAAAAATAAGTCAGTGGCATTCCTAGTGCGGAATTGGGACCAGGTAGACAGCGACTGGATAGGTAAATTGGGATTCAAGATGAAGCATGAGGGATTCCGATACCTCGGGATAGAAATTACGAGGGAACCGAATAATTTATCCGAGAAGAACTACTCCCCCAATCCCCTATGGCGTAAGATAAGGGAGAACATGCAGCGCTGGGGACAAATCAGTCTGTCCTGGATGGCACGGCTAAATTGTATTAAGATGACAGACATCCCCAAGCTGCTGTTCCTCTTCCAAATGCGCCCGAAGACGTGTGCCAACCCACTTCCTAGCCACAGTACAGAAGGTCCTCTTAGGGTTTTTATGGGCCGGAGCAAAACCCTGGATAGCATACAAGGTGCTGGTGTTCTCAAAGGAGGAGGGGGAGTGGGATTCCCAGATCTAGGAGCTTGCTATAAGGAGGCCTAATTGCGGATTATGGTGGACCACTTAGACCCGGAAACAAAGAAGCAATGGGTACATATGGACAATGCTATCCTGCTGCCGGTAACGCTGGGTGAGTGGATGTGGGTCTTGCAGAAAGGGATCCCTAGATGAATTTTGACACACTCCATCCTGGAAGTGTACTGGTAGATCTGGCGCGAGGGAAGCGCAAGGGAAGAGCCACCCGATGGTTGTCAACATGGCCTTCCCCCCTCACTTGCATCTGGGCACCACCCTATACGAAATTACATAACCGACCCCCTGAGGTTCCAAACTTGGTATGAGGCAGGGCTCTCAAGGCAGTACAATTGTGGGAGGAAAGGGAATTCATGCCATTAGCCTGGTTAGATTAATGTCTGGAGTTGAAGGGGCTCTCAGCCTTTATGGATTTACAGTTGAAGGGTGTCCTGACGAAGCCAAACTGGGGAGAGAACCTGTGTCGGGAACACCCGCTCCCCCCAACCCACTTCGAGAAAGTACTGCTACAAGAAACCAACACAAGTGGGTGAATATCCAGGCTGTACAGTGTGAACTGGGGAGGGGCAAACCCATTGATATGTTACCGGCACGGAGGAAGTGGGAGGAGGACATAGGAATCGAACTGACCGACCAGCAATGGAATAAAATGTGTAGGGGGTGAAAAAGTCCACGATGTCTCTGCAATACAGAATGCAGGCATTTAAACTGCTACACAGTTGGCACTATCCACCCGCAACATTAGCTAAAATGTACTCTGAGGTAGATGCACGCTGCTGGTGATGTAGAGGTGACTATTACCACATGTGGTGGAAATGTACACACATGCAGACATACTGGAAAGAGATCCTGGGATGGTTGAAGGATCTGGATGGGATACATAGGCCCATGGAACCCAGCTTGCTGTTTGGTGTATATGGAAAGAAGCAAAATGAGGAAGAGGAGGGCCACATGGTCCACACCCTGCTGGTAGCGGCAAGGAGTTGTGTGGCACAACATTGGAAAAGGGGGCGCATACCCAGAGAGAGGGAATTGGTCTAGTCCATATATGACATGGAATACCTGGCTCACCTTCTGGATGAGACGCAAATTGACATAGAGGGGATCTGGCTACCCTTCTTTAATAAATATGAAAGATAACCTGTCCCTGGAAATAAGCAAAACCAAGTAGTGATTTCCCGGTTGTGACAAAGTAACAAAAAGGTCTAATTGAACTGCATGCAGGGGGGAGGGGATAGAGGGGTGGGGATGGGGATGGAGGGTAATCGCAGAATATATATGTTGAACATGTTGGTTACAAAGTTGATGTTTTGGAAAATGACAATAAAATCTTATTTTCCCCCCAAAAAAAGAAGGGAGACCCCACAAGAGAGAGTAGTTGAAGCAGAACAACAGGGCCGTAAGGCCACTGATTGCACACGGTCTGATAGAAAGGAGGAGAACCAGGCAAGTGGGATTCCATAGATTCCGGCATCCTCCAACCGCTGCAAGAGAATCTCATGGTCAATCGTATCAAAGGCTGCAGAGAGGTGCAGGAGAATCAACACCCCAAACTCTCTGTGGTCAGAAGCCACGCAAAGTCATCCAACAGCGAGATCATGACTGACTTAGTGCCCATCCGGGGTCTGATGACACACTGAAATTAATGCAGAAGTGTATTCCCTTCCAAGAAGCCAGAGACCTGACGTGTAATAATCGCCTCCATAAGCTTCATAAGGACTGGCAGAAGTTATATAGGGCGGTAGTTAGCTGGTAAAAATGGGTCTAACTGGGGCTTCTTTAAAAGTGGAGTAACCAATGCATGTTTCAACGAGCAATGGATAGTGGCAGAAGAAAATGAGTCCCGAACAGCAGCCGTGAACAACTGTATGATACTCTGGGGCAGTTCCTCGAGGATGTGAAGAGGGATGGGATTCATGGGGGAAGCTGACTTCAGTTTATTAAATGCTGACACAACCATGTCAGCAGTAACTGGTTCAAATTGCAAGGGTTCCACAGGGTTAGTCCAAACAGACAAACACCCCCCAAGTGAAGCCTTAGGGCAGTTCTTTTAAAAAAAAATGTAAATATATTTATTAATAGATGAAGTTAAATGTATTATAACCAAAGTTAACAAAGTTTTCTTACAATTATGTAACTCAGCACATTGAGAACTGTTCAAACTGGGAAGTAACAATTATTATCTGAAACAACTGTCAATTAATATTGAATATTAAATAATTAAAGATCTGAGATGATATAAAGGTAATGACACATGAGGGGGAAATTAACCAACAAGATAAACAAGAGGAGAGAGAGGGGGTAGAATGGAAAACAGGCATACAATTTGATCAATTAAACTTTACAATTTAAATATTGTATGAATCTATTCCATTTCTTATTAAATGTGTTTAAGGTATCATTTAACGAAGCATGGCAATGTTCAATTCAATGAGTCGAACAAATTGAATTCTACCATAAATTATAAGAAAGGTTAGAAGCATTTTTCCAATTACTAGAAATATTCTGAAAAGCGATTATAACAAACAAGTTAAATAGATAAATATATACTAAGATAGCTCCTTGGTCATCCCAGTTATTACTCAATCATCAGGTTCATTAGTGTTAATGGTTCTGTGAAGGAAAACATCCAGATTCTAGACCAAAATGAATGAACGTGAGCACATTTAAAAATCATGAGTAAAATCAGCATTTGGACTATTGCAAGACCAACAACAATTGGAAGTACCAATACAATTATTAGCAATGCGTTGTGGGGTGAGGAATGTCCTATGCAAAATAAAAAAATGGGTTTGAGTGAGATTGCCAGCAGCCGATGTGGAGTGGCATATCATCCAAATTTTAGTCCATAAATCCGAAGAAGGCTGGAAATTCCAATCAGTTTCCCAGCTTCTAATGATTTTGATATTGAGTGAATTAGAAGTGGAAGGGTCATTAAGGAATGAGTACAATTTTGCGGCCTTAACTGAGGGATTATTAATTAAGAAATGTAAAAAGGGAGTTGGGGATTTTTCTTTAATGGCGGGCAGAAATTTGGTAATTAATTTGATTAATGAAGTATAAAAGGGGTGATCAGTAGCGGGAATGTTACACTGTGCACATATATTTGAAAAGGGGATTATATTTCCATTTTGAATTAGTTGCTTAGTAAATAAAATTCCAGAAGAATACCATCTATTTATAACCGAAAGGTTGGATTTTGTAGAATTTTGTTTATTAAACCATAAGAAGGTGTCATCGGGTTTAATTGTAGTAAAAGAGTAATCAGGTAGTTTATTCCATATATTCTTTAAGAAGTGAAAAGAAGGGTAAGAAGTAATATTGGGCCATGAAGATGTTATAAGAAAATGAGAAAGAGAGAGAGGGGAAATAATGCTAGCTTCAATTGCACACCAAAGAGGAGCATTATTGGGGAATGATTCGTAGTGTATAAGAGTATTAAATTGTTTCATGACGAATGCTTTATGGTAAAGTTGGACATTCGGAAATGTTACTCCATCCAGGGATTTAGGAAGCTTTAACTTGTTAGAGGCAATGCGAGGAGTCTTCTTGTTCCAAAGGAATTTTAAAAGTAGAGTAAAGTTTTTTAAAAAAAGGAAGAATGAATTGTGATAGGGTTCATAGAAAGTGAATAAAGGACAATAGGAGCAATCAACATCTTAATAGTGTCTAAGCGACCCCAACAAGATAAAAACAGAGGTAACCATTTTTCAGTCAGTTCAGAAACTTTCTTTATGATATAATTTGTGTTAAGGTTAATAGTGGAGGGTATATCTTTGTTAATTACGAGACCAATATATTTAATTTGTGATGTTGCCAAGATAAGCCTGATAAAGGAGTGTTGGATCTATTACACGAATAAGTAAGAGGCATAAACTCTGATTTATCTAGATTTAATTTATAACCTGAAACTATGGAGTAATCTTGGATAAGGCCAATTAGATGTGATATACATGAGGCAAGATCAGACATATAAATGAGGAAGTCATCCGCATACGCCGAAAGTTTGGCCTCTATATTGTTCAGAGAAATTGTTCAGAGAAATCCCTTTAATACATGGATTTAAACAAATGTTTTTAAGTAGGGGTTCTAAAGCTAAATTAAATAATAAAGGAAAAAGAGGACATCCTTGACGAGTACCCCTTACTATTTTAAATAAGGAAGACAGAGAATTATTGATTATAATACGTATACATAGTGGATGTGAAGTATAGTCATTTAACTAAGTTAATAAAATAGGGAGGAAGGCCATGCCATAATAAGGATTGAAAAATAAAGGACCAAGAAACACGATCAAAAGCTTTTTCAACCTCAAGAGCCAATAGGGCAGAAGGTGTGGTAGAATTTTGAGAATAAAAATATTAAATAACAGTCTCGAATTAGAGGGTGCATTCCGTCCTTTAATAAAACCAGATTGATCACTATAAATGAGGCTAGGGAGAAAAGATTCTAGACGTTTAGCAAGTATTTTGGCATACATTTTAGAATCTAAATTAATAAGTGAAATGGGGTGATCATTTTTAACATTCGAAGGGTCTTTACCAGGTTTAGGGAAAAGAACGAATAGGACTTCACTGAAAGTACCAGTACTATGTCCTAAACTAATAAAATGGGAGTATAATTCTAATAGTTTAGGGGTGATAGAGTCAATGAAAGTTTTGTAAAAATCAACAGGAAACCCATCTGGGCCAGGGGCTTTATTTGGTTTAAATTTGTCTATGGCTTGTTTAATTTCAGAGATAGTTAAAGGTGAATTAAGAGAGGAAGTATCAATCAGATTATTTGCATCAGTTTTCTTCAATTTTTGAAAAAAGGAATTAATTTTATCAGAGCTAATGGGAGAATTATCTGAGTACAAATTGGGGTAAAATTGGATGAAAGCATTACTAATATCTTTTGGGTTAGTTAATCTACTACCGTTGGGAGAGATACTATGAGTAATTATCGATTTTTCTTTCTTTTTCTTGAGATAAGAAGCTATCATTTTGCCAGCTTTGTTGGAATTATTATACATTTTTGTTTTTGATCTGAGAATAGAGTTTGCTGCCTTGACTGTACAGGCTTTACTAAATTCAATGCGTTCTTTAGTAAGGGTTTTAAGTATATTCTGGTCTGGATTAGCATAATACGATTTTTCAAGATCTTTTATTAAAGCTAGGGAGGAATTATGTGAGCGTTCCGCGTGCTTTTTTTTGTATGTTGAAACCCCTTAAGGAGGATTTGAATGCGTCCCAATTGTTATGTACAGACGTATGCTGGGGAAGGTCATTAAATGCTTTGATAAATAAATTGGTTTTCTCAATGAAGGTTGGATCTTTTAAAAGGATTGAATAAAATTTCCACCTCGATGAGAATTTAATAGAGAGGGGCCATTCGAGTACCGTGGACACAATAGCATGATCTTATATAGTTATGGGATCCATTTCAGAATTTAAGATAGAGGGAGCTAATGATGCATTAACAAAAATATAATTGAGTCTTGAAAAGGATTGAAGAGGCGGGGAATAGAAGAAAAGGTCTGTCGTTTGAGGATGACGGAAACGCCAAGTACCTAAAAGATGAAGATTTTGTAACAGGTTTAGAAAGTTATTACGAGATTTTGAGTTTACAAAATTAGAGTTCGATTTGCGATCTAAAGCAAAATCAACAATCTGATTCATATCCCCACAAAATAAGTGTATCATAAAGTTTTAGCAAGTAATAAAGACCAAAAAGAGGAATTAGGTGCGTTTGCGCCATATACATTAATAATGGTGGTAGGAAGATTATTAATAATGCTTTCTACTATAATCCATCTGCCTTCTAGATCCTTTTCTTCATTAATTAGGGTGAAATTTAGACGTTTGTTAATTAATACGGAAACCCCTGCTTTTTTATCAACAGCATTAACAAATAAAGTATGACTAGACCAGGAAGCTTTGATCTTAATATTTTTATCACCGGAACTTAGATGGGTTTCCTGTAAGCATATATCCGATTTTTGTTTAGAAAGTAACGCAATGATCTTGTTACGCTTAATAGGATGGCCTAAACCTCTTACATTCCAAGTACTTATTGTAATGGACATAGGGAATCATTAATGTGATGTTTTCTGAAAGAATCATTGAGAATAAAGTACAATTGTGGAACATTTTCCTAAAATACATTCTTCAATACATTAATTGAACCATGGAATTAATGCATTTGAAACCAAAAGTACATGTAGAACAGATAGGGAAGAACATAGGGAGGGAAGACAACGTAATAGGAGAGAAAGCAAAAAAGTATAAATGAAAGGAGTACAGTGGTAATAAGAGATATATAAAGACAAGTATGAGAAGTAGTTGACTAAGATAAAAGAAAAGAAATATATGAATCAGAATCACATAAGGGTTGCCGGGTCTGAAGATGGAAAAAGCATAATCAAAGGAAAGAGAAACAAGGAGGATGAGAAGAATTAGCATAATTAAAAGATAAGAAAAATTATGAAGAGATGGTATCAGGAATATACTAGATAGAAGAGAGATCTCAATTAAAACATAAGCCGTATAATATGACGAATAATATGAGCAAGTAAAACATAACAGCCTTCAAGTTGTAAATGAAGGTTCAGCATTTTTAATGGGAGATCTAGATTTGTCCCTTTGATGAGTCGAGGTGGAACGTATCTCCAAATGAATATAGGATGTAGACCTACTGCGTTTTAGAGTACATTTTATATGCTTATATTTAGGCATCTTGAAGGCAGTTGTTGGAGTCAGAGATTCTGAAGTGGAATTAGTTACAGGTTTAGATGGTGATGAGTCCAGCGGGGTAGTTTGTTGCGCTTGAAGAAGATCATACATGTCATCAGGATTGGTAAACTCTTTAGTGGGACCATCCGTGATAGTAATCATCTTTGCTGGATCAAGTAGGCCATATCTGATGTAAAGATCCTTGTCTCATGTCCAGAAATCCTTTCCTGTTTGCCTGGGTTGCACTGGAAAAGTCAGCAGAAATGAAGATTTATTTTTGCTCTGTAAGAGAATTTGTGGTTTTTTCCTGACTGTTTGTAGGATTTGTCTTATTTGTTGGTAACAAGGAAAGCATGCAATGATGGGTCTAGATGAAGCATCAGTTCTGGTAAATCTAGATCTGATTCTATGTGCTCGTTGTATCTCAAGTGGGGGTGAAAATGTAATTCCAAGAATGGAGGGGATCCAGTTTATTAAAAAGGTGATGGGATCGTCTCCTTCAGACTTTTCAGGTATGCCATAAAAACGTATATCCCTGCGAATTCGGTCCTCCAATTCTTTAATTTCCCCCTCTAAATGTAGCATTTTGGTTTGCATGCATTCCAAGCCTTCAATCCTGTCTTCCACCGTACTGATTCTTTCTTCGGCTTCATCAAGCCTGCCCAGGAAGAGTTTAATGTCATTCTTAAAGTCCTTTAATTCATCTTGTATAGAAGATGAGCGTGAATCCAATGAAGTAATCGAGGTACGTATGCTGCCAAGTTCTTGTAGAATTTGTTCCATACAGGTATTAATGGAAGTATTCTCTGATGACGACATTATTTAAATGATATACATGATATAGCAAGATGGGATGCAAATGTGAAAGAAAATGGATTAAAAGAAAATAAATGATCTAAGGGAGAATATTGAGGTAATCGCCGATTGAAGTGCAGTAGTGTTATGCTGCAGTAGGTGAACCAGGAGTCAAAAAGGCTAGGAAAAGTACAAAGGTCTTGGGTAAACTAGATTTGATCATTATTTAGCAAAATACAATGACTTGTCGTTTTGTGCACTTTTAAAACTGTTGTGCAAGCAATACAAGGCACAAATGTACTGAACAGAAATTACAAATGTAAGTATAACCTTATTATTGCATCAACTACCTTGAATACTAGTGATGTTTTAATATTTCCATGTGTAAATTAAAGTTTCTTCACATAAATAAGATGATTTCCTTTGAAGAGAATAAATGCTTAGAGAAGTACCATAAAATAAGAATCAAAGGAATTCTTATTTGGCCTATCAGGAAATCATTTATATTTGCAAGCGCTGTCTTTATTGTGTAAGAAGCACATATCCCTTTAAGGGCAGCGGTGGAGCTATGTTCTTTCCACTCTGCTGACTAGAAACGTCAGGCACCGCCCACTCAACGCCACGGCTTTCGGCCTTCACGTCTTCCTTCTTGCCAGTATTCCAACGCTATTAAACTATGCCGAAATCGGAGAATAAAGGAATACGTGTACAATCATCAGTTCTGAAGAGCATGAAGCATGTATATCCGCAAGAGCAGCGCCAGGGATTATCTCCTTTCACAGCTGACGAATATTGCCAGGAGTTTCCTACCCAACGCTGCGGCCTTCATGCTAATCTTGCCGCAACTGCCATAAATTGTATGGACTCAACCAGGAACGGAACAACACAGTAAGTAGTCATAAGAATAGCTGGCACGTTGAAGGTTGTACGGAAGTTAATGATTTACTGATTAAGATGTGCCGAGCATGTTCGTGAGGGAAGCCAATATGATGAGGTAACGGTAATTACCGTAATATGGTCGCGTTCTTATCAGAAGCCAAAATCATCTGTTGAAAATCATTATTCCGCAACCGATACCTTCAGAATATAGATGCAGATCATTTTCTCTTCATAACGTTTGAGAAAGGTAGTTAGTTTAGTTACATAATTCTCCCCCTCTCCAGAGCTCTCAGTCAGGCGACCATCTTCTTCGCCAGTCGGCCACGCCCCCCCCCCTTAGGGCAGTTCTGAAGATCCATGGCAATAGACAGTCTGATTGTTTTGTTTTTTTCTGGGGAAAAAACGCTAATAGCCTTACTGCAGAACCTTAAACATCTGGGGCCTTAGTGGTTCCTGTACCTCTTTAACTAGGTCTTCCATCTTGTCCCACTGTGCTCTGTTATAACTGGCCATAAAAACGGACGCGTGATTCGTATATGGCAGAGGTAGCTAACTTTTTCCCCAGAGCATATGTCTTCTTGCTTTCTTGATTGTGTGGGTACTCGGTGGATACCCAAGGTGCCCCAGCCTGTTCACAAGTGGTAGTCGCCCCTAGTGAGTCTGGCGTAAGGGGAACTCTTATATAAAGTGGATCAACTGGTGCAGGGTTAAAACTCTTTTCGATACAGGTTTAACTCCTTTTGTTGCAGCTGGACTAAACAGTTATTGAGTTATTTTCTTCTTTACAAGCTGCAGTGGGGGATAAATTAGCACATCTGTTTCTTCTCCTTGAGGAATTCCTCATTAAAGTATGTGTCGTCCTTTGATTCATGTGTGTCTATTTTAAAAAGCTCTGCAGCCTTTTTTAAAAGGTCATTATATAGGATTTGAACATCTGTTCGGGGTGATAACATTTTCAATAACATCTGGGGAAGGCATAGGATAATCTTCAGGTTCAATATCCGGATCGTCCTCTAAGGAGCCTTCTTCCTCATCAGTGTAATCATCTAAATTGTTGAGTTCTTCCTCTACTGGTAATGCAGGCTGTTCTTAGGTGGAACAGTGTCCACAGTGACCATGTGTTTCCTCTTGATGGGGTGTTTATCTAAAAACTCCATAAGCAAGGACATTGTATCCATAGTTTTCTGAAACCTCTCCATGGCCCATGTAATTGAGGAGGACTCAAGTGGAAAAACAATGTCCGCATCTTCAGATTTTGCATGCTGAGACAAACTCTTTTTCTTTAGGGCATCTCGCTAAGGTAGCCTCTCCCTCACTAAGGCTAGATTTCTGATGTGAATGTGTTTTTCTGCACTTTTTTTAGTCGGCACTGAAGATGCATGTTTCGGGCACTGTGATATTTTTGGGACCTGGGCGAGAGGGAATCACTCAAAGCTGGGCGTTTCTGTTCCGATTTGTGCTTCGGCATTTATTCCAGAACAGACGTTAGTTTGTGAGACTGGACGTGTTTTGACTTACTCAGCGTTGATTTTAAGACTGGCAACTTAGTACGGCCTTCGTGTGGGTGTTATGAATGCTTTATGCGTGTAGCCAGCTTGTCGCCAGGGGTAGTCTCCATAGCTAGGCCTGATGCCAGACTTTCAGAGCAGGGGACTGGCTTATGGGATTCCGAAGGTTTGTTAATAGTTGTCCCCTCGGTTTTCGCTCTCCAAATCGACGCTGTACTGATCGGCCTCAAGGCTTTTCACGACTGAGGAAGATTCAAAGCTGCCTCAGCCTGCATTGCGTAGGCCGTCGAACGCTTTGATTAATGATCGTGGAGTGTCTTTGTCTTAAAAAGTTTGAATGCTCTTCAACTCTCCTCCAGATGATCCTGTGGAAGACAGTAATTGCACACTGTTTGCGTGTCCTACCAGAGAAAAGTATTATTACAGGAGGGGCAAAACTCAAAAGGAGCATTCTCCATCATCAAGGTTCGAGGATGGTGAGAATAATTTAAATATGGTACGTATACCAATGAATTCCACAATAGTGTATTCTAATGTCCCACTCTCCCTACTATAACGCCTTAAAGGCCAGAAGTACTCGTAGATGGCCGATCTTCCGAATTCAGTCATCAGAGACAATTTCCCGGTTGTGAAGACTTCGTCGAATGGTATTCGGTGCGACATAGTCGACTAATAACATTGCTCTATAAAGAGCGGAAGGTTTATACATTTATTGTGAACCCTGTGACCCGATAGCGGAACAAAAGCAATCTGAGGGTGTTGACGCATGAAGGATCATGGCTAGTGTACACGTAACAGTAGGATAGCATTACAGGAACGCTTTATCGCTGCCCCTTTTTTCTATATCCAAAACAAATCATGTAATACTATGCACCAACCACTAGATGTCGGCCTATGCAAAGCATGTGGTTCTGAGCAGATCAACAAGCCTCAGAAATACATATGTACAAACACGCAGTTGGTGATCACTGTGAGAAACCAGAGGGTGTCTCACCATCTAGTCACTGTGGATTTCTTGCCCAGGTGGCCAGGGCATGGCCATCGCCTTTGGAACCAGTCCCTGGGGGGGAGGATCACCTGGGTGAGGGGTCCTCAGGGAATTTGGATGGAACACCCAATGGTGAGACGTGGTGTTACCCTCTTTTCAACACCCCTACCCCATCCTATTTTTTTAGGATACTCCGATTTCCCAACTCCCCCTCCCCTTTTTTACACAAACACTGGGAGGAGGAAGAGAGGGACTGAGAGGATGAAGAGTACTGAGAAACCACACTCTAAGACACAGAGGACAGACTCTCCCATTTTGACAACAGGCTGTCTGGTTAACAAGGACAGGCAAGGTCAGGCAGTCCAGACTCTGAAAACACACCAGCAGCACATTAACCTCTCACAGGTGTTTAAAAGGAGCCTGCGGGGAGGAGGAGGCAGTTTCTCTTGGGAAGAGAGGAGGGAGACTGCAAGGCTGAGTCCGGCAGAGGATCCCTACCCAAATCCCAAGCACTCAAGGGGCAAGGCGTGACACGAGAATGAGCAGTTTAGCAGGGGCTGACAAGGACCAGTCAGCAAAGCACAGAAGGCTGTGGGGCTATTCAGCTGCAAATGAAAGCAAAAGAAAGCCAGGCAGGGGAACCGTCCTTATGAGAGGCTACAAGGGTTTGTGACGTGGAGCCAAGGAGCTGGAGAAAGCATCCCTTTTTGTGTCAGGAAGTGGGCCATTCTCCTCTTGGGTAAACAAGAGTGTTTGAGAGGAGCAGAGAGTATGATGCTGAAGGCCCTGCCCGCAAACCAGCTGGATGCAGTGGAACGCCTGAATGCTACCTGTGAGTAAGTGAATAAAAGAAGAGTCCGGTTGGCGAAAGGCACCAATGATAAAGAGGCAAGAGCAAGACTTGTAGTCCAGTTGGGAAAAGAGAGATACAGAGTAATGGAGTGGTCCGGCAGAGAAAGATTGCACAGTTGAAAGTCTCTGCAAGGTGTCTTCATCTCATAAATACGGCAAAGTGAGTGAAATGAACTTTGTAACTCTAAAATGAAGAAGTGATCCCGATGACGGGAAACCAAAAGAGTACAAGATTGAATGGAACTTCTATGCTCGAAACTACAGGTACCAAGTAGCATTGGGAGAGGAGCTAAAAGTAAACAGGGAACGAAAGTCGAAGTGGTCCTGCGGCGGTATTTGACAAAGCTTTGCACATTCAAAAGTCTTCGACAGTAGACAAAGTGTAGAAAAACGTTAGTTAATGATAAAAGCTTGGGGAAGGGAGCCCTAAAGCATTGTCTTTGAGAGCTCTGATCCCGAGGCAGGAAGACCTATCAAGAATTGTAATTATAATGTGAACCTTAATATTGGGAACCTTGTTGAACTGTGAAACCAGAAGAAACCGAGTCGTGTTTGAACTGTAGAACAAGGAACATTAATTTGGAAGGCTAAGTAAGCCTTGATCCACATTGAGAACTCTATCCTTGCAACCAGACCCAAAGAGTGTAGCCCAGGCAGAGTGTGCTGTAAGGAAGGCATGGTATCAAACATAAGACAGACACTAGTGATCACAGCTCAAGGGTGTTTATTGAACTTGAACTGGGTTTGGAAAAACAGCTATCTAATCCTAAATCTAAAAGATGGGAGCAAGCTACAACCATCAAATAATAATAATGTAGTCTGTCAAAATAAAAGGGCCTATACTAATAAACCTATTGCCAATCCTTACTTCTAAATACAAACAGTGTGGGGAAACAATGTTATGCAAAAGAAAAGTGTTCAAGAAATGATATGTCAGCATATTCAAGCCGTTGGCTTCCCTTCCTCACGTTTTCAGCACAGGACAAGGTGGCACACTCGAGCTTAGTACACTCTCCGGCTTCTCTAGCACAAAGATGCAGTTCAAAACTTCAACATCAGGGCCTTCTGTGCCAAAGTCTCTTTGCCATTCAAAGTCTCTTATTTCAGAGGGCCTGATGCAACACGACAAACATTAAAGCTCCTTTCTTCTCAGGATTTTACATATACAACTTTTCAAGTGATTTACGGTTTACCCCAGGTTCCCCTCCGCTGGGCTCAGACCCACTTTGACACAATGTTCTCAGGATTTTCAAATGCCTAATTTCTCGGGTGATTCACTGTTCACCCCGGGTCCCCCTTCGCCGGGCTCAGACAAGATTTATCTACTTTCCAAACTTTCTCTACTTCATCAACATCGAAGACTTTCGACTATGCACAGGATTTTGCTTGACCCGTTGCAGGACCACTTCGATTCACGACTCGTTCTCTTTTTAATATAACCTTTTCTCACTTTCACTTTTGCCACTTTTTGGCTGGATACCCTACAGAGACCATCGATTCATCACCCACGCAGTGCCGGACCACTCTGTCATAAGTACTGTATCTTGCTTTTAAAGTTCAATCACTCATCAGCAGTTCAACTTTACTTGCGTCTCTTATCACAGGTGTCTTAACAATGTTCGTTCCATCGCTCGCCATACAATGTTGCTGCTTGCAACCTTGGCTTCAACACAGAGCAGTCTTCTATCGGTCTCACCGGCTGTGTTGATTTCACGGACGTTGCTTTTTTCTTGGAGCCACGGACGGTACCACAGCGGCTGGTGATTCACCCTGCCTCGTTTATTAATGCAGGATGGCCCTGGGTATCTCCAACACACATTGCAGGATTCTTCAGCCTGGTTTCCTGGTCTTACGCTTTCAATTATCGAGGCTTCTGGAAAGTAACAGTTCCATGTCGAAAAGGTCAAGTAAACTTCCCTCCTTGCGATCCCCTTCTGTTTTGCGAGCTTTCCTCTTTTGTTCAGCTGCTGTCTAAAAACTGCTGCTTCCTCGTGTGCTTTGCCTCGCTCAGAGTGTGCTCTTGTGCTCCGCCTTTTATCCGAATGGGGAAGCTTAATGGAAGTCAGGTGTGTGTGAGATGGTCAGTATTTGCCTGACCTCGCTTGACCATTGTATTGGGACACGTCAGGTATACTGCTCAGGTGTTAGTCTGTTTTCTCTCATAGCGGGCTGTCCGTGAGAAAGTGTTCTTGTTGTAAAAGCGGGGTGGGGGTAGAGTTCCTAAATATCCTACCTGGTAGGATGGGGTAACGGTGTTACAGGGAAGGGGATATCACGTCTCAACATCCGGTGTCCCATGCCCACTCCCCGTATACCCCTCAACCAGGTGATCCTCCCGCACTGGTCCACCCCCAGGAACTGGATCCGAAAGCGATGGCCGTGTCCTGGCCACCAGGATGACAGATCCCCAGGGACTAAGGTGTGAGATACCTTCTGGTTTCTCACAGTGCCACCTTATCCCATGCTATTAAGACGTGGGGAAGAGAAGTTGCTCAGCTATTTCTTTTAACACTATTTTTCCTTTTTACCTACTTATCTCTTTCCACAGTTATTCTATAAGTGTAAAAGCAGGCATTCGTTATTTTTAGTATAGGCCATCTTTATTTTGACTAAAAGACTGACTAGGACTGTGTTTTCTTTATTTTGATGGTAAAGACTACTCCCAGCTTAGTATTAGCGCAAGTTAGGAGTTTTCCAACCCCACAAACATTAAATAAAGGTTTTGAAAACGCATTTCTTGTGTGTCAGTCTCTGCTTGTGATACCAAGCCTCCCCTACATCACCCACATATTACACAAACAGTAAATCCTTTCAGCAATGAAAAACAAACAGACAGTAATGTGAGTGAGAACTTGAACATAATGCAAAGCAATTAAAACATATACCTTCCCTGTTAAGGCTCTCATGTCACATCCTCTGGCAATAGGTTTATCTTGGTGCTGGTCGACCATGCCAACAGATATCCTGAAGCCATCCCATTGAACACTGTGACTGCCAAGTCAGTTGCAAAAGCATTGCTAGGCATTTTTACTAGGGATGGCTTCCCTACAGAAGTTGTGTCAGACAGAGGCAGCAACATTATGTCTAAGTACATGCAAACATGTGGAAAGAGTGTGGGGTCACTTACAAGTTTTCATCAGCTTATCACCCACAAACTAATGGCTTAGTTGAGCGATTTAGTAGAACTCTCAAAAGCATGATTGTGGCTCTGGAAGAACCTCAAAAGAGAAAATGGGATCTCCTATTGCCATGCTTACTTTTTGCCTACAAAGAGGTACCTCAGGAGGGTGTGGTTTCAGCCCCTTCGAGCTTCTTTTTGGTCATCCTGTTAGGGGATCACTGGCCATAGTCAAGAAGGGGTGGGAGCTCCCTACTCCTTCCATCACTACCAGTGTAGTGGTCTAAGGAAGAGAATGGTCCTTCTGATGTCTCAGTGAAAAGTTGAAGGCAGGTCAGGCTCTGGTGATACATTGGTATGACCAGAAGGCTTCACTTATTCACTTTACCCCAGGCCAAGAAGTTCTGATTATGAATGCTACAAGCAGCTGGGTGAGGTAAACTATTTAGTGAACCTTAGGAGACCTGGTCAGGCCCCCAAAGTGTTTCACATAAATAGGCTGAAGGCCTTCATCACTAGGGTTGAAATAGCAGCTCTACTTTTGGCATCAGACACAGAAGAAGAGGAATCCGAACCTATGTCTGACTTGTTCCAAGGTAGCTCTTCTGATGGCTCCATTGAGGGTGTCCATGTGGCCCCTCACCTGACTCCTACCCAGCAAGAGGAAGTAAGAACTTTGCTTAGGCAGTTTTCCCCCTTTGTTGTCTCTGACTCCTGGTTTGAAACCTTGGTGCAAACACGAAATTGTCACAGGAGACATTGTCCCTACCAAAGATAGGGGGAACAGGATGTCAGATAAGGTGAGATTTTTTTTAAACTTTAGTTTTTATTGGCATTTAAACAAACAATGTCAACACAGAAAGCTTTGCATGCTTTTGGCTAAATGTTCCTCTTCCCCTTGCCCTCCCCACAATCCCCTTATCAACGCGTTCAGACAATGTAAAATAAAGATAAACTACACAGTCTCTGGGATGGTGCAACGTAAATCAATAGAAAGCACATACAGTCATCTGATTTAGCATAGAGTTCGATTTTTATTGGCTCCCTTTGAAGATCCGGGTGTGGGGCTAGACTATGGCCTTCTTTTACCCCACCGGGTAGAGCATGGCACCCTCCATCCTAGCCGTCAGGGAGTCCCATTCCCCCAGGTAGGACCCCCAAGTAATTGTTAACAATGGCAGTCAACTTCTCCATCACCATTATGTTACACAATTTCTGTTCCCAATCCCTCCTCGTGGGGACTTCCCCTGCCCTCCACTTTTGCACTATTGCCAGACTCCCAGCCCTCTACATGGCCTTGCATACCCTAGGCAGTCTGTATTCTTCCCGATCCTTGGCTTGGCCGGTATCCCCAACATCATCTGGAGAGGGTCCATGCTCAGCTGCACCTCTGAGTATTCTTTAATCCAGCTAAGTAGTTCCTGCCAGAAGATGCAGATCTTTAAACAATGCCACCACATGTAGAACGAGGAGCCCCCAACCACAGCCCCTGTGACACAGGGGAGAGGCCGCTGGGAACATTTGTGAGATCTTCAATGGGTCCCTGTGCCAACCCTGTAGTATTTTGTAGTTGTGTTCCATGGTAGAGGCGAAGAGGTTGCCGTGGAACGTGATCTGGAATATCTTAGCCCAGACCTCATCCGTTATATCCTTCCCGGAGAGTTCCAACCAACACCTTTTGAATGTGTATCTCCCAGCCTCTGGGGTGGAGACCAAAAAAGTATATAAGCTCAAAAGGGAGCCCTTGCGGGTGGATGCGTGTCCAACCATCTTTCAAACGGGGTGAGATTCAGGGACATCTGTGCGAGCCACTTAGGGTCCGTGAATATCCCTTTTAACCTCAAGTACTCCAATTGTGATCCTGTCCTGCCTCAGGACCTCCTGCACCTCCTCGAAGGTTCTAAAGCGGCCCCTCTCAAACAGATGGCCTACCGTCTCAAGACCTCCATCAGACCATTGTTGAGCGCACTTCATTCCTTGCCACCCCGATTGAAAGGAGAACCCCTTACTAATGCATGGGTGAAGGCCAGGACGAAAACCCTCTATTAACCCCATTATCCCTCCAGAGGTCCCACAAGGTACCCAACGTGTGATGGTCCCTCGCCGCCCAATGGAATGCGCCCAAGGGTACCCACAAGAAATCCCTCACCTTCAGTGGGTGCACTACTAGGTCTTCCAGGTAGGTTCAGTACGTTCTCAGGTCCTCCTTTGAGCGTTCCAACAAGACCCTTAACTGTACCGCCTTGTAGTATAGGTAAGGGTCTGGGAAGCCAAAACCACCCTGGTCACATGGTAGCGTGAGGGTGGCCATAAGGTGAGATCTTACATCAAGACGGAGGTCAACAAGATGTTAGATCTTGGGGTGATTGGACCCTCTAGTAGTCCATTGGTCCAGTCCTGTGGTCTAGTGCCAAAGGCAGGTACCTCTGAGCTGAGGTTCTGTGTGGATTACAGGGCTCTGAGTGCTGTCACCAGGACAGATGCTCACCCCATGCCTAGAACTGATGAGCTGGTGGATACCTTTGGTACCTCCAAGTACCTCAGCACATTTGACCTCAATGCAGGGTATTGGCAAATAGCCCTAGCAGAACATGCCAAGGAGAAGACAACGTTCTCAACCCCAGAGGGTCTTTACCCGTTCAGGGTAATGTCCTTTTTGCATTAAAGAATGCACCTGCTACTTTTCAAAGGCTTGTGAATCATGTCCTAAATGGGTTGGATGAATTCTGCTTAGCATATCTGTCTTCAGTGCCACCTGGGAAGAACATGTGAAACTGGGAAACTGTGAAAATGTGAAGCAGGCTCTTCAGAAGGCCGGTTGACCATAAAGGGCAGTAAGTGCCAGCCTGGACAAGGATCTGTGGCCTACCTCGGACATGAAGTAGGTGGAGCGAGGATTCAGCCTCTACCCAGTAAAGTACAAGCAGTACAGGACTGGCCTACCCCCACTACAAAAACTCAAGTGAGAGCCTTCTTAGGTCTCACTGGGTACTATCGAAACTTCATGGCAGACTATGGCACCATAGCTGCCCCTCTGACTGCTCTCACGACTCGAAAGAATCCCAACAAGGTCTCTTGGTCTGAGGAGTTTGAGAAGGCCTTCAATGGCTTAAAAGGCTCCCTGTGCCAGGCTCCTGTTCTCAGGGACTGTGACTACAAACAAGTTTTTTATTGTGCAGACAGATGCCTCTGACACTGGGATAGGTGCTGTACTATCACAGGTAGAGGAGAAAGGCAAGGAAGGCCCAACTGGATTTATTAGTCGCCAGTTTAAGGACAAAGAGCTCAGCTGGTCCACTATAGAGAAAGAATGTTTATTTGTCGTGTGGCCCTAAGGAAGCTGAGGCCCTACCTCTAGACCCACTTCACTGTGCAAACTGACCATAAACCCTTAAAGTGGCTAATGACCATGAAGGGAGAGAATCCAAAGTTGCTCAGGTGGTCCTTAAGGGTACAGGGGTTTGACTTCACCATTGAGCACAGGCCAGGTGTCCAACATAGCAACGCTGAATGGTTGTCCAGAATGTTTACTTGACCTGAACATGACACTCATCCAGGGGTGGATTAAGACCCCCTGTCCTTAGGTCTGGGACAGTAGAGTGTTAGGAAAGATGTCCCTTAGGTGCAATTTTCCCTCCATTTGTGAAACCCCCACACCTTTTGCTTTTGTTTAGATTACCTAACCTGACTTTTTCCAGTGGAGCACAACCTTCAACTGCACTCCTCTGGCTTTAGCTCATTTGTTATGAGCAAAATGACACGTCCTTCATGCTGTCAGTACTGTGAAACTATGTTTTCCTTAGTCTTCGACTTTGTTGCCATTTCTTAGTAACTTTTTATGTGTATGCCACGTACCTTACAGTACCCCCACATGGGGTCGTTTTGTTTAATGGCTATAGCCACCCTCTAAGTATTTTTTGGTGTTTGTACAAGTGTGGCTAGGACGAACTGGTGGCAGTAGTTTACTTTTAAAGTATTTTTACTTCGTTTTTATGGACCATACCGCGTTTACCGCGCTTGGCCCAAGACTGTGGCGAGTGCCGAAAATGGCTGTGCCACAAAGTCTTTTGTTCTGTCCTTTGACTATTTTGTCCCTTTGCCTTCCCCCAGGTCGAGAGACCTGGGTAATTCCTTATTTGAACATGCCGCCTCCCGCAAAAAAATGCATCTTTCGCGGGCTCCTGCATATCACATGTGATGGTGACCCAGAAGAGGGCTGGGACTGTCTGGTCCCAATCCACACTACTGGTGCCAGTATGTCTGGTAGCCATGAATGACTGGAACCACTGTGGGCCACGATTGGCCCACGCCTGGCGTACATGCAAGAGAGCAGATCTTCAATTGGCTATCTGAGATTTGAGCGCAAACCAAATCTTGGATAAGAGAAGGGCCTCTGCATCCATACCAGGTCGATTTACTGAGCTTCACACAAAACCTCATAAGGAGCCAAGTATCCTTAACAAGAAAGCAGACTAAAGGAACCGCCGGTGACTTCTCCTACTTACCCTCGAAAAGAGGCTCTTCGGAAGTGTTCCTGGGCCATCCAGTGAACTGACCAGCTCAAACCCAGGGTATTGCACAGGAATGCTGCCGTCCTGAGTTCAGACTCGAGACTCTGGGAATCGCTAGCTTGTGGTCCTTGGCCCTCTCGTGCCCTTGTCCTATCTCCTCTGGGTCGCGATTTACGAGAGTGCACCATGCCACGGGCATTTGCGATTCCTGTGTCGCCCCGCTGTGGTGACCATTGCTGAAAGTGCCTGCAGTTCTTGCCTACCGTGACCTGAGACGTGCTGCCCCAGAACTGTCCTTCTTCCTCCTTCGAGAGCTGAGTAAAGGCTACTGTCCTGCCAAGGACGATCGTCCCGTCCCACAGTTGCTGAGAGCCGAGCGTCCTCAAACTGCAGGGTTAACACCTACAAGCGAAGTGGGCTAGACTGCCAAAGTTTGGTTCAGACTGTGTCGAGGGTCGGTGAGTACTTTCCTAATTTACCAGAGTCCCCCTGGCACATCCATCTATTTTTTATGCACAAGTGTCCCTCAAAAGGCACTCACCTTGGCTGGGATATCCTGCGCTCCCCAGCTATTCCCAAACACCGAAAGTCACTCTATCTGCAAGGGTAGACCTCCTTTTAGGAATTAGGAATAGGAACTTCTTCATCGCCTCAAGCCCCTTCCTGAGCAGCTACAGTCCCCTGAAGAGAACCCGCTTTTTCGTTTACGCATGACCGCGCATTGTTAACGCACACAGTACTTTGAGCGCTAGGCTCCTCACTTCGTAGGGCTGGATTAAATAAGTTAGGGATTGTTGATGAATGACTGCCTAAACTGATATCTGTGTTGATTTAACCCCTTTCGGTTACAGGTTGTGGTTATTCTCTCCCGCCATCATGGGCCTTAGGCTAATCATATTATTGTTTATATGTTAAAGATAGTGAATAAGTGTGTGTGGTAATTGTTTTAATCATGTTTTTGTTATAAAGGCCTATAATAAATGTATTTTGGATATACATCTGTCTAAGGGTAATCTGTGGAGTTTTACTGTGTGTGCTCATTGTACGCTTCCGATCACTCTCACACCTCCTGAGACTTAGTCTTGACCGCCTGCCAAGCTACCATAGATTGGTCTGGTTTGTCCAGAAGGTTCCCCTGTTCCACTAAACTAGGGTGACCTCGTAAACTTCTGCCCACCAGGTCAGAGTTTAGAAATCCATCTCAACAGGCAGGGACACCCACAGGTTCCCTCCAAAGGCAAAACACACACAGAGGCCTCCCTCTCCCAGAATGGTAGAAGAAGGGCTGACAAAAGAACAACCACGCTAGTAATGGCAAAAAAAGGAGGGAGTCCCGGAGTTGGTACTCAGTTGCCCCTATTGTGCACCACCACAGCTATGGACATAGCCTGCGGTAGAAAGAAATCCCACAATAGTTGGTAGGACACGTCTACTGCCACCAGCCATAACTAGGTGATTGTCTATGTGACTTAAAGTCACAGGAGCAGAGAGAAAGGGGATACTAAGTATCCCCTTGGTACTCCACAGAAGGTGGTGTGTGCCAATCTCTCAGACTATAAGGTTTTAGAAGAGATATGATATGGCATTTATAACGCGCCTATACAAAGGTGTTTGAAGGCGTGACAAAGCAAGGGAGGGGGAACAGATGGAAGACAGAGACAACGATCTTACTAGGCCTGGTTCCATTGAGATCGCGCAAGTGCAGGGAGGGGGGAAGGGAAAAGCGCGAGGGGAGAAGGGAGGGGCAGTGCAGTACATAGGGTAACAGTAAAATAAATAAGGACAATAAATAAAGTGCGGCCAGCTGGTGGCAAGTGCAAGGGTAAGTGCAGACATCAGGTGTCAAGTGCTGGTAGGGGGCTGTAGGGATACATGACAGTCCCTGAGTGCAAGGGTTGCCAGGGGGGCAGTGCAGGTGTGCAACTGGCGCGGAGGGGACCTGGGCCCGAGATCAGAGGGTACCCAGGTAACCAGTGCACTTTCAGTTTCAGCCAGGAGATCAGCAGGGGCGAGGAGGAGAGAGGGCAGAAGCAAAGAGGAAGGTCTTGAGATCCTGCCGGAGCCGGAGATGGTTCTCCTTAAGTTTCAGCAAGGCAGGGAGGCTGTTCCAGAGGGAGGCCCCAGCAGAAGAAAGAGATCTACCACCAACTCGTTGCTTGGAGAAGCGACTGGCCCTGAGGGAGTTGGAGGCGGATGAGCGAAGAGCTCGAGAAGGAAGATATTTAGGAAGAGAGAGCTGAAGATATTGAGGCCCCAGGCCCCAGAAGGCCTTGTGGACAAAGCAAAGGGTTTTGAACTTAATCCTCGCTGCCACTAGTAGCCAGTGCAGAGATTTCAGCCCTGGAGAAATACGATCCCCGGGCTTGAGGCCAAGGACAAGTCTTGCAGTCCTGTTTTGGATGAGTGGCAGAGGGCAGAGAGTAGAGGCAGGCAGATTTAGAAAGAAGCTGTTGCAGTAGTTCAGCCTGGAGAGAACCAGAGCTCTGGAGACAGTGAGCTTCTGGGGGAAGGAGAGGAAAGGAAGAATACCTCTGAGGAGGCGCAGCTGGTAGTGTGACTTCTAAGTATCTCCCTATCCTTAAGAACTGTAGTTAATAATAAAGAAAATAATCTAAAAGGAGGCACCCAGGGGTCCCCAGCAACACTGCCCATAAGGAGCTGTGTGCTCCAATAGTAGGATACTGGGAGCTTTAAGAGCTATGGAGGAAAATAGACTCCATAGAATAGGTAACATACAAAGAATAGAGTTCCAAAAGACAGAGCCCGTAAGAATGAATGAGTGGAAAAAGGTTCCACTCATTCAGGATTAAAGAAAAAGTTCCAGAAGTCCAGCAAAAAGTGCTGGGGGTCTCACTAGGAGAGGGGATGAAACATATGCATGATACATCTCACTAACACCCTTTCTCCTACCTTGTGTAGACCTTGGAACTCATAAGTGTGCCAGTCTGGAAAAACAAATTCCGACTGGCAACACTTCAAGTTTGCTGGTGGGGGCCACAGATCTCCTGATAGGCCTGACCTGCTGGGAGTTCTGGCCCCAACCGGTAAATACATGCCTGAATCACCACCACCATTACTAACCATGCTGGCGATTCAGGCAATCCCATCCCATGGAGTCCTATTGGACTCCATGGGAATGGGAACTTACCGGCTCTGCACCACCTTTAATACCGGGATATCGGTCAGCGGAGATAGTAATTCTGGTATCACACCAGAATTACCAGCGGGATACTGCCCAACCTATAATGAGGTCCCTTGACTTGAAACTCTCTTCTTATTCAGTTTTCTTTCGCCTTGTTTGCTTCCCTTAGAGTCCCTTTTGAAGGGGTATAAGGGTTTCATCCCTTTTTGTTGAAAAGGAGGGGGTGGGCCGACTCTTGAGGTGATTGTGTGTTGACACAAAAATAATTGTAAGAGAAAACAGGCAAGGAGGAAGATTGTCTTGGATGAAAGACCAACTCCTAAATGTGGGTTATCTTCCAAGGTTCTGAAATTCCCACTGGGACACAGGAACATTTTCATCGGCTTGTGTCGACCTTTGCAGCTTTAGGAGGTATGCCTTGGAACACTCGGAGACTACTTCCAAAGGATGCTGGTTTCTGCTTACCGGGCTTCGTTAGTTCCCTTTTCCCAAAATTGCTAAACTGAGAAAAGGAGTTCTTATCAAAACCTAGGGTAGCGACTCTCTTCGGCTTATACAACGTTGCAAAAATGATCAGTTAACTAGGCGAATGGCTCCCTTCTCATAGTGTACATCCAGTTTAATTTAACAGGCTTTTCTTGAGTTCATTCATTTTCATCTTTAAGAAATTCTTTACTTTCTCTCCACGGGTTGTGGTACTCTCTCCACTTGAATACTGTCCTTCAACATGCCCGCACTGGGGCAATGGAGAGATTATCCAAGATCTCTTTGACTCTTCAACGTTTTATCAATATTCTTCAAACTTTCCCACACCGGGACGAGGAAAAGGCTCCCTGAGTCCTTTCTGACTCATCAACACTGCAGTTTTATGGCATTAACCAGGGAGTTGCCTCATAAAACGCTCTACTTATCTCTTGTCTTCTTGTTTGTTACGCTCTCTCAGGGAACTCTTCAGCGGCTTCACCAGGGGTTGCAGGTTCTTTCTTTCTCTTTCTTCTTTTACTTTCCTTTCAGGCCGCTTGACTTTGCGGCCCGTTACTACTGGTGGCCGGGGGCAAGTTTCGAGCAGAAGGTCCATCTGTTACAGGTCGCACAATCACAGTTCCTTGTACTTCCCAAGAAATTGCCTATGCTGCTCTCCCGTAGGCTAGTGTAGACGGTCTCGGCATAGTTCTTGGATCACACGGCCCACCCACCATAGGTCACACCACCACCACACTGACTCTGAACTTCAGGGTTGTCGACTCTCATCTGATGGACGAGACGTTTTCCTGGCGTCCCTCGGTTCATCTCCTCACTCCACACTGCTGCTTCGATACAGCGTTTGATCGACCTGTTTCCAAGTCGCTGGCTCTTTGGCAGCCTCCTTGCTCGCCGACTTCTCCTTCCAAAGGTTGCTCTCCTTGTCCTTCTTTTCTGTTTAGTTTAAGTAGCTGGGACCGCCCCATCTTAACATCAGTTTGATTGACAACAGCTGGTCGAAAGCTCTTCATGCTCGACAGTAGAGTTCTTCTTTGTCCCAGTATCTATCATAGTGAGACTGTCCGACACATTACAGTAAGACATTGCCTCAAACTTTACCATAGGTATGGAAGGGTTGGGTGATGTTTTTACCCTGCAAGGTTGGGAGATAAAGGGCTGTGTCCCAGATGTATGTCCTTGTCCCCAGGAGGAAAGTCCCTCCCCATGAGATCCACCTTCATGTTACCAAACCTAGGGGGACCATCGGTTGCGACCTCACCTGCCTAGACTCATGGAAAGATTATACCATAAGCACTCACCAATGTTTGTTACATAGATAAAGCCAGCTCTCATTGATTTCGTGCCAGCATTAGCTCAGACAATAATTGGTATGTGTATGATATACCTATTGATTTATAGGAAATATCGATTAACACGTTATGATCTCATCAATTAACAAAGGGTCGATAAAGTACAATTAATATTGCTTACTGGTGATATCTTTAATATCATAAATGCAATGGGTCATGTGAGAGACCTGAGGGTATTCTCATTCCTACTCCCCTCGGACCCTCCATGCAGGTGGCCAGGGAAAGACCATCGCTTTTGGATCCTGACCATGGGGGGGGAGGGTGGACAAGCGAGGGAGGATCACCTGGTTGGAGGGTCCTTGCGGATTGAGAGTGGGATGCCTCTAAGTAAGACATGGCATCCCCATTATCCTAAAGTCAACCAAGCTAGCCCTCCCCCGACCTTTATGGGTTATTGTAGGTCAACTCCCCTTCTTTCCTCTCTTGGGACACACTCTCCCCACTCTGGTACTGAGACGAGGGTGAGACAGCTAAGATTAATGAACACCACACACTCTTCCCCATTCTAGTAGTAAGACGAGGAAAAAGCAACTAAGAGTAAGAAACACCACTCACTTTCACCACTTAGGTACTGGGACGAAGAAGATGCATGAAAGGTATGAAGGTCAAGCATGGCCTCTTAATCATAGTCAGGCAAAATTGACTGAATACACCTGCAGCCCATTGAAGGACAACAGGTGTTTAAAATATCTGGGGAACTTGGATGGAGATTGTTGTGAAACCCAGAGAATCCAGAGGCAGCCGCAGGGAGAGCCGAGACGGCGACTGACATCCTCAAACCAAGGGAAGCCTCCCTAATGAAGAAGAGAGCCTCTGGTACGAACTGGGAGAAAAAGGAGCTGTGGCAAGGCACAAACGCCAAGAACACTGTAACCGGCCTTGCAGAGGCACTGAGCATGCTGACACCGATTGAACTGTCCCTAAATGAGCGGGGCTTGCAGAAGCTGCAGCACTAGCCAGAGAGGATTGCCAGAGGAAGACACTTGCAACCGCTGAGTCTGGGGAAGCTAACCAGAGATAGACAGGGGTGCTGCGGGTGGGCTACACAGGTTGCAAACAGCGCAAAGGGAAGAAATACTTGCATTACAAGTGAAACAGTGAAATTAAATGAAGGACTAAAAGGCAACTGCTGCGAAAAAGCATAAACTGCTAATATTGAATACCGAACCCTAGAGACAGAGGGTGACCAAAATCTTTTTTTCAACTGCTCAAACCAACCAAGTGAGGTTTTGGGGGAAAGCTTTAACCTTCCCAATTATGTGAATCATTTGTTGGAGTTAACATTTAAGGTCTTGATTCCTCAAGCCATCCTCCCCATTAGGAAAATGGTATAGGGGAATGATTTTGAGCTTTTTTGCCCACACGAGTGTCGAATACCCAGAAAAGATAAAAATGATGATCCCTTTAGGGTTACAAGTAAGTGTTCCCCCGGGTATGGGTTTGTATATACTAACCCCAGAAGAGGACAAATTAAATATTGCTCTTGTTCTTTCCTGGTGAGTTGAATTGAAGCTTCATTTCTTTTCTTTTTCTGATGACTCTGTAGACATTAAGCAGGGGCAACTGGTAGGCAGTTTAAGGTATGAAAACTTGGGGGAACCTTCTGCCCATAGGCTAATGAGAAAAACCTATCAGGGGGAGATGGATATATTTCAGGGAGTGCTAATAAGTTGTCATCTGGCCTGACATCTAACCTGAAAGAACTACTATCTATTGTGAGAAACCAGAGGGTGTCTCACGCGCTAGTCCCGAGGGATCTCTCAGGTGGCCAGGGCACAGCCATCGCCTTTGGATCCAGACCCTGGCGGTGTATCCGTGCATGAGGATCACCTGGGTGAGGGGTCTTTGGTGAGTGGGGGTGAGATAGCCGATGGTGAGACGCGGTATTCCCTCCTTTTTTGTTCATCTACCCCATCATATTTTTTATGGTTTTCCGAAAGTCCCAACTCCCCCCCACCCCCTTTTTACACAAACACTGGGCTGAGAAAGAGGGCGACTGAGAGTAACCAAACTAACTCTCTCATATCGCATTGGACATGTCCCGTTAATGGGGTCAGGCAAAGTCAGGCAATTTACCCCAAGTGCATACACCTGATACCAATTAGCTCTCCTCACATGAATAAAAGGCAATATCTAAAGACACACTCTGAGCAAGGCAGAACACGAGAACTAGCAGAACTTCTGGGCTGAAGGCACATCTACTGGAGCAGAGCAATGGACCAAGGGACGAGAGCAATGGGCCGAAAACCCCAAGGCTTTCCTACTGAAGGTCATTGCCTCTGACAGACCACGAAAGACACGTGGAGAAGGCCAGATCCAACAGGTGAAGATTGCATTGTGTTTCAAGGACGCCAGCAACCCTCCTGGGTGAACGGCAGAGTTGGGGAGGCGAGGTCAAGCCTGTGATACTAACCTCGACTCGAAAATCAGAAAACGTAAAACAAGAAAGAAGTGCAGAGAGATGGTGAGTTGGCAAATAGACCTGAGAGACTGGTGTGTGTTAAAGTGAATGAAGAGCAACATCATATCACAAGTTAAGGCTGCACGCGTGTGGATGAGAAGCAAAGAAAGGGCAGACACATAAATGAACTTTAAAGTAAAATACAGCTGCAAGATAAGCAATACTAAGTAACAGAGTGTTCCGGTGAAAGGTAGTAGCCCATTGGAAAGTCTCTGTGAAAGGTGCATTGTTTGAAGCTAAAGGGCAAACAAACAGCAAGAGTGAAAGTAAATAGTGAACGCTGAGTTGAAGTGGTCCTGCAGTAGTCTGTAACGAAAGCCACTCACATTTCAAAGACCTCAACATCCGAAAGTGGTCCAAGTCCGATTGAGGGAGACACGAAGTATATTAAGCTTGGGAAGGGATCCCCCTTGAAACTTTGTGTGAACTGTATCGTGTGAGGTCTGAGCCCGGCAGAGAGGGACCTACGAGAACAGTGTGGTGAAAGGTCTGAGCCCGGCAGAGGGGGACCTTTGTGAACGTTTTGGTTAAAACATTATTTTGAAAGCCAGAGAAAGGAACTTTAAACGTGGAAGGCCAGGCTGGCCTCGATCCACGGTTTTTAACTGTGTTGCAAGCCGAGCCAGAGTGTGTCATCCTGCCTACAAGGATCGCTTTACCCTGTGAGGCCTAACGTGGGGAGGAGAGCTGGTTTAGCCACATTATCATTTGAACACTGACTTTTCCTTTTGCATACCTTTTCTCCTTTTTACACTTTTTGTACAAAAATAGGGCAGACATTGGGTTTTTGTTAGCATAGGCCATTTTGATTTGATAGACTCCACTAGGACTGTTTTTTTTTATGGCTTGATGGTCGAGACTACTCCCATCTTAGTTATCAGGCAGAATAGGAGTTTCTCCAACCCCAACATTTTCAATAAAGGTTTTACAAATTGTATCCATTGTGTTAGTGTCAATACTTGTGATACCATACCTTCCCTACACTATCCACCTTCCCATGATCACAACAACCTTGGAACAGGCGGATGAATCCATACGGGATCAGGAAAAGGAAAGAAAGCATCCTCTCTTAATAAACCCCCTTCTTGACACCTACAAACAATACTATTCCTGTAGAGGCTATGGGCATGTGGCAAGACACTGTCCGCTAAATAAAATTGACCTTTCTCATTCACTATCAGTAAGCTAGTCTAACCCAATTCAAAAAGATAAGAAAATTGGGCCACTAGGTGCTGAATTACATACACAACCCACTATAATGGAAATCAACCGGAAGAAGGACCCTATAAAAAGAAAGGGAGTAAAAACCACCTGACACATTCTTATATATAGGAAACAAAACCTCTTTTCAAATTCCTGCCATTTTGGAGGGGAACCCCCTTTAGGTCCAACTAGATAGTGGGAGTAGGAAGTGTGCCTTACGAGCAGACTTACTTCCCCATAAATGGAGGAAAAAGGTTGAGGAAAAAAGTAGGCTGTGAAATCTACCCACAATTTCAAATACCCATTAGCATCCTGGGTAAAGAGATACATCTGGTAGTGGCCGTAATTACCGTTTACCCACTCAATTGGTTCTAGAACAGAGTTACCACAATTGGATCACAATTGGATCTGAGAGTTTCCCAGATGGCACAAATAAGAGACAAAAATATTGGAATTGGAATGTTCTCCTCCAAGAAACAACAGTCTCCTAGGATTAAGAGAAAAATGAACGGTGAAGAAAACATTGATGCTTTTGAAGAATATCCAATACCTCTGAAGGAAGGAAGGAAGGAACCAGCCTAAGTGGTATACGGGGTGTCTTGAACCGTTTCCCAAATCACTCCACAAAGAAAACCTGCAGAAGTCAAAAGCAAGGTAATAAAGAATTCCTCTCCTGGTTTCCTTGTGAATTATCTCGGTCCAACTGGTATTGTGGAAGGGTATGTGAGAAACCTGACGGTATTCTCACTCCTACTCCCCTGGGATTCTCTCTGCAGGTGGCCAGGGAAAGACCATCACTTTTGGATCCTGACCCTGGGAGTTGGCAAGCGAGGCAGGATCACATGGGTGGAGGGTCTTTGGGGAAAGAGTGGGACAGCTTTAGGCGAGACATGGTATCCCCTGTATCCTAATGTCAACCAATCTAGCCCTCCCCCGACCTTTATGGGTTATTTTAAGTCAACTCCCCTCACTTGGGACATACTCTTCCCCACTTTGGTACTGAGACAAGGAAGAGACAGCTAAGAGTAGTGAACACCACACACCCTCCCCACTCTGTTACTGAGATGAGAAAGAGAAAGCTAAGTGTATGCAGGTCAGGCATGGCCTCTTAATCAGTGGCAGGCAGAATTGACTGATAGAATACAACTGCAGCCCATTGAAGGAGCACAGGTGTATAAAAGTTCAAGCCATGCAGGAGTAAGAGAGAGCGAGACCTGGGGAACCTGGATGGAAATTGTTGTGAAAGCTAGGGAATCCAGAGGAGGCTGTGGTGGGAACAGAGACAAGACGATGGCCGAAATCCCCAAACCGGGAGAAGCCCCCCTTATGAAGAAGGAAGCCTCCTGTATAAAGTGGGAGCAAAAGAAGCTGTGGCGAGGCTCAAATGCCAAGAACGCAGCACCCGGCCTCGCAGAGGCACTGAGCTCGCAGACGCCAATCAAACTCCTGCCCCTATGCGAGAGAGGCTCGCAGAAGCTGAAGCAGTGGTCAGAGAGGACTGCCGGATGAAGACGCTTACAACCGGTGAGTGCTGGCGAAGCTACCCAGAGACCAGGGTGTTCCGAAGGGGGCTACACAGGTTGCAGACAGCGCTGAGGGAATAAATACTTGCATTACAAGTGGAACTGTAAAGTTAAATGAAGGACTGAAAGGCAAAAAGCATAAACTGCTAATAATGAATACTGAATTGAATGAAACCAGCCAAACTGCTAAAATGGAATACCGAATTGTGAAAGCACCAAAACTGCTAAAATTGAATAGCGAATTGAACGAAACTAGCAAAAGTGCTAATATTGAATACTGAATTGAAGGAAAACAGCAAAACTGCTGATATTGAATGCCTAATAGAAACAGAAAAACTACTAATATTGAATACTGAATTGAATGAAAACAGCAAAACTGCTTACATTGAATACCTAATTGAATCAAACCAGCAAATCTGCTAATCTTGTATAACGGACTGAATGAAAAAGCAAACCTGCCAATATTAAAGTAATGTTTAATCATGTACTGAAAGGAAATAGGAAACTAAAAGTGAATGAAGAACTCTAACTGCAGAGTTGAAAACAAGTCTGAGAAACTGTTTGGCTTTGAAGCCACCTTTGAGAAACTATTTGTTTATTGAATATTTTAACTGCTCAGAGGGAACTCAAGATTCCTGGTTGCGTGACCCGTCATGGGTGGATCGTGTGATCCAACAACTGTGCCAAGACCAGAGAACCCCTAACTGACCTGCTATTAAGAGAACTTAAGGCTCCTGGTTGCATCACCTGTAATAAGTGGACTGTGTGGTCCGACAACTACGCCAAGACCACAGAACCCCTATGTGCTAACAAGGAAATCTGCTATTGTGTCAAGAGGAAGACTACTATTGGTGAGCGCGAATGGTATCATCTTCATATTAATCAGTCAACGTAGACACCTATAGTTGTCCACCCACCCCACTTGGGGACCCCACTGATTTCAGGGATACGCACGCACCTTAGTTCTATAATAAGCACCTTTAATATTAACGTACTGAGCACCGGCTTTGCACTTACTAGAGATATGACATTTTTGCAATAGACCAACAATAACCTTGCATCACAGACAGACAGCATTCTTATGGTGGGTAAATAACAAGGCCCAAGGTGCATTCAGACTTTCATCTAAACGAGCCCCTGGTGTTACCTGTATTCTTCCCGACGCCTTCGTCGCCGGCTGAGAGGACTTTGCACTCGCTGGATATGGCTAGAGCGCTGAAGTTCTATGTGGACCGCACAAAGAGTTTTCGGAAGACGTTGCAACTTTTTCTGAACGTTGGCCCTTTGAACCATGGGAAGGCTTCCAATTCCAGGTGGCTCTCCGGCTGTATCACTCATTGTCACCGGTTGGCAAACCGACCGTTGCCTGCTTGTCCGAGAGCCCACTCGACCAGAACGATCGCTGCAACTACGGCGTTCCTGTCCGGTGTGCCCCTGCTGGACATCTGCAGAGTTGCTATGTGGAGGCCGACTCACACCTTCACGAAATTCTACTGCATCGACAGGGATTCCAGGGAGGAGTCCAGAGTCAGCTGCGCAACCTGTTCGCTTGAAGGTGAGCCTGGTGAGGAGGTAAGAGATGCTTAATGTCGATATGCTTAATGTTCAGCCTTTCCACCTCCCGTGGTTGTGCATTTGTGTACTGCTATGTATTCTTTATTCATGAGCATGTGAATCCATGCCAGACCCATGCTGGAGAACAACAGTTACAGAACTGTTGTTCTCCAGCATGGGTCTGGCATGGATTCACATGCAAACCCTCCCGCCTATCCCTCTGCTGCTCTTCTCTTGGTCCTACTGCTCTAGCCATATCCAGCGAGTGCAAAGTCCTCTCAGCCGGCGACGAAGGCGTCGGGAAGAATACAGGTAACACCAGGGGCTCGTTTAGATGAAAGTCTGATGGCACCTTGGGCATGAAGGAGGGGTGCATCCACAGCACCACCCTCGCCTCGTGGAATGTCAAATAAAGAGGTTTACAAGAGAGGGCCTGGACCTCTCCCACTCGTGTGGAGGTGATGGCCACAAGAAAAGCTGTGTTCCATGGCAAAAACTTCAGTGGCGCCGAATGCATAGGCTCGAACGGGGGACCCACGAGCCTAGTAAGCACCACATTAAGATCCCACGCCGGGGCCGGAGCCTTCACCGGCGGGAACGAGCAAAATAGTCCTTTGACGAACTCCTTGACCAAACGATGTGACCATAAGGATGATCTTCCAGGAGATCTGGTGTAGTGGGAAATAGCCACCAGATGAACCTTGATGGAAGCTTGGGCCAATCCTGCCTTGGCCAACGACAACAAATACGGAAACACCTGCGCAGCAGTGACTCGTAGAGGGTTGGTCTTCTGGGTACAGCACCAAACAGCAAACCTCTTCCACTTGTGTCTGTGGCACTTGAGAGTAGACGAAGCTCTGGCCTTGGTGAGCACCTCCTTACAATCCATTGGGAGATCGTAGCCCCCAAACTCTAGTGCTGCAGGAGCCAGGCCTTCAGGTTCAGCGATCCTGGGTTGTGGTGCAGAATCCCGCCTCCTTCCCTGGCGAGAAGATCTGTGATCACCAGAATCTTGATGGGAGGGGACGCCGACATGTCCAGAAGGTCTGGCTACCATATCTGTCTCGGCCACGCCGGTGCGACAAGTATCATCCGGGACCACTGGAATTGATTGACTAGTCTAAGAAGCAACAGCAACAGAGGGAACGCATACAGAAACAGGCCGTCCCAGGGGAAAGAGAATGCATCCCCCATGCTCCCCGGCTGGGGAAACCTGCTAGCGAACTTCCGGCAGTTGATGTTTGTTGCCGTCGCAAACAGATCGACCTGGGGATTGACACATCTGCGCAACAGATGATCCACCTGGTCCTGCCGAAGTTCCCACTCGTGGCAAGAGCGTAGCTCCCTGCTGAGAGTCAGCGATGGTGTTCCTCACTCTTGCTAGATGAAACGGGATGAGGAACATCCCCTTGGCTACGGCACAGTGTCAAAGGTCCTGCGCCTCTTTGAGAAGCGCCGGGGATCTGGTTCCCCCCTGCTTCCGGATGTAGAACATTGTGGTGGTGTTGTTCGTGAAGACCTGTACCACCTTGCCCTTGAGGGACGGAAGGAAGGACTTGAGGGCTCAAAACACTGCCCGCAGCTCCAACACGTTGATGAGCAACGACTTCTCCTCCGGTAGCCACATGCCTCTTGCATGAAGACTTCCGGAGTGCACTCCCCATCTTTTAAGGGAGGCGTCCGTCGTGACATCTCCTGACGAGGTGGGGTCTGGAAATCCACACCCGCAGACAGATGTGCGCGCACATCCCACCACTGTATCGCTCGACGGAAACTCTCGGTGAGTGTGATCTTGTCCTCGAACCTCCCTCCAACTTGTATCCAACGGGCGTCGAGGAACTCCTGCAGCGGTCACATCTGTAGCCTGCACAGCCGAATGAGGTATATGCATGACGACATCATGCTGAGTAGGGACTTGATGGACCTCACCCTTGCGAACTTCAGGGCCAACAGCCGTTGTACCTTGCCCAAGATGGCCACGATCCTCTCCTCCGACGGAGACGCCAGGCACGACACTGTGTTGAGTCGGGCTCCCAGAAACAGTGCGTCCTGAGATGGAGTCAAGCAAGACTTTGCAAAGTTTATAGAGAACCCCAGGTCCGTCAGGAGCTGGACTGTCTTCGACGTGTGGTCAACGGCGATGTGCTTTGAGTTCACCCGGATGAGCCAGTCGTCCAGGTACGGGTACACGTGGATCCCTCGTAGATGTAGCTGCGCCGCCACCAGAGCCAGGCACTTGGTGAACACTCGTGGCGCCGACTTCAACCCGAAGGGAAGGGCCTTGACCTGGTAATGTTGTCCATGAACCACGAAGCATAGGTACTTGCGGTGTCCCTTGTGTATGGGGATGTGAAAATAGGCATCTTCCAAGTACAGCGACGATAGAAAATCCCCTTCTTCCAGCTGTCCTAGCACGTGCTGAAGAGTCACCATCCAAAACTTTTGGGACTTGATGTACATGTTCAGACGGCGGAGGTCCAGAATGGGCCTCCAACCACCAGTCTTCTTTCTGACGAGGAAATAACGAGAGTACACTCCGGAGCCCTGGAGCCTCTTTGGGACGAGCTTGATCGCCCCCTTTCTTAACATGGCCCATACCTCCAGCAGCAGCTGAGAGATGTGGTTTTCCTGACGGGCCACTGGTGGTATCTGTGTACACTTCCTTTGGAACTCTAGGGTGTGTCCATGGGCGAGAGCGTCCAGCACCCAACGGTCGGTGGAGATGGTCTTCCACACACTGACTAAGTTCGCCAGCTGGCCTCCCACCGGGGTGCACGGGTGGGGGCCCGACTCCACGGCCGGTTCAATCTTGTTCCAACGTCGAAGCGCTGCCTTGAGGGCCCTGGCAACGACGACTTCCACCTACAGACTTGCCGCGGCCCCTGTAGGTCTCCTGGGCCGATGAACGGTGGGGGCTGACGGCAGGACGAGGCACCTCCTCCGAATCCTTTAGAGGAACCTTGGGATTTCACTCCAAAAGTCCGAAAGGATGGCGTCGTCGTTGAAGCGTACCTAGGGCACGAGCCGTCTCAGTGTCGGCTTTGATGCCCTGTAGAGACTCGTCCACAGTCTTTCCAAACAAATTGTCCCCGTCGAAGGGCATGTCCAACACCCTCAACTGAACATCCTGATGGATATTAGTGGCCCTAAACCAGCCTCACCGACGCAGGCAAACGTCATTGCCCATTTGGCGGAATCCCGTATCGGCAATGTCCGTGGCCACTGTAATGGCATGGTCTGAAGCCACCTCGCCTTCTTGTAGAATCTCCAACGCTTCAGCCCTCTTGTCGTCAGGAAGGAAGTCCAGGAGGGGGCCATCTTGAACCAAAGTTCCCTGTCATAACGTGCCACAATGGCGAGGGCGTTAGCAGCCTTGATGGTTGTCGCCGCCGACGTGATCACTCTTCGCCCCTTGGCATACAACTTCTTCCCCTCACCGTCCGGGGCGAGGAGGCCGCCGACGAGGATGAGTCCGAAGACTTCTTCTTGGCTGCTGCCAAAACCACAGAGTCTGTAGACGGCTGGGACCGTAAGCACTTGGGCGCAGAGTCCGGCACTCTGTATTTCTTCTCGTACCGCTCCCTCTTCACCGGAGCCGACGAAGGGTTCTTCACTAGGGACAACCCCTCGTTCCAAATGTCATCCAATAACGGGATCGACAGCACATTCTACCTCATCGCCTCCCAGCGCTGGGAAAGGAAACCCTCCTTCTCCTCCGGGACGACCAGGAACAGCTCTGACGCCATGAAGATCATGGCGTGGAACGAGCCAATCTTGTCGGGCGGTGACGACTTGGCCGGTGGAGGCGGTAGATCCCCCCTGGCTGCCGTCGTCGTCCGTGCCAGTGCCCGTCGTCGCTGTGTCTGGTTCCATGTTATCCCTCGGGGGGGGGGGGCGAGGGGTGAGAAGACAGAGGGGAGTGAACTCTCCTCCTCTTGGGTGATGGTTCCTCTGAAGGCAAACGGTATGCAGAGCCGTCAGAAAGTCCACTGAGATATCCCCAGGAGGCTGCTGGGGTGGAGGTGAAGGAGACCTGGGCGTTTGCGGCCTAGACTGGTCCGTTCCGTCGTCACCGCCCTGCTGCTCCTCGTCAGTCTCATCGTTGTCACCTTCGTCATCACTATCGTCGTCGTCACCATCGTCGTCGACCTCGTCGGGATCCCTCCCGTGGGGCCTGCTCTTGACGCATCTCCCCTCCTGGAGGACCGGGAGGCTGGTGAGCTCTTCCTCTGAGGAAATGTATGTGCCCTGGCGACTACCATGCCCTCCCCTTCTCTGCGAACAAGGGAGACGGTTTCGGCAAAATGATGGGCATCATCTTCTCCGGAGTCTTTTCGATGGGCTGGAAGGAGGACTCCCTCCTGGCAGGCAGGGATACTGTCACCTTTGGGGCCGTGCCCTGCGAATCCGCCCTGGTGGCCTTCGCGAGGGACGCCGCCACTACTTCGATGGAAGTGTGGGCCTTCGTCTGATGCACGTGGGCCTTTGTGGTCCTGGCCGAGTCCGCGGCCTTCACCTTAAGGGGAGGGTTGGAGACCCGCTCCCCTTTGGCCTTCTCCGTCGGCCCTTGCTGGGTCTTCTCCAAAGCTTACCCGTATGGTCCGACTTCCTGTTCTTTGAAGAACTTGAGCGTTGGCTCGTGGTCGAAGGTGCTGGAGACGCTGAACTCACCCTGGCTGCCGAGGAGCCCGTTGCAACGGCGCTCTCCCGGAGGCAGTGGACTTGCGGTGCTTAGCCTTCTGTTGGGCCCCCGCGGGAGGGGGGCCCTCAAAGGTCTTAGAAGACCGCTTAGCTTTCTTCTTTTGGGCAGGGGAGGCATGCTGCAGGGACTCACCCAGAGCAGGGCCCTTGGCCTGCAGCCACTAGTTGAGGCGCTTGCGTCGGTCGGCCCACATGCGCTGCATCATCTCCCGACAAGCCACGCAGTCGTCCTCCACATGAGACTGGTCCGAATGCAGGCAGTAGAGGCACAGGGAATGCCCATCGTATGAAAAGACGTTTCTTATGTTGCAGCCAGGACAAACCTTGAAGAGAGGCGCTGATTCGCGGTGTAGGCCTCGAAGAAGCTTTTGGAATCCTCCAAGAAGAAATTCAACGAAAATCTGCCCTTGAAAGGTGCTGAAGAATGAAAAACGGGCCCCCGATAATCAGAAGGTTAATCAATGGAGCTTGAGGCTCGCTTGCTTGAAAAAATAGAGTAAAACTCTTAGAAAAATCGCAAAACGCAGTAAAAGCTCGAGAGCTATAGCACGAGGTCTCCCAAAACTTGAACGTGCGGTAAAAATCTGAAGATGGCTGCCAGAGGAGGGGCTTAGGTAGAGGGCAGTATGACCCAGAGACCAGTGATTGGTGGTTAGTAGAAAGACAGTTCAGAAGTGAAACTGAAACGGATTATTTCTTTACCCAGGATTCCCAGCCTGACGACGGGGACTATTCATGAGCATGTGAATCCATGCCAGACCCCATGCTGGAGAATGACCAGTCCTTCTCCTGACATGTCTCCCTGCTTGTTGGAAATTAATTTCTGTTCACATTTTGTTATCAAATATTATTGCCTTGAAAAAGAACGTCAAGGTCGAAACACATGTTGGATTTGACATTGTGGTACAATCAGGATAATATGTGGAAAATAGTTTTGCAATTGTAGATATTAAATGTTAATATTAACAATTACATTTTGAATACTCAACAATTTCGAAGGGTCCTGTGCTGTATATCAGGTGTTTACACAATGTTTCATTCTTCTGTATTATAGTTTAAAGTGAATGTCAATACCATGAATTACATAAATGTGATTGCAATCTCTAATTGTATACAAACCATAACCATTATAATCATTTACAGAAACTGTGAAATAAACTTAGCACAACTGTAAATACGGTTCAGGCTCGCCCTTTCGAACTGAAAGTATAAGCAACATTTTTCACATTTTCAAAGTAAAAAGCAAGGACAAGTAAAATGAATTCACTGAGAGTAAACCAAGAATACATTCTTAATGGTTTTTGACTTGGATGACAGGACCTGTATGCGTGGTAACCAGCCACCCACAAAAAGTAGGACAGCTGTAAGGGAAGTCCCAATAGAACAAAAAGTCTGAGATCAATAGACAAAGATGATTTTTGGGAGGTAGAGCAATGATTGACAAATAACGGCTGCATGCCTATATTCGGGTGGCATGATAATCGCCTTTGTGTAATTGAACAAAACAGAAGGGTTGTATACCTTTTAAAATGGCATGGTATCAACTTTGCTCCTGTTCAGGGAGCAAGATGCGACCAAAGCAGTAAAAAGGCTACAGCGTGGTGCAGTCAAAAGTAAAACATTGATGCCACCAACCCGCTCTCCAATACACTTTTCTGGATGAGAAGATTGAGCCGGGGACAAAATATGAGCTACAAAGAGCAACCCATTCGAAATGGGTTGCAACTTAAATAGAGACATCTGCAGAAGTCTTTCTGCCAGCAAATAAGTCTAGAAACCAAAATGATAGCAAAAGGTTTAGTGAACTATTCATGGAAACCAAAATCCTGACTTCTGACTTGACAATTACCTTTTTTCCTGCACAGTAAAGCTACAGATATATGTAACTAATATGGTCATGGCCTCCAGTTACTGAATGTTTTAAAGTGTTTACTGTAGCTTTAGCCAGTCTGCTACTTCCTAAGAGTGGTGGCTTAACTGCTTGGCGACGAGGAGAGTTCAGTGGACTTGGACCACAGTGGCAGAAAGGACTACTCCTAAAAGCCATTAATACGTCAGATAAAGGAAGCCTAGTGTACCACTGAGGTGCCTATACCAGTAGCCTACTTGGACTGTAACATCTACTGTCTGCGGACGACTCTAGACACCAATCTCATATTCTATGGCAGGATTCTAGCTTTCCCCTACCATGGAACTTGGCTCTCTCATTATCACAGGTCCTTTGAACTCCCATACTCGTACAAACATCAACATCAGCACATTCCTGAACTCCTCCATCTCACTGATACCGTTATTGGCTCCGTAAAATGTGTAATTTGTGATTATCTTGATGGCCACCTTACAAGGTGCCCACTCCCTGATCTCGGTTTTGACCACCTACAATTCTCCAATTCACTGGGTTATATGAATCATTGGCACATTTCTTTTGCAGACCTACACTTTCACCTGTTTGTAATCGCTTTTACCACTTTTTTAAATTTTACACAAAATGTGGGGGGAGACCCCCAGTAGCCCCCCATTACACCACCCACCCTCTTTAACACACCTAACCCCAACTTACCAGCTGCATTTTGTGGCACAAAAAGTGGTAAAGAAATCGGCAAAAATGCATTTGGCAAAGGTGTAGGTCTGCAAAAGTGCATTAGCTCCTGAATCCATTGCTGCCCAAAATTATGAACCTGGGCCAGAGCTCTGCTTGCTATCTTCACATACCTCAAGCTTCACTTGGTGGGGCACTTCATCTCCTTTTCCATGTTCTGTTTCCATCTTGGATGGCTCCTCTGGTACTCTGATTTCTTCTTCTTGACTCCGATACTCAGTAACAGGTGATGTGCTTACATCCCCTAATTCCTCCTCCTCTTCCTCCTCCTCTTCCTCCTCCTCCTCCTCCTCCTCTTCTTCCTCCTCTTCCTCCTCTTCCTCCTCGTCATCATCCTCCTCCACTTCATCCTCCTCCTCTGGTTCCTCCTCCTGCCTATCGACCTCAGTTTTAACATTAGATGGTACCTCGCCTGGGTTTGGCACCTTCTCAACATCTTCCTCCTCTGGTTCTTCTGGCCGTTCTTGTTTGATTGTCACTGGCAGGTGGCCAAGAGCTGGAAGCTTCTCAGGGGTTTCCTGCAATGTCTGTTCCCAGGGGCCTGTCAAGGATTGAGGGTCGTCATCCACACAAAAGGAGAGGGCAGCTTCCACCGCAGCCGCGTCCAACACTTCCGGATGCTCATCAGCCTGTGAAAAGAACAAAAATTAGATATATTAAAAGACACACTGGGTGACAAGTTCAAACAAAGCATGTACCATACAACTAGTTTAGACATGAGAGACACAGTTTAGCGTCTCAGAAAGAGGAGGGCCATAACACACTCAATGACAAAAATTATCCCTCATGATTAATAGCTATCAGAACCAACATGTCACATGGAAAGAGAATAAATATGCCACCTAGCTACGCTACTGAAATGCAGATGACTGTTGCATGCTGGAAAGGACACACCAGAATGTTTCATGCTGATGAGGTGCGGGGTCTGCTGGTGAAACTGGAGAGTGTTGGAGACAGAGAAGTGTGACTAAGGATGTTGTGTGGCTGCCAGCATATAGTCTATTTCCTTATGGAAATAAAAGTTGTGTATTTACCTGAATGGCCTCTACCTCACCTAACAAATTGTCAACAAGTAAGAGGAGGGCCGCCGTGCCCTGGACACCCAAGTGGTTCCAGTCCCGACCACTGAGGACCCAGTCCCTGGCTTTCAGTGCTTCATCATTCCTGTGGTGACTGTGGAAGTAGACAAGGAACAGGCAGCATATCCCCTGCCCAGAGGTATCCATGCAGGCCCGTGCAGCCGTTACACAAGCGTTGGGTTGCATTGACAATATATTATGTGATTGAGGACCTATTACAGCCAAATCGAAGCCATAGGTTCATGGGAACGTGGATATGTCACTGTAATGACACACTATGCAGTGTTGGGACAGACGGTATATAAATAGAGCCATATAAAAAGAACTACCCAAGCCTATGCGTGGGAAAAAGTCAAAGAAAAAAATAGATCTTTCCAGGTTCAAGCAAAGAGAGAAATGCAGTCCATTCTCTTCTGGCATTTCAAGAGGAGCAACAAGAGAGACGCAGCCAACTCCAGGCACACATCTCAGGGGAGTAAACACAAACTGTGGCAGCCAAGCACCTATGAACACTCTGGGCACAACCACACAGTGGAAGCTGCAGCCAACTACTAGGGGATATCTGAGAAATCTAAGAATCGACCATGGCGAGTCAAAGCAGTCCCCATAAATTCCTGGAGTGCCCATGCAAACCCATGATGACGTGGAAGGATTGGAAGGACCTATTCAAGTCTATTGGTGATGATATGATATGGCATTTATAACGCGCCTATACACAAGTGTTTCAAGGCGCGACGAGGCTGGGGAGGGGAAACAGTGGAAAGAAAGACAAACGATTCTACTAAGCCAGGTGTCATTCAGATCGCGCAAGGGTAGGGAGAGGGGTAAGTGCAGTACATGGGATAGAAGAATAAATACGATGGGTAAAAGCAGCCTGATGGTGGCAAGTGCAAGGTAGAGCAGACAAGTGCTGGTGGGGGGACTGTAGGGATACAGAAAATCAGTCCTTAAGTGCGGGGGTTTCCAGGGAGGCAGGGCAGGAGTGCAAAAGGCGGGACCTAGCCCAAAGGTCAGAAAGGGTGGCCAGGTAACCAGTGCAGATTCGGCAGGGGATTTCAGCAGGGGAGAGGGGCAGAGAAAGCAGAAGCAAAGCGGAAGGTTTTGAGGTGTTTACGGAACCGGAGATGTTTCTCCTCGAGTTTTAGGGAGGCAGGAAAGCTGTTCCAGAGGGAGGCCCCTGCCGAAGAGAGAGATCGACCACCAACTTGTTGCTTGGAAAAGCAGCTGACCCTGATGGAGTAGGAGGCAGATGAGCGAAGAGCCCGAGAAGGAAGGTTTTTAGGAAGAGAGAGTTGAAGGCAATGCGGCCCCAGGCCCCAGTAGGCCTTGTGGATAATGCAGAGGGTTTTGAACTTAATCCTTGCATCCACTGGGAGCCAGTGCAGAGATTTCAGTCCTGGAGAGATACGATCTCTGGGCTTGAGGCCAAGGACAAGTCTCGCAGTCCTGTTTTGGATAAGTTGCAGAGGGCGGAGAGAAGAGGCAGGCAGGTTTAGATAGAGGCTATTGCAATAGTCCAGTTTAAAGAGAACCAGGGCTCTGGAGACGGTGAGCTTCTGGGGGAAGGAGAGGAGAGAAAGAATACCTCTGAGGAGGTGCAGCTGGTAGTGTGACTTCTTAGAGACGTCGGAGATGTGAGGAGAGAAGGAGAGTGTGGAGTCGAAGATGACCCCAAGGTCTTTAGCCTTGCAGGTGGGAGCAGGAAGAGGGCCGAGAGAGCCCGGCCAGAGAGCTGCAGGGAAGGAGGGAGAGGGTGTGCCGATGAGTAGAATCTCGGTCTTACTGGCATTAAGGCAGAGGTCATTGGCGGCACACCACTCCTGGATAGCAGACAGGCAGTCAGAGATGAGGGAAGGAGAGGAGGAGGCCGAGGGTAGCCTGAAAATGAGCTGGGTATCATCCGCATAGCACTGAAAATTGGGGCAGAGAGCGGCGATGCGGTGGGCTAGGAGTGCCAGGTATTGGTTGAACAGCCAAGGAGAGAGGTTCGATCCCTCGGGGACACCACAGGTAGAGAAAAAGATATCAGAGAGGAAGGACCAAAGTTGGACCCAGGAGGGTCGGTCAGAGAGGAAATAAGTCAGCCACGCCAGAGCGTGTCCTGTAATACCCAGCTTATCACGGAGCCGGTTGAGCAGGATGGCGTGGTTGACAGTGTCAAAGGCAGAAAAGAGATCAAGCAAGATGAGGACACACAGGGTGTTGGAATCAAGGTTGGAGAGCAGGTCTTCACGGATGTTCAGGAGAGCAGTTTCCGTGCTTCTTGCAGCCCTGAAGTCAGACTGATGGTCATAAAGACAACCAACAGATTTGGTATGGAGATTAAGATGGGAGATGGCCAGTTTCTCCAGGTGTTTGCCCAGGAAGGGAGTGATGGAGATTGGGCGATAGTTAGCCGGGCAGGAGGGGTCGGCAGAAGGTTTCTTAAGAAGAGGGTGCACAAGGGAGTGCTTCAGGGGGGATGGGAAGACTCCAGTGGCGAAGGAGTGATTGCAGAAATCAGCCAGGGCAGGAGCCAGGGAGTCGATGTGGTCCTTGATAGTTTTGGAGGAACAGGGGTGAACCTGTTTTGACGAGACTTTCATAGAGCGGACTTGTCGAGAAACCTCGTCTGTAGAGAAAAGGGGAAAGGCAGAGAGGGAGGGAGGGCGGGTGCCAGCAGAAGGGCCAGAGGAAGAGCAGGGGATAGAGGGAGGTAGGCGAGAAGAGGAGAGTGAGGACAGGATGCCCTGAGTCTTAGAAATGAAGTGAGAAGCCAGTGCCGCGCAGAGGGCCTGGGAGGGGACAGAAGAGGTAGAGACAGTAGCAGGATTGGCCAGTTCCGTGTAGATTTTGAAGAGTTCAGCCGAGTTGTTAGATGCTGCAGAGATCCGGGCTTGGATATGGGCTCTCTTCTTGGTAAGAACGGAGAGCCGGTATTGCCTTTGCAGCAGGCGGCATGCCACTTTGTCAGAGGATGAACATGAAGCACGCCATTTCCTCTCGGCCACACTGCACTTGCGTTTTAGGGTGACGAGACCGGAATCGTACCAGGAGTTACACTTGGCTTTGGGCTTCAGGCGGATTCTCATGACAGGGGCAAGGATATCAAGAGTATCAGATATAGCAGAGTGGAGCATGGAGAGGGCTCTGTCAGGGTGGGAGTCAGCCAAAGGGGGAGGAGGGGGTGAGAAGGTGGCGGCGAAAGCCTCAACTGACACGCGCTTCATGGGACAGATGACCGCGAAGGTGGGTGGCAGTGATGAAGGTGGCTTGTCCTGAGGGGTAGGGAGGGTGAGGTGGGAGGCTAGGAGAAAGTGATCACTCCAGGAGAGAGGAGTGGAGAGAGGGACAGAGAGGGGAAGATCAGAGGAGATCAGAGCATCGAGGGTGTGCCCTGAAGAATGAGTCGGGCCGGAAGGGAGAATGGTGAGTGAGAGAGAGTCGCAGAGGTCAGGAAAGTGTCCAGAGGGAGGACAGGAGGCATCCAAGTGGATGTTGAAGTCTCCAAGAAGGAGGAGTTGAGTGCTTGAGGCCAAGAGAGAGGAGGAGAGGTCCGCCCACTCGGAGAGGAAGGAGGATATCTGACCAGGTGGCCCATAGATAGTAGCCACAGTAAGCAAATGGCTAGGAGAGAGAGCCGGCAGACAAGGCATTCAAAAGAGGAGTAGGTCTGCGTAGGAGTGACAGAGGCAGGAATCCACTCAGGGACGATAAGGGCAACACCCCCATCAGAGCGGTTGGGCCTGGGCACAGAGAGGATCTTGTAGACGTCTGGTAGGAGCATGTCAAAGCTGGTGATAGAGCTGGCCGTGAACCATGTCTCAGTGAGACCGAGGACATCAAGGTCAAGTTCTTCAAAAAGGCAGCAGATATCAGAGGAATGTTTGACGGCAGAGCGAGAGTTAAGAGTGGCAATGTGGAGAAGGTTGCCATCCTTGAAGGACTTCCGGGGTGGGGTACAGATCAGAGGTACGCCCTGCGAAGGTGTAGAAGTGGCAGAGAGGGAGGAAGAAGGCAAGGTAGTCGAGGAAAGGGGAGGAGGGACAGCAGGAGAAGAAAGGAAGTTTATGAGGCGCAGGAAGCGTCTATCAAAGAGGTGAAGGTTGGCCTGAGGGCCTTGGACCAAGACAGTCCCATTAGAGTAAACATTAATGATGGCCTTAGAGGAGTGGAAGGAGGCCAAGAGGACATCCCAACAGGTGCCACCATTAATGGGATAAAAGGAGAAAGGGGCAAGCACAGAGACCTTATGAAGGGTCCATAAGTCAGGTGAAGGCACAACAAAGAGGATGTCGGTGAGAGTTTACTTGGCGGAGGCACTGGTGTAGGTGTCAGCGATAGGGAGGCCTGGATTGGAGACCAGGATGTCCTTTTTAAACTTTTTCTACCAGATTTAGTAAGGAGAGCAGGATAGTCAATAGAGAAGCAGTTAGAGAAGATAGGAGAGATAGAGGGCACCATAGAATAGGTGGGAGAGGAGGGGGGGCAGGAGAGAGGTGAAGACACATGCGAGAGCAGTCAGACAAGAGAGTGAACTCAAGTTGCTCAGTAGGACAGACTCTCAGGATTAAAGAGCTCACAATGCTAAAGTGTAGAAACAGGGGGAGGAGCCTACTAAGTTAGAGAGTCCTGAAAGGGGAGAAAAGGCCTATTTCACAATGCGCAAACATTTTAAATACAGGTACAGTGCGTATTAGACAACATGCGGAGAGACCACCTAAGTTTGAGAATCCTGAAAAAGGGAGAAAAGAGCCTAGTTCACAAAGCGCAAAATTTTAAATACAGGTACAGTGCGTATTAGACAACATGTGTGGAGACCACCCTAAGTTTGAGAATCCTGAAAAAGGCTTAGTTCACACAGCGCCATATTTTAAATACAGGTACAGTGCGTATTAGACAACAAGTGGAATGGCACAGCCGTGTATAGGAGTCTGAAGGAGGGGTAGGCAAAGGAGGTTAGTGGGACTGACCAGGGAGACTGACTGGCAACTGGCGTACACTGTGGACACCTGCAGACACAACAGGAGCCACAGCCGTGGGAGCCGCCCTTTGCCTAAGGGGCCCTTAGCCGGGGGCTGCGCAGAAGGGTCAGTTAAGACCACAAGTGCAACCAATAGGGAGGGGGGTGGGAGTGGGGTGGGCGGGCAGGCAGGTAGGTAGGTGGGAGGGAAGGGGGGACCAGGAAGTGGCTGCAGGGGGAGGGGGGAGAGAAACAATGCGCTCGGAGCGCAAGGCTGCAAAATATTACACAAAGCAAAGAAACTCACATGAAGCCCTGAGGACCACGCTGGGATCTGAGCAGCAGCTGGACTGCCGGCGAGCTGCTAACACCCGCTCCCCTCTGCAAAGAGGTGAGCGGGGAGAGCAGCCGTCGGGTAGTCCAGAGGGACAAAGGCAGGCAACCAATCAGAGGGGGGGGGTGGACGGGCAGGTAGGCGGGAGGGAAGGGGGGGACCAGGAAGTGGCTGCAGGGGTAGGGAGGAGGGGGAGAAACAACGCGCTCAGAGCGCAAGGCAGCAAAATATTACACAAAGCCAAGAAACTCACATGAGGCCCCGAGGACCACGCTGGGATCTGAGCAGCAGCTGGACTGCCGGCGAGCTGCTAACACCCGCTCCCCTCTGCAAAGAGGCGAGCAGGGAGAGCAGCCGTCGGGTAGTCCAGAGGGACATTGAAGAACAAGTGCAAGCATTCTCCCCTGATGAACTGCCTAGGAAGTCTTCTGCATTAAATCAAGCACCTTCCAGGCCCTGTAATGGCAGAGTAAAGGGGGACGGGCAGAGTGAAACCATGTATGGCATCACCATGAAGAAGACGGAAGAGCAATATGGTCATTGCACCAACATAGGAGTGCTAGAAGACATAGACAATTTTATGGCAGATCTGAGAGCATTGTTAGCAACATGTCACTTCACAGGCGTAGCCATTAGGGATCAGCTGGTACTGCACACATTGAATGTAAAGATCCAGGAAAAGCTGCAGCGGGAAGAAGAATCCGTCTATGAGTGAAGCACTGGCGATAGCACAAAGCTGAGTAGTGAATGTGTAAAATATGTAAAAACCGGTGAGACTAGTTTCAGAGGGCAACAAGAAAGCCAAAGTGATTGTTTCACAAGAAGAGGACAGTGTACTGGTGGGTGAGGTGTGATGAATCCTACAGATCCCTCACTGAAACCCTGCCTAAAGTCTCCTCCCAGGTGGTCAGGGAAAGGCAGACACTTCCTGATCCTAAACTTGGGGGCGGTGTAGTGCGGGAGGATCACCTGAGAGGTGGCTAGGCCCAGGGGGTATCCAGTCAATGCCTCAAATACAAAGCATTGAACGACAAAAGCATCGAAAAAATGCATCGACTAAAAAGCATGGAATGCATTTTTTTCAATGGTAAACGTTTAATTTTAATTGTAATGGTTTTAAGGGGTAAAAAAACAGGGGTTGGGGGACCCCCCACATAAAAAAAAGAAACAAAAAATACATTTGATGCTTTTTTTTCGTTGCTTTGTCTTAGATGCTTTGTCATTCGATGCCATCACTATAAACCGGCCCAGGGTAGTGAGGAGATCCTGTGGGATGATACACAGTATTTTTCCTTTAAAAGGGAGAACCTTTTAGAGTTGCCAAATCAGGTAATGGCTTATTGTCATTATAATGTATCTGAACCACATATAAGATCTGTGGCACTGGGCACAAATGCCATAAAACCTGAACAAGCCTTAACAGAAAGACCATTCAAGGTAATTCAGGATAAAAATCCTCCTTACTCCCAAAGGTATAATGGAAAGGAATTTAGAAATATTGCCTTAAGTAAATTGTCTTCCTCTGTAACAATTCTAATGGTTCATCCTTAAGTAACTCTAAAAGAAATAAATCTACCCTTAAAACCAAGAAGTTACTAATAATAACTGATTTTGTTGTTGAGGACTACAAGTCCCATTATTCCATAAGTACTGCAATGAGGACGAGGGCTGAAATGTTCGGCTGTAGTAGTAGTCAGGCAATTAAGCCTGATAACTCCCACCTGAGGGAAGCTGAGAGGCTTAAAATTCCCCCTGAGGTACAGGCAATTAGAAGGAGCTGGAACTGTGGCTGGAGTGTATGCAGTAGTAGCAGAAGCAGAAAGAAGAAGGAAGAGTGAACAGTGTTGGCAATCCAGGCAGAAGTGAGAGAACCAAAGGGGTGCCAGGACTCTGATGCAGCAGATTTCACCTGCTTGTCCTGTGAGGGTCTTGTTCCTCCAAACTCTAGTGTGCAGAGGTTGTGCAGCGGAAGACGTGCAGGAAGGCTGTATTTCCACATTTGAGCCTAATTGCAGAGATTGCACAGCAGGAAGCGTGTCGGAGACCATAGTGAGCAGCTGTCGTTAAGCCTTGGGCATCAGGAGTGAGAGAGGCTCCTTAATTGAGTGGCCTGACCAGAGATGCCTTCAGCGAGGACGGGTGTGGGTCCCAAGTGAAGCCAGAAGTTGTGCAACATGCTGAGGAAGGAGCACAGAAGCTGGTGAGTTAAACCTGGAGTTCTGATTCCTTGCCCCAGCACTGCCAGCAACAGTATTGAGCTTAATAATCACTCGTGTAAGAGCAGAAGTGATGTGAAGTTGTTTGTTGAATCTTTAACAATGGGACACTTTAATTGTAGCACTCGTGTGTGATAGGATCTTTTATCTTTCACTCGCGTGAAGAGCGAACGCTCGAAAAGCAACTGATAAACTTTAAACTCTTTAAAGCACATGACCCTCTGAAAAGTAAGGTTCAGTGGAACAGTGCCTTGTTTACTTGAAGTTGTTTAAGTACCCAAAAGTGAATCTTGTTCTATCTGAAAACTGTTCCAAATTACAAATACTGAAGTTGTGGTGGCACATTGTGATAGGCAGACAAGAAAGGCAGATAGGCTGCCCATCTGTTCAGAGGAAGAGGGCATTGTCTACTTGAATGTGTGGAAGTACCCAAAAGTAAATCTTGTCAAACAAATCCTGTTTAAAGTCACAAATGTCTGAGAATTTGTGCAGGCGAGCAAGATGCAAGTTATGTTCAAAAGTAGCAAGCATGCTGTCATGAATGACTCAACATTATACAGGTTCATTTTGGGTGCCAAAACTTGATTGACCATGTACGGAAGAGAACAAGGAATTTAGGCAGTGTTAAATCAATATAAAAAAGATCACAAGCCCTCAGAGCTTTCTAAGGCCCTGAGTGAATGTAAAGTAAAATTCTCAGGAATTGAGAAAGAGACATGAGCGTTCTATTGGGCAGCATGGAACTTAAGAACATATTTGTGGAGAATTAATTTTGTGATACGTAGCAGCCATAAGCCTCTAGCCCACCTGTTTATCAAGCGCTGACCCAGTTTGGAGGCATCTAGGATTGTGAGGCAGCTGGCGAGTATGCAAGAACTTAACTTTACCATCGAGCATGTATCTCGAAGCGACAGTCCAGTGGCATATTGCTTGTCCTGTCTACCTTCCCAGAAAGACAAGGGGAATGGACCAGAGCAAATCGATGTCTAGGTGGCAAGTGCAATGGAGTCGGTGAGTGCAGTTGGACCAAAGAGGAGTCGATGAGGGCCTTGAGTTAAGATAAGAGAATGGGCTGGATCATGAGTTACTTGCGCAGATGTTACCCAAGTAATCCTGAGTGTCAGCAAGCTCATTCAATGATCCAAATCGAATTGGCACCATGGGAGTGGAGCCTAGCGATACGGGAGAGACCTGTTCCCCCCAAGACAGTACAGGCCAAGATAGTCTCAAAAGCTCACGGAGGGGCCCTAGGCTGTAGTTTTAAGAAAAGTAGTATCTGTGGCCATTACTTGTGGCCAGGTATAAATACCATGGTGGAGTCAATGGTGAAGAATTGTGCAGCTTGTGCTGAGAGTGACAATTCCTAAAAGGAAAAATATGTGCCCTTACAACCAGTGAGGTGTGCCAAAGACTGTGTGGAAGAACTTAGTGCAGGGGGAGGCTTCTTGTCTCACAAGTCAAACAGGGAAGGATATGGACCATAACAAGATGGAGCTGCGCTCTGGCAAGAATTGCCTTGACAGAGAGCGCCGTTCTGTGGAAACACAAGGCCCAAACCCCATAAACTGAGGAAGCTCTCTGCCCCCTTATGTCCCGAGTCCCGTGACCGCTGAGATTTACTTTTGAAATCTCGAGGTGTGCTGCAACATACAACTGATTTACAAGCTGCAACTGACATTCGCACTCTGCTCACCCCGGCAATCCAATCCTGAATAGTAAAACAGTCCAAAGCTGTATATATGTCTTGTACTTTGCACACACTTTACTGCTATGGTGAGTTTTCTGATAGATAAAATGAGAACCATATGCAGTTTGCATTGCATGCTCAGAAGGAATGCATGCTGGAATTACTATCACAGACATGTTTAATTGGCTGCCATTCTTATGTTCCCAAAATTCACTTTGTTTTTATTGTAAGGGAGGCATGGTATCAGAAGTATGACACTGACACAAAAGGTACAATTTGTAAAACCTTTATTGAAGTTTCAATGGGTTTGTAGAAACTCCTACTTTGCCCTATAGCTAGGATGGGAGTAGTCTTGACCATCAAATCATCATAAAAAAACAGTTCTGGTTGAGTCTGTCTAATCAAAATGGCCTATACTAACAAAAACCTAATGCCTGCCCTATATCGTATACAAAAAGTGTGAAAAGGAATATATGTATGCAAAGGAAAGTCAGTGTTGAAATATAAAGAATTAATGTGGCTGAGTCATCTCTCCTCCCACATTGGGCAGCACAGAGTAAGGCGGTCCCTGTAGACAAGATGACACACTCTTGCTCAGGTTTTTAACACAAAAGCAGTTCAAAATGGGGACTGAGGCTCATCTGGCCTTCCACGTTCAAGTCTTACTTTCCAAAACACAGTTCACCAAAAAGTTCACGGCGGTCCCCTTCTGTCGGGCTCAGACCTCTTAAAGCAAATGTTCACGTTGGTACCCCTCTGTCAGGTGCAGACCTTTCAAAGCAAAAGTTCACAATACGTGCAGGGGTTCCCTTCCTCCAAGCTTACCTCATGTCTTTTAGGGGTTCCCTTCCACTAATTTATTACACTTCCGTTCTCTCTCAGTCGGGCTCGGACCGTTTCCTGATGTCGAAGACTTTCAAATGTGCATGGCTTTTTTCTACAAACCTCTGCAGGACCATTCGACTTTCCAGCTTTCATCTCACACTCCTATGTTATTTGCCCCAGTGGCTCCTGGTCTGGGAAGTTCACTGTATTATTCACGAAAGTTCAACGGTCACCTTTTACGTTCCCCTTCTCTCTGGGTTAATTTCAATCACCTCGCTTTTACAGTTCATTCACTTTATCTCTACAAACTTTTCACCTTTCATGGAGACTTCAAGTGGGCTGCTTCTTTTCGCCAGACCACTCAGTTACTCAGTATTGCTGACTTTACAGCTGTTATTACTTCAAGGTTTATTTGCAGGTCTGCCTTTCTTCGTGTCACATGCGTGCAGCCTTCAATTGTGCGATATAATGTTGCTACTTCAAAATTTCTTTAGCACACACCGGGCTCTCACGTTACTTGCCAACTCACCGGCTGTGGGAGTTTCTTGTCTTTATTGTCTTCCAGTTTACGAATCAAAGTTAGTACCACAGGCTTGGCCTCGCCTCCCCAACCTCTGCCGTTCGCCCGAGAGGGTCGCTGGTGTCCTTGAAACACAATGCAGCTTTCTTGTTTGGGATTTGGCGCATCTTTCACGACCTTTTGGAGGTAACGACCTCCTGCAGGGAACTCCTGGGGTTCTCTCCCTGTGGCTCTCGTCCCTCGGTCCGTTGCTCTGCTCCAGTAGGTTTGCCTTTGCCCCGGACGTTCTTGCTCTTACTCATGTTCCACCTTGCTCACAGTGTGTTTCTATGTTGTGCCTTTTATCCGTGTGAGGAGAGATAATTTGGTATCCGGTGTATGCACTTAGAGTCAAGTGCCTGACTTTGCCTGACCCAAAAAGCGGGACATGTCCAATGCGATGTATAAGAGTTAGCATTGTTACTCTCAGTCGCCTTCTTCCTTGGCCCAGTGTTTGTGTAGAAAAGTGGGGGGAGTTGGGACATTGGAGAATCCTATGTAATAGGAGGGATCATGGGTACGGGAAAGGTAGGAATACCGCGCCTCGCCATCGGCTGCCACAGCCCTAACCCCCGAAGACCCTATACCGAGGTGATCCTCCCGCAGTGGCCCACCTACAGGGTCTGGATCCAAAGGTGATGGCAGTGCCCTGGCCACCTGAGAGAGAGATCCCCGGGGACTAGCAGGTGAGACATCCTTTGGTTTTTCACATTATGCAAAGGAGCCAGCATCGGACATTCAGAGCACCTGCATTATTTGCCACCTAGCTCTGTCCCTCAGTCCCGTCCATACCACTCTGGCAATATGTGACCCCCACCTCGAGGGTAAATACTACGCTTATTGGGGTATCATGATCGCCAGCACTCGGGTTGCCCAAACCACAAAATATTTCAAACTTGCAGGTGGGTGTGCAGCCCCCTAACATGATCAAAGAGGGACTTAATGTCCTGCTTTAGCTCTGCCAGGAACGGCTGTGAGGTGGTAGTTGTTTCTAACCTTTCTGGATTAAAAAAAGAAAATCCAGAGAGCAAATGAAGGAGCAGAGTGTCCTGGATGATGTGCGGTATTAACAACGATGGTTCCGGTACTGGTCCGTTCCTTCTGAATCGTAGAATCTCCCTACCCCCCCCCGCAGGGCTCACGATATTCGTTTTATTTCTCAGCTTTAAAAAAAATCAAAGAACGCACCATATAAACTTGGTTTATAGCAAACTTCTGAACTAAAAAAGTTTGTTTTATTTTTTTCCAATCCTGCATATTGCAGAGCTGATGTGGTCGAAGAGCTGAATGATCAGCGGTGGCATCAGGACCCCTGTATTCTAATCCAGGCTTCTCCACTTGAACAAGTAGTGTGATCTCTGGTGCATCACTTTATTACCCAACTCCTCTTTTGACTTTTGTGCCTCAAATGGGGCACCTGAAGGCAGCAGCCCAGCACACGAACGGATGGATGAGTGGATGGAAGGAATGGAGAAGACGGGGAAGACCAGTGAAGCCAACGAGAGACCGCTTCAAGTCCCACCAAGGTCTGGAGACGTGCCGCGAGACCCTACAAGATAAAGATATGGCACAGGTCTGCCGGCAGGTACACAAAGGAAGTGACAGGGTCTCTGTGTGGTCCCAGGGGTATTACCTATGACATGAACAGTGGGGGAAGGGTCACAAACCCCAAAAGTCAGAGGAAATCTTCCTTGTGTCGGTGGTAGAGCCCTAACCACTGACCACCAGAGAAGGGTCAGGGTCCCCGAGAATCCAAAGGACTATTTGTGCATCAGAGGAAATCTTCCTTGTGTCACTGGAAGGAACAGAACCACTGACGATCAGAGAAAACTGGGTTGAGGATCCAGGCCCAAACAAAGACACGAGTCATCTTCCTTGTGGCAGTACTTGGCAGGTTAGTTAACCAGGTCTGCCGACTCAAAGAAGAAGAACCAGAGTCTGGGACCAAAGCACAATTGGAACTTCATGTGATATCAAACCGAGGATACACTGGAGAGTCCAGGGAAAGGGAGGCATTCCCCCTGGGTATAGTGTGATTGGCACATTGCAATAAGAAGCTTCAGGAGGAGGGAATTGTCATTCTGATAAGTGGAAGAAGTAAGGACAAGCTTCACGGGAAGGGATGCATTCCCCCCCCCTAATACATCAATGACCCAAGACGAGAAGGGTTGCTGGCCAGTTTTTCTTTTTTTTGTTTGAGGACACTTGCAACCAGGGGAAGGGAGTCATTCCCTGTTCGGGAGAATTCTCGTAAATGGCTGATCTCCCTTACTTAATAAGTCCCTCAGCAGCTTTGCAGGATTTCTATGATTTATTTATTTCACCTGGTAAGAGTGTGAGCCTCTTTTCCCACACTTACATGTGTTTTGCTGTGTGTGCTTTCACTTTTGTGTGATCTTGGGCACTGGAGCCTCACCTACTCCATGTGCACCACTTTTTGTGGGTGTTACACAGCACCTTCAGTGCAGTGACACAGGGTTGTCTTTGAGACTTCCCAATGACTCCATTTTTCTGGGGCTGACTACTGTCCCCCAGAAACAGGTAAAGTTGCCATTAACTTTATATAGTCACTTTAAACCACAGACCCAGTACACCCCATCTTACATGGAATATTGGAAAGGGTTAACTCTTATCCCTTTTTGTCTGTGCCTCTTGGAGCCTTGTTTATCTCCCTTAACATTAAGACTTGTCTGGTGGCAGTGGTATCTACCCTAACTTTTCAACCGCGATTATATTATATAAACGTGGTATTGTTTTAGGCTATTATATTAGCCTCGAACAGAAACCCGCTTGACCAAATACATTTTATTTTGGTTCCAGCTGGGTTTATTCGCCATTTCTTTTTGTTAAGTCTTTCTCTCTGCGCGCCAAACCGGGGATGACTCCTTTTTTCGCTGTCTTTTCACAGGCTTCTGCAGAGAAGCCCTCATTAAGGCGCCTGATAGTCTAGGTAGGCAGGATGGGAGGGAGGGATCTTTGGACCCCTGCCATGGGTTCCCTTGGTAATCCAGGTCGCACTCTTGTCTGATTGGCTAAGGGGACTGGTCTTGCCAGGCCAGCCACCCTGCTGTGTGATTGACAGCCAGGCTGTATGAATGGGGGAAAACTGCATAAAAAGCAGGTCTCTGGGACTGGAAAGGCAGAGTCGCCACTGGAACGAAAGAACCAACGAGGAACTGGAAGAAGAGGACCCCTACCACAACTGGACCGACTGGTGAAGCCCTGCTGCAGGTCTGAATCGCCAGAATCCGACGACAGAGAAGATCCTCCAGGAAACTTCTTCCCTTGAGCTGGTGGGACCAACCAGTTCGCCCAAACTACAAGCCAGGACCCCTCCTCTGGTCGAATTCGCTGTACAGAGCTACAGTGGGCCGGATTAGCCCAAAGGTCGGACCCTGCTTGGGTTTTAAGAAGCGCACCGTTTATTTGTTGTTTTGCTCTGCTGCTGGTTTCTTCCCTGGGTGGCGCAGGACCCTCCAGTCTTCCTACTTCATGTCAGTCCGCCAGTCGCTTCAGGAACCGTGAGCCTGCCGGAACCAACAGGAACGTCGCCTCAGCTACAGCTCCCTCTCCGTTTTAAGGTATTGTGCAAATCCGGTTGTCTGTTTCGTTCAACAGCGGTGAAAGTGTTTGAAATCTTTCTCCAATCCGAGGGCTTGTCCTTCTCTTCTCTTTGAACTAACTTTTCTACCAACCAACCTCGTCCAGAATCTGTGCCACGAACTTTACCGCAAACTACCCTGAACTGTGTGATCTTGAGCAAAAGACCTTTGACCCATTGACTTTGGCCCTAAGCCTTTTCTAGCTAATCTCCTCACTGTAGTCTCTCTTGTTCAATTGCCCTGGGTACTTACCTGTTGGCGTTGCATAATTTCTAATAACTTTGTCTTTTCCTCCCTTTTAAATTGGACAAAAATTCAAGGACAAAAAATCCAACGAGAGATTAGTCTGCGTTACAACTTATAACCCAATCAGTAATTCAATTAGAAAAATTATTAATCAGAACTAGGATCTAATTAAAAACCCTGGCACAATATCAAAAAAACAATGTTTGCATTTAAACGGAATTGCAATTTACGACAAAAATTGGTACATACCTACCATGAGAAACCTAAAGAAAGTTCAATCTTGAACCAATGGGGACTTCCCCCCCATCACTGGACACTACAAATGTGGTAATTGTAGTGTGTGCCCCCTTAACTGAGACCAAACATAGTTTACAATATGGGGCCAAGTCATGGCTGATGAAAAACCATACCAACTGTCGCACTAGAAATGCAATTTATGTTATATCATGTCCATGTCACCTACTATATGTAGGGAAAACTATCAGAGAAGTTAAGGTACGAATTGGAGAACATCGCTCATGCATCAGGAATCATACCCCTGACAAACCCTTGGTTGAACATTTTGATAGGCACCACCACAAAGATACAGATATAAAATGGTTTGTACTTCAAACCCTTTGTACAAAGACAAGAGGCGGGGACATGGCAAGTGCCCTACACCGTCTCGAACAGAAATGGATCTATTCTTTAGACACGGTCCAACATGGATTAAACATTTCGGTAGAATGGAATGCCCTCAATAGCACGTAGATTCCACCATTTTTAAGACACACTAGTCGCCAGCCGGTGTCTGAATTGAAGGGCCCACCGGCAATGCAATACAGAAACAGGTAAGTTAGTCAGTTACCTGGCCTCCATCATGCCCCTAAGATTTAACTAAGAAGATCGGTTGCCTCACGTGCCCAGAGGTCTCCTTATAGAGATTGGGTAAGTAACATAACCACCGGGAGGAACTCAAGGCACTAGCAGCGAGGTTTTACGAAATTCCGCAATTCGCCGGCTTCATATTCCACAATGCCTAGCGGCCGTGCGTTACCCATAGCACATGACCAGACGCCATGCGGGTAATGCTGAGAACGAGAATCCTACGGAGCAGTCAGTGAAGACTTACTCACATTCAAGACGGTTCACGCAAGTACAAGGTAAGTAAATGAGGGACGGGGAGGCCCTCGGCTACCCATGTTCACACAGCCAAATTGTAATGCCGTGTATGACGTTCATTTTTACAGCCCCGCGGCACCGCTTCCCACGGCCAAAGACGACCATTGGTATACTGCCGAAAGCGGGAAAAAAACAAGTGAATGCAATAAGTAAGCATTTCATTTTTATTGCCTATTGCTCAGTTTAACAATAGCTAGCTGAGTACATATGTAAACGGAACCACATAGGTTTACGGGTTTCGTGTTATTTGTTTCCCCTCTGCAGGCATCCAAATTATGCTCTTGCTTGAATCTACAGCCCCATTCTGGTACTCCACCGGGCTCAAAGATCATTTAAAACAAGAGTGAGTACCAACCCACTAACGTTAATTACATCAGCTTGTTATACTCCATGTTTGACAACACTGTGAGTATACGCGTCCTCTCATATTGCAGGACACTTCAATACGACGTGAAGCTTATCAATTGAGAACTTTCACGACGGGATTTACTCCGCTTTACTGGTCCGCCAGCCACTGAAAGATTCAGAGGAGGTGAGCTGGTGCTACACAGCCTTATTAGTTAGCTGGTTTACTCAGTAAAGGGTTTTTCAATAAACAGAGATGACATCAATTTTTATTATTTTTTTCACTATTTTCTAGACCCAAGGCTTTCTTGCCTCACACCCCCAATTTCCTTTGAAGAGGCAATGCAGAATTGGCGATTGCTCTCCTGTCCTGAAGAAGGTTGAACATAAAATCATTACACGAGGGAACCAGCTGCCCTCGCTGAGAATTCAACCGAAACATGTTGACAAACAGTTTTCCAACCCCCTGAACATAGACAGAGGGGCACATTGTAAATTAATCAAGTGTATAATTAACAACTGCTTGAATTGCCATTGTGATACGAACAAGATATCTTTTTTCTATCTTTTGTGAATATGATGAGTGCATGAAGAAGTTGTGAATGAAGTTTGTATGGAGGGATGTATTGTTTTGGTTTATGGAGCCATATTTTACATGAATTGAATTGTCACTGTACAATTTGGTGTGTTGTTTGTAAAATAAACAGTTAATGATCATGATTTAAACAATAATCAGATGTTATCTCTGGTCTGGTTGGTCTAATCTCTTCTATTACATTATAAATTGCCTGAAGGGCCACAGACAAAAAATCAGGCGTCCCTTACATTTTTTTTTATATGGAAAGCCACAGTCAGGAGACCCTCCTGAGTTACACTGCTGATTATTTAAGAAACATGTGTAAAGAAAGGAAACTCTCTGTCAAAAGGCAAAAAGATTGAATTAGTTGAAAAGTTGTTAAAGAACCAAAGTCTAGGGAGTGGGTCTGAAATACCTAACTCTCTAGCAAATGTGGAAATTATTGAGGATGATACTATGTCTATTAATGATGAGTCGGAAGAGGTAGATATGTCTCTTAATGTAGGCCTCCCTGGCCCCTTACCTGCTCAGCAACCTCAACCCTTGTCCACTGGGACCCCCACAGGTCCTACACTCAGTCCTGAATTCATTGCTCTAGAGAAAATGAGGCTTGAACTGGAATTCAAACGTTTAAATGCTCAAACTGAACAAAAACACCAAGAACTTAAGCTCAGAGAAATGGAGTTGAATCATGAATTTGAAATGAAAAGATTGTCTCTTGAAAATGCTTCTCTCCCAGAGTCTTCTAGGTCTTCCAGTCCTAAGAGACCGTGTATGCCTAAAGAAATTGTGGGTATGTATGAGGTTAAACTTGATATTTTAGATTGGCTGGCAATCTTTGAATATAACCATGGTATTCAAGGTCTCACAGTGAATCAATTGCTTCCCTGGATCTTCTCTAGGCTACCCACTGTTGCATCTGATGTTGTAATGGAATTGGGGAGGTGGATAGGATGGATTATGTGTGTGTGAAGCTAGCTTTAATTGCTAGATTTGGGAAGACCCCTTCCCAGTACCTTAAGAGGTTTGGGACCCTCAAAAAGCATGATGGTACCCCTTGGGCTACCTGGTTATGGGAGTGTTTGAAAAATTTAGATGGTTGGATTAAGGGTTACAGAGTAAAAACTTATGAAGGAATGAGAATTCTTGTTATGTTGGAGTCTATTTTCGATGTCTGCTCTCCTGAGCTTAGACAGCACTTGGCTGATTCCAAGGAGATAGATCCAAAGAAGCTAGCTAAGGCTGCTGACTTGTGGATTGCCAACAGGGGTACTCACAAGGATTCTGGGGCTACTCAGAAAAAGGATGAGGGGAAACAACCAAAGAAAGATAACAAAGAGAATTTTAATACCTCCAAACCAAAAGAGGGCCACAAACAACAACATAAGGGTAAACCACAAGGGAAAACAAATCAGGCTAGTGCACCATCTGGACCCAAACCAGATGGAGGTCAGAACAAACCCCCATTCATCAAAACATTTGGGAAATGTTATGTTTGTGGGTCAACTGACCATGTGAAAGGGGATCCCAGATGTAAGGGTAAACCTTGAGGGATCCACACTGTCTCCTTAGCCTTCTCCCCAGAGGAAGTAGTACCTATGGCAAGTGGAAACTTTCACCTACTGGCTGAGGAACCCATGAGAGTCTCAGCCAGTGTTTCTTTAGTGTCCCTGGGCTTGTGGTAACAACAGAATTTAGATGTCTATAATTCCATCCCAGATAATACTAAAGAGTATTATAAAGATAGTGTTCTTGTGAATGGTCAGGAAACCCTTGCCATCAGAGACACTGGAGCCAGCATAACTGTGGTGGATGAATCATTTTTCAAGGTGGAGGATGTTGCTAAGGCACCCAAATGCCTCACCAAGTTAGCTGGAGGCCCTGTGCAAATGCTTCCCCAATTACCAGCTCTAATCCAGTGTAATGATATGACTGTCAAGATACCTGTTAGTGTGCAGAGTCAAGTGCCTGGGAGAGTCCTGTTGGGTAATGACCTTAAAACTCTTGGAGTTGTGTCAAACAGCCCCAGGCCTCCCAGTAAAAGGAAACAGGAGCTCACGAGGTCTGCAAGAGAGAGGACCTTCAGAGGCTCTCCAGGGGAGATGATAGAGGAAACTATCACTTCCACTCCACAGGAGTTGCTCAATGCCATTTCTAGAAAAACAGAGGCAAAGGCGAAACCCAAGACCTCCAGGAAAAAGTCAGACAGCACCCCTGTGCTACCTACAAGTACATCCCCAAGATTGTCCAAAGTCACTCCTGTGACTATTCCACCTGTTGAGGCAGAGTGTGAGATGCAACCTTGTGTGGTTGAACCAGCATCTGAAGAGTCAGATCTGGAAGAAGACACTGTCTTAGTTGGAGATCTTGACCCTGTTGACCATCCTGAGCTGCAGTCTTTAATGGCAGAAGGTAAACCCAACAGGGCAGACTTTAGCAAAGGACAGAGAGAGTGTCCTACTCTTGAAGGTCTTCGACAACAGGCTGCTAACCAACTTGATGGGCAAGAAGTTGGAAAGCACAGGTTAAGCTGGGAAGATGGCCTCTTCTACAGTGAACTGACTGAGTCTATCCCTGGGGACTGCAAAAGAATTGTAGTGCCCCTTGCTAACCGACTCCAGTTCCTACAGTTAGCCCATGAGATACCTTTGGCTGATCACTTGAGTTTCAAGAAGACCAAGGAAAGGCTCTATCTCTATTTCTACTGGCCTAAAATGGGCTCAGAAGTGGACAAATTCTGTAGGAGCTGTCACACTTGCCAAACCTCTGGCAAGTGTGGAGCCAAGAATGTGGCACCCCTGGTGCCTCTCCCAGTGGTGGGAGTTCCTTTTGAGAGGGTAGGCATTGACATTGTCGGTCCCCTTGACCCTCCCACATCTTCAGGGAACAGGTTCATCCTGGTTGCAGTAGACCATGCTACAAGATACCCAGAAGCCATACCTATGAGAACTGTTACGGCTCAGGCTGTGGCTAAGGCTCTACTTGGTATTTTTACCAGAGTAGGGTTTCCTGAGGAAGTGATATCCGACAGGGGATCCAATTTTATGTCCCATTACATGCAAGCCATGTGGAAAAACTATGGTGTCACTTACAGGTTCTCTACAGCCTACCATCCACAGACAAATAGACTGGTAGAGAGGTTTAATCATACTATGAAGAGCATGATAGGTGCTTTAGAGGAACCCCTTAAGAAAAAGTGGGACCTTCTACTGCCATGCCTTCTCTTTGCATATAGAGAAGTCCCTCAGGAGGGAGTTGGTTACAGTCCCTTTGAACTTCTCTATGGCCATCCAGTCAGAGGTTCATTGGCCCTGATCAAGGAGGGGTTGGAGAGTGCTCCTTCCCCCTAGCCAGTTAGAGTGACTGACTATGTGATAGGTCTCCGGAGGAGAATGTCACACACGATGGCAGAAGCAAGTGATAACTTGAAAGCAGGTCAGGCTCTGGTCAAACATTGGCATGACCAGAAGGCCAACATGGTTGAGTTTACTCAAGACCAGCTTGTACTAGTTATGGTGCCAACAAGGCAGAGGGCCTTGCAGGACACATGGATAGGACCCTTCAGGGTTGTGGGCAAACTTGGAGAGGTGAACTATTTGGTGGACTTAGGCAGACCTATGGAGGCTCCCAGAGTCTTTCACACAAACCGTTTAAAGGCTTATGTATCCAGACCAGAAGTAGGAGATTTGCTTCTAGCTTCAGCTCAAGAGGAAGAGGAGAGTGAACCTCTACCTGACCTCCTCAGAGGCCAACCTTTAGATGAACAGATAGAAGGAGTTAATCTCTTTTCTTAGCTGACTTCTGAACAACAAGAGGAGTGCAAAATTCTGTTGAATCAGTTTGCCTTCCTGTTCTCACTATCACCAGGCTTGACCCCTTGGGGCCAGCACGATATTCTCACTGGTGACTGTTTACCTGTCAAAAGTAGGGGGTACAGAATGTCAGAACATGTGAGATCCCACATCAAAGGAGAGGTCAACAAGATGCTTGTACTCTGGGTTATAGAGCCCTCTACAAGTCCATGGTCTAGTCCAGTTGTTTTAGTACCAAAGGCAGTATCCAAGGAGTTAGGCTATACCGCCCTAAATGCAGTCACCAAGGCCCATCCTTTGCCAAGGACAGATGAACTGGTGGATAGACTTGGTTCAGCCAAGTACATCAGTACATTTGACCTAACCTCAGGCTATTGGTAAATAGCACTGACAGACCATGCCAAGGAGAAAACTGCATTCTCCACCCCAGCAGGCCTCTACCAGTTTAAGGTAATGCCTTTTGGACTACAGAATGCACCTGCTATATTTCAAAGGATGGTTAATCAAGTTCTGAATGGGATGGAGGACTTCTGCATGGCATACTTGGATGACATTGCAGTGTTCAGCCCTACATGGAAATAACATATTGATCACCTGGGATATGTTTTGCAGGCTCTTGAGCAGGCCCATCTGACCATAAAGGCAAGTAAATGAAATTGGTCAGAGTAAAGTGGTCTACCTTGGTCATGAGGTAGGAGGAGGTGAGATAAGGCCATTGCCCAGCAAAGTACAGGCTGTGCAAAACTGGGCCACCCCTACTACTCAAACCCAAGGGAGAGCTTTCCTAGGTCTCACTGGGTACTACAGGAATTTCATTGAGATCTATGGGACCATAGCTTCTCCTTTGAATGTGATCCCTCCAAAATTCCCTAAAAAAGGTTAGATGGAATGAGGAGTGCACTCAAGTCTTTGAAAGCCTGAAGAAAGCCCTTTGTCAAGCTCCAGTCCTAAGAGCTCCTGATTATCACCAACCCTTCATTGTGCAGACACATGCCTCCAATATAGGTATAGGTGCAGTCCTTAGTCAACTGGATGAGAAAGGTAGGGAGCACCCCATTTGCTTCGTCAGTAGGAAACTGAAGGAACCAGAAACAAGGTGGGCAACCATAGAGCGTGAATGTTTTGCCATTGTGTGGTCTTTGAAGAAGTTTAGGCCATACTTATATGGATCTACTTTTGTGATTCAAATAGACCATCAACCTGTTACGCTCACCTGGCTCCCACAGGGGCGTCGGTTGGACCCGGACTGCTGCGGCCTCCACCCACGTGATGCGTAGTGCAGCGATAACTGACTGGATCTGCCCTCCAATTCTTGTCTGCTTGACCCGTAGAAATATTCTCCTACAAGTGGAGAGATGGATTTAGCCACTTGTGGATTCAAGTGATAGCATCCCCACTGTCCTCCCCTCTAATCGCCACTGAAGTGCCCTCTCAGCAATCTCACCTTATATTCTTGAAGGATGAGCCCTCCATCCTGCGAAGTACGCAGGGGCGCGTTGATGACCAGTTACTTCACTGGCCTGAAGATATTGGAAGAGTTGTAGACGAATCCTGACTCCAAAAGGTCCTGGAGAAGAGCCGTAAGTATATAGTTCGTAAGAGTTCAAAATGTCTGGAATTCACTCCTGTCCAATTTCTCTTTTAACTTGCAGCTTTGACCCAATAAGAAGATTGACAGCTGAAAGCGCTCCGGTAAAAGTCTGTGTTACCCAACACTGTCCGGTAAATAATGCCAAGGGTTAAACTTGCTGCTTTCTCCTTTTCTCACAAGTGCGGCATAAGAAGATGTGGCGTGCTGATGAATAATACCTCCGGCGGTAAAATCAGGTAAGCATATGGCGGCTAAAGAGATTGTCTCTGTCTGTTCTCTCTGCTCACCTTGTTGTTTCTTGTCCCCCTTAGGTGCCGGAATTCGGCGATGTAAAGATGGAGACAGTGCCGGATCGAAGAGATGCTGCGTGGAACGGAGAGTATGGCGCGGCGCTGCTGCTGGCGATGTGACGCGTTTAAAACAAAGTCTTTCCTCAGGTTTGAAGATGCGATGAATCCGGGATCAGGTAAGAAATCAGGTAATACTCTTGTTCTAACCTTTGCTTCTTTCCTTCTTTCTAGGTGCTCCAGGTTCGAGGCGGGCGTGGCAGAAGGCTGGATGCTGCTGCTGGCACTGTGAACGTTACGCTGCTGGATGCAGAATAACGCGAAGCGTGTGCTGCTCTTCGGGCGTGGTTTAAATAGCCTCCAAAGTAGTCCCAGGTAGGTATTCCTCCCCGACCACACCTGAGTAACAAAATAGTCCCTAAGGTAAAGTAGTCCCTAAGGTAAAGTAGTCCCTTCCAGGCCTCACATGGGCTTGGATCTTCTTGCAGCATGGTCTGCATAAGGTAAGTGTGCACTTATGAGCCTGGCGCCTATGGCGCCATGACTGATGTCCCATATGAGCCTGGCGCCATTGGCGCCAGGACTGAACTTAGACAGCCCCTAGCAGAGGTTGCTGGGTTTTCTCAAGGCAACATGATGCCTTCTCCCGGGGCTGATGGATGTGGTCTGGATGCCCGGGGGTATGCATCATGACACAACCCTTGAGGTGGTTAATGCAAATGAAAGGGGAGAACCCAAAACTTCTGAGATGGTCAATCTGCCTGCAAAGGTTTCATTTCACCATTGAGCACAGGGCAGGATGTCACCACCAAAATGCTGATGGCCTCTCTAGGATGTTTATAACTGACTAGAGGTAGAGATTCATCCAGGAGTGGATTAAATCCTCCTGTCCCTTATTCTGGGGGGGGGGGGGCGAGTGTTAGGGAGAATTCTCATAAATGGCTGATTTCCCTTACCTAATGAGTCCCTCATCAGCTTTGCAGGATTTCTAGGATTTTTTTTTTCACCTGGTAAGAGTGTGAACCTTTTATCCCACTCTTACATGTGTTTTGCTGTGTGTGTTTTCACTTTTGCGTGATCTTGGGCACTGGAGCTCACCTACTCCATGTGCACCACTTTTTGTGTGTGTTACACAGCACCTTCAGTGCAGTGACACAAGGTTGTCTTTGAGACTTCCCACTGACTCCATTTTTCTGGGGCTGACTACTGTCCCCCAGAAACCGGTAAAGTTGCCATTAACTTTATATAGTCACTTTAAACCACAGACCCAGTACACCCCATTTTACATGGAGTATTGGAAAGGGTTAACACATATCCCTTTTTGTCTGTGCCTCTTGGAGCCTTGTTTCGCTCCCTTAACATTAAGACTTGGCTTGTGGCAGTATATACCCTAACTTTTCTACCGCGATTATACTATATAAACGTGGTATTGTTTTAGGCTATTATACTAGTCTCGAACAGAAACCCGCTTGACCAAATACATTTTATTTTGGTTCCGGCTGGGTTTATTTGCCATTTCTTTATGTTAAAGTCTTTCTCGTGTTTCTCACTGCACGCCAAACCGGGGATGACTCCTTTGTTCGCTGTCTTTTCGCGGAATTCTGCACAGAGGCCCTCCTTAAGGCGCCTGATAGTCTAGGTAGGCAGAATGTGAGGGAGGGATCTTCGGACCCCTGCCATGGGTTCCCTTGGTAACCCAGGTCGCACTCTTGTCTGATTGGCTAAGGGGACTGGTCTTGCCAGGCCAGCCACCCTGCTGTGTGACTGACAGCCAGGCTGTATGAATGGGGAAAAACTGCATAAAAAGCAGGTCTTTGGGACTGGAAAGGCAGAGTTGCCACTGGAATGAAAGAACCAACGAGGAACTGGAAGAAGAGGACCCCTACCACGACTGAACCGACCGGTGAAGCCCTGCTGCAGGTCTAAATCGCCAGAATCCGACGACAGAGAAGATCCTCCAGGAAAATTCTTCCCTTGAGCTGGTGGGACCAACCAGTTCGCCTAAACTACAAGCCAGGACCCCTCCTCTGGTTGAATTTGCTGTACAGAGCTACAGTGGGCCGGATAGCCAGGAAGGTCAGACCCTGCTTGGGTTTTAAGGAGCGCATCCTTTATTTGTTGTTTTGCCCCTGCTGTTGGTTTCTTCCCTGGGTGGCGCAGGACCCTCCAGTCTTCCTACTTCATGTCAGTCCGACAGTCGCTTCAGGGACCGTGAGCCTGCCAGAACCACCAGGAACGTCCGCCTCAGCTACAGCTCCCTCTCCGTTTTAAGGTACTGTGCAAATCCGGTTGTCCGTTTCGTTCAACTGCAGTGAATGTGTTTGAAATCTTTCTCCAATCTGAGGGCTTGTCCTTCTCTTCTCTTTGAACTAACTTTTCTACCAACCAACCTTGTGCAGAATCTGTGCCACGAACTTTACCGCGAACTACCCTGAACTGTGTGATCTTGAGCAAAAGCCTTTTGACCCATTGACTTTGGCCCTAAGCCTTTTCTAGCTGCTCTCCTCACTGTAGTCTCTCTTGTTATTGCCCTGAGTACTTACCTGTTGGTTTTGCCTAATTTCTAATAACTTTGTCTTTCCCTCCCTTTTAAATTGCTGGAGTGCCATTTTGTTCCCACTTCATTTTGTGAGGTTAACTTGCCTGGAATTTAAGGGAAGTGGTGTGGTGTATTTATGATTGTGATTTTTAACTTGCTAAGAATAGTGAAATGTTATACAACTGTTGAATAAATAAATATATATTCATTTACTTTGAAACCTTGAGTCAGTGTTTGCCTGAATCATAGTAATTGCTGTCCTTTGTGTAACTATTTGTACTGCTCACTTACTCTTGAGATAAGTCTGGCTGCTCCGCTACTGCTACCACTATAACTGTGTAGTACAGGCTTGTACCAAAGGTGAAATTGTACTGTCACTTGTAGTCTTAATTTTGTGTAGTGTTCCCAAAGGGTACTGCATATAGCTCTGCTTCGGAGATTCAGAGGCGGTCTCTAACTGACTTCCTTCCCATCTCCCGGACGAAGTCCCCGGCGAGATACGAGGTGCGGCTTGAGTCGGACCCCCAAGGTCCCATCCTCTAAGCCCGGGACGGTTTTGCTTTTTTTTGCTCTCCGTGAAGTGGCCACGCGATCGGCGAGTGCCTGCAGGATTGGCAGGGCCCTTTTGGCTGGTTGACCCGCGGCCTGTGAGGTAACCCCCCCCCGAGCCTCTTCTACAGCTCCTGCGCCCTGAGGCGTGCGATTCGCCAGCGACCCCGGGGCTGCAGACCCGAGGAGTGCAGGCAGCCCCTCCTGGAGCCTTCGAGCGGGGAGTACGGAGGCTCTGCTGCGTCCCCCCTGCTGCTGCGTCCCTCCCGGAGCCCTGGGTTGGGGAGCACGGAGGTTCTGCGGCACTGTCAGCTGGAGGTGGGGGAGCCGGTGAGGAGGTGTAGGCTGCCTTTCTGGCTTGTGTCACGGAGAGGTCTTAAGAAGAGAGCCTAGCAGGCTGGAAGGTAAGGGGATGTAGGTGGTGTTTCACTCTTTGACATTACCTTGTTGTGGGTCTGGCCCGCAAATAAATCACCCCCCCCCAAGCATATTTGTGTTACACTGGGGCCTGACGGATACACGGCAAGTGGGCTAAGGCATATGCAGACAGCTGGACAACTACATATAAGGGTGTTTTGGTATATAGCACCTAACTGTGACCTCACTCCCAGTCTAGGGTTAATAGGGTTAACACCCATACAAATACCTTTGTAGAAGGAAGGGAGGAAGTGATAAATGGACAGAAAGTCGGCTTAGGTCCGTAAGACACGCTATACCCTATCTAGCCATATAATATAGCTACATAAAAAGGCATTGGGGTGTGGAAAATCAAGAGAAGAAAGAAATCATCAGAAGATAATTGCTGCGGAAATGAAGACCCAAGGAAAAAGGAGAAGCCCAACCTTAACGAAAGCAGGATCCGTTGAAGTCCCGAAGGGAAAAGAATCGGTGTGCCCTATTACCATGCCCTCCTTAAACATGCAAAAAGATATTAAATCTTTTTTTGGCCGTAAAGAAGAGCAGTTAAATCTTCAGGAGACGGCACTTCCCGGCATGGGGGAGATGGATCAAGACTCACTGATCTCCATCGATAATAATGGCTCTTCATTAAAATTATGTAAAGAAGCCAGAAGAAATTCTTTAATGCAAGGAGAACAATTATCTAAGAATTTACTGTCTTCTAATCTTTCAGCCACCCCTGACTTGGAACAATTTATGACGTCCACTGAAACAGTCACTGAAGAGTCAGATGACGAAGAGGACAGCATGGCGTGCGAAGAAAAACCAGAGGGGGGAGATGAATGCACAAGAGAAGTGGTCTATCCCCCAGACTGGCCTAGAACAATCGTGGCACTGAAGCTTAAACTAGAAGCTTTATTTCAACTCTGTGCAAAGATGGCAACAGAACAAAAAATAGTGAAGGAGGATATGGCAGAAATCTTCCACTTATTAAAAAGTTGGAAGGTCCCAACATGGGCGGGAGAGATTAAGCAGGTGTTTGCCCCTCCAGAAATCTCTACCTCATCTCCCAGACACCTAGACTCAGCCTCAGATCAGGCTTTTGTAGTGGCGAGTCGTACAGTGGGATGTTAGAAGCCCTATGTGCGGAAATATCTATTATGAATGCACCTGACTGCCCCCCCCCCCCAAGAAAATTTTGAAAGATAATACCAATAACTGGCCCGGGAAAACAGTTGGCGAAAACACAGAAAAAGACCTCAGAGAATGGAGGAAATGTACTTCAACCAAAACCAAAGAGTCCAACAAAGCCAAAAATTAATAAAAAGGTGATGATTAAGCCAAAAGGCCAAGAGCCTGGAAAGATACAATCAATAGGCCCATTGGACAGCTGGATCCGCAATCCACTAATCACCCCCCCCCCCCCGAGAAAATATCCAATTGGGTGAACAAGGGGGACGAAGGTCCCGCTCAGCAGACGGGGACGCTTGACAATCGGACTCAAAATGATATTTCTCGTTGAAAATGCAAAAAAAAGCCAGACATAACATCACAAGCGGAGGAAAACATGAAGCCGATGGAACACAACTATTTGCTAGCTGGAGGGGCAGGTACACCAGAAATCGAACCCCCTGAGTCAAACGACACCTGGTAAGGGAGAGTAAACCAGCTTAAAGGAAGAACTCCATCTAAAGAGAATAACACTAAAGATCCTCTTTGGTGTAAGGACCTATTACACTTGAAGCTGGTGGAAAGAAACCCCACTGTAAACAGTCAGTTCCTGAATAGGAAATGGTTGCTGGAACTCCTCCATATGGTTCCTGATTTGGCACTGATTTCCACCAAAGACATCGCTAAAATCGAGCTTCCAGAGATAGACGTCATTGACAACTGGGTGATAATGTCATGTACCCCATCGATGGTGGTGGATAGGATTTGCAAAAATCAAGAGGCACTAAATCTATTGGGATTCGAAACTCTGGTCTTTTCCTGGCCAAGAGTCAACCAAATATAAGGGCGCCAAACAAGAAGCCTGCCGATAAATGGGCATCGGCCTCCGCGGATAGAAGACTGGAGGGACAATGGGAAGAAATCCAACCTGCAGTAGAGTGACAAATAAAGCCACATGGTCCTAACCTAGGAATGACCCTGGCATCATGGAACTCTAGAGGCAATGGGTCCTTCCTAAGAAATTATGAGACCTGGGGCCTCATTACGAGGTTGGAGGCAACCATGGAGCTGTTAGCTCCATGGCTGCCTCCAAAACCCTACCGACTCCTCCCTGGTGAATGGAGCAATTACCGGTCCATTGCAAGGTTGGCGGGACAGGTAATTCCCCATTCACCAGGGCCCTTCCCTACTCCCATTGAGCCCCCATAGGGCTCAATGGGGATGGGGAAGGCACTAATAACGGTACCGTTAATTACGGTACCGTTATTAGCTCCAAAGTCCCTTTGCGGCTCCCGCTAAGGCTGCCTGGTAAAACCAGGCGGCCTTAGCGGGACCCGCAAAGGGAACTCGTAGTAGGGCGGTAAGGGATTACCGGCACTGGTGCCCTTACCGGTGCCATTAATCCCTTAGCGTCCACCTTGTAATGAGGCCCCTTGACACTCTTGAACAAAATGTCATGCTTTTGCTTACAGGAAACTTGGCTATGCGAGCCGTGGGTAATGGACGGCTACACGATAATACAATGTTTGACAGTGCATCCGAGATCAGGACGACTAAAAGGGGGCCTTAGTATAGGTGCCAAAACTTGGCTGAACTTGGACGAATACCAGAAGGACCTCGAAAACCCGAATTTCCTAGCGGCCACCATAACCAATCCCAAAGAGGGTTCCCCCCTATCCTGGTAGCTACTTTATATGATCCTCCTGGTGGGGCCAAGACCTCGGAGATAAAAGCCACATCGGTCACAACCTTGCGAGCATGGCTAACCACTAATAAGGACGGCCTAGTGATAATCACTGGGGATTTTAATGCTGATTGTGGAAAATGTCCTATGGAAAAGCCAACTTCCTGGGCCTATTTATACAGAGGACAGTGCAAAAGATACGACATGGACCAACGGCATAATTTCCACCAGGATTGATTTCATATTCATCAACAAACAAGAGAGCAGGAACTTGGTGAAATTGGAATTGACAGACACTAAGGCCAGTGACCATGCAATATTAAGGGTATCTGGTAATATTATCCCCATATATATGGTCGCCGTAAATAATATCGCCGGGAAAAAGTCATGGGATATTATTTAGGTGACCATATATATGGGGACAGGGGCAGCGGGGGTTGCGGGGGTGTCCCCCGCTCCCCATGAAGAAAAAAAAAAGGTTTAGGGGTTGCGGGGGTGTCACCCGCATGTTCCATGTAATAATGTCCCCACAAAAAACTGCCATTTTTCGGCGTTTTTTTTGCATGGCAATATTTTTGCGGGTTTCTAGATATTTGGGCTCCTGGTGTGGACCATATTCTGCCCAGAAGGGCTACTCATGGAACAAGGATACAATTGAATAGGTCGAGAGGAATTCCCTTTGGTACTGCCGCTTTTTCCTATGGTCATAGACCAAAAAATATCCACAACACTCAGTATGTAGTACCCAGACAGGGTAATTGCTTGTTTTGTTTTATATATAATTATACAAAATACACTACTCAAAATGACACATAATTTCTCATAATCATACAGGATATCATGCACAAGAACAAAAACATGAACAATGATTAATCCATTTTCTTGTGTACTGGAGCTGAAAATAAAGCCTTCACTGCCATGGCTTGATGGACAGTGTCATACATAGAACTATTGAACATTTTACAAAGACATCGACAACAAAAGTTACAAAGTTCATTCCGAGAATAGTGACAATACACTGTGATTCTTTTTTTTTTTAAAAAGGGTGCGTCTACACCAGGTGTTTCAGCCGTCTATGTGGGCTAAATGAGCCTCATATCTAACACGGCCTTCATCAGGACGGGGGACTGTATGAGAGTAGTTCACGGAGTGCTGTGGACAAGGAAAAAAGGAGAATTTTTAGGGGAGTACTAAGAGAAAAATCTAAATAGTAGATAACAAACTGTGCAATGGGACAGGTATCATGGAGAAGATTCACCACACGCACTCGTGTGGGAGGCCGTCTCAAGTAGGGGTCCCAAAAGTTGAGCTCCTAATTATCTGAAAAAGGGGAGCAAGGGGGAATTGTAACTATTTACTCATCTTACTCATCTTTCTAGTTTGATTACACCTTAATTCCATGATCGACCCAGTGACCATCCATAATTGTTTATTAATCAATTTTGAGTCCCGCTTGGCCCCGGGGACCTTTTGTTGTAACTGCTACGATTTGGAGTGACGTTTTCAACATGGCCGCCTATATAAATATTCAAGCTCCTTGACAACGGCTTCAGCAACGGCACGCCGTTTGGATCACGAGTGACTCTGCGCTTTCTGCACAACTTTGCAGCTCCTCGCGCGCCGGACGCGGCAGACACATACCGCCCGAGCCTACCATTAATAGGTATTTAACGCACGCGGAACGCTCAGTGCGCTGGGCGTAAAAGCATAACCCTAGCAGCTAAGAACCTTACCTTTTTTCCAGGATATTCTCCTACGTGAGTTACAACCCAGGGTTCTGCGTTGCAGCACCCGTTTTGAGATAAGCTGTCACACTCGCCAAAAAATGTTCTGTAAATATGCATTTTGCGGCCCTTGGGTTGGCCCGGGATGAGTAAATAGTTACAATTCCCCCTTGCTCCCCTTTTTCAGATAATTAGGAGCTCAACTTTTGGGACCCCTACTTGAGACGGCCTCCCACACGAGTGCCTGTGGTGAATCTCCTCCATGGGTAAGCTGTGTTTCTCCATGATACCTGTCCAATGGCACAGGTTTTTATGTACTAATTAGATAATTTTTCTCTTAGTACTCCCCTAAAAATTCTCCTTTTTTCCTTGTCCACAGCACTCCATGAACTACTCTCATACAGTCCCCTTTCCTGATGAAGGCCATGTTAGTTATGAGGCTCATTTAGCCCACATAGATGGCTGAAACACCTGGTGTAGACGCACCTATTTTTCAAAAAAGAATCAAAGTGTATTGTCACTATTCTCGGAATGAACTTTGTAACTTTTGTTGTCGATGTCTTTGTAAAATGTTCAATAGTTCTATGTATGACACTGTCCATCAAGCCATGGCAGTGAAGGCTTTATTTTCAGCTCCAGTACACAAGAAAATGGATTAATCATTGTTCATGTTTTTGTTCTTCTGCATGATATCCTGTATGATTATGAGAAATTATGTGTCATTTTGAGTAGTGTATTTTTTATAATTATATATAAAAAAACAAGCAATTACCCTGTCTGGGTACTACATACTGAGTGTTGTGGATATTTTTTGGTCTATGACCATAGGAAAAAGCATCAGTACCAAAGGGAATTCCTCTCGACCTATTCAATTGTATCCTTGATATTTTTGCGGGGACATTATTACATGGAACCATATTAAGCTGCAAACTTCACGACTATACCTGCAGACCCAAAAAACACATGAGGGTGAGTGTGTCAATCAACCCAAGGGGAAACCGTGTACGCTGCTCCCGAAAGACAACACTCAGATATAACACACTGTTAAGGCACGACTTGCAGAACAGAGATGGGGAGACAGCTCAAGACATTATCACTGAAATATACGCCCGTGTGGAAGCAAAGGCTGTGGCACCCAAGAAGGAACAAGTTACTTACCTGTAACTGTTGTTCTCCAGCATGGGTCTGGCATGGATTCACATGCTCATGAATATTCCCCGTCATCAGGCTGGGAATCCTCGTTACAGAAACAAATCAGTATCAGTTTTGTTTCTGATCTCTCTTTCCTAGTAGTAACCAATCACTGATCTCTGGGTCATACTGCCCACAGCCAATGACTGCCCTCTCCCTAAGACCCGCCTCCGGCAGCCATCCTCAGATTTGGTAGCATGTAAAGTGGCAGTATGTCCAAGTGAAGAGCCGCAGAGGGGTAGGCGGGAGGGTTCGCATGATAATCCATGCCAGACCCATGCTGGAGAACAACAGTTACAGGTAAGTAACTTGTTCCTTCTCCAGCGTGGGGTCTGGCATGGATTCACATGCTCATGAATATAAGATTACATAGCAGTACACACATGCACAACCACGGGAGGTGGCAAAAGGCTCAACATTAAGCAATACATAAACTCAACATTAAGCAACTCTAACCTCCTTACCAGGCCCTTCAGGCGAACAGGTTGCTCAGCACTGCTTGGCCGACCCTGGACTCCTCCCTGGAATCCCGATCGACGCAGTAGAATTCCGTGAAGGTGTGCGTCGACCTCCACGTAGCAGCCCTCCAGATGTCCAGCAGGGGCACACCAGACAAGAACGGCGTGGTAGCAGCGATCGCTCTGGTGGAATGGGCTCTCGGACGGCCAGGCAGCAGTCGGTTTGCCAAACGGTGACAGTGCGTGATACAGCTGGAGAGCCATCTGGAAATAGAAGCCTTGGAGAGAGCCTTCCCTTGATTCACAGGTCCAAAGTTCACAAAAAGCTGTGATGTCTTCCGAAAACTCTTTGTGCGGTCCACGTAGAACTTCAGCGCTCTAGCTACATCCAGCGACTGCAAAGTCCTCTCGACCGGCGACGAAGGCGACGGGAAGAAAACTGGTAACACCAAGGGCTCGTTGAGGTGGAAGTCCGACGGCACCTTGGGCATGATGGAGGGATGCGTCCTGAGCACCACCCTCGTGTCGTGAAAAGTCAAGTATGGAGTCTTGCAAGATAGGGCCTGAATCTCTCCCACGCGCCGTGCAGAGGTGATGGCCACAAGAAAAGCTGTTTTCCACAATAGGAACTTCAACAGTGCCGTATGCATAGGCTCGAAAGGAGCCACCATGAGCCTAGTCAGCACCACGTTGAGCTCCCACGCCTGGGCTGGGGCCTTCACCGGCGGGAACGAGCGGAATAGTCCCTTCATAAATTCCTTCACCAGGCGATGAGACCACAAGGACACCCGTCCTGTTGTCCTGGTGTATCTGGAGATGGCAGCCAGATGTATCTTGATGGAGGCGTGAGCTAGTTCAGCCTTGGCCAACGACAGTAGGTACGGCAGTACTTGAGGGGCTGTAGTCCGTAGAGGGTTAATCTTCTGTGCCCGGCACCAGACAGAAAACCTCTTCCATTTGTGTCCGTAACACTTGAGAGTTGAGGACGCCCTGGCCTTTGCAAGAACCTCTCTGCAGTCAGCCGGTATATCGTATCCCCCAAACTCTAGTGCTGCAGGAGCCAGGCCTGCAAGTTCAGCGACTTCAGTCGTGATGAAGAATGGCCCTCCTTCTCTGGAGAGAAGATCCGCGTCCACAGGCAGTTTGACTGGTGGGGACGCCAATAAGTCCAGAAGGTCTGTCTCGGCCACGCTGGTGCGACGATGATCATCCTGCACCGGGACCGTTTGAGCTGGTTGACGAGCCGGAGTAGCAGTGGCAACGGCGGGAAAGCATAGAGGAACAGGTTGTCCCAGGGGAACGAGAAAGCATCGGCAATGCTCCTCAGTTGGGGGAATCTGCTGGCGAACCTCTGGCACTTGGAGTTTGTCGCCGTCGCGAAGAGATCGACCTGGGGTCTGCCCCACCGCCTGAAGAGTCAATCCACTTGATCCTGGCGTAGCTCCCACTTGTGGCACGAGCGCAGCTCCCTGCTGAGTGAGTCGGCGATGGTGTTCTTTATCCCTGCCAGATGAAAAGGTACCAGAAACATCCCCTGGTCGACGGCCCAGTGCCACAGATCCTGGGATTCCTTGGACAGGGCTGGGGATCTGGTTCCACCCTGCTTCCTGATGTAGAACATCGTGGTGGTGTTGTCGGTGAAGATCCTCACCGACTTGCCCTTGAGGGAAGGAAGAAAGGACCTGAGGGCCCAAAACACTGCGCGGAGCTCCAGAATGTTGATATGAAGCTGTTTTTCCTGCGGGAGCCAAAGGCCTCTCGCGTGGAGATTTCCGGTATGCGCTCCCCACCCTTCCAGGGAGGCATCCGTCATCACCGTTACCTGGTGAGCTGGGGTCTGAAAGTCTGCGCCCGCCGTCAGATGAGTGCGGGTGCCCCACCACCGGATCGCTCGCCGGAAGGTCTCGTTGAGCGGTATCCTGTCCTCGAAGCTGCCCGTCGCCTGGATCCAGCATGCGTTGAGGAACTCTTGCAGTGGACGCATTTGAAGTCTGCACAGGCGTACCAGATAGATGCAGGACGACATCATCCCGAGAAGGGATTTGATGGATCTTACCCTGGCTACGTCCGTGGCTAGCAGGCGTTGCACCTTGTCCAGGATGGCTTTCGTCCTTTCGTCGGACGGCGAGGCCAGCCGTGCCACTGTGTCGAGCTTGGCTCCCAGAAACAGGGCGACCTGCAAAGGGACCAGGTGGGATTTGGGGAAGTTGATGAAGAACCCCAGGTCCGTGAGTAGCTGGATGGTCTTCGCTGTGTGTTCTACGGCGAGCTCCCTTGTCCTTGCTCGGATGAGCCAGTCTTCCAGGTAGGGATAGACGTGGATCCCTTGCAGGCGTAGACACGCCGCCACCGGTGCTAGGCACTTGGTGAATACCCTGGGTGCCGACTTTAATCCGAACGGGAGGGCCTTGAACTGGTAGTGCCGTCCATGGACCACGAACCTGAGGAACTTCCGGAGTCCTTTTAGAATGGGGATGTGGAAGTAGGCATCCTCCAAGTCCAACGACGACAGGAAATCGTCCTCCTCCAGCTGTCCCAGCACGTGCTGGAGGGTGACCATCCGGTACTTCTGAGCCTTGATGTACTTGTTCAGTCGCCGCAGGTCCAGAATGGGACTCCAACTTCCTATCGTCTTCTATACGACAAAGTATCTTGAGTATACCCCGGAGCCTTGAAGTCTCTTTGGGACGAGCTCGATGGCACCTTTCTTGAGCATCGCCCTTACCTCCAGCAGCAGCTGGGGTATGTGATTTTCCTTCTTGGCCACGGGTGGCACACGCGGGCACTTCTTTAGAAACTCGAGGGTGTGCCCCTGGGCCAGGGTATCCAGAACCCAACGGTCGGTGGAGATGGACTCCCACACGCTGACTAACTTCGCCAGCCGGCCTCCCACTGGGGTGCTTCGGTGGGGGCCTGACGCCACGGTCGGTCAGTCCTGTTTCGAGGCCACCTTGCCGCCTTGACCTCCCTGGCGACGACGGCGGGAACCTCCAGACTTGCCCCGTCCTCTATAGGCCTCCTGCGACGAGGAACGGGCCGCTTGACGGTAGGTAGAGGAGCCGCTGCCGGAACCTTTGGAGGCCCTTTGCTTGCCTCCGGTGTTCCGAAAGGACGGCCATCGTTGCTGGAGAACTCCCAGGGCCCGGGCTGTCTCCGTGTCCGTTTTGATGGCTTGCAGGGACTCATCGACTGTCTTCCCAAACAGGTTGTTCCCGTCGAAGGGCATGTCCAACACTTTGGCTTGTACGTCCTGGCGGAAATCCGTCGCCTTAAGCCATCTGCGCCGTCTGAGGCAAACACTGTTGCCCAACTGGCGGAAACCGGTGTTAGCAATGTCTGTCGCCACCGTTATGGCGTGGTCCGACACCACCTCGCCTTCTTGCAGGATTTCCAGGGCTTCTGCCCTCTTGTCGTCCGGCAGGAAGTCCAACAAGGGAACAATTTTATACCAAAGTTCCCTGTCGTAACGGGCAATGATAGCCAGGGCGTTGGCCGCCTTAATCGTCGTCGCCGCCGCCTTCTTCTTGGCCGCCGCCGAGACGACTGAATCCGGGGTCGGCTGTGCTCTAAGGCATAGAGGGGCCGCGTCGGGGACCCGGTACTTCTTTTCGTATCGGTCCCTTTTTGCCGGCGTCGTGGACTGGTTCTTGAGGGGGGAGAGCCCCTCGTCCTAGATGTCATCCAGTAGAGGTACCGCGAGGACCGTCTTCCTCTTGGTCTCTCGACGTTGATAGAGGAACCCCTCCTTCTTCTTTTCTTCGGGGCAGAGCTGGAAAAGCTTGGATGCCCTGGAGATCATTGCATGGAAGGATCCAATCTCATCGGGCGGGGAAGCCTGGGGAGGGGGGGACGACGGGAGGTCCACCCAGCCGTCGCCGCCCTCGTCGTCCGTGCCCACCGTGGCCGTGTCCGTGTCATCCCCGCGGACCATGGACGGGGAGGAGGGTTGAGCAGGCCTCGAGGGCTGGAAGGGTGCAGGAGGATGTGTTCTTCTCGTCTTGGGTGGTGGACTTCCCGACGACCCTGCCCCTGGCTCCACGGTCGGGCCTGTCTCCGGCTCCTCCGTCGAGGGTAAAGGCAATCTAGTCCTTATTTCAGAGCATAAGGATTGAATTGGCATCAAAATGGCCGCCGAGTTGTCCTGCAGCACTGGCTGCAACGGGCGCGACGGTTGGTCTGGGGTCCCGTCCACGCCGCCGTCGCTTCTGTCGTCCCCCTCGTCGGGATGCCTTCCGATGGGCTGGTCCTCCTCCATGCCCGCGTCATGGCTCTCAGGGACTTCGACAAGTTCCTCCTCGGAGGCTGTGTCTGAATCCACGACAGCCACTGGCCCCCCCCTCTTTCTCCGCCGGGGGCTTCGTGGGGGTTCTTTCAATGGGCTTGAAAGATGCCTCCCTCCGAGGTGTCAGGGAGACTCTGAGCCCCGAGGCGCTACCACAGGTGTAACCTCCGCAGGCTGCACCAGGGTTGCCGCGACCTCCTAGATAGAGGCCTTGGCTGGGTCAATCAAGGCCTTAGTCACCGACTGCGTGCTTGTGGCCTTCACCTTGGGGGAGGGCTCCCCGCCTCGCTCCCCCTCAGCCGAAACCTTCGAGATCGACCGGGGCCTCTCCAGAAGCTTGGCCGGGTTCTCGGATTTCCTCTTACCCGAGCCACAGCGTTGGCTCGTGGTCGATGGCGCTGGGGAGGATGCGCCCTGCCTGGCAGCCGAGGAGCCCGACCATTCGGCGCTTCCGGTGCCCGCGGACTCACGGTGCTTAGCCTTCTGTTGGGCCCCCATCGCCGGGGCACCCTCACAGGACTTAGAAGACCACTCGGATTTCTTCTTTTTCTTCTCACCTGACGGGCTCTTTCCCTCCAGCCAGTTGGCGAGACGAAGATGACGGTCCCTCATGGTCCGCTCCGACATGTTCCCGCAAAACGCATAGTCCTCCTCCACGTGCGTGTTGTCCTCGTGAAGACAGTAGAGGCATAAGGAATGCTCGTCTTCCTTGAACACGTTCTGCAGCTGGCATCCAGGGCAGGCCCTGAACAGCTTCCCGGGCGTCAAGCTCCCTTTCTCCTGGGCCATGTCCGGGGTAGGCCTCAGAAACTTCTGGAATCCTCCAAAAGCGTCGTTCGATGAAATCTTCACCCTTGAGGGGCATAGAAACTTCCGGAACGGGTTCCCGTTGAACGGATGTAAAGACGGTGAGCTTGAGGCTCAATTTAACCGAAAAATTAGCAATTCTCCTTGAAAAAGCGCAAAAACGCAGCAAAAGCTCGAGAGCTATAGCATGAGGACTCCCAACACTTGAACGTGCTGTAAAAATCTGAGGATGGCTGCAGGAGGCGGGGCTTAGGGAGAGGGCAGTCATTGGCTGTGGGCAGTATGACCCAGAGATCAGTGATTGGTTACTACTAGGAAAGACAGATCAGAAACGAAACTGATACTGATTTTTTTCTGTACCGAGGATTCCCAGCCTGACGACGGGGAATATTCATGAGCATGTGAATCCATGCCAGACCCCATGCTGGAGAAAGGGTTGCATAAGAACATATGGAGACCAGGCCAGTACTTTGATCCTGTCATAGCCAATAAAAAGAAAGAAAAGAATTCTAATCATTAAAAAGCTGGAGGAAAGGTTCAGAGGCTACCCTATGGCCCTACAGGAGCAGTTCAAAACTGTAAGGAACAACTACAACTCATGGCTCCGCAACCACAGGGAATCAATTGAGGATGGAGGGTGGAAGTATCTGAATAAATTAATAAGAACGAACGATTCAAAGAAATTCAGGAATTGGATAGGGAAAGCCCAGCAAACCATAGGGGAGGAAAAAGAAACTAACTGTAACTGAAGCCAGCTGGATAGAGTTCATTAAAGGTTCCTTCGATGGCCCAGAAGGATTAGATCTGAATTCCTCGAAACAACAAAACACAAAAGTAAGTGAGTTGGTGAAAACAACAGACCTAGTGGCAAGTATCAAGAAATTCAAATCTTCAAGTGCCACGGGCCCCGACGGCTTAAATAACATGATCCTGAAAAGTGACCCGGAGCTATGGGCTAGTGTTTTAAGACAAATGTTCACACAGATCTGTCAATCCGGGGTGATCCTGGACTCGCGGAAAGAGGCCATCCTGATTCCAGTGTTTAAAAAAGGTGACAGGGAAAGGCCCGAGAACTACCGCCTTTTAGCCATGCTAGATTGTAGTAGTAAAGTATTTGCTAACATTCTTTTAGAACAACCTACGGCATGGTCAACAGAAAAGGGCATTTTAACATACCATCAAACAGGGTTCAGAAAGGGCTGTTCTACAACTCATCTCATCTGGACCCTGTTGACCCTGATATCCGACCTGGATGCGAAACCTGGGATGGCACTGTACGCTTGTTTCGTGGATTACACCGCCGCGTTTGACAGTGTAGACCGGGCCAAACTATGGTCCATGTTTGAATAGTGGGAGATAGATCATTCCTTGCTATATTTCATAAAAGCCCTCTACGGGGATACGACAGTGAGAATCAGGTTGTCCCAGGAAGGGGCCCTGTCGGAAAGTATCCCCACTCGGAGGGGGCTGAAACAAGGATCTGCTCTGGCCCCTCTGTTCTTCAACCTATACCTCTCCATGTTGGCGAGAAGACTGGGGGCTGCCCATAATACCCCACCTCAATATGGTAACAAGGGATTGACATGTATTGCATATGCGGACGACGTAGTGATTCTTGATAGAACCAAAGTCGGACGACAAAATTCTTTGACGACATTATATTCGTTCTCACAAGAGTTGTCCCTCAAGCCCAATATCAGCAAAACTAAGATCATGATATTTGGGAACTCTATTGCCCTCAGGAAGAAAAAAAAACTGGTGACTTGGAGGAGAAAGAATTGATACCACCAGTAGCTACCGATATCTGAGAATCAATATCACAACCAAAGCCATGGCAATTTCGATACTAGAGACGGCAACCAAGAAAGCTTGGGGGAAATGGCTAGCCCTAAGGAAAATCATTGATAGACAAGGCGGCAGGAATATAGAAGCTAAACTTCTAGCCTATAAAATCTCAACAGTTCCATCCATCATTTATGCTCTGGAAGTTTTACCCTGGAAATAGGTTGCGCCTATTGAGAAGCTGGAAGGAAAGAGCTTGCGCTCAATGTTGAGCCTCCCTCCCGGCACGCCCGTGCAGGCCATTAGATTGGAGCTGGGCCTTGCATCCATTGGCATGTGATGGTCTCTGGCCTCATGCAACCTATGGGCCAAGATAAAGTTAAACCTAACTGGACCAGACAGCCTATTGTCGCACACCATACAACATGCAAGCAGATATGAATCGAGCAGATGGTTTAGCGAACTAGAGGCCAGTAGTACAAACTACCTACATAAAATTGGCCTAACGCAAACTCCAAAGACCTGGCTAGACTATAATTTAGCCAAAATTCCTGAAAATGCCAGGACTAATGACATAGATTCCGTATTGACCCACCTTGGCACCCTGAGTAAATATAAAGAATACACCAAACAGGCATTCGACAGAAACAGCCCGTGCTTATATTTAACCAGGAAGAGATACACAAGAATGATCAGGTTCATTCTTACATTAAGATTACAAACTATCAAGGTACTGGTAAATACGGGTGCATGGAGGGGTATTCCTCGAGAACAAAGGAGGTGTAGACTATGTGGAAGATATCTGGAGACGAGTAGACACCTCCTGACCCAATGTGAAGAACTGAAGGCAGAATACAAATTAGCGTATGCCAATCACTGCAATCCTAACCTGGACCAGTTTTGGAGCGAGTTATTTGCTGCTAAATCGTCGGTCTTAAACCACGCAGCGTTCCACGTATGGGAGCTAATTGCAACAAAAACTTGCCATAATAGAGGAACAAACCATATAGTGACTCTAAGATCGAGACACCTGGGAAAATCCATGTTTTAAAAATGTTTTCTTGAAAATGTATTTTAATATGTGTATTTTAATTCGTTCGAATCATAAAATGTGTTGACAAACTTAAAAAATGATTTTTATGTAAGTGTGAAAAAGATGCTAGTCATCTAATAACACACTATAAAAGACTTAAGAAAAAAAACACATATATACACACACACATATATATATATATATATATATATATATATATATATATATATATATATATATTTCTGCCTAACATTCCCCCTGGTAAAGATTGCTTGAACTTTGTTATGTTGAGAATACACCAACCAGGGGAAGGGAGTCATTCCCCTTAGTGACAACTATTGAAGTTCCAGAAGTGAACTACGATCACAACCCAGGGGAAGGGAGCTATTCTCCTGGACACAAACACTTTAGCTTGATTTACTTTAGTTATAAGTGTGAGGGACAGAACTAGGGATTTTGATACAGGACAGTGGACATTTAAGTTAAACCGACATTGTGACAGATCCTTTTTAGTCTTTAGTCAAGGCAGGAAAACCCCTCACAGAAACAGGGACAGTTAGGCCTTTTACTTTCTTTTTAAGAAGAATAAATGTCTTTCCCAACCATCATGCCACCCACCTTTGTGTCAGTCTCCTTCTTCTAACCCTTACAGTTCCCATTATGTCCTTTGCTTTTATGCGCATGGAGAGGCTTGGGTTCTATGAAGTGATACTGTGTTGCGTGATCTTGCCTGGGGGAACAACCCTAGTCCCCACCCCCACCACAGAGGATAGGGTTCCCACAGTACATTTTATTCAATTTCAAGCTTTGAAGTCGAGGGACTGCGGAGTCCCACGTCCAAATTCGGGAAAAAGACCAATGTAGCGAGGACGCTGGTCAAGCCACAGGATGGTTCCGGGGCACATCCGAGGGCTTCCAAGGGCAGGCTCGTCATGCAGGGTTCGAGACTGATTGTTCCCACCGGTCCAGGGAATGAAGCACTGATGAAGGCCTTCTGGACATCAGCAAAAGGAGTAATTTTTATGTATTTTCTTTCTTCTTTAGGCAGGACAGTTGAAGAAGACAATGCTGGTTGGCTGCAATGATGATCTCCAGGTCTTCAGCAAGAGATGATCCTCTTTGTAGGGGTAGTTGGTGCAATGACTATCTTTTGAATGGATATAGACTTCCTCCTTCTATCGAGAATTCAAGCTAAAGTTGCCCCAAACCCCACCAATGGTATTGATGCACAGTACCAAACTGGCAGGGGCTGTCCAAGCATGGACAAGTTCCAGCCACCATTTCTGCCCGGCAACAGACACACTTTGGCATGGATGTACACCAAACTAGCAGTCCCAGCCCCCACATCCGGCTACAAACATACATCTCCTCTTTGCCCAATAAAGCTGGAGCATTCCCCAGGAAAGGGCATAACATATACAGCAAATCCAACCCTGTGAAAACAGGAAGAAGGGCAAAACACAAGATGGCCAAAGGGCAAATGAAAATCCCATGGTACAACCATTTAATACTATTTGGTATTGTAAGGGTGCAGAAGGAGGAGACTGACACACAGGTGGTATAGTGGTTGCTATAAACATTTATTCACCAAGAAAATAAAGGGAAAACATAGCTTTCCCTACTTCTATTAGAGGTTTCCCTGCCTCACCTGAAATGCTAATGGGTCTGTCAGAATGTCCTTGTAAACTAAAAAGCCCACCGTTCTGTGTCAATCCTCTAACTCTGTCCCTTACACTTATAACTGAACTAGAAAGTTGGGCCAATGTTCTTGGTCCAGGAGAATGACTCCCTTCTCCTGGACTGGGTAGCACAGTTCTGGTTGCAAGTTCTTAACCAGGGGGAATTACTCCCTTCCACTGGTTCCAATACTTCCCAGACAAAGGATTGTCAATTTTCTAACACTCTATATCAGAAACGTTCTCAGTTTCTTCACCCCAGAGGGAATGGCCTCATTACAACCCTGCCGGTCCGGTAACAACAGTGCCGGTAGGCTTACCGGCACCATTGTTACCGGACCGGCAGAGTTGAAGTTTGCGGGCCGGGTTCCTTACCGCTCGCCAGGTCTGACCTGGCGGGCAGAAAGGCACCCGCTCGAAGACTTTGACGGTAGCTCCGGCACCATTATGAATGGTGCCGGTGCTACCGTCTTCCCATTTCCCATTGAGTCCTATGGGACTCAAATGGGAATGGGGAGTAACTTTTTCTGACACCACAACTCTGGCGGCAGCCTGCCGTTTTTACCAGCACGGCTACTGCCAGAGTTGTAATGAGGCACAAGAATCCCTTACCCTGGATCAGAATATTCTGTGGTTTGATCCTTTTTCGCAGATTAAACTACCATGAGAATGACTCCATTCTCCTGGTCGCTGGCCGCACTGTTTCTCACACAAAACCAGGGGTAATGACTCGCTTCCACTGGCCTCTTGGTTAGATTGTCCTTTTTCTTGTAGATGTACCACTACCAGGAGAATGACTCCCTTCTCCTGGTATCTTGATTTCACAGTCACTTTACCCTCAGCGATACTCAGGGGGAATGACTCCCTTACACCTGATGATCCTTGTTTTACTGTTTTCCTTCTTACTCAATAGTTCATGTACATGTACGGTTCTTGACCCAGATTTCGCCAGTATAGCCCACTTGGTCTTCTGGTTTGCCAAATATAGCCACGAGGCAGAGGGTTGCTCTCTGTTGCCTTTTCAGATCGTGGATTCCAGGGCCAGGTTTCCTCATCTCAAGACTTGAGCAGACTTAGTTCACTCTCCTGACAAGTACTGCCACAAGGAAGATGCCTTATGCTTCTCTTCTCTTGTGGGTACAGGTCCCAGACCCATATCTCTCTGCTGCTTGGCTCCGGGACCTGGTTTACTCTCCTCCCAGCTACTGCCACGCCGAAGGAGGACGTTTCTTACCTGTAACTCTTGTTCTCCAGCATTGGTATCTTTCACAGATTCACATGCTGTGAATATTCTGTCGTCAGGCTGGGAATCCTTGGTTACTTTTTGATTCCCCTTGCCTTAGGCAATAAGAACCTACATTCTGTAACCTAATGTTAGGCAGAAACCTGTGCAGTTCCCTTAGGGACCACTGCAAAAGATTTAAGACTACAGGTGTTGGCAGTAAACCCACTTGGTAGCAGTCTGTACCACCCAGATTTACCTGGTAGCTGTGGCTGAGCAGTCAGACTTCCCTCAAGTAGAGTTAGGCAGTATGCAAAGTATACACAGTAGGCACTCAGATACAATAATACAAGCAAACACTGACCAGAGCTTTGGTATCAAAGTATATAATTATTTATTTAAAAACACACAGTTGAAACACTCCAGCACTCTTATTGTAAAATATTCTAAACACAGTTACTATTGTAATATATACACCCCTTTTTCCTTATCAGATAAATCACAGTGAAACACCACTTATTTTCATACAGAGGTGAGCGCTTAACTAGATTGCACTCTAATAAGTTAGAAAGGGAGGGGAAAAGACAGAATATGGAAAGGTACACCACTCTAAGGTTCAGGAACACTGTTAGCAAGGCAGAAGAGCAAATGTCACTGGTGAGCCAAAGTCCAAAGGCTGGGCCCACTCTTAGAGAGAGCAGAGCACAAATGTGCCCAAGATCACACAGTTACACTAGGCTTAAAAAGTCTTGCAGAGGGTTCAAAAAGAGTTTAGAGAGGCTTAAGAAAGTTTAGCCAGGGTGTCCCAGACTAACCCAGGTTCGAAAGCCGGGGGCTAAATCTACCCCGTACAGTCAGTAGCAAGGGAAGCCAGGCGGGACACGGTACCTTAAATGGGAAGGATCCTCCAGCGTTGGCAGTTGTTCCTGGTAGTGGATGCAAGTTGCGTCTTCGTCCAGGGGAAGAGAAGATCTCGACTTGGAGGAAAGATGAAGGTCGTTGCACTACCAGGGCAGAAACCAACCGCAGAGTTTTCCGGTTAAAGGTGGTGCCTTTGTTTCGCGGTCGTGGTAAAACGTGGTATCCCGGTTGCCGGGGTGCTTGGCACGGGCAAGGCGGCCACGAGGTACGTTGGGAAAACGAAAAGACGGTGAAACTGGTTATCCCCACCAGTCAAAGGAAGAAGACTCTCCGGCGGGAGTTCTCCTCTGTCGTTGGGAAAAGTGGTGAGGCAGTCCAGCAGGGCTCCACTGGTGGTGTTGTCGTGGCAGGTCGGCTCAGCTTCTCCCTCGTCGGATTCTTAGGTCCTGTGGAGACTTCTGAAGTTTCAGTCCCCAAAGCTCTGCTTTTATGCAGCAAACCCCCATTCACTCAGCCTAGCTGTCACTCAAACATGCTAAGTGGTGAGCCGGCCGGCTCACCACTTGGGCCAATCAGGATGGAGTGTGACTTGAGTTGCCTAGGCAACTCAGTCCAGGGTGCCTAAATTTCCCTCCACCCCTCCTAAGTACCCCAGACAGAGTGGCACCACTTTGGAGGGCTTCTGTGGAGAAGCCCGCCAAAAAGTGGAACAAATTTTAGAATCAAGTTTTGGCAAAAAACACCAACCAGAGAATTAATATTAATTAAATAAACCGGCGGTATGTTCGAGGCTACCGTAAATAATTAAATAAAGGTAGTAGCCTAAAACAATGGGAAATCCCATAGGAAAATATTTGCGGTTGAATATAAAAAGTAGTATCCACTGCCACCAGCCAAAACTCGATCAGGGGGGACGGAGACGTGCCCCCTCGACTAACAGACCACGGGGCAATTGAATTGCCCCAGCCAGTACATCCACAATATGATGGTTTGTACTGGTTCTGTTCAGAATTTAAGGCTAGTAAAGTCAATGGGGACTTTACATGCCCTGGGAGACAGTAGTCAGTCCCAGGGTATGGAGTCTATACTGGGGGGTCACTATGACACCCCTGTGTTACTGCACGGAGAATGCTGTGTAACACACATCACAAAAACACATGAATCCCTATGGAGTAAAAGACCCCATAGCCCGTTAAACACATCTAGATTCAAAGAAACACACTCAAATCATGCCCAAGAGTGAGGGTAAAAGAGTCTCACTCTTGGCAGGAGAAAAAAAATAAACCCCAAAAATCCAGCAAAGCTGTTGGGGGACTCACTAGGTTAGGAAATTCAGCCTAAACAGAGAATTCTCCCTAACACCTAACACCCTTTTTATGGGCATTTTCAGTCCCCATCAATGGGACCTCAAGTAGCCTTAGACTAGACTCTCTCATCTTCTCCTCAGATTCTGACCCTGTGGTACCAGATGTCCTTGGGGTCTAAGTGTTTTTGCCTGACGGGGTGGAAGGAGGGCGCATGTGAATCTGTGAAAGATACCAATGCTGGAGAATAGGTGTTACAGATAAGAAACTTTCTCCTTCTCCGGCATTGCATCTTTTCATAGATTCACATGCAGTGAATAGACTATGTAGCAGTGTACAGACACTGCAGGTGCATACAGGTAAAAAACCACCCAGCACACCATATAGCAAATCCATAGGATCGTACCTTATTGGAACAGGCGTACGACCTTCGGCATTCTTCGGCATGCTGCTTCTCCAGGCAGCAGCCTCGTGAAAGTATGCGGCACAGACGAGGTGGCCACTTGGCCGACCAACATGTCTCCAAAGCCGCTGTAGCTCCTGTCGAATGTGCATGTGGGAGAGCTTGGAGGAGCTTCCCCGCTGACTTGTGGCAGAAGACAATGGTTGATGAGGTCCACCTTGCTATGCTTTGTTTGGATACAGCATTGCCTTTATTCGTTGGGCCATACACTATGAAAAGATGCGTTGATTTTCTGAAGGACTGTGTCCTGTCAATGAAGTATGTGAAGGCTCGCTTGAGGTTGAGCCAGTGTAATGCCACTTCTGCATGTGATGAGGGCTTGCTAAAGAAAAACGGTAAGGTTATCGTGGGTCTGTCATGAGAAGGAGCCTGTCCTTTTGGAACCGCAAGTATGGTTGGTTGATTGTGAGGGCCTGTAGCTCCAAAACCCGCCTAGCTGACGTAATAGCCACCAGGAAGGTGACTTTCCATGAAAAGTATCCCAGTGACACGGAGGCCATAGGTTCAAACGGTTTCTTCATAAGCCATGAGAGCACAGTGTTGAGGCTCCATACTGGCGATATCCGTCTTACTGGTGGAAAACCTCTGAAAAGTCCTTTGAGGAAATGCTTTAGGAGTCTGCGTTCCGTAGAGGGACATGCCTTTTTCACGTCTGGTGTACCTAGAGATGGCCGCCAAGTGCAATTTAATGGAGTTCTGGGCAAGGCCTTGTTTGGCCAGGCCTAGCAGGTATGGCAGTATATCCTCTGGCATTACCCGGAATGCTGGCATTGGGTTTTGCACCATTTGCAAAATCGCTTCCACTTTAGGCCTATGATTTGTTAGTTGGGGGAGCTCTCGCCGCCGCTAGGACCTGCCTACACTCTTGTGATATGTTCACGCTTCCAAACTCCACGAATTCAGGAGCCACGCCATTAGGCAAAGTGATTGGAGGTTGTGGTGCAGAATTATCACCTTGCCTTGCCTTATGATGTCCAGCCGATTGCTGAGTCGGATGGGTCTGGCCCTGGAGAGCTGTGCCACCTCGGAGTACCAGGCCTGGCAAGGTCAGTCTGAAACAATGAGGATCACCTTGCAGGAGTGCTGCTTGATCGTCTGTATTGTTTAGCGTAGGATCGGGAATGGCGTATAATACATTGTGGTGATGTTGTCTGTGAGGACTTTGACTGTTTGGTGCTCCAGTATCGGGAGGAATGATTTGCGTGCCCATCGAACCGGTCTGAGTTTGAGTACATTTATAGGTAGGAATGCCTCCAGGGGCGTCCATAGTCCCTTGACATGTAGTTCAACCATGTGAGCGCCCCACCCCTGGAGGGAGGCGTCTGTAACCAGAGTTTTGTCGGGTGTTGGATCCTGAAACGTTTTACCCCTGCAGACACTGGCTTTGTTCGCCCACCACTGAAGCTGTGAACGCAGCTTGAGAGGGATACACGTTTTATCCCACCATGATCTGGTGGTCTGTGACCAGTTTGCTGCCAGGAATTCTTGTAGCAGTCTGATATGAAGCCTGCAGTGCGGGACCAGCGGTATGCACAACGCCATCATCCCGCGCAGCTGCAAGCATTGACAAACTGTTTTCACTTTGTCGGTGTAAACGTCTTTAGTAGGGATGGAAGGGTATTTAATATGTCGCTGGAGGGATGCACCCTGGGCTCCTGGGTGGAGAATTCCGCTCCCAGGAATATGAGTCTCTTGGATAGCCGCAAGTAGGATTTCTTGTAGTTGATTGCGAAGCCCAGTGTTTTTAATAGGCCCACTGTCGCCGCTATAGAAGACTGCTCCCTGCCTGGAAGGGCCCGCATCAGCCAGTCGTCTAAATAAGGATAGACGTGGTGCCCTTGTTTGCGCAGGTTGGCTGCCACTGGCGTGAGGCACTTCGTGAAGGTGTACAGAGCAGACTTCAGGCTGAATGGCAGGGCCTTGAACTGGTAGTGTGATTTTTCGACCACAAACCGGAGGTATATCCGGTGGATGGGTATGTGAAAGTATGCGTTCTGGAGATCCAGGGACGTGAGGTAGTCGTGGTGCTCCATTACTTCTATGACCTGCTGCAATGTGATCATAGTGAATTGGTGCTTTATAAATTTGTTCAACCTCCTTGGGTCTAGAATGGGCCTCCATTTTCCGTCCGGTTTGTGGACAACTAAGTATCGGCACTACACTCCCTTTCCTCTTTGGTCCCTGGGAACTTTTTCTATGGTCCTTTTCTGCAGCATGAGATGCACTTCTCGTAGGAGCGCAGTCTTGTGCGCCTGTGGTTGGTGGTTTGGAGGTATGGGAGGTGACGTTTGTTTGAACTCCAGCAGGTCCCCGTATACTATCACATGCAGTACCCATTTGTCCTTTGTTATTTTTCACCAGTATCGGGCGAACTTAGAGATCATCCCACAGCACATGGGTGGGAAGGATTGTTACTGTTGGGTCTTACCCTGCAGTCCCCTTTGGGATCCGGAGGGCTGCTTGTAGCGCTCATTTTGTCAAAAGTCTTTCAATTTGTGGTATCCCTGGTAAGCTCTCTTGTACCCTTGGGAGTAATATGCAGGCCTCTTGAGCATTGACATCCCTTGATGGCTGAGGATGTGGATGTTCTGCCGCTGCTCCCCTGAACTGACGAAAAGGTTGATGGTTCTGCAGGTATGTTAATGTCTCGGTGTCCATCTTAATTGATTTTAGAGCTTCATCGATCTTGGGTCCGAACAGCTCATCAACCTCAAAGGGCATGTCCACTATTTTATGGTGGACATCCGGCTGTAAATCCTTACATAGGAGCCATGCTTGTCTTCGTAGGACCACTCTGTTGAGCACGTGTTTAAAACCTGTTTCCGCCATGTTAATACCCAGGTTGGAGGATTCTTCTCCTTCTTTCAGGTTTGTCTTTGCCTCCTTACGCATCTCCTCTGGGAGATGCTCCAGGATTGGTGGGAGTTTATGCCACAACTCTATCATACCTGGCTATGATGGCTAGGGAGTTGGCTGTTTTAAGTGTTGTGGCTCCAATCGCTCTGCTTCAGGGATTCATTGTCTGGTGGTATAGCGCATTTTGGTTTTTTCGGATTTAGCTTTGCGGCTTGCCTGGGTCAAGAATACTGACTCAGGGGAGGCCACCAGGGGGCGCGCAGGCAATGGCTGCCTGAACGTGCTGCTCTCCCCGAAGCCAGGCGTCCAGCGGGATTCGAGCCCCCCCCGAGACCCCCCCGGCGGGCCCGACACGGCGGACGAAGCGGGTGAACCCCCGGGGCACTCCGCAGGAAAAAGAACGGAGTCCGCAGACCCCGGGGTTCCCGAGAAAGGCCACTGCGGAGGAGGACGCGGCCCGGACACGTGATCGCGTCCGAGCGGGCGCCGCAGCTGAGGCCCCTTCGCCGCGACGAGGAACCGGAGGTCCGGAAGCCCGGCGGCGGCCTGGGAGACGGGCTCCCCTCCCGCCCCACCACACGGAACAGAGGTACGGAGGCACAGCGACAGGCCGGGGGCCCCCGTGGCCGGTCCCGCTCGAACGGAGAGGACCGGCACTCGGCCTCCCCCCGCCCCCATCGGGCTGCCGCGGTCCGCGGGGTCCCGGAGGAGGGGGACAAGAGGAGTGATCGGCAGCGACGCGGAGGGGTCCGGGCCTGCCCCCCCCCCGCCGGCGCGAGTGGAAACACCCGCGCACCAAGAACACCGCGGGGAGGACCCCCGGGGAGCATTGATTCCGCCCTCCCCCTCCCCCCCTGCGGAAGGAAGACCTCGGGGCGGACGGGGTGAGAGGCCCCCGCCCGCCGTTGGCGGGGCGTGTGCCCGCCCCCACCCCCCCCCACACACCACAAGACCACGGGCCCAGGCCGCACGGGCCAGAAGAAGCGGACCGCTGGGCCCTGGAGGAGGGGGGCGAGAAAAGTGAGCAGTAGCAACGCGGAGGGGCCCGCCCCCCCCCCCCAGAACACCACGGGGAAGACCCCCGGGACGCACCGATTCCGCCCTGCCCCCTCGTGGAAAGGAGAAACCGGGGCGTGTGCCCTCCCCCACCTCCCTACACTAGCCACAGAAGCCCTCGGGCGCGGCGCCGAGGCAGAGGTGCCCTCCGCGCCCACTGGACCAGGCCGCACGGGCCGGAAGAAGCCCCGGAGCACGGGGAACGACATCGAGAGGGGTGTGAGGCCCCCACCCAGGAACGGGTGGGGCGTGTGCCCGCCCCCCCCAGGCAAAGGCTAACCCCCAGGAAAGAGCCAAACCCCCAGCTGAACCGCTGAGGGAGGTCGGACACTGACCCGGAGCGGGGGGGCTTCGACACCACAAGTTGCAGGAGATTATCGGATGAATTGGCGGGAAGCCCTACAGGGATACCGTTTCCAGGAGACCCCCAGAGGCAACATGAGCGCGGACCCCAGGGAAACCATGGCCCGACAGGAAGACGCGGCCCCCTCGTCGGCAGCAATGGAAAGAGGCTTTGCCTCGATATTGCAGGAAATCAGGGACATGCGTTCAGACATAGCCCAGAAATTCGAAAAAATGGACCAGAGGGTGGACAAGGTCGAAGATAGACTATTACAAGTGGAGGCCAACCAATCATCGACAGCAGCCCAGGACATACAACTATGCATGAGGTTGGAAGCCCTGGAGAAGAGGGACGAGGAAAGGGCTCGACAGATGGATGACTTTGAAAACAGAGAGAGGCGGAACAACCTCAGAATTTTCGGCGTGCCTGAAGCGGAGGGGGAGACGGAGAGGGACGTCATTCGAATAGTGAAAGACATTATCACCCTCCTATTCGCAGAGGCAATGACAACCGAGCCAACATTTGACAGAGTGCATAGGGCAGGGGGCAGAGCGGGGGCCCCCCGGTCGATCTTGGTCCGATTCCACTATTACTCCGAGAAGACAAAGGTGCTGGAGGAGGCCCGAAAGACCAGAGAAATTACCTACAACAACGCCCAGGTCTCCATATATCAGGATCTTTCCTCCTACACGCTGGCCAAGCGCAGATCATGCCGACCCCTCACACTACTATTCAAGGAGCAGGGCGTGCGCTATAGATAGGGCTACCCCTTCTCCCTGAGCTTTGAATATATGGGCCGACGCTCAACCCTGATCACGGAAGAAGACATCCGGAACGCAATTCAAGAATATACAGCGGAACCGCACCCCCGGAGGGGTCCAGTGGGACCAGAAAACCTCAGAACGAACAGCCCCGGTCCATCCGGGGAGAGGAGAAGGCGCACCGGCGCAAGGAAATTTCGGAAAATGAACACTCCATCTCCAGCAAAAGAGGGAGAACGGCACGACTCCGAGGACTGAGAACGGGGGTGCCCCACTGAATCCGAGACGGAGATGCGCAGATTTGGAGTCTACCACTACCACCGTCTTCACGAACAGCAAGTACAGGGGTCACACGGTCGGGTTACGACCGGGGGGGGAACGTTAGGGGCTCGAGGGGATGAGCTTTATGGGTGAAATGCCTGGCCGAGGTGGGCAGGCTGGTGGTTCGGCCAAAAGCCAGCAATGGCAGAACTAATTGGCTGGACGCCGGGGAGGGGGGTGGGGGAATATTCGGGAGCAGGGGTTGTTCAGACACTGTTGGGACACGGTGGGCAGTTGGGGAGTTTCAGGCCCACCGGGGGGGGAGGGGAAGAGATCCGTAAAGTAGAACCAAGGGAGCATGCGAAGGAGAGAGATGCGTGGGTAATGACCGAGAGGGAGGGAATCTGGGACTATGGCTGACAGTCTACCTGCCCTGGGAGTGGGATCCCTCAATGTACGAGGCTTGAACACACCCACAAAGAGATCCCTGGTCTGTAGAGAGTTCAGAAGGGCCAACCTCGACATCCTCTTCCTGCAGGAAACCCACTGGCCACGGGGGAAGGAACCCAAAATCCGGGGAGGAGGTATCGGGGAGGTCTTCAGTGCATCCCATAAGAACAAAAAGAGAGGGGTGGCCATCCTGGTAGCGAGGAACGTGGGGCTAGAGAAAGAGGCAGTGCTGAAGGACCCTGAGGGGCGCTACCTGATGGTGCGGGGAACCCTACAGGGTGCCCCACTCACCCTAGCCGTCGTCTACGGCCCAAATGAGGGCCAAATCCAGTTTTGGGAAGAGGTGAGGGATAAACTTAAAGGCTTTGTCCATGGGACGGTGGTGGTGGGGGGGGATTTCAACATGGTCCTGGACCCAATACGGGACAGGAAACGGGTCGGTCCCCAGGCCCCCAGGGCACTCGATGAGACCATGGCACGGGGCTTCCAGAGGGTCAACTCGGAGCTGGGCCTGGTGGACACGGTCCCGTCCCCTAGAACGGACACCCCCATATTCACTTACTACTCGTCCGTGCACACATCATTTTCCCGGATAGACTATGTCTTGGTGGATGAAACCTTGCACCCATTTATCTCTGGCCATAGGGTGGATCCAGTCCCCTGGTCCGACCACGACCTGGTGCGAGTCACCATAGCGAGAGGGGGCTTTAATGAACACAGGGGAAGATGGAAGTGTAACGATGCCCTCCTGAAGGACAAGGTCCTAGCCCAGGAAGTCCTTGACGCCATTACAGAATTTTTTGAATTCAATGACAACGGTGAGGTGTGTACACACACCTTGTGGGACGCGTTCAAAGCAACCCTGCGGGGAGTCCTGATCCGACTGGGAACCCGGAGGAAAAGAGAAAGGGAAGCCCAGGAGAGGCATCTGAGGGGAAAAATTGCCCAACTTCAGCCGGGAGGCTCCCCCACGGAGCCCTTATACCGGGACCGGGTGGCTGCCCTGGACGACTATAGGCTCCAACTAAAAGACCTTCTCCTCCACAAAACAGAGAGAAGCCTCCACCTGGTCAAACAAAAGTACTATGAAAAGGGGGACAGGGCGGACAGGATTCTAGCTTGGAGGCTGAGGGAAGTACAGAAGAGTAGAATGGTGAAGGCGGTAAAGAATGAGGTGGGGGAGCTGGGACACGATACTTCTCACATTGGAGAGGCCTTCCGCCGATACTACGAAAGGCTATACTCGTCTGAGTACAGAGGGGACGGGGGGGAGATTGAGGAATTCCTAAACTCCATACAGGTCCCGTCTCTGACCAGGGAGATGGCAGAGGGGTTGGAGGGTCCGGTGACTGAGGAGGAGGTGGAACACGCGATCAGCGGCATGAAGGTGGGCACTTCCCTGGGCGAAGATGGATACTCAGTGTACTTTTATAAAAGGTTTCGGTCGGCCCTCGCCCCCCACCTGGTCAGGGTGTTCAATGCGGTCCTGGAGGGTGGTCCTCTCCCGGACTCCATGATGGAGGCAATCATCGTAGTTCTCCCCAAGGACGGTAGAGACCCCTCGGAGTGCTCCTCCTACCGCCCGATCTCCTTGCTGAATATTGATGTTAAGATCCTGGCCAAGGTCATCGGGAGCCGGGTGTCCTACCGAAGCTGGTCCATGGGGACCAGGTGGGATTCGTTAGGGGGAGACAGGGCTCGGACAATATTCGCAAGTCCATAGACTTGTTTCATTATGCCCAGGTGTCGGACCTAGACGCGAGCGTCCTCTCCCTAGACTCAGAAAAGGCATTCGACAGGGTCGAATGGAGGTTCATGGAGCTCACTCTCCGGAAGATGGGCTTCGGGACCCACATTAGGGACTGGGTGGCCGCACTGTACAGGGCCCCTAAGGCCAGAGTCCAAGTGAATGGTAGACTGTCGGCCCCACTCCCTCTATCGCGAGGAACAAGACAGGGATGCCCACTATCCCCGTTGATCTATGTCCTAACTATGGAACCCCTGGCAATAGCAATCAGATCACACCCAGACATCAAGGGGATCAGGAGAGGCGACGTAGAATTCAAGCTCTCCCTGTTTGCAGATGACATTCTGGCCTATCTGGTGGACCCAAGATCCTCACTCCCACCTCTCCTGTCCCTGTTGTCCGCATTTGGGAGATTCTCAGGCCTAAAGATCAACACATCTAAATCAGTCCTCCTCCCCATGAGAACTCAGGACCCAGGGCTAGACTCCCGGGACAGTCTGGGGGGAATAGCGGTGGGGAAGACCTCAATCCGATATCTGGGGATCCTCCTGACCAGGGACCTGCACAAACTCGCCCCTGCCAACTACGACCCTGTTATGTCACAGATCACCGCTGATTTACGGAGATGGGGCTCCACGATCCTGTCCTGGTATGGCCGCATGACGGCAGTGAAGATGAATATACTCCCGCGCCTACTATACCTTTTCACCGCCCTCCCCACCATCGTCCCCGACCAAACATTCAGGGTCCTCCAGAACGCGGTGCGCGAGTTTGTATGGCAGGGCAGGACCCCGAGAACCGCGAAGGCCGTTCTTACCTTACCTAGAGAGGAGGGGGGGTTCGGGCTCCCTGATTTTCACCTCTATTTCCGCGCCGCTCAATTGCGCGTCCTCTTGGAACACATGAGGGAAGGGATGGGCACATACTGGTCGTATCTGGAGGATATGGATGCGCACCCACTCAAGGTACGCGACCTCTTATGGGCCCCACCAAAATTCATCCCGAACAGACTCAAATCCCACCCAACACTGGGTGTTCTCTGGGCAATATGGAGGGAGGGCCCCCAAACGGCACATCTGACATCATGGCCGTCCCCGATGTCCTCCCTTTGGGGTCACCCACTCAGACTGGGAAACAAGGGGTTCCGTAATGCACAGTCCTGGTCGGACTCAGGGTTGGAATGGGCTGGACAATTGTTCAAAGAGGGAGATTTCCTACCATACGAGGACTTGCAGGCCGCCCTCGGCCCGGAGACAATCTCCATATTCGAGTACCTCCGATTGAAGGGTATCCTGTGCGATCAAGCATGGGGCCAGCGGCTCAAGAGGCAGATGACCCCCTTCGAGAAACTACTCGATACTGCAACCTCCAGGAAGGGGGCGGTATCTGCAATGTACAGAATCCTCAACACGGTTGACCTGGAGAAAAGGAGGGGGTTCCGCACTTTCTGGAACGAGCTGGCCGGGGAAGAAATATCTGAGGACTCCTGGTCGAGGATATTCAAAATAGCATTCCACGGGAACCTGTTCACTGCAGACATGGAGCACAACTTTAAAATTCTACAGGGGTGGCACAGAGATCCCGTCAAACTGTCAAAAATGTTCACGGGAACTTCCCCCGCCTGCCCGAGGGGATGTGACCAAGCAGGCACGAGGGGCCACATGTGGTGGCACTGTCCGAAAGCGCAAACATACTGGGAGAGGGTAAGGGGCTGGATCGCCGAAGTCACGGAGGAATCGCTTCCCCACAATCCCCTAACAGTACTGCTGGGCCTCCCCCCAGAGGATACGGAGATACACAGATACCCGAGGATGTGGGAAACAATGCTGAGGGCCGGGAGGGTGGCATTGGCCCAGAAATGGAAGAGCAGGGAGATGCCCACGAAGGAGGATTGGACACACAAGGTTAAAAACATGTTCTTGATGGACAAATTAACAGCGATGATGAACAATGATATGACCTCCTTTCAGACTAACTGGTACGGAGTACAGCAGATCTGGGGATGGGAGGTCCACTGAGGCTCGAGGAGGGAAGGTGGATGGAAATGAGGACCCACGTCCCGGGGGAGAATGGACGACATACAGCCTATCACGCAGTTGGAATTTTCTTGCTTTTTTCCCGAACTCCGGTCACACAAAGGTTGCAACGCATCTCCCTGCAAAGGGGGTTCTACTGGATCCAAGTTAATGGGTGGGAGGGTTTGTTTTTTCCTTTTTTCTCTTCTTTTCTTCCTTTTTCTTATCTGGGTGGGCGGGGGATGGGGCTCCTCTTCTTTTCTCTTATTTTGGGGGCTGACGACATGTTGAATCTATGGTAATGCTTCCAGCCTGTTTGTTATATTATGAAAATGTTAATAAAATAAAGTTTAAAAAAAAGAATACTGACTCAGGAGATGGCTGGGAAGTGAGGCATTTTGGCACATTTTCTGGTGGGTTGTACTTTTTGTTGAGACGACCTTTCACTGCTTGAATCGTTAATGGTCGCTTCATTGTTTTAAGTCCCTCCTCCCAGACATGGTCGAAGATGGGAATTGAAACCACTGCTTTTCTCCTCTTACTCATATGGTCAAATAAAAAGCATGCCCTCTCATCCTCAGAGGTGAGGAAGCTGAACTCCTTGCATGCTCTCATGACCATAGAATGGAACCCTGTAATGTTTTCAGGGGGCGATGGCTTTGCCGATTCCTCGTCCTCGGGAATCTCTGGAGGTGGGGGAGTAATGGGAGGGGGGCCCGTGCCCCAATCATCGTCCCTCCTCGGAGAGGCTGACGAGGATGTGGTGTCGTGGGGTTCGTACGCATCCATATCTGTAAGTTCTCCATCTTCCGGCACTGATTGGGTCGGTGGTGAAACGGTACAGCTCCTTTTGCATGATGGAGAGGATAGTGTTGGTGACACACCTGCCCCTGCATATTGGTCAAAGTGCAGGGGATGCTGGGGGGGCAGAGAAATTGACCTGGATTGCGAGCGCCCCCTGGAAGACCTTGCTGATCTTCCCCACGATGTGAATCTGGGTGTGACCGGAGATTGTTGTGTTACCTGTGGTACCGCTGGTTGAGGTGGTGGTAAGGCAGGCATCCCTGGTCTCATCAAAGCAGCATCAAGTGGGTGATGATCATCTGCAGGGACGAGAGGACCTGCATGGATAGTAGGACCTGTGGGTTGGTTAACAGCTCCCTTACCTCCCTTTGCTGAATTTGTAGGAGGGTGGGCTCCGTGGGTGGAGCTGGGCCTGCCTCTTCTTGTGGATGTCACAGTGCCAGACCTGCCTCCTCTTGTGGCTGTCAAACTGTTAGGTCCCCTTCCTGAATATGGCTCCCTGGCATTGCCGGCCTAGCTGGAGCCTCCTCCTGTAATATCACAGAATGTTCTGAGAGGTTTATAGTCATTCCATCGACAGCCAAAGCATCTAATGCCATACCATCTAAAAAGCATCTAATGCATTTTTTGTTCATTTTTTTTATGAGGGGGGGTCCACTCCCAAGCCCCCTTTCTTTAACCTTTAAAACCCATTTCTAATAAACTAAACCCATTAACATCTAAAAATAATGCATTAAATGTTTTTTTTTTCTTTTTTAGATGGTTTGGCTGTTGATGCTTTGGTTGTCGATGCAATGACCGGATACCTTCTGGAGACTGTTGATGCTTCACATCGAAGTCGGTATCCACCTCATACTGTACTATCTCCTCTGGTATTTCCTCAGAGCACTGGATATGGGAGACCCTACTGATGCTGTGTGGTCTCGTCTGGTTGTGGAGGTTGCACCTCCTGAGGAAGTTCCCGTCCTCCCGTCGACAGAGTTGTCATTGATGGTGTTAGTGACGGGCCCTCGTTCCGTGGTTTCTTGGGACCCGGGGTGCGTCTTTTCCCCGCTGATGAGGTTGTAGGCTGGGGTGACAGGACCGTGCCTGTGTGGTCTTTATCCATTGCCTTCTTTGTCGACGAGTCCAGTTTACGGTGTGTCATCGACGAGCTGGTTTTGTGGAGCGATGTGGACGAGCTGGACCTTTGGAGCGATGTGGACGAGGCTGAATTCCATGCTAACACCAACGTCCATAATCCCAGTTAGTGCTAGGGGTTGGACACCGAAACTGTCTTACTCTCAGTGCTAAGAATACAGTGCGTTGCCTAAGGCGTTGGCTCCCTATGTTCGTCTCAGACTTTCTAGCTGTCCCTCTCATAGCCCCGCTTAGTGGTCTATGTGGTTTAAGGAATAGTGCCTTGCCCTCTTACTAATTCTCCCTTCCCTTCCTTCCTCTTCTATTTCCACCTTGTTTATTTATTACTTATTTTATACTTTAATGTTTTATAGTCAAAGACTTATCTTACACATATATCTTACACACATAATTTCACATAATTCCACATAATTTCTAACAGTTTAGTTTACAAATACGTGCAGCTTAAAATTAATTACAAATTTAAAAGAAAATTCATGATTAAGAGCGACAACAAGAGTATCACCTAAAAATTCCAAAATATCAAAATATCAAAAAGAAATCGAGTGTCAAGCTTATGTGGATTGTACCATCTCTGTTACACATATGATCTGTTGTGGACTACATTGTCAGGGCTACACAGGATATGGGTCTGAATATCCCAGCTGAAATTGTTTATCTTGAACTCATTTAGGAGCTCCCAGTATCCAAGTTCCCAATTTGGTGCCCAATTAATTGATCTAAACAAATTCAGAATGGACTTTACATACAGAGAATTTTCTCAACTCTCCATATCCAAGCCCAACAGTCTCAGTAAGGAGCACTGGGGATTGGTTAAGGCCTTTGTGTATAAATTATAAGTTACTCACCGTAGTCACGAACATACTCTTAGTCCTTAGTCCCCTTTCCTGCATACTGCATGGGCGTCCCTTCCAAGGGACAGTAGACGGAACCTTTTTCACCAGAAAAAACATTCTTCCCCTTTAAATTTAGAGGCGTGCAGGGGTGCGGCCCTGGGAGCATGCACTGCCCTGACTCCGGACTCCGGCGTCACACCTCAGTCCCCATAGACGCGTCGACAATAGATTCACATTGCCTAATGACAACAGTTTTATTAGGGGGGAGGTTGGTGGGACGTATGGAGGAAAGGGGACTAAGAGTATGTTAGTCACTACGGTGAGTAACTTATAATTACTCTTATGTTCCGTCCCCTTTCCTCCATACTACATGGGCGATTACAACTGAATGTAGCGACAGGGTGGAGAGGAGACCCTCCTTAAGCAAACAGGTTTCTAAGAACCGCCTGTCCGAAAGCTGCGTCTGATCTAGAACCGTCATCCAAACAGAAGTGCTTGCAGAAAGCCGAAGGGGTGGCCCATGTGGCCGCCCTGCTTATGACTTGCCAGAGGACATGCCGCTGGAAAGCAATGGGCGTTGCCTTGGCTCACCGCGTGGGCGTGCATGTTGGCCGGCAGTGGCTTGTGCTGTCCCTCATAAACTTCTTTGATGGCCAAGACCATCCAACGGGCTAAGACCATCCAACGGGATACCCCGGTCTTGATCCGCCGAAGGTGACAAAAAGAGAGCCCGACTTGCGGAAGCCTTTGGTCCTGTCCAGGTAGAATTTCAGGGCACACTTCACATCAAGGCAGTGCAGAACTCTCTGCGCCTCGTCTTTAGAATGAGCAAAAAACGCGGGCAGCACAGTTTCTTCCTTCAGATGGAATGCGGAAGGCACCTTAGATAGGAATGCTGGGTGGGTCCGGAGGACTACCTTGTCCTTGTGAAACGTAGTGTATGGCTCTGAGGCGACCAGCACCTGGATTTTGCTGATTCTGCAAGCCGAGGTGAGGCCGACTAACAAGGCTGTCTTAATGGTGACCAGCCTGATGTTCGCGGACGCCATTGGTTCGAATGGTTTGTGCGCCAGGGCACCCAAGACTATGTTGTGGTCCCACACGGGGTGTAGCCTCTTGATGGGCGGGTAGAGCCTGGCAAGACCCGTCAAATGTTTCTTGACAATCGGGTTGGAAGAGGAAAAGCTCTCCTCCTCCAAGTTTCTGTAAGCCCCAATGGCTGCCAGGTAGGTGCGGCAAGTGTCCACCTGCACGCCTGAATGGGCAAGATGCGCCGAAAAGGAGAGCACGTCATCCAGGGAACATGCCAGAGGCTTGATGCCCTTGGAGTCTGCCCAGTGGCAGAACCTGGTCCACTTGCTCTTATACTGGGCCCTGGTAGATTTTCTCCTGGTGCCCTGTATGATCTCTAGATTAGCCTGAGAGAGGCTAAGATGTCCTAACGTGACCTGTTCCGGAACCATGCTGGAAGGGCTAGTTTCTCTGACGCTGGGTGGATGACTCTGCCCCCCTGTTGCGCCAGAAGATGTGCTAGGCCTGTCGGAAGGCGAATGGGAGGCCTCTCCGAGAGGCTGAGCAGCTCTGAGAACTATGGCCTGGCTGGAGACAATGGAGCTATTAGAATGATGCTAAGGTGGCGAGACTCCTTGATCTTGCATATCACCCTGTGAATCAGCGGTGTGGGCGGAAAGGCGTATGCTGTCATTCCGTCCCACCGGATCTGCAATGCATCGCCCAGGGAGCCCGGGCCCTAGCCCTGCCAGGAGGCAAACAGTTGGCACTTCCTGCTGCCCCAGGAGGCAAACAGGTCCACCGGGGGTGTCCTCCTTTGTAGAAGATCTCCTGCAGCACTAGGTCATTCAACTGCCACTTGTAGCTTTCCGCTCCCAGTCTGCTGAACCTGTCGGCCTCCAGGTTGGATTCCCCCAGCAGGTGGACGGCTGTGAGGTAGATCATGTTCTCCAGGGCCCACTTCCACATGTTGACTGCCAGCCTGCACAGTGGGGGGGGGGATCTCGTACCTCCCTGCTCTGTTGACATAGAACATGCTGGTCGAGTAGTCCGTCTGAATGAGGACGACCTTGCCCTCGATAACCGGAAGGAAGACCCTGAGCACCAGCCAGGTGGCCTTCAATTCCAGCCAATTGATGAGATACTCCTGCTCCTGCCGGGTCCAGGTGCCATGGACGCATTTGTTGTCCAGGGTGGCCCCCAACCCTCGAGAGAGGAGTCCGTGGTGATGGTGACCTGTGGGGTAGGTTGCCACAAAGGCTTGCCCGTCCACAGGTTGCAGTCCCTGGACCACCATGTGTGGTCTGGGTGAAGCGACGGAGGAACGTAGATCATCTCTGACTGATGGCCCCATTCCTGGTTCCAAGATGCTGCAAAGTGCCGCTGTATCCTCCTCATCCTGAGTCTTATATGGGGGACAGCAAGAGGATTGCTGCCATAAGACCCAGTAGGTGTAGGTAACTCCAGGCTGAGGTCACTTCTCTGCTGAGGAAGTGTGCCGTGGCCCTCTTGATGGCTGTGATCTTGTCCTCTGAGGGAAAAACTCTCTCGGAGCACGTGTCCCAAATGAGGCCCAAAAAGGTCAGTCTCTGCATGGGCTGCAGCAGGGACTTCTTGAGGTTGAGTGAGATGTATGGTGCACAGCTTCCAGAGATGTCGCCCTGACGAGCCAGTTGTCGAGGTACGGGTAGATGTGGTGGCCCTGCGACCTGAAGAGGGTCGCCACTGTGTTCATCAGCCTGGTGAAGACCTTGCGGGCTCAGTTGAGGCCGAAAGGAAGCACCTTGTATTGGAAATGGCAGCCCATGATCCTGAATCGTAGAAAGGAACCATGAGGCTGCCAAATCGGGACGTGTAGGTACGCGTCCTTCAGATCCAGGGAGCACATCCCTGCACAATGTCTCCGCTATCAAAGCTGGTGTAACCATCTTGAAGAATTTTTTTAGAGGTAGGTTGAGGGTGGAAAGGTCCAGCACAACTCTCAGGCCCGCCTGGTTCTTCTTTTGAATGGCGAAAATCCTGGAGTAAAAGCCCAAGCCTCGCTGGGAGGCTGGGTCTTCCTCCGCCGCCTGGCTCTCGACAAGCGACCGGATCTCTGCCAAAGGAGTTGCTGCCCCAACCTGTGGAAGTGGAGGGGAGGAGGGAGGAGAGGCTGCGATAGGGAGGCAGAACCCTGAGGCAACTACAGAAAGGATCCAGGGCTCTGCAAAATTCTGGCGCCAGAAATGAGCATGGAGAGCAAGCCTGCCGCCCACTGGCGACACGTGGACCCAGAGGGGCGTGTCATGCCTCTTTCCCTCTGAGGCTGCTGCTGCGGAGGGGAACTGGAAAAAGCTCTTACCCCTCCCCCCTCTTTTGTTGCTTGCACTGATGTTGAGTCGGCAAACGGTCTGGCTGCCTGGACCTCCATTCTTGGAAGCTGCGGAACCCTCCGTAGGTACGCCCCTTGTCCGAGCGCTGCTGGACTGGGTGTACGTTTTGGGCGTGGTCTTTGTCAAGATGGATAAAGACATGGCCGTTTGTGAGCTGTTTTTCTTTTTGTCCAGCTCCTCGTCCGCTGTGGAGTGGAAGAGGTCACCCCCTTCGAACGGAAGATCTAAGATGCGATCCTGGACATCTGGGTTTAATTCCGTAGCACGGAGCCAGGTCATTCTTCTCATGTCTGTGGCAATGCAGATGGCACGGCCAGAGGTGTCAATATGGGCCACGGTGGACGTCATAATGTCCTGAGCCACCATCTTGGCCTCTGCCAATCCCACCTTGAATCGTGATTGGCTCTGTGACGGAAACGCTCGGAGGAAATCAGCAATTTCCCGCCAGGGCCTCTGGTTAACGGCTGCCAGCATGGCATCCGCGTTGGCTTGACGAAGGTGCAAGGATGCGTTGGAATACAGCTTCTTCCCGTACGCCTCCAAGATATTTTCCTCCTTTCCCAGCAGCGCCGCAGAGGAGGAGGCTGAGGACGACTGAGGCTTGGAGTATAGTGATGCCACAGCGATCACTGAGAAGTGTGGCTGAGGATGGACCGATAGCAAGAGTGTGTCCCCCTCCATCTACCTGAACTTGCCATCCAGGCGTTTGTTCACCAGATGCACTGAATGGGGCTTGAGCCAGCTCTTCTTGGCCAAGGAAACTACGTCCTTCTGCATCGGGATCCTCGTTCTGGTCAAGGGACATAGCGTGAGGTCTTCTGCGAGGACCCCCTCTGCTGGTTGCTCGACATCAGGTTGAGAAAGGCCTAAGTACTCTGCCAGTCCGGCCAGACATTCGTGGAAGGCCTTGGCTGAAGATGGCATCTCGGGGTCATCCTACTCATCTGTGTCCGCCTGAGGGTCCTGTTGGTCTGGGACAGGAGGAGGGGAGATGGGAGCCGGGGGCTGCGGTGTGGAGACCGGAGCCGGAGGCTGAGACGGAGGCTGTTGCAGAACTGCCTGGACATGAGGCTGAACAGGGGGCAGGGGCATCTGCACCGGAGCCTGCGGCGTCAGAGCCATTGGAGGGAGCCCGTCCCTGATAGCGTCCCTGAGTATGTCCCCCATCCGAGGAGATTTCATGAGCCAGAGGAATCGTTCAAAGAACCTGTCCTCGCAGGCCGGATTTATGGTAGGCGATATTGAGAGGGTAGCGAGGGGCTGCTGAGGCCGTTGCATGCCCTGCCCATATGGACGCCGTGGAAACCTGCCTTGCTCGAATGAAGGGTAAGCTGTAGGCCACATACCTGGTTGACACCAGTCCCACCTTGACACACAATCCCCCACCTGCTGCCTTCCCTGGAGGCCGGATGTCTGGATTTTCTGGCACGGAAACCATTTTGTCAAGCTGCCTTCCCGTGCCTGCGTCGTGTTGCTCGGCTCACTGGGGCCCGTCCCGTCCAGGACTCTTGAGTGTGCATCATGGGGCCTACCCTGTTCTTCGGGCCAAGACCCGGTAGGCATCTCGCCCTCGGCGGATCTGCCGGTAGAACTGCATATTGGCTCCCCCTCGGACATGTTGCCGGTACTAGGGCATAGCCCCTCGGGTGAAGACCCGGTAAAAGAACCTTCCGGTCCCTCAGCACTGTCACCGGGAGGATCTACTGACCCCTCGCACTGTCGGCCGATAGCTGATTCAGCCTCGGTACTTGTGCTGGTACCAGGACCTGAGCGGTCCCTCTCGCGCAGACGAGTCCTTGGGAAGGAGTCTCCTTTGCGGGGTGCACTGGAAAAGAGAGGCCCTACCTTCGGCCTGGATCGATGATAGACGAAGTCTGTTAGGTCCTTTGTAGGCGATCTCTGGAAGAGCTCCCTCCACCTGGCAGTCTGTTCTTCAGAGACCTCGAGGAAAGCGTGTTGCACACGGTACAAGCTTGCCAGCCGTGGTCTGGGCCAAGGCACTGTAGGCAGAGGGTGTGGGGGTCTTTAGTCGGGAAGAGCCCGTCGCAGGTTGGACATCTGCTGAACCCTGTAGAAGTCGACATGCGCCGGGGAGGAGCTTGACGCCTGAGGACCGAGTACCTGAATGATAAAAAGACAAAAAGACAGAAGAGAAGAAGTATCCGCGCATGGAATAACATGGCCGAAGCCAACCCCAGGAGCGATGGTGAATTCGGCCCGTTCTAGTCGTTGCGGAAAAGGGGACTGAGGTGTGGCGCCGGAGGGCGGAGTCAGGGCAGCGCATGCTCCCAGGGCTGCATTCCCGCGCGCCTCTAAATTTAAAGGGGAAGAAGGGTTTTTCCGGTGAAACAGGTTCCATCTCCCTTCCCTTCACTTGGAAGGGACGCCCATGCAGTACGGAGGAAAGGGGATAGGAAGTAAGAGTAAAGGCCATGTCTCAACAGGATCGAGGTTTCCATTGAACAGAGGCCCAATTCAAGGCGTATAACCTCTATTGGGATACAGGGTGGTAGTCCTAGTATCGAACGCCAGAATCAAGCCTCTGTGTTGGCAACCCAGGACATATCTATCAACATAAGAGATTCAAGACCATACATTACTGCATGGGAAAAACATTGTTTGTATAGTCTCAAGATTACTGAACTGAGCAATCGAAGTTAATTGCATTGCTTTCCTTTTCCTGACAGCTTCACACATTGGGTAATTCATTTTACTCTCTCCAACTCTATCTACCCTCGGGTATAGATAGCTTTCAGTATAGTCAGTTCTAACCCCCTCAACAATGCAGGGTGAGTTACTTTTTTCATATTAAATAACATTAGCTGGGTATTTTGCTGATTAATTACTAGATGGTTTTCCGCGACATATCTCCAAAGACCCTCAGCAAGCTTTCTCATACTATTAAAGGTCATATCCATAAGGATCAAATCGTTGGTGTAAGCAAGATATTTAATGTGCGCTGATGCTATTTTAGGAGGGCATGTTTCCAGCCCCTCTAGATATTCTGGAAGGTCGACTAAATACATATTAAACAAAAATGGTGTCAAACTACACCCGTTTGACCCCTCTAGAGTTAGCCACAGGTTGTGATAATGTCCCCTCATTATCCAACCTGATCTGTACAGTGTTATTAGTGTGAAGCAATTTTATGAAATGTCATATGACTGATGGACAGCCCCTTGCTTCACGCTTTGCCCAAAGCCCTGCTCTAGGCACCAGATCGAAGCAGATGTAAAGTCCACAAAAAGTGCATGCAGGCCAGGGCCGCATTTGTTTCTTGTACCGTCAATCAATAGACCCGAAGCCCGTCTGGAATCGGTCACGAATTTTATTAGAGTCAGACCATTTCTGCAAATGATCCAGGATGAAAGAAGCAAACAGCTTTCCAAGAACATCCAACATGGCTAACAAGCGATAATTATTGGGAAATATCTGATTACCTTTCTTAAAGACTGGTATTAATATTGCTGTTAATCATGGAGCTGGAATCCTGCCTTCCCTCATCACTTTCCCAAACAGTATTTCTAATATTATCGCCCAATGTTCAGGGGCGTTTATTATCACTACTGCAGCCAACCCATCTGGTCCGGGGGATTTAGATGACTTGAGTTTGTTAATTTTGACAGCAATTGTTTCCCAGTCAATCCCTAAATTGACCATCTCGCCAATTCCCTATCTCAGGGTTGGTCCATTCAGATGGGACAGTTTCAACGTGGGCAATCCATTGTGCTTCACTCAAAGGGTTGACAACTTTTTCACATACATCTCCCTTGGCCGCCCCTAGTGCCTGCCATATCTTCCGCGTGTCTCCAGAGCACAACACTCTGGCCATCTCTTGCCACCCTTCCTATTTTAAAGCATAGCACCACCATCTGACCCTGCTTCGATAACGTTTTTTAATTATTCTAATTTGCAAAAAAGCATTTGAGATATTAGTCTTACTTTTTACATGGCAGATCTCCTGCCTCATTTCTCTTATCCTATCTCCAAGTCTTTTATCATATTGGTGGCGCTTATCAGACTCGAGTATTGCTCAGGGACTACTATTCTGCGAGACCTCTAGTATGGTGGCTGAGAACCAGCCCACTATTTAATCTACCGTCATGTAAGTGAGGTCTGCAAATACTCTGTTTGTCAGTATGGAAGTAGCTCTTGGCTAACTGAATATTTCTCTCTGACCAATTCACACGGTTGCAGGGTGGTTAATTCGTAGCTCCCCAGGGGATGAGTAAGTAGTAACAGTTGCATTCAAGGTTACATCTAAGGTTAAAATGGCATGGTCACTCCTCGCATTGTACTGTACTCTCATTTGGGTGATATACTGTGTTAAAGCTGGATTAGCAAATAGGTAATCTAACGTGGCCTGCTTCCTACCCACCCTCCACATAGTCTGACCCGGAATGTCACACATTGTACGACCATTAAGCAGATGCAGATTCCAATCATTCAGGAAATTTTACCATTTGTCGCCTTGTGCATTTAGCTTAGGGATAGCCATTCTGGATTTACTGGTAACTTTGTCACAAGGGGTAATACTATGGGGGCATCTACATTGAGCGTTAAAATCCCCCCATGAGTACATGCCCCCCCTATTTTCCCACATCCAGCTGGCAAAAACATTAGCCAGAGCTTTCAGAATGTCATCGGTGTGTATTCCCCCCATATTAGTAATACCAGTAATACCACTAATAGGCAAGTGTCAGTCTCCTTGACCGTGACTGCACACTCTGCCACAAGAATATAGTCCAAGCACTCAGTTCGGAGTAATTTCAGAGGATGTCTCACGCCAATCAAGAGGCCACCATACGGGCGCCCATATTTCCCTCTTTTAGCAAGCACCTGACTAATCACAAAGCCAACCACGAAATAATAATCCTGCATCCATATCTCCTGCAAAGAAATATATGGTTAGCGGCTAGGGATTTCACTTAATCTCCGATCCCCAAGAGATGAGTAAACCCCCTGGTGTTCCAGGAGGAGAAAGAAATCCTTCATTGATCCTTAGTAGTTATTGCTGGGAGGGCTGCTGCTAGCCATCTCAGCACTCTCTGGATTTCATCAGTGTTGGCTTCGCCTTCGGCTTCTGCTTTGGAAGGAGATTGTTTGATGGAGGTTTCACTTCCTTGGGCCGGTAGGTCAGGGTCTGGTGTCTTAGGGTCACCATCTAATTCAGACCAAGTTTATACAGTTGAATTGTATAGTTTCGAATCAAGAAGATCGAATCAGAAACCCTGCAATGGATTTGAGACACATTCGCGTTAAGGCATTTAAGAGGGTACACAAAATCAAAATCTTCAGATACTAAGACTGAGATGGGATTCGGTGCATCATATTTAAGAACGCCGAGCGGTTTGCCCATTTTGTTCTCTGCTGTTGATGTGTTCTTTAAATGCTGAAAGTAACTGTGTCCAAGTCTTCTTTTCCATCTGGTTGCACCATATTATGAACCGGTGCATCTGCAGGGCTTTTTTTCACGCTTCTCTTAACTCCATCTGGGGTTGAGCAGGCGTTTTGCCTGCCTTTGTCGAGCCTATGTTCTGTCTGGATTCTTCCCCAATTTAGCTGGATTCAAGGGGATGGGGCAAGTCTTTTTAAGCTTGGAGATTTGCTTCTTAGTGTTCTTACGGGCTTGTCGTTTCTCTCTATGTGTCAGAAAGTTCAGAGGAGACACTGGACCTTCCCTCCATCCATTCCCCCCAGAAAGGATCACAATCGCCTCCTCATTACTGCTTTGTTGGTCGCTATCGGCCGTGTCCCTTCTTCATTTGCATCGCCACCTATTTGGGCACTAATCAATGAAGTTATGGGAGGAGGAGACTTACCCTGGGGATCACACACTCCACTTCAGTTCCCGTCAGATTGTCACTTATCCGTCTGCAAAGTTTAAGCAAAATCTTCATTGCAAACTGTAAAGTTGACAGACATGATTGAATTTCTGTGAACTGATCGACTTGTGCAGAATGGAAACTAAGAGGCAGAGACGAATCCAAATCCGGGCACATATTGGATGAATTTGTTATTCTAACAGAGGTGTCTCTTTCCTTTTCAGCTGGGTTTTCATGCAGCATCGACATATCTCCTAAATTAGAGTTAGTTGGTGATTTAGTTTTCCTAATTTCCATCATACTCCCCTCGAACAGTAGCAAAGGTCCAATAGTGAGTTATTATCATGTCTCCCAGGTTGGAGCTAGTTTCTTGTTCTCCAGTTTCGCTAGAGCACGGCAGGTCGGGTAACTCACCCTCAACATTGTTAATTTGTGCTTTGACTTCAATCCTTGACACAGGAAAGAATGCAGTTATTAGCGAGGAGGTATAATATTTTGTTGGGCCTGGGGATTGTTTCCCTCTATTGTTCAGTCGTTCTGGCCTTGCGGCGCATTAGTAGTCATTTTTATTGCTATTTCCCTTGCGTACGGCAGCGTTGCGAATGCTCGTATTCATGGGTCACAGGGTCCAAAACAATGTTTCTCATAGGTAGGAGTTTTCTAAACAGGGTGCAATAGGCTTGAAGTGGTGATTAGTATTTATGAGTACAACAATGTACCCAAGGATAGTGTAAGGGTGCAGAAAAAGGAGACTGACAAAGGTGGCATGTTGGCAAAGACTTTTATTCTTTGTGAAAAGAAATAGAAAGGCCTATCTGTCCCTATTTCTAGGGGGTTTCCCTGCCCCAACTTAAGACTAAAAAGGATCGGTCAGAAGGTCTGTTTAACTTAAATGTCCTCCGTTCTGTGTCAAAATCCCTAGTTTTAAAGTAGAAGTATTCCCAAAACCAAACAAGGATCCAGCACATTGTGGATCAAACAGACAAATTGCGCTGATAAATAAAGATGCAAAAATATACACCACAATTCTGGCAAAGAGGTTGTCCATAGTACTCCCGAGGCTTATTTGCCCAGATCAGTCCAGGTTCATTCCTCAGAGACAGACGACTGACAATATCAGACATTTCCTAGAGAAGACCTCATTTGCGAAAGACAGAGCATTTATGATCTCGCTTGATGCTGAAAAAGCATTTGACCAAATTGAGTGGCCTTTTCTCTTCAGGGTACTGGAGCACTTCGGGTTTGGGTCTAACATTATACCAATGGTACGGGCACTATCGATCCCCATCCATACGGCTGGCAATAAATGGAAATCTTTCTAGGAAAATTCTAATAAGAGGCCACCAGGGGGCGCAGGCACAATAGCTGCCTGAGAGCCGAGCTCCGTCCCCTGCCATGGTGTAGTTTAACAAAGTTACTCACCATAGTGACTACCTTACTCCTAGTCCACAGTCCCCTTTCCTCCATACTTGTGGGACATTCCGTCCTTTGGGACAGGACTGGAGCACTTTTGTTAAAAAGCATCAAAAATGAAACATGTTTGTCCTTCTTCTCTTTTTACGTGGGGTACCGCACACGGCCGTAACCCCGCCCTCCTGAGCTCCACCCCGCGCATCGCCCTTCAGTCCTTTTCTATCGCCAGGCCTGCGACCATTTAAGCAATAATAGAGGATACTTATTAGAAGCGACGGCGGGCGGGCAGGCGTATGGAGGAAAGGGGACTATGGACTAGGAGTAAGGTAGTCACTACGGTGAGTAACTTTGTTATACTCCTATGTCCCGTCCCCTTTCCTCCATACTTGTGGGAGATTCCAAAGCACTCCTCACAGGTAATACGGGTGGATGGAACATCCTTACTGAAAAAGGTTTTAAAGAACAGCCTGTCCGAATTGAGCATCGGCCCCAGTGCTCAGGTCCAAGCAGTAATTCTTACAAAAAGCTGATGGGGAAGCCCACGTAGCTGCCTTGGCAATGGTTTACCAGGGAACATATTTTTAAAAGGCAACATTAGCCGCTTTGCTACATACAAGATGGGCATGAATGCCCTTTGGAGGTTGAAGGCCCTGAATGGTATACGCTTCTGAAATACAGGAGGCAATCCATCGGGAGATAGTAGCCTTTGAAGAAGGTTTCCCTTTCGGGTCTCCGAACGTAACAAAGAGTTGAGAGGAGCCCCTGAGTTCAGTTATTCTGTCCAGATAGAATTTGTAGCCGGAGGAAAGCTGTGATGACCGACATCATCTTTGTAAAGATGCGCAGCGCCGAGCTGAGACCAAACAGGAGCACACAGAACTGGAAGTGCTCCCCTCCCAGGAAGAACGGCAGATATTTTCGATGTGTCCTCCATATCAGGATGTGCATATACGCCTCCTGAAGATCCACTACACTGAGCCAGTCGCCCTTCCGAAGAAAGCACTTTATTTGGCAGGGTTTGATCATCTTGAATTTCTCTTGGGGAAGAGAAAGGTTGAACTGGGAAAGGTTGAGGATGGTGCGCAGGCCAGCCTAGTTGGGTTTAGGCACCGTGAACAGTCAAGAGTAGAAGCCCTCCCCTTGCTCCCCGAGGGGAACAGGTTCCACTGCCCAGAGGTCTAGAAGCTTCTGAACCTCGGCTGAGCGAGGGTGTCCCGATCTGTTGAAGGGAGGATTGAAAGGTGGGGCATGGGGGAGGGGCAAGCGAAAGCCTGCCCGAGCCATGGACAAAACCCACCGATCTTCAGTGATGGTCTGCCACGCCTCCAGATGAGACGAGATTCGTCCTCCCACCGGAGTCTCGTGCGACTGACAAAAAATATTATTTTGCAGACTTGTCGGCAGGGAGACTACCTACCCCTGGAGAGAAGGCTGATGGCCAAGAGAAAAACCAACCATGTTTCTGTTTTTGACGGGTGCTGCCAACCGGAGGATCAGTCCTGTGCGCCCGGCATTCCTGGAACCCCCTGAAGCCAGAGTAGGATCGAGACTGAGACCCTGACCTCTGCATGTAAGGGGCCTTAGCTGGGACCTTTGTCAGGTCCGACAAAGATTTGGCGGTTTGGGTGCTTAATTTAGTTCGTCATCTGTAGAGTAATGGAACAATTCCTTGCCATCAAAAGGAAGGTCCAGAACTTTATCTTTAGTTTAGTTTATTGTTTTGTATAGCGCTGCCTTGCCCTGGGGCATCTGGGCGCTTGGCATGTTACATGGTTACATAAAGTATATACATATGCATAGATTGTGGTACAGGATGATATATACATAGTTATTTTGGTACAGGATGTGTAAGGTATATACAGATAGTTAAGCACGGAAAATAGTCTGAGAATGTTAGATATATAGATAGATAAATTGAGCAGTAAGGTATTTCCAGGTTGTGTTAGCTATGTAAATCTATATAAATATGTACCAGTGTCGCAGGTGGGTGATAGTTGTGGGCTTAGGCTTCTTTGGCGAGTAGCCAGGTTTTAGCATTTTGTCTGAATCAGTGGAAGGATGGTTCAGTTCTGAGAGCAAGTGGTAGGGAATTCCAAAGTTTCGAGGCAAGCACAGGGAAGCTTGTGCCACCTGCTCTTTGGAGCTTATGTCTGGGGACATTTAAGCAGTGGATTTGAGCTGATCTGGTTGGCCTAGATGGAATATTAAGAGTAAGGTTGTCTGCAAGGTATCTGGGGGCTTGGTTGGACAGGCACTTGTGGGTGAGGGAGAGTGTTTTGTACTCGATTCTTTGGGGTACAGATAGCCATTGGGAGGATTGTCTCAAATCTGAGATGTGTTCCAATTTTGGTATATTCAGGGCTGCTCTTAGAGCATTATTTTGAACTACTTGTAACTTGTTGATGTTCTTTTGGCTAGTGCCCAGGTATAACGCATTACAGTAGTCGACTTTTGAGAGAACTAGAGCTCTGGCTAGGGTTGTGCAATTGGAAGGCGAGATGTAGGGTCTACAGGCGTAAATAAGCTTGCACGTGTAGGTGGAGGAGGATGAGATGGCGTTGATTTGTCTAGTCAATGTGATGGAAGAGTCAGGGTAAATCCCTAAGGTTTTGACATGGTTAGATGTAAGAATGATGTTGCCGTCAATGGTGAATGTTTGGTAGATTTTGTCAAGGGTGTTGAGTCTGGGTTGGAAGCCTAGGAGAAGAAGCTCTGTCTTGTCGTCCTTGAGGCAAAGTCCATGCTTGGCCATCCATTCTTGAATGATATTATAGATGTCGTTGAGGACTTTGTTGTCAGTGGAATGGTCGCCTGTTAGAGGGATGAGTATTTGAGTGTCATCTGCGTAATTTGTGTAGATGACACCCAAATGGTCTAGAATGTCAAATATGGGTTTGGTAAACACATTGTATAATGTGGGAGAGACGCATGATGCCTATGGGACGCCGCAGGTAACGGGCGCTGGTTCGGCGGCGGCGGTGGGTGCGAAGACCCTCATGGATCTGTTATTCAAAAAAGATTGAATCCAGGGGTTGGCTTTGTCAAAGAAGTTAGCTGCAGTTGCTAGGTGTTTTCATAGAATGTCGTGGTTAACCACTTCGAAGGCGGCCGAGATGTCAGGAAGGAGTAGAAGGGCCAGTTTGCCATTGTCTTTTAGATTGTCCATTTGTGTCTTGAGGTCGATCAAGGCGGTCTCTGGGCCATGTTTAGGGTGGAAGCCTGATTGTCTTAGTCCAAGTAGGTTGTTTTTATCTAGGTGGTTCTGGATCTGCAGGTAGGCCGCTCTATCCAGAATTTTTAAGAGGAAAGGCACTGTAGTGATGGGTCTGTAGTTGGTAGGGATGTTGGGATCCAGTGAAGGTTTCTTGAGCAGGGGTAAGACCCAGGAGTCCTTAAGGTTGTCAGGTACTATGCTCGATGTGAATGATGAGTTTATGAGTGAGGTGATGAATGGAGCTAGATGTTTGGCCGCGTCTTTGATTATTCGGGCCGGGCATGTGTCACCTTGGCATTTGGATGGTTTCAGGGTGGATATTATGTCTTCGACCTCTTTGGTGGTGATAGTTGAAAATTCGAATGGGGTATTGTTGTCTATTTGTTTGGTGGGTGGGGGTGAGGTAAGGCTGTCAGCAATGGTGAGGCTTGCTTTCTTGGACTCGATTTTTGTTTGAAGCATGGCAATTTGCATAGAAGGGCTTCTTGGATATTCGTACACCAAGAGGTATCTTTGGTCATCTGTCAGGTATAGGGGATGGGGATTCGAGCTCTCTCAGGATGTTGAAAAGCTCTTTCGTGTTGGATTTGGCCTTGCTGATTCTTTCATTGTACATGTTATTTTTTGTTTGGATGATAGCTAACTTGTAGTTGTTGGAAGCTGATGTGTAAGACATCTTGTTGATGATTGAGGGGGAGTGTTTCCATACTGATTTGGTATGTCACTTGTTTTTGCACAGGGTTTTTATTTCAGGGGTGAAACAAGAATTGAGGTGCACGCGTGGTTTGGCTTGCGTAGTTTAAGTGGTGCAACTCTATTGATGGCTTTGAGGATTGTTGTGTTATAAAGGTCTACTAGATCCGTGGGGTTAGCAATGGTGAGTGTGAAGTTGATGATGGGTTGGAGCAGTGGGATAAGTTTCCCGACTGTGATATTTTTGCTATTTCTTGTGAGTGCAGGTGGAGCATTAGATGGCGGTGGTGAGGCTTGTTTATCTTTATTGATGGTGAAGGTGATGGTCAGTCCAGGCACAGGATGTGTTGGATAGAATTGTGGTGTCGCAGTTTAGGCCTGCTAACCAGTCCAGGGTTCTACCTTTGTTGTTGGTTGGTTGAGAGATGTGATGGGGGAACCCTAGCTCTGGCATAGTGTTGGCAACCATGTTTGCTTTGTCATCTTTGGTGTCATTATAGCCGAGATTGAAATCGCCTAGAATAAGTATCTGTGAGTTAGGTTTGGTGTTGTTAGAGAGCAGGAGAGCAATATCATCGTTGAAGGAAGAGATGGAGCCAGGCGGTCTGTATATGAGGTGGATGGTGATGGTGTTCGTGTTGGTTGTGAAAAGTTTGATGGTGAGTAATTCTGCAGATGGGAGTGTTTGGTTAAGAATGTGTCTGATATTGAGGGAGGTCTTTGCTATCAAGGCGACGCATCCGCCTTTCGCTGTTGAGGCGGTATATGGAATAACCATTAGGGGTGGCTAGTGCGAGGGTGGGTCCTGATGCTGCATGGAGCCAGGTCTCTGTGATAGCTAGGATATTAAGGTCGTTGGCGGAGATAGTGTCAGCTATGTCAAGTGTGTGTGCGGTTAGAGATCTTGCGTTAATGAGCGCAACTTTGATCGTTGAGGTAGTGGACTGTGACTTTCTATTGAGTAGAAGTGGGGTGGAGTCATTGGGAACGGGAGTGTGCAAGTTGTCATGAGGTGCTATGGTGCAGGTGTCAGGAGTAGCAGAGTTGCGATCCGTTGAGCTGTGCTGGGTGTGTGGGCACCTCCTTCGAAAAACTTCATCGCATGGAGCCACGCTTGGCGGGAGGTGTCAATTCCCGCCATCAGGCCTCAGGCTGAGGTATCCACATGGTGTCCCGCAGCTTCCAGGAGATCTTGTGCCAACACCCTGGCGTTCGACAAAACGGCCCTGAAGTCGACTAGCCTATCCGCAGGAATGCACTCCTGGAAGTCATCCAACTCCTTCCACAGCTTCATATTAGCTGCCACCAGGATCAGCTCGGTATTTGCTTGGCGAAGTTGCAGTGCTGAGTTGGCTGAGCGGTGTGGGGCTTATCCCAGACCTTACGGGCCTCAGCCAAAACGTCCTTCTGGAGGAACAGGCCGGTACGCCCTTGTGGTGACAAGGTGAACGCTCCGGAAAACACCCCTTCCTGCGGCCATCATATCCAGAACCCAGTCATGGAATGCTCGTACAGAGCAGGGCTGCTCATCGCTATCCTGATCTGCTTGAGGGTCATCCAGCGAATGTGGAGCAGACAGCTGGGATGCCACAGGTTTTAAAGTGCTATCATGCTCTACCATTGTCTTCTCTATGGGATACAGCGGGGGTAGAGGAGGAAGCGCTGGAGGCGGACCGATAGGAAGAGGTGGTGCCACCGCAGGAGCCGCTGGAGCCACCGGGGTGGAAGGTTGAGCCAGAGGCTCAGGGTAGATTACCTTAGAAAGACCCTTAAAATACTCTTTCATAGCGTCAGAATGCATGAGCCTCTGAAAGTTCCCAAAAAATACATCCTCAGATAAAGGCTTAGGCGCTGGGATAGGCAGAGGCCTCTCATATGGGGCATACCCCCACAAACGCAATGAGGATGGTTGCCAAGAAGGCCCACTACAAATCGGGTGCGCCTAGACCAGTGGAGCAGAGGTAGGCGGGAGCGACACAGTATGTGGCAGCGGCATCCGAGTACGTCAGTCAGAAGAAGGGCGGAACAGATTGTTACCTTCCACCTGAGGTGAAAAAAGCTGCTCAGCCCCAAAATTAAGATTCCCAGCACCCGCCGTCGAGAACGTAGGTGTAAGGGAAGAATCCAAAATGGCCGCCGCGGACCATTTTGTAAATGTCAGAAGAGAACTGCGTCACGTGTAGATGAGGCAATCGTCTCCTCAGGCTGGTCAGGGTACTTAAGTAACACCTTAGCCTTGCCACAAGGATCCTTGGCAGAGCTGGTTCTGGGGGGGTCTCGGATGTTTACATGACATCTTGGAGGTGGCCCCAAAATTAGCCTCCAGAGGAGGAACCTCGGAAGAACCGGTAACAGAGGAGTTACAGTCTATGACTGCCTTGTTTGACACCTCGACCGACCCGGTATCAATGCGAACCAGAGCGCTGGAAAGCTGAGGAATCACCCTTACAGACAAGACCTTAGCACCAGGTCTCTCGGTTTTGTCGGTACAGACCTTAGCCTCAAAAAGAGGAACCTCGGGTTTCGTCCCGATATGTGTAGCTCCCTCGTGAAGGGCCTCAAGCTGTAGCTTGGTACAGAAAGCTCCAGAAAAGGAGGCCTCTGGGCTTGCCCCGGTGTCAGTATGGAAAGCTCTAGAAACTGAGACCTCGGAGGGAACCCTGGTGTCCGAAGCCACAGATGAACTGTGCTGAAGTTTACCACCTGACAGGTGAACCTCTGAACGTGTTCTGGTCTTGGCAGGTCCGTCATGGGAACCCTCAGAGAAAACTCTGGTACGCCTATTAGGCCTGCAAGGCACCTCAGAGAAAACACTCCCGGAACTAGAAGACCCCGGGATGGAGTCCCCCGGCCGGGGTGCCCTAAAAAGTAAGGAACTTACCGGGCGTCTCTTCTTTTCGTCGATGAAAAGTTGAAGATGAGGTGGAGGAACACACTGAAAGACGTCCTCCCACCGAAGAAGACAGCGTTGGAGTGCTCGGACAAAAAGGGAATCGCAGTAGAAGCACAAATCCCAGCGGTGGTCTGGCCCAAGACACTCCAAGCAGAGATAATGGGTATCCGTCCTAGCGAAGCGACGTTCCCATGAAGAACAAGACACAAATCACAGGCACTCCGGCACAGACGGAAGACTAAACGATCGCAGAACTGGAGCAGGAGAGAAGGGCAACGGGAACAAGAAAATATCCTAGTGATGCAAGTACGTCCAGCCCCGACTGCGCAGAGAAAGGACTGAAGGGCGATGCGCGGGACAAAGCTCAGCAGGGCGGGGTTACGGCCGCGTGCGGTACCCCGCGTAAAAAGAGAAGAAGGACAAAACATTTTCATTTTGGATGCCTTTTAACAGAAGTGATTCGGTCCCGTCCCGAAGGACGGAATGTCCCACAAGTATGGTGGAAAGGGGACGGGACGTAGGAGTAGAAGCGATATAGAGATTGCTAGCACCTTTTTCCCTGCAGGAGTGACTTCCTTGAGGTGGGAAGGTGCTGCGGCTCAGTGCAACTTAAAAAGGTGGAAGTGCAGCAGCCCCAACCCTGTTAGCCTGGGCTAGTCCCTGTGGAGACGGGCCCCGCTGGCCCTGTTCAAGCCCGTGGGGACTGCCCCGGGAGCGAGGAGGCGGGACTGGAGCTGCGGGCACCAGAGTGAGATGGTGCCTGGACCCGCACTGTCGGGGTGTGTGAGGGACGAGGAGGTGCCACCCACCCACCTGGAGGTCGCAGCGGGCGAGTTCTGTGGGCCCCAATCACCCCGGGAGGTCTAAATGCAGGGTGCCGTAGCTGAGGGACAGACAGACCTGGCATCCATGCCAGTTGGAGAGGGCAGTGCGGCGTGCTGTAGGCCCCGGGAGGGGACAGCCGCTTCGGTGGCAGAACGCTGGAGCTACCGCAACCTGCACATCCTTGACCCTGGTCAGGGGCGGAGGGCCCCAGCCAACGTGGAGGCTGCTGAGGCGATCCATGCACTAGCTCGTGGAGGCTGCCCTGTGAGTGATGAGGTGGAACCCAGAGCTGGGGCACTGGGATTAGGCGCGTGTGAGGGACAAGGAGGAGGTGTCACCGGCCCGCTTGGAGGTCACGGCGGGCGGGTTGTGTGTTTCCCCTGGGCGGTTTAACTGTGTGGCGCTGCAGCTGAGGGACAGCATCTACGCCATATGGAGGAGGCTGCTGGGGGGATCTACGGCAGTCATCGAGACCAGTTGTAGACCCAGAGCGGGGCCCATTGAGTCTGCCGAGCGTGAAGACAGCGGCAAGGAGGAGAGGGATGATAGAGCCTGGTGGACAGTAAGTGGCCCGGCACCCCCTAGGAGTCCCACTGTCCGGGGTAGAAGCAAGTAGTGGAGAAGTCCCCACAGTGGTGAAGAGGCAGGCCTGGCCTCTAGGGCAACCCCCCTGCAGTGGGACATATCCTGCTGGCTGTTCATATAAGCACACTTTGAGGCCCATCCCTGGGTTGACACTGGAACAAAGAGTGGCGCCTCCTAAGGGATCAGGGGGGACAGGAGCCAACCCAGTGGAAGACCCCGATTGAGACTCCAACACCTCAAAGCAGAGTTGCTGGGAAACCACTGGCCCTAATTGTAGTGGACCACCCCTGGACAGCGCAAGGTGCAGCATCAGGGAGCAAGAGTGAGCTGGGGAGGTTAGGCTGCACCAGGCAGCCGGATAGCTGACAAGACATTTGTGAGCGGAGGCAACTAAAAAGCCTAAGTGAGGCTTACGGACCCCCAACGACCCCTCTTGGGCACTAGAGGAGGCGACCCGGAACATCTATGAGCTGAAGGGGTGCTCTGGAGCAGTTCCAGTATCAAGGCAAGGAAATGATGGCAGCAGCCACAGGTGGTACGTGATCCGCCCAAGCTGAACTTGGATCCATTAAAAGTGATATACAAACTATCCTCGAGAAGATCAGACATGGGGGTGAAACTGGTGGACCTCTCGACCAAGGTGGTAACCCTCAAAGACAGAATGGACGGATTTGAGGCCAATCAAGCCTCCACTGGACTCCTGGAGATGCAAATGGAGGCGCGCTTCATGGAAATGGAGAGACGTGAGGAGGAAATGCGCCTCAAGGTTGATGACATTGAGAACCGGGAGAGGCAGAACAATCTCTGGTTTTTCAGACTGCAGGAGGTTGAAGGCGAGACACCAGCGGGCCTGGAACAAAAGATACAAGAAATAATAGGGCTGGTTCTAGGTTTCAGCGAAGGAAAAATGGTCACCATAGAAAGGGTGCACTAAGCCGGAGGGGGAATCTCGTGGCCCGCGCTCAGTTTTGGCGCGCATGAAAATCCTTGAAAAAGCGAAACGCATGAAGGAGGTGAACTATGGGGACTCAAGGGGGGCTATTTTTCAAGACCTCTCAGCCCACGTTATTGAGGCGGAAGAAGTGCAGGGCTCTCACCAGATGGCTCCAGGAGAAGGGGGTGAGGTAACGCTGGGGCTACCCTTTTGCTCTTGTGTTCGAATGGGAGGGTGAGCAACACCACTTGGTGGCGGAGGAGGAGATACGACTAGTCACAGAGGATTTGGTGGCCCGTCGAGAGGGTCCCACCTCGGAGTGCAGTGGTCACGGACTGGGCCCTAATCAGGGCCCCCGGGGCCCAGAATCGGTGCGAGGAAAGCACAGGGCAAAAGGAGTCCGGAAGTTCCAGAAGCTTAACAGCCCGCCACCGCAAAATGAAGTCACCTGAGAGGGGGGGTTGCATTCCCTATTTTGGCTCTCTTAACCTTACCGGGGACACCCCGGAGCCCTCTTGGGGGCTTCATCAGAGTTGAAAGGGTCAGAGGGGAGGCCACTTTTAGCTGCTGGTATTGCAGTCAGTTGTTTTGATCATTGGAATCGAGTTTAGGGCATGGGGGAGAGAGGTGCAGGAAAGAGGCATGCAGTAAGAGGAGGGAGGGATCCGGGAGTTTGGTTTATTATTCATGCTGGAGACGGGTGGGTGTAACTCCCCCCGGACTATTAGGGGATAAAGGGGACAGAAGGGCTGCATAATATGATGCACACAGCAGGGGCCATATCCCCGGCGGTTCGACAGAGGGGCCCAACATGACGGGGGCTCAGGATTGAACGCCTCAGATTGGGGTGGGGGAGGGTGGGGATGGGAGGTCAGGGAAGGGAGACGGAGGTAAGGTAAGGAACCTTATGTAATGAAGCTCATACGGCACAGGGGTTAGGTACTTCACAGGAAATACAAGAGGCAACCAATGAAGGGTGAAGAGGGGCTATGATTGAGTTGGCGGTAGGTATGCTGAACGTGAAGGGACTGAACTCCCAGAACAAGAGATCCTTAACTAGCAACATGTTCCGAAAGCAGAAACTCGCAATCCTCTTTTTGCAGGAGACCCACTACAGGCAGGGGGCAGAATCACTGAAAAATGGCAAGGAGATAGGTAGGAACTTCTGGGCCTCCCACAAGAACTCCAAGAAGGAGGGGGTTGGTATCCTACTTGGTAATTCCTTTTGACTGACGGGGACCGAGGTTGAGATGGAATTTGGGGGACGATTCTTAGGTATAAAAGACACAGATCACGCTTGCTACCCTAAACGCACCTAATGTGGGGCAGGAGGGGTTCCTGCGTCAGGTATTTAAGATGATGGATGGCGGGGCAGAAGGCGCAACACTTTTAGGGGGAACTTCAATCTGGTGGTGGACCCCACGTTAGACTGGTGGTCAGCGAAGGGGGCGGGTACTAAAGTTGCGACCAAGGATAACTTGGCCTTTCAGGACCTCCTGCAGGATCATTTTTTGGTGGACGTTTGGCAGAGGCATTGGCCGGGCCAAGGGAGCTATATGTTTCCCCCCCACATCAGACCTATATGAGGATCGACCTCCTCCTAATCCCGAGAGAACTGGAAGGTGAAGCTGGGGCAAGTAGGGTTGAGGTGATCACATGGTCCGATCATGAGCTGGTGGTGGTGGATTTGCAGCTCCCTCCTGTGTTCTAGATGGAGGTGCAACAACACCTTGCTGAGGGACCGGGTGTTTGGGGATTTCTTTGGGATGGAGATACGGGTTTACTTTGAAACCAACGATAACTGGGAGATGGGTATGACGACAGTCTAGGAAGCGGCCAAGGTCACTTTAAGGGGGCTACTTATCGCTGAGGGGTCTCATAAGAAAAGGGAAAGGGGGTTAATTGAAAGTGGGCTCCGAGAGGAATTGAAAACGCTGCCGTCTCAATTGACCCAACGGGATGCAGACAGGAAGAAGTTCCTGGTTGAAATGAGAGACAAGAGGCAGGAACTCCATACGGTCCTAATAGTGGAGGTCATAAAGAAGATGAGATTCACTGAACAGAGGTATTATGAAAGGGGTGACATGGTAGGGACCCTCCTGGTAAATAGGCTTGAGGACGTTCTTCATGTTGTCGAAGTACTGGGACCATTAGTCCCTCAAAAGTCATCCGTAGCTTGGACTCTGACACCTGAAAAATGCAACTCTGGGATCTGTAGCCAAATCAATCAAGGTAGCATGGAGAGTGGTCAAGGCTAAGTCTCAGGAGAGGTGAGTGGGGTCAGGGTGTGGGATATATTTACCCACTCAGCAGTACTCCCATCCATAACCAAACTGCACTTCAGCAGTAACAGCAAAATGGCTGTGCTGGCTCCTTTGAGCACCAATGCTTCGCATCAAAACTGCGTTTTGCAGCTACACAAGGATGGCTGCACTGTTGTGCAAAGCGCCATTGGGCAAGATGGAAAAGGGAGCACCTCGAGAAAGGCCGCCAGGGTGTCTTCTTGTGTGTACTAAGGAAGCAGAGTGAAAAAGAAGCTGCAAGCCCAATGTTTCCCATTGAAAAAGGGAAATATTTTACATTTAAATGATGCCGCTCTGATTCTCTTTTGTTCTGTTCTACATTACTCTGCTTTCATCAGTGAGGCCTTGCCATGCCCATCCATATTCATGCCTCTTTTTGTGAGGGAAGGCCGGATTTGATTCTGTTTGCTGCCTCATATCCCTGACTACCTGCTGCTTCTTTCTATCCACATAATTCGATTAATTGTGGGTTGAGGGAACATTGCAGGGGGAAACCTTAACTTGGGTCCTATCTATCCTAATTCAAAAAGTCCTCCTATTCATTTGTGCTTTGGACATGTGCTTGTAGAAGGTTACCCAAGTGTATTTCAGTGGTTTTCATTGTAATTATCACCCCAACTGTGATTGCTGCCCCATATAAAAATTGTGTGATTTTCTTTGAAATTAAAATAAATAAATATTGCGTTACCATCCACCGGCCTGGTTCATGGTCCATTGTGACCCGGGGTATTTGAAAAAGGGGGTTTGAGATGGGTTATTTGCCATCTCAAATTGAATTTGTAGAAAATAAAGAGAAGCATTCCTATTGTGCGCTACATCCTAGGTTAAGACCAAGGTGTGTCGCCCGATTGGAATCCTTCACAAGGGGTCCATCATTGAGTTCCCACAATGAAGCAATCAAGTATTACACTTAGATTATTAAGTATAAAAATACTATATTTATTATTGGAACACACTAAGAAAATGACTCATAATATAAAACATATTTACAGTCACAGTTAGTCAGTACAGAATAATCAATGCACCCCCCGCCCCCAATACCTGAAAGGAAAGATAGGTAATTAGTTATAGCACCAACAGTCCACAGAAATTGCAACCCTAACCTATAAAGTCCAACCCTAAGTTAAATAGGGCCTCACGCCCAAAGTATTGTACGAGTTGGGAAAAAGAGAGAGCAAGGTTCCTGAGAATGTGAAGATTGTTCCAAAAGGTTGTCCAAGGAGTTTACTGGTGAGTAAAATGCTTATGTAGCTTTTGGAGGGCTACTGGAACAAGTGTTGCCAAAGCCAAGAGTTATAAAATAAATCAAAAGTTTTTCACAAACTTTTAAAGGGTGGAGATAGGGGCACGGGAAGTATTGATACTACTAACCGCCTATACTCTGATTTTTCCTCCGACGTGGAGGCAGGTTTTCCCGCTGTTGGTTCCGGACGAAGATGCCGAGGAGCTGCGGGTGCAAGCGATGTTCCGGTCGTGTCCAGGAGCTGTGTGCAACCCTTTCTTGTGGAATAATGCAGCAGGCCCAAATGCAGGACTCTTCACAACCCTCAACAAGATGGGGGAAAGCCATTTCCAGGTACAGCCACCGATGCCTGGCGACAGTAGGCGCCAGAGATGTTGTGATCAATCAAAGTCTTCTATCTTAGGCCCAGTAAATGCTGGGGTGCTGACATCTCACAGGAAGGCTTCTTGAAAGACAAGTCAAAGACCCCCCGAAGTTCTGAGTCAAAAGGTGTGGTTTGTCAGCCCACTGGATGGCCCAGGAACACTTATGAACACTCCAAACTGCAAGGCACTGAGAAGACGTTGAGACTGGTTGTTCACACAAATCTAAGGGGTCAAAGCACCAACAAGCGTCTTCTGAGATCAGTAGCCAGGCAGGGCTCCACTGGGACAGCAGCAAGAAATGGTTGCCATGCCTCTTCAGGTCTTCCTTTGTCTGCACAGCTACACAGGATACTTGGATCCTCTTCAGATCTGCTGGTCTCCTCTTCTTATCCAAAACTCAGGTGAGCACTGAAACTCAGCCCAACCAATAGAAGATCTGCCCCACATAGACACCCCAGCAGTGGTTCAATCAGGGACCACTGTTGGTAAAACTCATGCATAGAATTCCAGACATCCTGAAACCAGTATCTGGATTGGGACAAGCCAGTCCCAACCCACTTCCTGAGTTTCAAAATACATGGCCGGCACTAGCCTGCGAAAAAAGCAGTTATCTCCCGGGGCAAATGCATGACCATAAAAGGAAGGGCAAGGCAGGACGAAGGCTAAAGGACAAAATGGCCAACGAACAAACGAAAAAACCTCATAGCACGGACATGTTGGGACACTAGCCACAGTCAGTAGCCAAACGCGGTAAATGATAGAAGGCTAAATATAAATACAGTAAAAATTATAAAAATGTAACTGCTGCCACCAGTTTGTCTTTAGGCATATTTAAAAGTAACCAAAAAATCCTTTGAGTGTCGTCTAGGGTGATACAAAGTATCCCCATTGCACTGCATTGAAACATGCATTGTACAACATGAAAAGGTTACCCAAACAGATAACAAAATCAAAAGACTAAGGGAAACATAGTTTCCCAGTAATAACAGTCTTAAGAACCAGTCAGTTTCCTCATAACAAGTGAGCAAAGGCCAGTAGAGTGAAGCTGAAGCCTTCACTTCACTGTCAAATGTCAGGACATGGTGTAAAAAAACACAAAAGCAAAACGTTTGGGGATCCAAAGACTGTGGAGGAAAGGTTGCTCCAAGAGAAAACTTTCCTAACAGCCATGAAGCCCAAGAGGCAGAGGAAGGAAGCCACTGGCAAGCTGTTGTTCTGAAATAGCGTGACCATCTGTCTGACAGTGGTGACTCTTTCCTATGAAAGTTTAGGGAGAAGCCCAGGGTGTGAAGCAAGGAACACGTTTCTTCGAGCTGCGTTGATACCTGTCCTGGGCACCCACTTCGGATGAACCAGCTGACCAAGTAAGGGAATACATGACATTGGATCTCCTGAGGTGCACCGCGACCACTGCCATCAGCTTGGTGAAAACCATGGGCCCAGAGGTTATGCCAAAAGGGAGATCTGTGAACTGATAGTGAGTGTCCCAGATGACAAATCTCAGGAACCGCCTGTGCTTTCGATGGATGGGCACATGGAAATAACAAAGTTACTCACCGTAGTGACTACCTTACGCCTAGTCCATAGTACCCTTTCCTCCATACTTTTGGGACATTCCGTCCTGTGGGACAGGACCGGAGCACTTTTTGTAAAAAAGCATCAAATTGAAAATGTGTCCTTCTTCTCTTTTTATGCAGGGTACTGGACGCAGCCATAACCCCACCCTCCTTAGCTCCTTCCCGCGCATCGCCCTTCAGTCCTTTTATATCGCCAGGTCTGAGACCATTTAAGCAATAATAGAGGATACTTATTAGAGGGGACGGCGGGCGGGCGTATGGAGGAAAGGGGACTATGGACTAGGAGTAAGGTAGTCACTACGGGAGTAACTTTGTTATACTCCTACGCCCCATCCCCTTTCCTCCATACTTTTGGGAGATTACCAAGCACGCCTCCCAGGAAATACGGATGGATGGAACCTCATTACTGAAAAAGGTTTTAAGAACAGCCTGGCCGAAATTGAGCATCGGCTATGGAGCACAGGTCTAAGCAGTAATGCTTACCAAAAGCTGGTGGGAAAGCCCACGTAGCTGCTTTGGCAACGGTTCGATGTGCTTACAGAGCGTCCAATAGATAGGAGGCAATGAGGGGAAAGCATAAGCTTTCATGTTGACCCACAAGTTGCAAAGAGGACCACCTCTAGCGTGCCCCATTGCTGGAAAAATTGGAGTTTATATTGCTGTTCATCTGACTCGTAACTGAAGCCGACTGGCGAATTAATTAATCTGCCGTCACATGGAGGTGACCCGGGATGCGTGGAGCCTGGAGCCAAACCATATACTGTATGGTCCAGCCCAAATTTGTATGACAAAATCCACAAGGAGAGGAGAGACCGCGACGCCCTACTTGTTGATGTAAAACCTCGCTCTAAGGGAGGTATTCGAAATGGCCGCCATGGCCCACGGAGGTTAGGCCGCCATTATCACACACCAGGGGCGAACTGCGTAACAGGAGCAAGTGAAGCAAAAGTCTCCCCAGGGAAGTCAGGGGCCTTGCGTGCAATCCTAGCCTTGAAACAAGGAACCTTGGCAGAGCCGATACTGGCAGATCAAGGATGTTTACTCGATACGTCAGGGGTTTCCCCAGAATTAGCCTCTAGTGGAGGATCCTCGGCAGAACCAGTATTGGAAGGTCTGTGGTACGTGACCGCCTTCATTCGCCCCCTCAACAGAACTGGTATCACCACGGCCGCACGCGTGGAAAGGCTTAGGGATATACCTTACAGCCAGGACCCTCAATGAGGGACTCTCAATTCTGTTGGTGACCTATTTAGCCCCAAGCAGGGGAACCTCAGGTTTAACCCTGGTCTTATCGCCACCTCGAGAGGGGCCTCGAGCCAAGACTCGGTACAGCTAGCTCCAGATGGACTAGCCTCAGGGCGAACCCTGGTATCAAAAGCCACAGCAGAACTGGGGTCAGCCTTAGCCCCAAATGGGGAACCTTGGAAGAAGATCCGGTATTGGGGGACCGCTGCGGGGTCCCTCAGAGGAGTTTCCTGTGCGTCTCGCTGAGTCCAGACCAAAAGGAGTACCTGAAACTGAAGTGTTCTGCCCCCACGGAGAACTACAGATATTTCATATGCAGGCTCCAGTCAGAATGTCATTTACGCATCCTGGAAGAACACCACACTGAGCCAATCGCCCTTACGAAGAAAGGACTTTATTTGGCAGGGCGTGATCAACTTGAATTTCTCTCAGAAAGATTGGAGATAGTGTGCAGGCCAGCCTGGTTGAGCACTGTGAAATGACAGCAGTACTAGCCCCTCCCTTGCTCCATGAGGGGAACAGGTTCCCCCGCTCTGAGGTAAAGAAGTTTCTGTACCTCTGCTCTGAGGGAGAGCATCCCGATCTGTCGGAGGAGAGGTTTGAAGGGTGGGGTAGGATTAAAGGGCAAGCGAAAACCCGCCTAAATGATGGACAAACACCACCAGTCTTGGCTGATGGTTTGCCACGCCTCCAGATGAGACGAGCTTCGTCCCCCCACCTAAGTCTAGTGTGACCGACAAAAAATATAATTTGGTGATTTGTCGGCATGGAGATTACCTGTACCTGTAGAGGAGGCTGATGGCCGATAGAAAAACCAACCATCTTGCCGCTGCCGCTTAAGGCGGGGCTGCGAATAGGAGTTTCAGATCGGCGCGCACAGCGACCCTGAAAACCCCTTGATCCCAGAGATGGACCGAGTCTGGGACCCTGACCTCTGTGTACAAGGGGCCTTAGCTGAAGCTGTCGCCAGGACCGTCAAACGGGTCTTTGTTGTCCAAACAACGTGGAAAACTGCTCCGCCCCAAAAGGAACGCTCCCAGCACCAGTCATCATAAAAGTTGATGTAAGGGAGGTATCCAAAATGGCTGCCGTGGACCAAGGAGGTTGGGCCGCCATTTAGTCAACACCTGAAGCGAACTGCGTCATAGGAGAAAATGAGGCAACTGTCCCCTCAGGGGAGTCAGGAGACTTAAGAAACACTTAGCCTTGAAACAAGGATCCTCGGCCGAGCCGGTGCTGGCAGAACTAGGATGTCTAGTGGACATCCTAGGAACTGACCCAGAAGTAGCCTCCAATGGAGGAACCTCGGCAGAGCCGGTACTGGACGGCCTATTGGTGATCCTCTTCTGTTTGGAACTACTTTTCCTGTTGGGTGGGGCTGGAGCCACTCCCTAGATTCAGAACACTGGAATTCTTCTGGAAGGCAGGAACTCTTTTCTTACCAGGAACTCTTTTCTTACTTAGGCGTGGCTGCGGAAGGAGAAACCTAAGCACTACAGGAGGCTATTTAAACCACACCGGGTGGATGAATCTTGCTTTGCGTTATTCTGCAACCTCTGCAGCAGAACGCTCATCGTGTCTTCTGCATCCGGTCCTGGGCCTAAGGAAAAAGGCTTACCATCCTGAATCCAGTCTTCAGCAACACCTATAAAGACAAGAAAGAACAGGTTAGCATTCCGGCATCTGAAAGGCAAAGGCTTACCATCCTGAATCCAGTCTTCAGCAACACCTATAAAGACAAGAAAGAACAGGTTAGCATTCCGGCATCTGAAAGGCAAAATCTTACCTACTCTTCGTGCGCTCCGGAGGTCTTCACACTGCATTCCGGCATCTGAAAGACAAAAGCTTACCAACTCTTCGCACGCTCCGGAGGCCTTCGGCGCTGCATCCCGCATCTGAAAGACAAAACAAGGTGCGTTTAAAGACATTGGGGAACTTTAATACTCACGTGCCATTACTCCTTTCCACATCTAATCCAGTGGGTATTCCGGCACCCTGCAGCCGCTCCGAACTCGTACCTGCAAAATAAAAAGACAGTTAGAGCGCATCGTGAAGCAGGCAACAAGCGCTTACTTACGTGCTTCCAGGCGCTTCTATTCATCACACGGGCTCCATCTTCAACTCACTTCAGCCTGTCATCCGCCATCGCCGGAACCCTGCAAAACAAGAGACATCATTACTAAAGACTTTAAAGACATTTGAATGACTCGAAACTTACCGTTCGTGCAGTAAACGACAGACAGCAGTCCTCTGAAGTCAAGAGGCCTGCGCTACCTATCCAGTGAAGAAACTGGTTACAGCACCCTGCCCCGAGGCAGATGGAGAGCTCGGCATTCACTTACCTAAGGTGAGAGCGTTAACCTTTGGGGGTCTACAGGAGAGGAGAAGAGGAAAGAGATAGGGACACCCCAATAACCCCAGTTCATTAACCCCATATTTTCTATCTGCAGACATCTTACTCTACACGTCAGGCATACAGTGCACAGAGGTCCAGCCCAAAGAGCCAACCGGGTGCTACACATCACCTTTGAAGATACGGTAGTCGCCCAGTCAAGACCGGCGCCTCTGCGAGAATCAGGTGAGCGTTACAGAACGCAAAGCCTACCGCAAAACTCTCGCCCAGGCGCTATGGAAACCTCGGATACTGACCCCCTAGCCCGGTTACTTGGGGAATTAAGGGCAGAAGTGCATGCAGCTCGTCAGGAAACGAATGCTCTAAGAAGGGAACTAATTATTTCCAAGGAGAGAACAGACAATCTTGCTAGACAAGTGCTACAGTCACAAGCCGGACAGACCCCGTTACCCGCATCAGGGGCAAATCTTCCTTCAACATCCTCTATGAATCCAGTGCAGATCAACCTACCTGGGAATGTACCTCTGGCTCCGCCCGAACGATTTTCTGGTGACCCAAAGAGGTTTGCAGTATTTATCAATCAGTGCCGGTTGCACTTCTTATGCCGGCCAGCAGCCTTTCCAACTGATCAAGCAAAAGTAGCTTTTGTACTTTCGTACCTTAGTGGCAATGCGGCAGACTGGTCGATCCCTCTAGTTAATCAAGATGATCCGGTTCTCCATGATTTTCAAGCCTTTCAGCTTAGTATGGAAAAACTGTTTGCAAGACATTCACAGGGGCAGGCCTTGGACAATGAGCTTCTTTCGTTGCAACAGGGTAATCAAGACCTTTTGGCTTATATTGCATCTTTCAATAGACTAATAGTGGAAACTCAATGGCCTGAGGACAAAAGGATTACGCTGTTTTATAGAGGTCTACGTGGAGAGCTCAAAGACGTTTTAGCCCAAGTAGTGAATCCCCCACAAGACTGTTCGGATTATATAGACTTGGTTGTTCAAATAGATCACAGGCTGCAGAACAGGAAGGCCGATCGTTCCAAGTTTGATGCTCGAGTATTTTCCAAACCGCCAACTCCTTCCAAAGGAGTAGACTCCGGGGAACCCATGCAAATAAGGGGTCTGAAAGGTCCTCTAACACAAAGGGAGCGGGAAAGGAGGAAACAGTTGCAATTATGCCTATATTGCGGAAACTCAGGGCACTTTCTTTGAGACTGTCCGGTGAAACCTGCCAAGAAGGCAGTAGGAGCTGCAGTTACCAAAGTTACAAACTCTGAGCAGGGAAACAACCTCGCCCGACAAGAATAGAGGTCCTCTTGCCGAGCGTGAAAACCAGTTCCGTGACCTCGCATTTCGTGATACCTATGGTTCTCATTAGCCCTGATAATCCGGATCGATTACATGCAATTGAAGCTTACGTCGACAGCGGTGCCATCGGCAATTATGTGGATCATGAAATGGTTTTGAGGATGAATCTAACTCTTTGTCCCAAGGCTGTAAAGGACGTCATTACTACGGTGGATGGTATGGAGACAGCCTCTGGGCCAGTAACGCATACCACTCAAGAGGTGACGCTAGTAAGTCAAGATGGACACCATGAGAAGATCGTGTTCGATGTGATCAAGGCCCCTCAGTTTCAGATTATTCTAGGAATACCTTGGTTAGAGAAACACAATCCTCTGATCGATTGGCGAGCAAGAACGGTCCAGTTTCCAGAATGTGTCTCTACTTGTCACCCTCCACCTGGTGTTGCACTGGCCGCAATTTCTTCAGAGACTCCCCAGTTACCTCCCGAATACCTAGAATACCAAGATGTTTTCCGGAAGGATCAGGCTAACTCTCTACCTCCTCATAGGTCTTATGACTGCCAGATAGACCTGATACCTGGATCTACTCCTCCTTGTAGTAGAATTTATGCCCTCACCGAGCCTGAGAACCTTCACCTTCGACAATACCTGGATCAATACCTGGCAAATGGGTTTATTCGTCCTTCCAAGTCCCCTGCTTCTTCAGCTTTGTTCTTCGTTCCAAAAAAGGAAGGAGACCTTAGAACTTGTATCGATTATCGCTCCCTGAACCAGATCACCGTTAAGAATAGATATCCGTTACCTTTGATCCCTGAACTCCTGGACCAAGTCAGAAAAGCATGCATATATACAAAGCTGGATCTTAGAGGAGCTTACCACTTGGTACGAGTAAAAGAGGGCGATGAATGGAAGACGGCCTTCCGCACCAAGTATGGGCTATTTGAATATCAGGTCATGCCCTTCGGACTTTGCAATGCCCCGGCCGCCTTTCAATATTTTATGAACGATGTCCTCAGAGAGCTCATAGATGTATGTGTTGTTGTTTACATCGACGACATCCTCGTTTATTCTTCATCGGAATCTGAACAATTGAAACACGTGAAAATGGTCCTCGAAAGATTGCGTCAACACAAACTTTTCGCTAAGTTGGAAAAATGTGTTTTCAACGTGACTGAAGTTGAATTCTTGGGATTCATATTATCACCTGGCGGAGTGCGTATGGATTCAAAGAAGGTCGATGCAGTTCTCAAATGGCCATCACCATCCTCCGTAAAAGGTGTGCAAAGCATGTTAGGCTTCGCTAACTTTTACCGCAGGTTTATCCCCGAATTCTCTCGAATAGTCCAGCCCATCACTGCCTTGTTAAAGAAAAACAAACGTTTTGAATGGTCTACCGAGGCGGAACAAGCTTTCCAGGATTTGAAGACTAAATTTATCTCTGCACCAATCTTAAAACACCCTCGCCCCGAACTCCCCTACATCGTGGAAACTGATGCTTCAAGCCTTGCCATGGGGGCAGTTCTATCACAAAAGAACCCGGTAACCAATCAGTTGCATCCCGTGGCATTTTGGTCCCGCAAATTCTCGCCTCCTGAAATCAATTACACGATTACTGACAAGGAACTTCTGGCTATCAAGTCTGCCTTTAAGGCTTGGCGGCATTATCTGCTGGGGGCCCGACACACCGTTACTGTGATTACGGATCACCGAAACCTGCAATATTTGAAGACCGCAAAAGCCCAATCCTCTAGACAACTCCGTTGGGCATTATTCTTTGCCGAGTTTGACTTCATAATTACCTATCGACCTGGTACAAAGAACGGTAAAGCCGATGCCCTTTCTCGGATGGGAGTGGAAGAACACTTGGTCAACCCTAAACCTGTACCAATCATTCCCGAACAAAGAATTCTGGGTGTAATCGCCACAGAATCCATAGAGGAAGTTAAGGATAAAGCCAGGCAACTTGTAACTCCAGCAGACATACAGAATTGGCATCTGCAGGGAAAGGACTTTGCAGTAAAGGACAACTTATTGTATTTCCAAGAACGATTATACCTACCCAGCACAGATTTACAGAAAAAAGTAATCTCTTGTTATCACGACTCTTTAATGGAAGGTCATCCCGGTATAGCCAAGACCTCAGAAAAGATCAAGCGCTACTTCTGGTGGCCGTCTTGGAAAAAAGATATCAGAGACTTTATAATGTCCTGTGGAGTATGCGCCCAAAACAAGAGTCAAAAGGAAAGACCAGCAGGCCTCTTACGCCCTATTGACATCCCACCTCGCCCTTGGCATACGCTTTCTATGGACTTCATCACCGATCTACCTCCATGCTCCGGATACAATACGATTCTAGTAATCGTGGACTTATTCTCCAAGATGGCGCATTTCATTCCGCTCAAAGGCTTGCCAACAGCAGCAACTCTGGCCCGAGAATTTCTCGAAAACATCGTCCGACTGCACGGTTTTCCTTCGGTTCTAATTTCGGATCGAGGTAGTCAATTTATTTCTCATTTTTGGCGAAGTTGCTGTCGGTCGGCTCAAATTGATGTGAGACTATCGACCAGTCACCACCCTCAGACCGACGGACAAACCGAGAGGACCAATCAAACTCTGGAACAGTATTTACGCTGCATGCTGCAACAAACTGAAAAAACTTGGAAATATATCCTTTGGATAGCCGAGTATGCCTACAATAACTCTGTCCATTCGGGAACTGGGAAAACCCCGTTTTTTCTTTTGTACGGCAGTCACCCTCGAACCTCGGAGTTGGATCCCCTCCAAGATCTTGAAACACCAGCAGTAGACTACCTGCATTCTACAATCACCCAAGCCTTTAAGGAAGCTGTTTTTCACCTTCAAAGGGCTAAAGAACAATACAAGAAAGGAGCAGATCAACATCGGAAGGAAGCCCCTCACTATCAAGTAGGGGATCAAGTCTGGTTATCCACCAAATATCTATCTCTAAAAGGGCCACGCACATTCAACCCAAGATACCTTGGTCCCTATTCTATCACTACCATAGTAAACCCAGTAGCGGTCAAGTTGGACTTGCCCCCGCACATGAAGATACATCCGGTCTTCCACGTCTCTCTATTAAAACCCGTGCAACCTCAAACCCGACTAACCAAATCTCCAAAACCTATCCTAGTGGATGGAGAACTCGAGTTTGAAGTCAAAAGCATTCTGGACTCCAAGATCTCCAAATCTAAACTATTCTACCTAATTGACTGGAAAGGCTACGGCCCCCAAGAGAGATCCTGGGAACCTGCTGAATATGTCCACGCTCCTCGCCTAATCAAAAGATTTCACCGAACATTTCCTGACAAGCCAAAACCCCCGGAGAAGCCCGGTTTGGGAGGGGCCTTGAGGGGGGGTACTGTCATGATCTCTGCTTCCAAAAGGTCAGGGTTTTCCCAACTCCCTTGGAAGCAGATCCATAACCCAGGTTCCAAGTGCCAACCAGTCCCAATTGGGACCTTTTGGACCCAGTCCTGGCGCCAGTGGCACCAGGCTCATAAATATGCCCAGTCCCAGCGCTGGAAGCGCCGGGCTCATAATGCTTGGGTGGACTTACCTTCAGCAGACCATGCTGCTTACTTGCCTGCCAGTTGAGCCTCTGATCCTCTTCTGTTTGGAACTACTTTTCCTGTTGGGTGGGGCTGGAGCCACTCCCTAGATTCAGAACACTGGAACTCTTCTGGAAGGCAGGAACTCTTTTCTTACCAGGAACTCTTTTCTTACTTAGGCGTGGCTGTGGAAGGAGACACCTAAGCACTACAGGAGGCTATTTAAACCACACCCGGTGGATGAATCTTGCTTTGCTTTATTCTGCAACCTCTGCAGCAGAACGCTCATCGTGTCTTCTGCATCCGGTCCTGGGCCTAAGGAAAAAGGCTTACCATCCTGAATCCAGTCTTCAGCAACACCTATAAAGACAAGAAAGAACAGGTTAGCATTCCGGCATCTGAAAGGCAAAGGCTTACCATCCTGAATCCAGTCTTCAGCAACACCTATAAAGACAAGAAAGAACAGGTTAGCATTCCGGCATCTGAAAGGCAAAATCTTACCTACTCTTCGTGCGCTCCGGAGGTCTTCACACTGCATTCCGGCATCTGAAAGACAAAAGCTTACCAACTCTTCGCACGCTCCGGAGGCCTTCGGCGCTGCATCCCGTATCTGAAAGACAAAACAAGGTGCGTTTAAAGACATTGGGGAACTTTAATACTCACGTGCCATTACTCCTTTCCACATCTAATCCAGTGGGTATTCCGGCACCCTGCAGCCGCTCCGAACTCGTACCTGCAAAATAAAAAGACAGTTAGAGCGCATCGTGAAGCAGGCAACAAGCGCTTACTTACGTGCTTCCAGGCGCTTCTATTCATCACACGGGCTCCATCTTCAACTCACTTCAGCCTGTCATCCGCCATCGCCGGAACCCTGCAAAACAAGAGACATCATTACTAAAGACTTTAAAGACATTTGAATGACTCGAAACTTACCGTTCGTGCAGTAAACGACAGACAGCAGTCCTCTGAAGTCAAGAGGCCTGCGCTACCTATCCAGTGAAGAAACTGGTTACAGCACCCTGCCCCGAGGCAGATGGAGAGCTCGGCATTCACTTACCTAAGGTGAGAGCGTTAGCCTTTGGGGGTCTACAGGAGAGGAGAAGAGGAAAGAGATAGGGACACCCCAATAACCCCAGTTCATTAACCCCATATTTTCTATCTGCAGACATCTTACTCTACACGTCAGGCATACAGTGCACAGAGGTCCAGCCCAAAGAGCCAACCGGGTGCTACACATCACCTTTGAAGATACGGTAGTCGCCCAGTCAAGACCGGCGCCTCTGCGAGAATCAGGTGAGCGTTACACTGTATCAGTGTGGAAAGCTCCAGAAATGGAGACCTCAAGGCGAACCCCGGTATCCAGAGCCACAGACGAACTGAGCTGAACCTTAGCACCGAAATAGTGACCCTCTGAACCACGTCCGGTTTTGGCAGGTCCTCTGAGGGACCCTCAGAGAACACTCTGGTACACATATTAAGCCCTTGAGGCACCTCAGAGGAATCCCTGGTAACAGAGCTACACAAGCCACTCCCGGGCATGGAATGCTCTCACCGAGCGGGGCTGCTCATCGCCGTCCTCATCTGCTTAAGGCTCATCCCAACGAGGCGGGAACAGAAGACTGTTCTTTCACGCCTACCGCCTCAGGTTTTAAAAGAAAAAACAAATACGAGCAGGAGTGAAAAGACACTTAAAACACGTCCTCATAGGGTCAGAGTGCATGAGCATCTGAAACTTCCCAAAAAACGTATGCTCTGCCGAGGGCTTAGGTGTCGAAGAGGAAGAAACCACTCGTAGGGGACCTACTTCCCCGGATACAAGGAGTATGGTTGCCAGGAGGGTCCACCACCGGCCGGGTCCAGAGAGATCAGTGGAGCAAAGCAGGAGGGAGCGAGACAGTATGAGGCAGCGGAGCCCATGCACGCTGGTCAAAGAAGAGCGGAACGGGTTACTATTGCCGAAAGGAATGCTGCCAGCACCAGACGTTGCGAACGTAGGTCTAAGGGAGGTATCCAAAATGGCCACCGTAGACCACGCAGGTTGAAACGCCATTTTGTCGCCACCTGAAGAGAACTGCGTCACATGTGTAGCGGAGGCAATTGCCTCCTCAGGAGAGTCAGGGGACTTAATTAACACTTTAGCCTTACAAGGATCCTCGGCAGAGCCGGTACTGGGTGGTCTCGGATGTTTAGTCGACATCTTTGAACCAGTTTCAAAATTAGCCTCCAATGGAGGAACCTCGTACAAGCTAGTACTAGAGGGAATGCGGTCCGTGGCCCTCCTCATTGCCCTCTTGAGAGGACCGGTACCAGCACGACCCTGAGCGTGGGACGGTTGTTGACAATACCTCACCGACAAGACCCTCAGAGAAGGCCTCTAAGATCTGTCGATATAGACTTTAGCCTCCACAAGAGGAACCTCAGGTTTCAACCTGGTACGTAAAGCTCCCTTAAAAGGGGCCTCGAGTTGGGACTCGGTATAGACTTTAGCCTACACAAGAGGAACCTCAGGTTTCAACCTGGTTACAGCGGGGAAAGCTCCAGAAACTGAGACCTCAGGGTGAACCCTGGTATCCCAGCACCCAGCCAAACTGGGCTTAACGTTAGCACCGTGGTGGTGAACCTCGGAACAATGTCCGGTACTGGCAGGTCCATCGGAACCTTCGGAGGAATCTCTAGGAGAAGTAGCTTAGCCTCATCACCTGCAAGTTCAGAAATTGATAGTGATGGCGAGAGAACAAGCAAGAGCAGTGATCAAACAGAAACAACTGATATTAATCCTTCTGACGCTATGGCATCTGAAGCTTCTGAGGGACAATCAACTGATCATCAAGCAATTTCAGAACCATCACCTTTTTTTAGAACAGATACGCCACTTTAAAAAGGCAAATCGTCAAGCGGCTTTGGAAAAAGTAAGATTTCAAACCCCTGTGGTGACAAATACTTTAACCACAGATCCAAACCAAGGGGCACAAAGGGTGGCCAACATGGCCGGCGGAAACGCCCCTCCAATATAATGAGTAACCAGAGCGTCACACCAACAAACACAGAACCAGAACAGGTACATTTAATTTACAATTTGAGCAAACACCCAATCTCTTTGGATGAACAATCAGTCCTCAACAAGGGACTGTCATTTGCCCATTCTGAGTTCAATGATTATGTTCATATTCAAATAGATCTCTTTAAATGTATTCGTAAATTGAAATTAAAGAAATTCTTCTCCACACAAGTGGAGACCTACGCAGTCAAATCCACCATACCCACTCCATCAGATATCACACTGCAAACTATGCTCAATACACATGTACTACTGTCTTTAGAAGAGTGTGAACATAATCAAACAACAAATGCATTGGACCTACTTAAAGAACTGGATATTCAACAACAAAATTTGAAAATTAAAGAGTTCGCAAACAAATCTAAGTTTGTGCCTGTACTTCCAAGGATAATATAATTGACACCTTCTACCATGCTGTGACCAAAGACATTCACAAACTTGCAGTTGCATCTAAAAGAAAGAAATCTAAACGCAGCTTTAATTTGTCATTGACTGAACAAAATGCCTTGCAGAATCTAGCATCCAATGATTCAGTGATAATTAAAGAACCAGACAAGGGGGGGAACATTGTGTTGATGGATAAGACTGATTACATTACAATGGGTTTGGAACACCTCAATTCCCCAGGTTGCTACCAGACACTCCCCTCCAACTCCACCCGCAGCTTATGCGCGATAGTTGGTACATTACTGACTAAATGGCACTCCCGCGGTCTCCTTACAGATGTAGAAAAGCAATTCTTGACTGTGGATGGACCAGTTATGCCTACAGCGTACATTCTCCCAAAAGTACATAAACCCTTTATAAAGATCCCGGAGGGGAGACCAATCGTAAGTGGGGGCGGAGGTATAATGGAACCAATTTCAATCTACATTAATGCATGCCTAGCACCGTTGGTAGTTACAATAACGACTTTTGTAAGAGACACCATGCACATTCTTCAAATATTTGATCAGTTAACAATTACTCAATTTGCTGCTCGTCACACTTGACGTGAAGGCATTGTATATGTCAATTGATCACCAAATGGCTATTACAAGTGTGGATTATATGTTTTGTGGTTACTCAGCTTCGTATTTTGAGCATATTGAAATGTTGAAGGATTTTTTGTCATGCGTACTCACTAACAATATCTTCTTGTTTAACAATTCCTATTATAAACTGATCTGTGTAGCTATGGGGGCAAGCTTTGCGCCAGCCCATGCAAACATTTTCATGCATCAGTACGAGCAACAGTTTGCATTTACTAATGTGGAATTCTTACAATACATCCATGTGTGGAAACGCTACATAGATGATGTGATTATGGTATGGACTGGGTCTGTGGAGTGTTTGAATGCATTTGTGACATATCCCAACTCCAACAACTGGGGGATACAATTTATGCATTGTTACAGTGAGACATGTATTAATTTCCTGGACCTAACAATTAGTGTGTCTGATAAAGGCTTTGAGACTAAGACATTTCGTAAATCCACCTCAGTTAATTCAGTGTTACAGGCAAACAGTTGTGATTTGATACGACAGAGATTTCTGGCAAGAGGTTATGACCAACAGCCTCTTACAAGGGCAGAACAGTCCGTCAAGAACATCAAGAGGGTGGACTTGCTCACCCCTAAAACACGTACAAATACACACACAGCAGCAAACTGAAATGTATTACTCGCTTCAATGCAGATAGCTCCAGTAGATATACAATTGTCAAACGACATTGGCATTTACTTCACCTTGATAGAGACATTATGACTTGGTTAGATGATTCCCCTAACTTTATTTACAACAAAGCAAACTCTTTGAAGAATATATTATGTCCATCTTTTATGTCAAATCGACATTTTAAGCCAACGTGGCTTCCTCAAGCACAGAGCAATGGCTTTTATAAATGTGGTGGGTGCTCAATGTGTGCCCATGTGCATGAAACTAGACAAGTTGACTTTGGTCAATTAGGAACATACAATGTTAATTCCTTTATCAATTGTAACACTAAATTTTGTGTGTATTGCATTATTTGCATATGTGGACAACATTATATTGGTAGCACGATCCGACCTCTCAAAATTAGAATGCGTGACCACCTGTCCACCATTTCTAGTCAGGAGGCCAAATACCCATTGGCAAAAGAGCCACCAAATGGATGATAAACAATTGATTAAATTTGTAGGCATGGCCAAAGTATCTTTACCTCAGCGAGGAGGCAACCTCGTTCTCAAGCTCAGACAATTGGAAGCCAGACTTATATGTCAGTTCCGCACTGTTATACATGGCCTTAACACAGACCATGAACTATCTGTATTCCTTTGAAGCTATGCTTAAAAAGTATCTTAGCCTGTGTTGTACAATTCATTTTCTGAACAGATTGGTTCAAGCGCTAATAATTACTTTGTGATTACATGTCAATATATGCATCCATTTGCAATGCAGGGATATATGTGGACCCTTGCTGGTGCACGTAAGCCTTCTATTACAAATTATTGGTAGCCCCAGACATGACTCCAATTCAGAGCTTACCTGGTTATCCATACTAACTGAGGAGTTGCGAGCAAGTATGGCCAACAGCCCAGCTCATTACAAAGTTATGGTTGTTTTACCCTAAGTGAGAGGGTTTTATATTAACTACACTGACGCCTTTCTAACTTATCCATACAGATTTTTGTTTACTTGTCTCTGCTCTTACATGCAATGTTTATACGGCGCATGTCTCTTGAAGTACCACTCTGACCTACCTTACAATAGTTCCAAGTTTAAATAATACTTGAAATTACGGGGCGCGTTTTCGACTGAGCTTATATATAATTTTTATAACATATGCCTTTAACGTGGCATTGTGCAGCTAGCATTACATTTGCTGTCCTGCATTGACTTCAGGTACCATTACGGTTTGCCTTATACACCTAAAGTGGCGGCACGCTGCAGCCGCAACTCAGCTTCGCAACGCACACGCTAGTCTCTACAGAACTCAAAGTTAACCATCCATTGCCGCAGCCGGCTCTCAAAGGATCATTTGTGTGGAAACGCTTGGTAAGTGCAGTCTTTAGCGCACGTCCCTAACTTATCTATTGGGGGCTGGCAGCGCATGTGACCTCATCTTACTCTTTTTTAATTGGGCTAATTGAGCATACTTGTCTGTTCCTTTCTCTTTTCTGCTCCACGTATTTGATATATGGGCTGTTAACACAGTTTATCACCCAATTGAGGGTCAATAATTCTTAATCGTGACATATATAGGTATGTGGTTACACCTCTTTATATATTTTTTAAACTATGTTTCTTGTTAATTGTTGCCAGCCTAAAGTCATACAGGCTGTTTTGTGACCAAGCTAAGTCCAATTTTTTCTAATTTTAGTGGAGCCCACGTTAATGTGAAATTCAACATATTCAAAATACTCAACTGGTAAGTGGTTGAATTCCCTTACAGTGATTGGCTACGTTACATTATGAGATACTAGCTACCCACTCGTCACCGACTATCATATCTGCACTCCTTTTTCCTAGCTAAATTTATGGATGACAAGGACTTCAAAGGTATACCCCGTTTCGAGGTTTTTGCTATTGTTAACATGGCTTATGTGCACCAAACAATAGGTGCACATGTTGAACCGCTGTGATGGACCCTACCCTAATTAGGTTGTGTTTTCTTTCTTTCTTTCCCCTTATTCCTTTTGGTATACGGAACTCTATCTAATTCTGGAAAACTGCACTACTGAACTGAAGATCAATATCCTTTTTCTTGTGTTATTTGCATACATGCATTGGCTAAATACCTGGTTTGTCATATGTTTAATCAACTTTAACTGTGCCTTCCTTGTGTGTTGGAAAAATTGCATTGGAAATTCTATGCTGTCATTTGTATTACTCGTGTTCATGTTGTACTCAGACTCAGAGGAAGAGCCTTACAGCTCGAAACGTGTCAGGCTGTCCTGCAACTAATTAAATAGATGCAAAATTAGCCTCCAACGGAGGAAACTCAGACAAGTCGGTACCAGAGGGAATGCAGTCCGTGACCCCCCTCTCTGCCCCTCGACAGAACCGGTACCACCACGACCCTGAGCATGGGACGGTTGAGGCCAATACCTCACCGACAAGACACTCAGAAAAGGCCTCTAAGATCTGTCGATATAGACTTTAGCCTCCACAAGAGGAACCTCAGGTTTCAACCTGGTACGTAAAGCTCCCTTAAAAGGGGCCTTGAGTCGGCACTCGGTACAGACTTTAGCCTCCACAAGAGGAACCTCAGGTTTTAACCTGGTTACAGCCAGGAAAGCTCCAGAAACGGAGACCTCAGGGTGAACCCTGGTATCCCAGCACCCAGCCGAACTGGGCTTAACTTTAGCACTGTGATGGTGAACCTCAGAACAATGTCCGGTACTGGCAGGTCCGTCAGAACCCTCGGAGGAATCTCCGGTACGCCTGTTAGGCCTTTGGGACACCTCAGGGGAAACACTGGTGACAGAGCTACAAGAAAGGCCCTTAAAGTACTCCCTTAAGGGGTCAGAGTGCATAAGTCTCTGAAACTTCCCGAAAAAGGTATCCTCTGATGAAGAGACAGCCAGGAAGAGAGACCGAATGTGGTAGTGGCATCCAAGCACGCCAGTCATACGAAGGGCAGAACCGATTCACACTGTCGCGTGGAAAAGGTTGTCCACCGAAAAGAAGATTCCAAGCACCCATTGTCGATAGCGTGGGTGTGAGGGAAGAATCCAAAATGGCCACCGTAGACCACGCGGGAAGGCCTGCCATTTTGTGAACATCTGAGGAGAACTGCATCATATGAGTAGATGAGGCAGTTGACTCCACAGATCAGTCAGGGGACTTGACTGAAAATTTTAGCCTTGACACAAGGATCCTCGGCAGACGACCTCTCCCTGTGCCCCCTCAACAGAACCGGTGACTCTGCGTTGTGGGAAAGTTGAGGAATCCACCTCACAGACAAGACCTTAACAGGCCTCTCAGTTCTGTTGGTACACACCTTTGCCTCGTTAAGAGAAACCTCGGAACAGAGTCTGGTCTTAATAGCTCCCCCGAGAGGGGCCTCGAACCGTGGTTCCGTACAGAAAGCCTCAACAGAAGCCTCAGGACGCACCCCGGTGTCTGTGTGGGAAGCTCCTGACAAGGAGAACTCAGAACGAACTCCGGTACCCAACGCCCCAGCACGACTATGCTGGCTATTAGCACCTGATCAGAGAACCTCGGATCGTGATCCGGTATAGGCAGGCCCCTCGTGGAAACCCTCAGAGAAAACCCCTGGTACGCCTATTAGGCCTGCGAGACACCTCAGGGAAAACCCTGGTAGCAGAGTTTTTGAAGCCCCTCCCAGACCTGGAGGACCCTGGAGGACCCCGGGAAGGAGTCCCCCGTCCGGGGTGCCTTGAAAAGTAAGGAACTGACCAGGCATCTCTTCTTTCCGTCGATGAAGAGTTGAAAATGTGATGGAGGAACCTCTGGAAGATCTCCTCCCACTGACGAAGACGACGCTGAAGTGCCCGGACCGAAAGGGAGTCGCAGAAGAAACACGAGTCCCAACAGTGATCCGGTCCCAGACACTCCAAGCAGAGAGAATGGGGATCCGCCCTAGCGAAGCAACAATCACAAGAGGAACAAGGGGCAAATCCCAAACGATCCGGCATAGACAGAGGACTACGCGACCGCAGAACCGGAGCAGGAGAGAAGGACAACAGGAAGAAAAAGGTCTACCCAGTGATGCTAGTGCGTCCAGCCCCGACCACGCAGAGAAAAGGACTGAAGGGCTATGCGGAGCTACGGAGGGCAGGGTTATGGCTGCGTGCAGTACCCCGCATAAAAAGAGAAGAAGGACACATTTTCAATTTTATGCTTTTTTTACAAAAATTACTCCGGTCCCGTGCCACAGGACGGAATGTCCCAAAAGTATGGAGGAAAGGGGACGAGACGTAGGAGTATAAGTGCTCTGAAGGTCCAGCGACTCCAACCAGTCCTGAAATAGCAGAGCCTTGAGCCTTTCTTTCAATGTCACCATCATGAACTTGTCCTTTCTCAGGTAACTTGTTCAAGGCCTGGAGGTTCAGTCCTCCTTTCTTGGGTACCAGAAAATAATGAGAATAGCAGCCTGATACCCTCTCTTCGGGTGGTACCTCTTCCACTGCACCCTTTAAAAGCAGGGCTCTCTGGTCCTCCGGGCCTCCAGCTCCAGCTGCTAGGGAGGTGTAGAAGGGTGCCTGTCCGATGGTCTTTTTAATTCATCCATCTGATGAGTTGCAAGGCCCAGGCATTTGAGGTTATCTCCTTGCATTTGTCCCAGTGTTTGGAGATCCTCCTTCTAACCAGTGAAACGTGTGGGGAGAACACAAAGCGGCTTAATGCACCGCTACCCCTGCCGCTGAAGTCTGTTCACCCTTACCTATGGTTTGGAAGTGTTTCCAACCCTCTACGACTAGGATTATCATGTGAGCCTTTGGAATATTTGTAATACTATGCTATAAAGGGTGCAACCTAATGCGCAGTGCTACTTTAGGCCTTATGGATTTTTAGAATATACTTCCTGTTAGATTAAATGTCTGCTTATCTTTTTTTCTCATCCATGCCTATAAGTGTTTGGTGCTTACATGTGGTAGTCAATCCACTTATAGGCAGTGGGATAAGTAGAGTCCTTTAAGACCATTACTAAACACGTTAAATTAAATTAACGTTAAATTTGTGAAGCACGTTAATTTTACTTTGGGTAGTAAGATAAGCAACTCCCAAGATCAGAATATTGCCACTCTGTTACTTGATAACATACAGGAGACAGTAGATGTCCTGGCTTTGAATGAGTTTGTGGTCATTCTGGATCCTAGCAGTACCATGGTAGGTGCATTTGATCCAGAAGCATACCAAGAAGTATCAGTCTTGAGTCAGGGGGTCAAACTACCCCCACCCCTGTGAGCTGCCTACCGCTCAGGAGGACACGAACACACAAAAAATAATCACATTCATTATGGAAATTCAGTCTATGATCTACAGATGGTCGATTGTAAGAATCTCTGAGTTCTTTTACTCTATACTAGATCTATGGTTAAACACGCAGTGGAAATAGCGGAATACATATCTGAGTTAGATCTAGATAGCTGTGCTCTGAGAGAGACGTGGGTGCATGAGGCTGCTGGCCCCTTACTAGCACTTGCTACCCCCAAAGATTGTTATCTTATGTGTTAATAGGGAGAACCGAGGGGGGAGGAGGAGTGGCAATTATATTCAAGAAATCCTTGGACATATGGAAGGTGGATATAAAAGGCCCGAGTGGGTGCGAGACCCTCTGTCTTAAAATTAGAATGGATGCCTCCACCGCGGTGATATATCGTCCCCCCCAACGGTATGCCAGATTTTGTATCACAACTGAATAGCCTGGTTCTTTCCCAATTTAAGGGTACTGCCAAATGGCTTATAATGGGTGATTTCAATCTCTGGAAGGATGACCCTAAATACTCTACGGCAAGGGAACTGGTTAGATTCATGAATGCTTTCGGCTTTCTGCAACATATAGATAAGCCAAAGCATTCTAAGGGTCACACACTGGATTGGGTCTTTTCAATTAATCTGAAGATTAATATATCAGACATTTCCTTATGTCCTTGGTCGGATCACCCCTTCATCGAATTCAGAATAGACATTTTGAGCCAGTGTAAAAGGATTATACCAAAACAAAACTGCATTATCTCCCGAAACCTGAAGAGGATCAACCCGGAATCACTGAGGGACTGAATACTGCCCACACCTCAGGTGGATATGTTTCCTCCCAGGAATGTGTAGGATATGATGATTCCCTTTTGGATACCCTCTCCAAAGTGATGGATGTGATAGCCCCTCTAAAAGTATGACAACCGGATACATTAAACAAAACAACAAGGATTAAGAGACATATAACCCACCAACCAAAACCTCAAATTTCTGCATACTTAACTCACACAAAAACCCACACAACCACTTCTCTCACAGTAAACCGCACGCACTTCACCACACCGTAACAACAATCAACACATAAATCGCAACAACAGCACATGAGGACTCGCTTCGATCCTATATCCACACCCAAGCTCAGCGCACGGTGAAAACCGAACTGAAGCTACCAACAGGACACCAACTTCTCACTTTCCTACACCCCCTTCACCCACTAACCCAACCCCCCACCCACCTCTTTGTTTACAGACCTGCCTGAGTGCCTGGAGACCAACTCCGTTGGGGACGGTGAGCTATATAAATACCTTTAACATTAACATTACTGCTTTTTAGAATTATTAGGGAGATTTACCATGTGTGTGGTTTATTCCCTCGCCTAGTGAGACCCCAACACTTTTTGCTGGACTTCTGGACCTTTTTCTTTCAATCCTGAATGAGTGGAGCCTTTTCCCACTCATTCATTCTTATGGGCTCTGTCTTTTGGAACTCTATTCTTTGAATTCTACCTGTACTATGGCGTCTGCCTGCTACATAGCTCTTAATGGCATCTGAGTTTTTACTACTGCAGCACACAGCTCATTATGACTACCGTTCTTGTAATCTCTCCCAAAACTCTATAGTCTGAGAGTTTAGCACACACCATCTTCAGTGGAGCACCAAAGGGATACCTAGTATCCCCCTTCATCTGCTCCTGTGACTTTATAGTCACTTAGACAATCTCCTAGTTATGGCTGGTGGCAGTGGAAGTATTCTACCAATTGTTGTGTAGTTTTTATACCACAGGCTTTGACCAAAGCCACGGCAGTGCACCATAGGGGTACCTCTTAGGACTGATTTTCTATACTCTGGCCTGGTGGACAGATGTATAGAAGGCCAACCTATATTGTGACAGGGACAACTCTGGGACCTGTAGCAAAACCACTTCAAGTGACAAGAGGTTGTGAGCTTGTAAAGGGTCCACAGTAAGTACACACAATGGGAATCACAGATTACACGTAGACAGTATGTATAAAAATACAGTTATTTATTTATGGCCAAATATCACTGTGAATAATGACTACTAACAGGTAGAAGTATCACACAACACTAATAATAGATTACATATATACAGTCACTACAATAGGGAATAATACAATCAAACGTCTGTAAAAAAGTACAGATTAGTTTAGGCACTACAGGTCCGCAGAGAATTAGCCCCAACTTCAAAGGTCCTTCCCTATATTGACTGCGGCCTTATGGCCAAAAGTTTAGGAAACGTTCTGACACAGTTTGTGATGCAGGAAATAATGAAGGTAGGGTCTCTGGGGTCCAGTGAACGGTTTGAACTGTTAGAGGACAGTTTATTCTAACTAACAAAAGATAGCAATGACAAAGCCAATATAAAGTAAACATTTTTTTAAAAGTTAGCAAAACTTTTAAAGGGAGTTTAGGGGCAGGTAAGAACCACTGGAACTCACACTGCATACTCCGATTCTTCACAGGACTTGGCAGGTCAATGGAAGAAGGCCTGAGATCGCTTTTCCTGCCGCCAACCTCGGTCCTTGATTTGTAAGGGTTGCAGGTTCGAGCAGCTCTCTGGTCGGTGTCTTTAGCTGGTGCAAGAACTCTTGGATGAAGAATGCAGAAAAACACGATGCAGGACCCCTCTCAGGACTCGACTCGCCGCAGGTTAACTGTTTCGGATGGTGGTCACTGCAGCACAGCGACGCAAAGAGACACACTTGTTGCGGTCAGACTAAAGAAAGAAGGCTAAAAAACAAGATGGCCAAAGGACAAGCGAAAAACCTTGTGGCATGGCCATGTTTGATCACTAGCCACATTTAGTAGCCAAACACAGTAAACGTGGTAAGGCTAAAACGAAAAGCACCAACAAATTGTAAAAAGTAACTGCTGCCACAAGCTTGTCCATGTAGCACATCTAGAGTAACCAAACATCCTTTGAGTGTTAGTCGAGGCCAAAAACAAAAAGTGGACCCCATTGTACTGCATTGTAAGATGCATTGTACAATAATAAAAGTTACCACAAGTGATGATAAGTTACTTAAAGTAGTAACAAAGTAACTAGACTAAGTCAAACAATGTTTCCCAGTACTGACAGCCTGAAGGTCATGTCAGTTTCCCCATAACAGATGAGCAAAATACAGCGTAGTGGCGAAAGTCTTCACTGCACTGTAAAAAGTTCAGGTCAGGATCAAAAATAAATGCTTAAAAATTGGGGGGCCATAAAAGTGGAAGGAAAGGTGCAGTAAAGAGAAATCTTTCCTAAGAGTACCCAAGTACCTCCCTTCTTTTTTCACCATTACTGGCGTGGTTGTTCTTTGTTAGCAGCCCTTCTACCATTCTGGAAGGGGGAGGTCAGTCTGTGTTTTATGCCTTTGGCGGGAACCCTTGGGTATCCCCGCCGGGATACTGCCGGGGCTAAATGCGTTACCGCCAAACATCCCGGCGCTATTAGCGTCGGACCACGGGTTTGGCGGAATGGTAATTCCCCATTCCCCCATTGGGCCCATTGGGCCCATTCGGGAATTTCGCAATCCCCATTGGACCCAAATGGGGAATGTTCGGCACAACTACCGTCGGCGGTATTACCACGCGGTAATTGCGCTGAAAATCGGCAAATTTGCGGCAGATTTAAATGCTGCCAAACCCATGCTTTGGCAGACCCTCAAATGTGGCGGTAATAGCGCTACACCGCATTTAAGGGTTACCGACAAACTTGTGATGAGGCTGTAAGCAAGTAAGCCTTTAGTCAAATATTGTCATATATATCAGCAGGTGCAGTTCCTATTTCAGTCCAGGTTTGATGTTTATTCAATGAACGCATATAGATGATGATGTTGCATGGTTGTTTGCGTTGATATGTCCCGGCAGCCCCTTCTGACTACTACCGTGTTTGAGAATTGTAATGTATGGAGAGTTACGGGGAGTTCCACAGTTTCACTTGTACCGGCCAGCCCCCTTTGCCTACTGCTGTCATTGGTATAGTATTATCCCTAAACCAATACTTCTTTGCAGACAATATTGCTAGTCTTACCTGTAGCAGCTAGTGTGAACATATTGGTCCTCATTACGAGTAGCGCGGTAAAAACGGGGTCATTACCGGCATGGAGGTACGAGCGGGTACATGCTCGTATGACGGCGCTAGTAGCGGGTGATTACGAGTGCGCGAACACGCGTGAACCCCCATGCCGGTAATGGCCATACCAGCATTCCGCTAAAGGCCCTCCAACCCCCCGATAGCGCCATCACGGGATCCGCCGATACCGCCACCGCCTAGAAGGAATCCCTTATTACCGACCCGGTAATAACAACATGCTAATACCGGGCTCGTAATACCGGACCGGGAAGTAATGTCATCGCGTCGGAACAGGAAATGCGCCGGCGGCCATCTTTAAAAACACAATCCATTGCAATCCTTCCAAACCACGAGTTGTTTCCAGGAGAGCTCAGTGGCAATACATTCGTTATGTCTAAGGCAACCCGGAAAACCACCCCTCGCCTGCGGAAACAGCGCTTTTCAGATGCTCAGTTAAACATGCTTGCGGACACCCTTGCCGCACATGCTGATGTCATCAAATCCCAGAACCTGAAGCGAGAGGTGCAGCACTGCACGAAGGAGATCTGGCAGGAGGTAGCCCGCAAGGTCTCCGCTGTTGGTACCTGCCCATGGACTGTTCGGGATTGCAAGAAGAGGTGGGATGACCTACGCCTCAGTGTGCGTAACATCCTTGCAAGCAAAAGGAGGGAGGCCATGGCCACAGGTGGGGGTCCCCACTCTCCTACCAAACTGACCACCTGGGAGGAGACGGCAAGCACCTTCATCAGTCCAGAGTCCATTGAGGGATTTGGGGATATGGAGACGGGTGCAGCAACATCACCAGAAGGAGGTGAGTGACCCTGCAGATCCCAATAGGGGAAACCATGACGTAGCACAAGTGATGTGGAAGAGAGTCTAGGCAAGGCAATGCATGTCCCAACACCCACATGAACATATCCAAGTCCAGATGGAGGGCCAAACCCTGCCACACAGAAATGCATGCTGAGTGCCAATCCCATTACCAACACACGGCCAACACACATGGACCGTGCCCATGTAATACATCACACAAACCCCAATACAACGGCATGCCACCTGCCATGCAGCAAATGCCAAAATGCCCCCTCAGACTACCCTGTGTGATACACCTGTAAGACATGAATGCATGATTAAATAATGTACAGCACCATAGTATGCTACTGGCATGTAACACCATCACTGATGGCCTGCATCTCTTCTACCCCCCCAGGCACCGATGGAGAAGATGCCAGCTAAGATACCATCGCGAGGGCATCCACGTCCCGCACACAGAAAAGGGCTACCGACACCACCACCTCAGAGGAAGCCTCGCAGCCCACACCTACAGCCAGTGTGCCTGACACAGTCGAGACCCAGCTGACAACACCTACAGCCAGTGTGCCTGACACAGTCGAGACCCAGCTGACAACACCTACAGTCAGTGTGCCTGACTGTCACGCTCACCTGATTCCCACAGAGGCGCAGGTCTGGCTTCGAGTGCTGATGCTTCTTCCATGGTGAAGCGCAGGACTCTGAAGATGGACTCACTGGCTCGCAGGAATATTCCCCTGTGCGTGAAAAGGGAGCATTACCTACTGACGGAATAATGCTCAAGCCTCCCACTCCCTTCCAACCCTCCACAATACCCTTCCTCGATTCCCCGTGAAGTCTCACCTTAGGGTCTGGAAGGATGAGTTCTCCATCCTGCTTCTGATGCAGGGGCGCGTTGAAACCCAGTTACTTCACTGGATTGAGGTTTGATGGGAGTTAAAATAAGCTTGACTATTCAGGTAAGGCGCTGTAAGAGTTCTGTAGCAAGTTCAAAAGTTCAAGCTTAATAATAATGTTCATTGCCTTATTGCTGCAAGCGCTAACGCTTATGTCTTTTTCCCCTTAGGGGCCGGGGTTCGGAATGCCGGAGATATGGCGCCGACCCGAAGTGAAACGTGCAGTTCCAGTAAATGACAGGTAAGTTCTGGATGAGCGTTCGGGTAATGTCTTTGCATTCGCTCATTCAATGTCTTTGTCTTTTTTCCCCATAGGGGCCGGGGTCCGGAATGCCAGGAAACGGCAGGACCCGAAATGAAATGGGAATGACCCAACAGTTAAGTCTTAGAAGGAAACAGAGCTTTTCCTATTCCCTTCCTTCTCTCACCTTGTGTTCTTGTCTTTTTCTCTCTAGGCTCTGGGAAGTGGCTGCGGATCCGGATGATCGCTGCTGAAGATGGAGGTGCCCAGGAAAGGTGAGTGAAATGCAGCGCTGCAGCGATCGAAACAAAATGCTTTTAAAATGATGTCTTCCCTTTCAGGATCGTCGGTGTGAAGTCTCCATGATGCAGCTTTAGCAAGTAAGGTCTTCTTTCTCTCCAATTCTCTCTTAGCAGGTGACCCAGGGTGCTAACAGGCGTGGCTGAAGTCCAGATGCAGGAGCTGACAAGGTGAGCGTCCAGCTGCGAGGAGCAGAACAACGCGAAGCGTGAGTTGCTGATCGGGCGTGGTTTAAATAGCTTTGGCAGAAGTTCCAGGTATGTATCCTTCCACCGATCAGGTATGTAGCCTTCCCCGACCACACCCAGGAGAAAGCAGTTCCACAGGTAAAGTAGTTCCATTCAGGCCTCAAGAGGGCCTGGTTGTAGCAGCATGGTCTGCATCAGGTAAGTGCACCTTAAAACACTTGAACACATGTCTAGCTTCATGAGCCTGGCGCCTAAGGCGCCAGGACTGTGTCCAAAGGGCCCCAGCTTGGGCCCGCTGGCACTTCCCTGGGGGAAATGATGCCTGCCTCTGGGGTTGCTGGGTCGGACCTGGCTCCTTGGAGGTAGGCATCATGACAGTACCCCCCCTCAAGGCCCCTCCCAAGGTTGTTCCCTCCGGGGGTTTTGGCTTGTTCGGAAATCTCTGGTGGAACCTTTGTATTAATCGAGGTGCGTGAACATGGTTACTAGGCTCCCACGATCTCTCCTGAGGTCCATATCCCTTCCAGTCAACAAGATAGAAGAGTTTGGACTTTAACACCTTGGAGTCTAAAATGTCTTTAACTTCGAATTCTAATTCCCCTCCAATTTGAACTGGGTCTGGAGGCTTGGACAGTCGGGTCCCTGGTTGTACTGGCTTCAAAAGTGATGCATGGAAAACTGGATGAATACGCATGTTAGACGGTAAATCCAGTTTAAAGGCCACGGGATTGATTATAGCCTTGATGGGATAAGGTCCTATGAATCTGGGATTGAAGGTTCGCGGGCCCTTGAGGGATAAATGTTTCGTTGCTAGCCATACCTGATGTCCTACTTGGTAAGGAGGAGTTTTACTTCGGTGCAAATCAGCTTTTTCTTTATACTTTTTCTTGGCTTGCTGTAAATGAGTTGCAGCTTCTTTGAAGGCTCGGGTTATTGTGGAATGCAGATGATTTACTGCGGGCATTTCCAGGGTCAGAGGTGGATCTAGATCAGAGGTACGAGGATGGTGACCATACAAAGTATAAAAAGGAGTTTGTCCGGTTCCAGAATGCACTGAATTGTTGTATGCATATTCTGCGATCCAAAGGATGTCTTTCCAATTTAACTCGGATTGGTGTAACATGCACTGAAGATATTGCTCGAGAGTCTGATTGGTTCTCTCGGTTTGCCCGTCGGTCTTGGGGTGGTGGCTGGTGGATAGACGCACATCTATTTGTGCTAGTTGGCAACACTTCTTCCAAAAATGGGAGATAAATTGACTTCCACGATCCGAGACTAATATGGAAGGGAAACCATGTATGCGAACTATATTCTCCAGAAATTCCTTGGCCAAGGTGGAAGCTGAAGGCAAACCTTTTAAAGGGATAAAGTGGACCATTTTGGAGAATAGATCCACAATTACAAGGATAGTGTTGTAACCAGCACAAGGAGGCAGGTCAGTTATAAAGTCCATTGACAAGGTGTGCCATGGTGCCGGTGGAATATCCAAGGGTTGAAGTAGGCCGTCTGGCCTTTTCTTTTGACCCTTGTTTTGGGCGCAAATTCCGCAAGACAATACAAAAGACTTTATGTCTTTTCTCCAAGAAGGCCACCAGAAGTGGCGTTTGATTTTTTCCTCCGTTTTAGCGATACCAGGGTGTCCTTCCATTAATGATTCATGATGATGGGCAATAACAAGTTCTTGCAATTCTTTATTAGGCAGAAACAACCGCTCCTGGAAGTAGGGTAAGTCATCCTTAACGGTGTAATGAGGACCCTTTTGACTCCATTCCAGTAAGGCTGAAGAGTCTAGAAGTTGTTTTACTTTTGTTTGGATGTCCTCAATAGTTTGCAATGAAGTTAGGCCTACGATTCTTTGTTCAGGTATGATTGGCACAAGTTCTAAACTCGAATTGGGTTCTTCCATGCCAATCCGTGATAAGGCGTTACGCTTTACCATTCTTGCAGCCAGGGCGATAGGTAATTACAAAATCAAATTCCGCAAAGAATAGAGCCCATCGGAGTTGTCGTGAAGATTGAGCCTTGGCCGTCTTTAAATACTGTAAATTTCTGTGGTCCGTAATTACGGTGATGGTGTGTCTTGCCCCGAGAAGGTAGTGACGCCAAGCCTTGAAAGCAGATTTAATAGCCAGTAACTCTTTGTCGGTAATTGCGTAGTTGATTTCAGGAGGAGAAAATTTCCTGGACCAAAAGGCCACAGGGTGTAGTTGGTTAGTTTCGGGGTCTCTTTGCGACAGGACAGCTCCCATGGCCGAACTGGATGCGTCGGTTTCCACAATGTAAGGGAGATCTGGGTGCGGGTGCTTCAATATAGGTGCAGAGGTGAATTTGGTTTTCAGGTCCTGAAAGGCTTGTTCGGTCTCAAGAGTCCATTCAAAGCGTTTGTTTTTCTTTAGGAGAGCTGTGATGGGTTGGACTGTTCGGGAAAATTCCGGGATGAATCTTCGATAGAAATTGGCGAAGCCGAGCATGCTCTGAACTCCCTTCACCGAGCTAGGAGATGGCCATTTGAGGATGGCGTCCACCTTTCGCGAGTCCATTCGGACTCCTTGAGGTGTCAGGATGAATCTGAGAAACTCCACTTCTGTGGTATGAAAAACGCATTTTTCGAGCTTTGCAAATAGTCTGTGCTGGCGCAATGTCTCAAGAACTGCCCTAACATGTTTTCTGTGATCGGATTCTGAAGAGTACACCAGGATGTCGCCAATATAAACAATGACACAGACGTCGATAAGTTCCCGAAGAACATCATTCATAAAGTACTGAAAGGCGGCAGGTGCATTGCACAAACCGAAGGGCATCACCTGATATTCGAAGAGCCCAAATTTGGTGCGGAATGCAGTCTTCCATTCGTCGCCTTCTTTTATACGCACCAGGTGATAAGCTCCTCGGAGATCTAACTTGGTGTACACACAAGCGTCTTTCACCTGGTCGATAAGCTCAGGGATCAGGGGCAGAGGATAACGATTCTTAATCGTTATTTGATTTAGGGCGCGATAGTCTATACATGTTCTAAGGTCGCCCTCTTTTTTCGGCACAAAGAACAGAGCTGAGGAGACAGGCGACTTGGACGGGCGAATAAAACCATTGGCTAGGTACTGATCTAAATACTGACGCAAATGTAGGTTCTCAGGTTCCGTAAGAGCATAAATCCTACTACAAGGTAGTTGAGCATTGGGTACCAGATCGATTTGGCAATCATAAGACCGATGGGGAGGTAACGTGTTAGCCTGTTCCTTCTGAAAAACGTCTTGGAATTCTTGGTATTCTGACGGTAGCTGTACAGGGGTGGAAGTTGCTGAGGCTAGACCCATAACTGGATTTCTTGGGTAACAAGTTGGTTCACAATCAGGAAAACTTATCTTCTTTGCTCGCCAGTCAATTCTGGGATTATGTGTTTCTAACCAAGGAATTCCAAGAATTACTTGAAATTGTGGGGCCTTGATCACATCAAACACGATTGCTTCCCGATGTCCATCCTGACCCACCAGTGTCATTTCAACAGTGGAATGCGTTACAGGCCCTGAGGCTATTTCGGTTCCATCTACTGTAGTAATGACATCTTGGGTTACTTTCGGGCGGAGAGGGAGCTTAATCCTGGAAGCCAATTCACGGTCTATGTAATTTCCAATAGCTCCACTGTCGATGTATGCTTTTATAGCATGCAACAGCTGAGGCTGTTTTGGGTCCACAAGCACCATTGGCATGACAAAATGCGAGGTCAAAGAGTTTGTTTTCAAGCTCGGCAAGCGGACCCCTACGCTTGTCGGGCTAGGTCGTTTCCCGAATCAGGTGTCAATAAATCGTTATCAGAGGCTCCAACCACCTTCTTAGGTAGTTTAACCGGACAATTTCGAATAAAGTGACCGGAAGTCCCGCAATACAGGCAAAGTTGCATTTGCCACCTTCTCTCTCGTTCCTTCTGTGTTAATGGTCCTTTAACACCGCCGATTTGCATAGGTTCGGATACGTTGGTACTCTTGGAGTTAGTGTGGGTTTTGATCGGTACTCGGGTTTCGTACTTGAACCGATCTGCTTTTCTATTTTGAAGTCTGTGATCAAGTTGAACCACCAAGTCTATGTAGTCTGCGCAGACCTGGGGTGGATCTACTATCTGAGCTAGAACATCCTTAAGCTCTCCGCGCAGGCCTCGATGAAACAATGTGATCCTTTTGTTTTCTGGCCATCCAGTGTCCACAACCAGTCTATTAAAGGTGGCAACGTAGGACAGAAGATCCTGATTACCTTGTCGTAAGGATAGCAGTTCGTTATCAAGGGCCTGTCCTTGAGAGTGTTGAGCAAACAATCTTTCCATGCTGGCCTGGAAACCCTGAAAATTCTGGAGAATGGGATCATCCTGATTTACCAATGGAATAGACCAATCGGCAGCACTGCCACTGAGGTAAGATAGTATAAAGGCTACCTTGGTCTGGTCGTTAGGGAAGGCCCCGGGTCTGCATAGAAAGTGTAAACGACATTGGTTCATAAAGACGGCATATTTCTTGGGATCCCCCGCAAAACGTTCAGGCGGGGCCAAAGGCATGTGTCCAGGTAGATTGATTTGTACCGGGTTATTCAAACCCATTGATGTGGAAGTATCTCCGGAATTAGGTAAAGGAGTGTGCCCTGCCTGGGCCTGCAATAACCTTTTGGCCAGGTCATCTGTTCTTTCCTTGGATAGGATCAGTTCTCTTTTGAGAGCGTTAGTCTCCTGGCGGGCTGAGTGCACTTCTGCCCGTAATTCCCCCAAAAGCTGGGCCAGCTGATCTGTCTCGGAAGTCTCCATAGCGCCCGGGTGGGAAATTGTGGGTAGGCTTCGCGTTCTGTCACGCTCACCTGATTCCCACGGAGGCGCAGGTCTGGCTTCGAGTGCTGATGCTTCTTCTATGGTGAAGCGCAGGACTCTGAAGATGGACTCACTGGCTCGCAGGAATATTCCCCTGTGCGTGAAAAGGGAGCATTACCTACTGACGGAATAATGCTCAAGCCTCCCACTCCCTTCCAACACTCCACGATACCCTTCCTCGATTCCCCGTGAAGTCTCACCTTAGGGTCTGGAAGGATGAGTTCTCCATCCTGCTTCTGATGCAGGGGCGCGTTGAAACCCAGTTACTTCACTGGATTGAGGTTTGATGGGAGTTCAAATAAGCTTGACTATTCAGGTAGGGCACTGTAAGAGTTCTGTAGCAAGTTCAAAAGTTCAAGCTTAATAATAATGTTCATTGTCTTATTGCTGCAAGCGCTAACGCTTATGTCTTTTTCCCCTTAGGGGCCGGGGTTCGGAATGCCAGAGATATGGCGCCGACCCGAAGTGAAACGTGCAGTTCCAGTAAATGACAGGTAAGTTCTGGATGAGCGTTCAGGTAATGTCTTTGCATTCGCTCATTCAATGTCTGTCTTTTTTCCCCATAGGGGCCGGGGTCCGGAATGCCAGGAAACGGCAGGACCCGAAATGAAATGGGAATGACCCAACAGGTAAGTCTTAGAAGGAAACAGAGCTTTTCCTATTCCCTTCCTTCTCTCACCTTGTGTTCTTGTCTTTTTCTCTCTAGGCTCTGGGAAGTGGCTGCGGATCCGGATGATCGCTGCTGAAGATGGAGGTGCCCAGGAAAGGTGAGTGAAATGCAGCGCTGCAGCGATCGAAACGAAATGCTTTAAAAATGATGTCTTCCCTTTCAGGATCGTAGGTGTGAAGTCTCCGTGATGCAGCTTTAGCAGGTAAGGTCTTCTTTCTCTCCAATTCTCTCTTAGCAGGTGACCCAGGGTGCTGACAGGCGTGGCTGAAGTCCAGATGCAGGAGCTGACACAGTGAGCGTCCAGCTGCGAGGAGCAGAACAATGCGAAGCGTGAGTTGCTGATCGGGCGCCAGGACTGTGTCCAAAGGGCCCCAGCTTGGGCCCGCTGGCACTTCCCTGGGGGAAATGATGCCTGCCTCTGGGGTTGCTGGGTCGGACCTGGCTACTTGGAGGTAGGCATCATGACACTGACACTGTCGAGACCCAGTTGCCCACAACCACACCAGTGGAAGGGGAGTCCCTAGAAGCACTGGCCACTACCGAAGATGACTGAGGAGTTTGTGGACCAGGAAGGAGTCACAAAAGGGACGTGTACATCCACCCCAAGCCCCGTGTCCACCCCCCGCCCCAAATTCAGCCCTCACCCACCTACAGCAGTGCTGATCCCTGCCTGCATCATTCGGACCTGAGCCCCTTCCCAGAGGACAGCACTGAAAAAACAGGCCCCGTGACAGCACCCGCCCACCACTCCTGCTCCCACCAACACCCTCGAGTCACGGCTGGTGAGGGTGGAGGCCCGACAAGAGTCGATGTTGGAGCTCCTGGGGCAATAAATAGCGGATGGCGAGGACACCAGGCGGGAGATAGCCACAGCCATAGCGGGGACCACAGCCGCCATTACAGCCGCAGTGAATGCCTCAGCAGTACTGATGAGACTGTCTGGGGGCCATAACAAAAGTACTAACATCCATCCTGCTGCAAATGCAGCAGCCACGACCTGCAGCAGGCGTGGAAATCCCCACCGACTCCTCATCAGCCACCATACCTGCTTCCTCTGCCCCCACCAGCCCTGTGCGTCCTACCAGAAGGAGTGCGAGGACCCACCAGCCCTGTGCGTCCTACCAGAAGGAGTGCGAGGCACACCGAAATACTGCCCCCGGAGAGCAAGAAGACCCGCAAATAGTGTGGGAGGACAATGGGAGTAGGTCACATGGTGTTGGGGGTGAATGAGAGCATTTGGGGGGAGTTTATTGGGGGGTGTGGGAGTTCACTGGGGGTTTTTGGAGTTTATTGTGGGGTTTTGGAGTTAACTGGGGGGGTTTGGGAGTTTGGGGGGGTGGGGAGGTGTTGTCACATTTTTGCAGTTTGAACCAATAGACCAGTTGTGAGAAAAAACAATGCCTGGACATTGTTCATTTCGTAAGTATCCGTTTAATGCATGACGGTGTTCAGTGCCCAAATCCCAACAAACCCTGTGTGCATGTCCACATGGACCCGGTGTGTCACTGACACATGTCTATCAAAGCCCCTGTGGTTCAGAAGTATTTGTGAATCGGTGATTGGCATACTGCATGGCCATCCTGTGCATCACGTACTGGCAGGGGTGCTGCTTCACCTCCGTCTCCATCCCCATCATCCTCACCCGGTGCATGCATGTCAATGTCAGGTGGCAGTGGTACATTTCTCCGGACGCACATGTTGTGCCGCATGACACAGGCCATGGTGATCTTTGCCACCTTCTCAGGCCTATAAAGGAGTGCTCCACCAGACCTGCTAAGGCAGCGGAACCATGCCTTCAACAGGCCAAAGGTCTGCTCAATCACAACACGGGTACGGGTGTGTACCCGATTGTACTCCTCTTCATGGCTGTTCTGCGGGTTCCGCACAGGGGTAAGTAGCCATGGCTTCAAGGGATATCCTCCATCACCTGCAAGCAAATACAAATAGGTGTGTGTCACTCTGAGCTGCCACCTTCAGGAATCACAGTCATGGCCGCAGCTATTTGGTGTGGTCATGCACATGTCCCTGTACGTAGGCACGAATGTCATCTAGATGCATACTATACTGCTATGAGGTGTATGTAGTCTGGATGGCGTTCAATAGATGATGCAGGGTGAAATAATGCATGCTGAGGCTGATGTACTGTGGTTGTACGACAATGTTTAGCCTCACATTTATGCTGTGTATACTACTCTGTGCATGGACACACTAGCCACATTGGCGCAGTTGCAATCCTGTTTAGTCATGCATTGCTTGCCATACACATGGTGGTCAGGTTGTGCGTTTTACATGTGGTCATTGATATGCGTTAATGGTCAGATGTGTGGCAATGATGTGTCCTGTTGGGGGGTTCAGGTCAGGTGTCATTAGCTATGCATGTATTCTCTACTCATCGTCCATTCCCACCCAGGTGGGGTATGCACCCCCCCATTCCCACCCAGGTGGGGTATGCATCCCCCCCCCCATTCCCACCCAGGTGGGGTATGCATCGCAACACATCCCTACCCCGATGCACTGGCATGGGCCAGTCAGGCAACTCAACAAGCAGCGAGGCAGGTGGTCCAGCATGTCGCTCCATGTGACGGGGTAGCGTGGAGTTACGCAGCACCATGGCATGTGTTGATCTGGGAAATCAGGCGCAGCAATGTGTCATAATCTTGCTGGAGTCACATACCATCTGCACATTGATGGAGTGGTATAGCTTGCGATTACGGTACACCGCCTCTACGGCATGGGGGACTACCAAATCTACATGGGTGCAGTCCAGGGCACCAACACAATTGGGCATGCCTGCCAGTGCATGGAAGCCTACTTTGGTGTCAGCTATCTCCTGGGCAGTCCGTGGTAGGGATATGTGGGTGCTAGCGTGCTCCAGCAGTGCATCGAGTAGTTGGTTCAGCATGCGTGAAAATAGTGGTTGGGAAATGCCATGCAGTTGGCCCACTGTGTGCTGGTAGGTGCCTGTGGCCATGAAGTGGAGCACAGACACCACCTTTAGTAGCGGGGGGATGGCAGTGCGTATTTCTATCAGGCTGTCAATGTCGTTGTGTATCATGTCTACTATGGTGGTGATGGTGTCCCGGTCCTGAAGGGGCCCCTGAGGGACCCTCGTTTGTGGAAACAAGGCACAATCACCACACACGAACCGATACGCCAGACACAAGGTTGTATTCCCAAAATCTAGGGTTTATTGCAAAGCAAATAGTTCCAGTTGGCCAACTGGTCCCACGCCCCGCGACGTGTGTCTACCAGACCTCGGGGGACACAAGAGAGCGAAAATCGTACAACAGTTGCATATATACAAAACAAGCATCTTGCAATCAGTAGTGTCACATCAATTACCGCCGCTTATACATTTCCTTTGAACTAGGCATGATGATTGACAATGGTGACGAGTTTGACACCTTTAGACATTCATTTAGCAACAGTTTGTAATTTCTCTAGCCTACAGACACAAGTCTTTGTTTTAAAGAACACGATACTTCAGTTTCTGCGAGCAAGCTGTGCGTAGGGGAGAGACACATTCCAGGCCTTCCTATCTCCTAGTTTCTATTCGCGTCCTGGGGGGTCAACTTGCTCTCCAGGGCTCTACAGGGCTCAGGAAAGGGGGGCCGTAAAGAAGAGCATATTTCAAATCATTTAATGCTAGCTTCTAGCATTTCTACAATGTTTTCGAGACTAACTGGCACCTGTTAGGATGCCTCACTGCTCTCTTCCAAGGATAGTGCGCGGGAGGAGACCGGGCATTTCTGTCTGGGTTGCTACATTATGTTTCAACATGTCTCTCGTGGCTTGCGTTTTGCACTAGTAAAGCAGAATAATATTTCAGCAAAGCAGTTTAACAGAAGGCAAAAAGCAAACGTTAGAGAAAACAAAATGGCGATTTCAGTCGCCTTAAAATGGCCGCACCTTAGTCAAGTTTATGGCTTTAATATTTCTAATACTAAATGCATGAGACGGTTGGTCTTTGGCCAACATAGTACATAGCCTTATGATCGAGGGGTGTCTACTTTTTCTAGATCGACAGTCTAACCGGTACAGGGTATGGATCTGCTCAGGGGTTAGATTGAATGGACTGGGTCTGTTATGAGGGTTTGGTGGCTGCCTACGTCGAACTACTGGCTGCACTGGTGGTAATTCCTGGGCCTGTTTCATCCTCCTTCTCCTCCTGTGTCTCCTCTGTGCTGCCTGTTGTTGCTGCTGTTGTTGTTGTTGTTGTAGTAGTAGTAGTTGCTGTAGTTGTAGCAGTATCGGCATGTCCTCCAGCGCCATGATTGCAACAGCTAGTGGTAGCATTTTGGTGTAGGAAGGGGTGTGGTGTGTGGGTGTACTCCTTTTATACTGGGCCAGACTCCATTGAGTCCACCTGTGGTGATTGTGTGCACCTGTGCCAGTTGCCTTGATTGCTGATTGCTGTTTACGGGTGGTCCGCGATGCCTGTATGGCCGCCATCGTGCAGTCCCTAATTACCGCCATCGGGATGCCGGTATTTGCATGCCTGCATGGGTTGTGATGTCCTCCAATTACCGGCATGCCGGTATTTTCTCCCAAAAGGGGCGCGTGTACGCGCCCATGCCGGTATGAGAGGGCACGGTACCGGCGGTGCCGGTATTGGCGGGTTGTCACGTCGTAATGACCCGGACCCGTTAACGATGCCGCTATTACCATTCCTCCTTCATTTTTTCATTACCTCCATTCTCGTAATCAGGCCCATTATCTTTGTTTCTAACTCTGGACAAGCCACATAAAGCTGACCATGAGAAAAGCATGAATCCCACAAACCAATTCCAGCTACTTTGCGCTGGAGCATTGAGATTGCGCAGCAACATCATTGGTGTCCCGATCTACAGCCGAGGCAGCAGTGACCTCAACATAAGTGCTGTATGTGAGGGCTGAAGCGTGTAAGCTTTGTACTGTTGAGATGGTATACATTCATCAACTTTCGTGGGAAATGAAGTTCCTGTAATTATCATGAGAGATTTACCACAACGTGACACTTCAAAAGTGAGTGCCACTAATGTCAGCTAGAATGCTGATCGTATGGAAAGTTTAGTAACAATGAACTGCTGCAGTTGACGTAGAACTACGGCAGAGCTATGATGCGAAGAGACATATGGCAGGGGTAAGCATTGCAGACGGCTTAAAAAATATATAAATTGAAAAATGTATATTTTATACTTTTTACAATGTCTACACCATGGAACCTACCCACATGCCAAATATCAAGTGTGTAGCATGTTGGGAAATATGCTGAACATTTCAGACACACACACATATCTACAAATGTCCCTTTTATATACAAACTGCAAACAATCCAGAATAATGCCATCAGGGCAGCCCTCAATATCCCTAGGCGGTCCCACATCTCCAACGTCAGATCTGATCTACGCTGGCTCCCAGTAAAACATAGAATCACCTTGAAAACTCTAGCCTTGACTCATAAATGCCTGGACAACAAAGCCCCACCTTACCTCGCCTCCCATCTCACCTTCCACACCTCCACACGACCTACTAGAACACCACATATTCACAGCCTCATCGTGCCTAGATTTAAACTCCAAAAAGCTGGTGGTGTAAGCTTCCCTGTCCTAGCTTCAAAGCTCTGGAACTCCTTGCCTACTCCCATCAGAACTGAGCCTTCTTTCCTAATCTTCAAGAATAAAACCAAATCTTGGTTGTTCACGCAGAACGCTTGAAGCACCACACTCAAGATCTGGCACCTACTTGTAGTATACTGCAACTGTGTATATATACTCTGTATTGTACTGTAGGTAATATAACTGTGTACTTAAGAATATGCGCCTGGTTGCCCTCGGGCCTGGCTGCGCTTTACAAATCAACTAAATTACAAAATATATATGGGAATACATTACTCGCCGTAATCGTATTTCTGATGCTTGTATCTGCTTAGATCACATGCTATGCATAGGCCGACATCTAGTGGAAGCGGTGGAGTATTACAGTTGTTGTTTTTGAAACTAGAAAAGGGACATCGACAGGGCGTACCAGTAATACTATCCCTAGTGTGACGACCACTGTACCCATGGTGCTTCACGTGTCGAGGTCCCTCACATTGTTTTGTTTCTGACATGAGGTGGCATGAAGTGCAGCGTGAGTACAGGTGTAGTAAAACATATTATGTATCAGATAAAGCACAGAAAACATTATGGGAAGGAAGGAAGGAAGGAAGGAAGGAAGGAAGGAAGGAAGGAAGGAAGGAAGGAAGGAAGGAAGGAAGGAAGGAAGGAAGGAAGGAAGGAAGGAAGGAAGGAAGGAAGGAAGGAAGGAAGGAAGGAAGGAAGGAAGGAAAGAAGGAAAGAAGGAAAGAAGGAAGGAAGGAAGGAAGAAAGGAAAGAAGAGAGGGCGCACATGTATCTAAGCAGATATAAGCATCAGAAATACGATTACGGTGAGCAATGTAACCCTTCTGAGGCTTGTGGAATCTGCTTAATCACATGCTATGCATAGATTAGCAAGCAGTGTTTGGAGAAGGTGGTGGGTTGTGACAAGGTACAGCGGCAAATAGATGTTTTCGAACCGCTTGGCCCACCTGGGAATCTGCTTTAGAGTGTCCATGCAGTAGTGCTGAGCGAAAGTGTGGACAGAGCTCCAAGTAGCTGCTTTGCAAATGGCACAGAGCAGGAGATTTGCGATAAAAGCCAAGGTTGCTCCTGTACCCCTGGTGGAGTGAGCCCTTGGTGTGAAAGGCAGTGTCTTGCTTGATAGAGAGTAGCAGAACTGTATGCATCTGATTATCCATCATTAGATGGTGTTTTTGGAAATGCGGTCCCCTTCTCTGCCGGAGTTATGAAGACAAATAGTTGATCTGTCTTTCTTAGCCGTCTGGTTTTGTTTACATAGTAAAGGACTGCCCTTCTTATATCCAGTGTATGGAGTTTCTTCTCAGCTGAGCTTGTTGGGTTTTGAAAAAAAGCTGGTAGTTTAATGGCCTGATTGACATGAAACTTTGAAATTAACCTAGGTGAAAACCTAGGGTTTGTTCTTAAAACCAATTTCTCTTTGTGGATGAAAAAGAAAGGGATTTGCACTGACAAAGCTTGCAGTTCGCTGACTCTTCTTATGGAGGTGATGGCCGCTTTATACGTGAGGTGTTTAAGGCTTGATTTATGCATAGGCTCAAAGGGGGGATCCCATGAGTTTTGCAAGTACCACATTGAGGTCCCAGCCTGGCGGTGGGTTTGAAATAGGAGGGTGGAGTCTTTTTACTCCCTCCATGAACACCTAAATGACAGGGATTTTCCACCATGACATCTTACTTTGAAAAGTGGTGTACGTGGATAGAGCCGCTAGGTGAACCTTGATTGAATTAAATGCTAGCCCTGAGTCCAGTAAGTGAAGCATGTAATGAAAAATATGTGATGGAGTGCACTCTATTGGGTTTATTTGTTTTGACTGGCACCAAAGAACAAGTTACTTACCTATCTGGTAACGTTCTTTCGATGGGATGTTCCTCCAATGTATTCCACATCTATGACAGGTAATGACCACAGTTGTGCTGCTTCGGAAAAATTTCGGCAGAGGGCGTCCTGCGTCGATGACGTTGATACGTTGTTCCTCGAGGGCCTCCTTCGAGGGTCGACGTCACCGGATGTTATATATAGGACGCACGGCACCCGTAGCCTCAGTTGTAGTTTTTTCCCCAGAATGTGTGGCACCAATCTCCTGCCAGTATGACTACAGAAAGCCTTGCGGAAACGTAAGCTGCAATCGCATAAGAAATTCTGTAGAGGGGCAGGCTGGGAGGGTGCGATGTGGAATACGTCGGAGGAACATCCCATGGAAAGAACGTTACCAGATAAGGTAAGTAACTTGTTCTTCGAGAGGATTGTGTCCTCCAACGTATTCCACATCTATGACAGACTCCCAAAGCAGTACCAACCTATGGAGGTGGGAAAAGAATTTACAATTTTAGAATTTTAGAATGCCCAATCAAATGGCTGAATAGAGGACTGCCTTACCAAAGGCCAAATCCTGCCCATGGATGGAGTCCAAGGAATAGTGTCTCACAAAAGTATGGACAGAGGCCCATGTGGCTGCTTCGCAAATATTGTGAATCGGAACACCCCTCTGTAGAGCAGTGGAGGCAGCCACACCCCTAGTAGAGTGAGCCCGTAAGCCTACTGGAGGGTCCTTTCCCACCAAACGGTAACACTCAGAGATCGTCAAAATGATCCATCTAAACAAGGTCTGTTTGGAAACAGCCTGACCCAAGCGCCTTCCAGCATATCCAAGAAAGTGCTGTTCGTCCACTCTGACCCGGGACATCCGTGATGGATAGAAACTCAAAGTTCTTCTAGGATCCAACCTATGGAGCCTCTCCTCTTCCTTACCAGGATGTGGAGGAGGATAAAACGCCGGAAGAATCACCTTCTGGCTCAAGTGGAATTCCGACACAACCTTCGGAAGAAAAGAAGGCCGCAGGAAAACCCTGTCCTTATGGAACACAGTAAAGGGTGGCTTGGCGGAAAGTGCCTGCAACTCACTCACTCTGCGTGTGGAAGTAACCGCAACTAAAAATGCAGTTTTAAAGAACAACAGTCGCAAAGGACAAGAATGTAAGGGCTCAAACGGAGCTCCCATTAGGAACTTTAAAACCAAATTCAAATCCCATCCCGGCACCTGGAAAGGCGACAGTGGAAACACATTAGTTAGCCCTTTTAGAAACTGAGAAATCAAAGGGATCTTAAAATAAAAACATTCCTCAGACGAGTTCTTAAATATGTACAGCGCCACCAGGTAACCCTTAATGGTACCCACTTGCAGGCCCTTGTGGGCTAAAGAAAGCAAAAAAGACAAAACCAAAGGAATGGAACATTGGAAAGGATCCACATTCGGTACCCTGCACCAGTCTCAGAATTTTCTCTAACGGTACAGGGATTTCGTTGCAGGCGTTCAGGCCGAAAGCAACACCTCCATCACGTCTTCGGGGAGGTCCCAATCCTTATACCTCAACCTTTCAGATACCAAGCATGAAGGCTGAGAGACTTGACCTCTGGATGGAGAACCCGACCCCCCTCCCGTGAGAGCAGACCGTCTCGGTAGGGAAGATGGCGTGGAGGGCAGATGGACATGTCTAGAAGGTCCAGGTACCACGCTCTCCTGGCCCATGCCAGAGCAATGAGGATCATCCGGGAACCGAACCTCTGTAACCTCCGCAACACTTGAGGAATGACAGGGACTGGAGGAAACGAGTACAGCAGTGGGAATGACCAATCCACCACAAACGCGTCCCCTAAGGCTCCTCTTAGAGGAAATTCCCACGAGCATCTCTCGCACTTCCGGTTGACACTGGTGGCGAAGAGATCCACTTGTGGGGTTCCCCAAAGGGCGAAGACTCCAAAAGAACTTCCTGAGCGAGCTCGTGAGAGACCGTGCTCTGCCTGCTCAGAGCGTCCGCTGCCGCGTTTTCGTCTCCGTCCAGATGAACTGCCGAGATCGAAATTTCCTGCTGGATGGCCCAAAACCAGAGCTGCATCGCCTCCCTGCACAACGGGAGTGACCCTGCCCCCCCTTTTTTGTTGAGGTAGTGCATGGCCACCATATTGTCCGTCATAATCAGGACATTCTTCCCCCGCACAGACGGCAAAAAAGCCTTCAGGGCTAGCCTGACGGCCCGCAGCTCTAACAGATTGATGTGGAGACTGGACTCCGACAGAGACCAACGGCCGCTGGCTGTCAACTCGTTGGCATGAGCTCCCCAACACGTGAGGGATGCGTCCGTCACGATCGTCACCTCCGGCCAAGGTTGCCAAAATGGAGCTCCCTTCATCAGATTGCCCTCGACGGCCAACCACAGAAGATCCTGTGCGGCCGAGGGCGGAATTTGAATGGGATCCAACATCCAGCCGGAGAACTGCGACCACTGGATCTTGAGAGCCCAGAGCAGAGCTCTCATCCGCAGCCTGGCCTCTGGCACCAAGAAAATGCAGGATGCCATGAGGCCGAGCAATCTCAAGAACTCGAACGCCGGGAGACTGGGCACGTTGAAATGTGTCCACCATCTGCAGAATGTGATGAGCCCTCACCTGGGGAGGTGAACACTGCCCCAGGGATGTGTCGAGCACTGCTCCGATGTATTGGAGCCGCTGGGTAGGTGTCAAATGGGACTTCTTTAAATTGAGGGAGAAGTCCAGCTTGTGAAGGGAGTGGCAGGTGATGGACAGATGATCTAGGGCTTGCTCGGGAGAGCGCGCCCTGATCAACCAATTGTCCATGTAGGGCAGACGTGAATCCCCCCTTTCTTGAGATACGCTGCCACCACCCCCATCAGCTTGGTGAAGACCCTCAGGGCGGAGGTCAATCCGAACAGCAGGACCCGAAACTGAAAATGCGAGTCGCCAACCGCGAAACTCAGGTACTTCCTGTGCTTGGGATGAATCGGCACATGAAAGTAAGCATCCTTGAGGTCGCGAGACATCAACCAATCCTGAAGATTGAAGAGCAAGGAGGATTTGTGAAAGAGTTACCATCTTGAACTTGTCCTTCCTGAGGAGCTTGTTCAGCCAACGCAAGTCCATGATGGGTCTCTTTTTTCGGGATCAAAAAATAAGGGGAATACCATCCCTTGTTCCTCAAAGACTTTGTTGCAGCTTTGGAGGTCTGCAACCTCTCGAGGTTCTCGTCAGCCTTGCTGCCAAACAGATGAACCCCATGTTGAGAAGCCAGGATTTCACATCAGGAGCAAACCCCGACTTCCGCAACCACGCAAATCTGCGCATCACGGTGCTCGCAGCCATGGAAAGGCTGACGTAGTCTGCCGTGTCCAAACCCGACTAAACGGATTCACACATAAGATCTTGCACGAGGGCTAGAAAACCATCCCGTCCTTCCCCTTCGGGAATATGCTCAGCCGCCAAAGATGCACAATTCCACAGAGTGTGAGTGAATCTCACCAAGGCACAAACAGAGTTTACTGCCTTCAAAGCCATACCCCCAGATGAAAATTCCTTCTTCGCCCAACCATCAAATCGCTTATTGTCCCCATCAGGAGGGATGGTACGGTACGCAGCCTGCTTTGTGGGGGCCGTAGCCACCTGCACCACCAAACTCTCCGGTGTAGGGTGCGTCGACAAGTAGCAGGGGTCACTACTGGCTGGGCGGTATTTATTCGGAAGCGACTTATTCACTGCAGGGAGACTCTCCGGAGCAGTCCAAGCCGCTGCCACCCTTCTTTGCAAAGCCATGTGAAATGGCAACACCGGGTCAGAGGGTGGACCTTGGTCCAGGATGTCCGTCAGATCAACCTGATCAAAATCAACAGGTGGAGCAGACTGCCCCAAGTATTCAGTCCCCCTTGATATGAGACGCCTATAGGAGAATTCGGAATGCGTCCCAGGCTCAGGCCTGCCAAACTCCACCTCCGGAGAGGTGTCAAGACCACTGGCGTCATGCAAGGACTGACGGAGTTCCTCCATCTGACTGTGCCCAGACAAAAGGTCATCAGGGACATCAGGAGGCACAACCATCTCCTCATCAGACCCTTCCTCCACCTCCGAAATATAATCCAAAGGTTGGAACAAATCCAATCTGGGAGGAGGAACAGAGTAGGGCTCAAAAAAAGGCCTCACAGACTTACTAAGAGCCTTCCTCAGAGTTTCCACAGCCCTCCGGGGCACCTCTGGCAAATCCTCCACAAATGGCGTCGAAGGCGCCGAGGGAATCGGCGTCAACGTCGTCCGAGGCGCCGACAACCTCTTTTAGGGGGCGAAGCCCCGAGAGTGTCCCTCGATGGACACGGCGCGATGGCGTCGACGACTTCTTCGAGGGCAGAGCCCCGAGAGCGTCCTTCGACAGACACGGCGCTGATGGTGTCAGCGCCTTCCTCGAAGGCTACACAGGTTCTGACGGTCTCGATGGCGTCGAGGACCGGGACCTGGATCTGGCACGGCTATGGTGATCTCCCTTGTACGAGCGGGACCTCGACCGCTCCCGATGATCGCGCCGACCGCCCGAGCCCAAAGGCGTGCGACTGGGGGACAGAGCCAGTTCCCTGTTGGCTTCTTTCGAAGGTGCGGCAGGAACTGTGCCTTGTGATTCGACAATCGCCATCATCTTCTGGCGGAATGCATCCCATTCGGCCCGCGACGAAGACTTGGTGGGACAAGTCAACCGTCTGGCGGAGTCCTCCGACGAGGACGGGGAAGGCGACCAGTGATGGCGCTTCCTAGAATGCCTTGAAGAGGCAGAGGAATGGCGGCAACCACTCCGAGACTGAGACCCCCTGGATTTTTGCCGACGCAGAGAGTCGTCCCTCGAGTCATCGGTCGAAAGCCCAGCGGACTTCAATTTATGGGGCTTAGACACCCTGCCTACCTTTAATTTATTCTTACGTTTCCCGCAAGGCCTTAGACGTCACGGACTGGCAATCATCGCAGTCATCGGTGGCGTGGCTTTCGCGAGGCACCAGAGGCAGATGCTGTGCGGGTCCGTGATGGACAATTTCGAACCGCAGTCCCGACATTTTTTAAAGCCCGACTTTCGGGGTAGTAGAAGAAGAAGACATCGCTATCAAAGAGAAGAATCGAGCGCGCCGAGATTCCGAAGCAAACACGTTTGCGGAAAAAAACAGAACTGAGAATACGGGTGCTGTGCATCCTATATATAACATCCGGTGACGTCGACCCTCGACAGAGGCCCTCGAGGAACAACGTATCGACGTCATCGACGCAGGCTGCCCTCTGCTGAAAATTTTCCGAAGCACCACAGCTGTGGTCATTACCTGTCATAGATGTGGAATACGTCGGAGGACACAATCCCCTCGAATTACAAATCTCTTCCACTTGTTAAAATAACAGTGTCGAGTGTTTGGTTTACATGCCTCTTTGAGGATTTCCATACACTTTCAGATGACCAAACTCTATGACTTCAGGAGCCAAGCTGCCAAGTTCATAGACTGATGTTGAGGGTGTAATGTTGTCTCCCTGTGTTGAGTGAGCATATTGAATGGGCACGGGAGTTTGATCGGGTCGCACATCGCCTGTATTCGCAGATGTGGATACCAAGGTTGAGTCGCCCACATAGCAACAACTAGGATTAACGTCATCTGTTCCTTGTGAATCTGGTTCACCACTTTGCTCATTAGTGGAGTTGGGGGAAAAGCGTAGGCACATTTCCCTGACCAGCTCATCCACAGGGTGTTCCCCTTGGAGTTGTGTTGGGGAAACTTGGACTCGAAGTCTAGGCATTGTTTGTTTTCTCTTGTTGCAAACAAGTCTAGCGGCGGATAGCCCCACTGTGTGAAAATGTTATCTACAATATTTTTGTTGAGCTGCCATTCGTGCTCTTCTGGTAGAGGATCTCTGATTAGTGAGTCCGACAGAGTACTGAGTTCCCCTGGAACATGTTGTCATGTTAGGAACATGCCCCGCTTGAGTGCCCATTTCCATACTTTCTGCGCGAGCCTGTACAGATTTGTAGAATGTGTGCCCCCCTGCTTGTTTTTATAAAACATTGCAGTGGTGCTGTCTGTGAGAATTTGTACTGATTGATTTTTCAGTAGTGCTTCGAAGGCTTGTAGCGCTTTGAGCACTGCTACAAGTTCCAGCAGGTTGATGTGGTTTTGTGCTTTGATATGAGTCCACAGACCATGCGCTGTGAGATGAAGGTAATGGGCCCCCACCCGGTGAGAGATGTGTCTGTTGTAACAACTGCTTGCACCGTCGGGTCGTGCAAGGGTTTTCCCTTCAATAGATTCTCCTTTGTCCACCAGCGTAGAGCTTGTACTAGTGTTGGTGAAACTACCACTAGATCGTCCCACTGACCGATTGCCTGAGATCACTGTTTCGCCAACACTCTTGCATTGGGCAAGCGCAATTGTGCGTGTGGGACCAGGTAAATGCATGATGCCATCATCCTGAGCAAGCGCACTGCTTTGCGTACGGTTATCTGGCGACCAGCTAGATACTGAGGTATTTGCAGCAGTATGTTTTGCGCTCTTTCCTTTGATGGAAAGACTAGACCTCTTCTGTTTTTATGATAGCTCCTAAGAACTCCTAAGAACGTTGATTGAGAAACCCAATTGGAAAATAAGATTGATCGTTCTTTGGTTATTTTACTTGCAACTTTGGGGATTCTCCCTGTGATCAGCCAGTCGTCCAGGTAAGGGTACACTGGAATTGACTCCCTGCGTAGGTGCGCCTCCACCACTGCCAGCACCTTGGTGAAAACTCTTGGAGCGGATGCTATTCCGAAGGGTAGCACCTTGAATTGGTAGTGCTGGTTTGCTAACTTGAAACGCAATAATCTTCTGTGTGCTGGGAACATTGAAATATGAAAGTATGCATCCTTCATATTCAAGGTTGCCATGTCATTCCTTGGCTTTAGCAGTGGGATTACTTCTCGTAGCGTTGTCATGCAGAATTTTTGTGGCTTGACGTAGGTGTTTGCAGGGCGCAGATCGAAGACAGGGCGCATTGTGAGATCTTTTTTGGGCACAAGGAAGTACAATGAATAGATAACCTTGTTTACCTGGTTCGCCAGGGTGAATTCTACAGCATCCTTTAGTAGCAGGGTTGCCGCAGGGTTGCCACATCTTCCAATAGGATGCGCTGTTCTTCTTTGGAGGTGGTCCTTTGTCGTGGGGGATGGTAGGCGGGTTGTTGTAGCAGTTATATACAATAACCACCCGCCACGGTTGAAAGTACCCACTTGTCTGAGGTGATTCCCTCCCATACTCGGGTGAAGTATAATATGTGTTCTCCTACTGGAGTCGCATGGGAGGGAACCTGTAGCAGGTGGTCATTGTTTGGGGGGTGGTGAGCCGCCTCTGGAAGAGGAGGATCTACCCCTGCCACGAGATCTTCTCTGGCCTCTTTGAAAACCTTGCAAGGACTGCCCCTGTGGAGAGTTCCAGGACGAGCTGACCCTGGTTGTACCCTGACCCCCGTTGTGAGTTCTGCCCCCTAAAGCGGCATAAATTATAATCCCCTCTTTGCCCAGAGGGTTTATTAGTAAGTTGGGCCAGTGATTTTAAGGTATCATACTCTTCTTTGGCGCTCTTGAGGGCGTCTTCCACTGCCTTGCCGAACAAGACATTTGGTACTATTGGCATATTAAGAAGAGTAGCCTGTGTCTCGAGTTTAAAACCAGACTGGCGTAGCCATGCATGGCGTTTGATAAGCCAGCTATTATCCTCCCCACATTATCTGCTGCATCTAAATTATTCTTGAGAATGCAGTTTGCAACAGCTTTTCCTTCTGCAATGGAGAGAGAGAGAGTTGTGATTGAATGGGTTCTGGGGCTGAAGTTATCTGTTCGGCCAATCCGTCCCACTCATGGCAGTTGTAGCTGGCCAGTAAGGTGGTGTTATTGGCAATCCTCGCCTGGTAGGCTGCCGAGGAGGCGACTTTCCTACCGAAAGTATTAATCTTTTTACTTTCTTTGTCCGGGGGTGCTTCTGAAGAGGGTGGAGGTCTTCCCGCTCTCTTTCCTGTGGTTGTAAACCACCAATGAATCTAGTTTTAATTGACCCCTGACGCAAAGGGGTCTGATGGAGCTGGTCAGAATACTTTTTCAATGCGCGGGTTCACAGCCCGTGTTAAGTTTGGAGTCAAGTGGGAGGGTTGAATTCTCCTCTCTACGGATTGGAATATATTGGATAGCGGATTTTTTATCTCCCAAAATGTCCTCAACAAAGTCCTTCTCTACCTGGGTCTCCTGAATATCTATCTTGAAATGTTCTGCTTCTTTAAGGAGCATATGATTGTATTGAATTTGATTGTCGACCAGTGAGTCTGCCACTGGTGGGTCTGCATGATCGGTTGACTGTATGACATCTTCGTCTTCGTCGTCATAAAACTGGTCTACATCTCCCATGCCCCCTTGGTCTTCAGTGTCAGAGTAGGCTCCAGAGTCCTGGAAGTCCTGAGTGGAGTCGTAGTAAGCGAGCTGCCCTAGGTCCTGCTGAGGGATGGGTGCTTGTAGAGTGTCTGTGCGGTCTCTCTTGGCTGGGGGCTGTGTAAGTGGGGCCCCACTAGCTGGATCGCTATGTGGCGTGCCCTGAAGGTTCTCTAAAACTTTGGGGTGGTTGTGAAAGAAATTGGCTAATGAAGACATGCGTCTCATGACCCTATCAATTTCCTCTGCTGGACCATTGGGAAGAACTTGGGATAGCAGACTGGGCAGGAGGGGTGGGTCCGGACTCAGGTGCAGAGTGTTTCTTGTGCTTCATAGCTCCCGACATGGTCCCCTTCCCTGGGTAACAGTCTCTAAACTAGAGCCCTCCTTGTGTGACTTTGAGGACTTTTTTTCGACGACCGCCCCTTTAGTAACATGTCCGGGATGTGTTTTTTGATGAGCTCACTCATTTCCGAGCTCCGAGAGGGCTTTGCAGGATCTTTGACACGTCTTTCGACTGTCGTTTTTCAGCATGCAAGGGGGCCGTCGACACGTCTTTCAACGATCGGTCGTCGGTGTGTGCAGACTTGGGGGTTTTGGACAGAGCGTCAGGACCGGACCTTTCTGTCCATTTCAGGGGCCTGTCATGAGACGAACGCGTGCACGTTGGCCCACAGGGCAGGGAACTGTCAGACCTCCCCCATGATACTGTGTGTGGCCTTCCGGTCAGCGTTGAAATCTGGCTGTGGCTTGTGTGCTTTGTGTGAGAATGTTTGTCCATGCCAGTGCCGCCGGGTGTCGTCCCTGTAGCAGAGCCGCTGGCCTGCCTGAAGGGGTTGGGGCTTGCACGCAGGCATCTGACGGATCCTGTTGGCTTTTGGCATCACTAAAGACGCTGATGCTGCGGTCACTGAAGGCACTCTCAAAGTCAATAGCGGCCTCAGCCTGCATTGCCTGGTGGGCCCAGCGCTTGGTTTTATGGTCCTTCAGAGTTTTGGCCTTGAAGAGCTTGCAAGATTTGCAGTGGCCTTCGTTATGGTCCGTTGGGAGACAAAGATTGCACACCCAGTACAAGTCTTTCCAGGGAAATTTTCAGTTGCAAGATGGGCAAAATTGAAATGGTGTATTCTCCATTGTGAATGGGGAAGGCAGCCAGGCGAATAAAGTGGGTAGAGGAGGAAATATGCATTCTCTTAGGGAATGTAAGAAATGAACCACCCCGTCTCCCTACTGTGAGGACCGAGGCCGTCTGAAAAGTTTGCTGAGCGAGTTGAAGCAGCTGTTGATGAAGGTAGTCCTAAAAGCCATCATCAAACGTCTTGTAGGGGAACAGCTAAATAATGACAGTAAGAGTAAACTAGATTTAATTATATTTTGTAAATAATGGCGATAGCCAGAAGTGACTCTGCTTTGAGTGACAGACAATGATGGCGGAAAAAAACAATCTGAGGGACCTTGATGCGTGAAGCACCATGGGTACAGTGGACGTCACACTAGGGATAGTATTAATGGCACGCCCTGTTGACGTCCCTTTTCGAGTTTCGAAAACAACAACTGTAATACTCCGCAGCTTCCACTAGATGTCGGCCTATGCATAGCATGTAATCTAAGCAGATTCCACAAGCCTCAGAAATATATTTACCCTTAGCAGAAGAAAGAAATTAAAGAATTCAATAAACCGGGAAGCACAGGTAAGTACGAAGATGCATGAAACTAAGTAAACAGTGCTTTAGAATAATCACAGGACAGTTTCTCTAACAAACAGTGAGGCCATCCCTAAGATGGTTTGGGGCCTTGTGCCCTAAAGCCATAAGTTCCAAAGATATACTTTTCAGGAAGGTTTACTATGTGATTGGACGATGCCAGTAGTTATGATCCAAAATTCAACAAGGTAAGTAAATCCACTCAATCCCAGACACTACGATATGCCTAGGAAGGGATCATTGACTAGTCCTCCACCGACTAAAGTCAGGAAAGAGTGATTTGGAGACAGAACCTTACCACCATGTAACCCTATGGGGAACAGGGGGAGGAAGGAACTGGTATGGTAAATTACCTCCACAATCTGAATTTTACAGAGACTTCTGCTGAGGTTCCAGAATTCATTAGGGGCAAGGTCTTCTGTGCTTGGTCTGGTCGAGGAACACCCAGGGGTCACAGGTGCAGAGGTCACTTTCGGATGTGGGATTTAGTTTTGGTAAGTCGCAGTGCTTGAATCCCAGTTCCAGGCATCTTAGAGCAGAACACCCTTTCTGAAAAGAAGATGAAGGTGTCTGAGGAGCAGGCAACCTCAGGACACCTCTAGGATGTGAAGAAGACAGGTTGCAATGGGGGTCACCAGAATTATGCAGTGTCAACAAAGGAGCAGATCCTGCATGGCTTCCTTTGTTGCAAAAAGACTGAAAATGCAGAGGCATGCATCTTGTACTACAAGCCGAAGATCCATAAAGTTCCAAGGATACACTCAAAACAGCGATGCCAGCAACAAAGTAGTCCAGGAGAGAGTTGGTCAGAGCACTGGATGATCAAGGGACACTTCTGAAGGCTCAGAAGGCAGGTAACCTCAAGCAGGGGTGGAAACTGGTTGTTACCACCATTCTATGGGTTGAATCACTGACAAGGGTCTTTTGGGGATTCATGCAGAGAAGCAGGGCTTCACAGGAGATTATTATTATTGATTTATTTATATGTTTATAATGCGCCGGCAGTCCACATGCATCGCGGCGAAACAAGAACACAGAACGACAACAGAAAGGACGGGACAGTGAGGAATGAGAGGCAGAGCAATCAGAGGTAGAGTGTCAGATATCAAAGAGATTACTTGAAAAGGTGAGTTTTCAAGGTTTTCTTGAAAGGCTTCAGGTTTGACATAAGTCTGATAGTGGGTGGCAAAGCATTCCAAAAGGTGGTCGCTACAACTGGGAAAGATTTACTGAGACCCCTGGACCATGTGAATTTAGGTCCCAGAATCTGGTCAACAGTATAGGATCGTAGGTTCCTTGTAGGTTGATACAAAGGTACCAGAGCTTTGATGTATTCTGGTGATTGGCCGTAAAGGCAATGGTGCACTAAGGTGCCCATTTTGAAAAGAATGCGTTCCTGGACGGGTAGCCAATGTAATTCTCTCCTGAATTTGGAGATACAAGATCTTCTGGGAACATTTATGACAATGCGGACTGCGTCAGTCTGGATGATTTGACAGGCCAGGATGTTGGTTTTTTAGGACCCACATAGCAGGGCATTACAGTAGTCCAGTCTGGTGAAAATGGTAGCCCAAGCTATTGTCACAGAATTATTTTCACTGAGGTATGGGTGTATGCACCAGAGGCGCCGTAGATATTAATTGCAATTCCGACAGAGGTAATTTACTTGCGCATATGAGTCAAGAGAGGCCTCCATTTGAACCCCTAAAAATTTTACTTTCTTGTGAGTCACAATTTTGTTATCTTGTAAGTAAAAGGAGTCATAGGAGGGGCTGAGTTTAGAACGAGCCTAGGGTGAGCCGAAAATAAGGAGCTCTGCCTTGCTGCCATTTAGACGCAGCCAGTTGTCGGACATCCAGCCCTCGATAATGCAGTAAATGTTGTTTGGATTGATGGAATCTTGGGTGTAATCCCCACTCATCCCGATGGCCAGCTGAGTGTCATCAGTATCATTTGTAAAAAATACTCCCAGCTCCTCCAAAAGCAAGCAGAAGGATCTTAAATAGAGATTGAATAGTAGGGGTGAGATGGAAGCGCCCTGTGGGACACCGCAATTGATTAGTGAGGCATGGGAGGAGGCTGAACCCCATTGAACTTTTGACTCGAAGTTGGGCCTTGATTCTTAAGACACAGTAAGAGATGCTTGTGGCCGACAAGGTTGGAAGCCGCGGACAGATCCAGTAGGATCAACATCCTGGCTTTCCCCTTTATCCATGATTTTTAGAAGGTGGGATTGGAGGTTCACAAGAGCAGTCTCTGTACTGAAAGAAGAGCGAAAGCCCGACTGTCACCTATGAAGGTAGTTATTCAATTTGATAAAGGCTTGCAGCTGTGAATTAACAAACGTATCCAGAATTTTGAAAGGGAATTGACAGTTGGTGATCGGTCTCAGGTTACTAGGGTCCGTAGGATCAAGGTTCGATTTTTTTTGGACTGGGGGTTTTAGTAACTTTCTTAATTTCAGTGGGAACCTGGCTGTCTCTAAACAAGGCGTTTACAAAATGTATAAGGAAAGGGGCAAATAGGTCCTTGTGCTCCAGTATATGTTTGGGGGGAAGTAAGTTATGGTGGCAGGATGTAGCGTGCATCGATGAAAGCATCGTTTTCATGTCCAGAAGGGAAATCTGTGAAAAGGAAAATCTAGGATGCACGGTGCCTTTATTTATCGTGTAATCCGAGTCTCCAGGTATAGAGGAGTGGCCCTGAGCTAACTTTATCCTGTTCCCTGCACATGTGATTTTCTCATTGAAGGCCGCTGACGTCCGTAAACAGTCTACATTGGTGGGTATAAAAAGCAACTCAGAGGCCTTGGGTTTTTCCAGAAGCCTGAGTATTTCGAAAAGCTTTGCAGTGCAATTGGATGACTGATGGATTTGGATATTGAAAAAAACATTTCTTTTTGACGAAGATTAGGGTTTTGTAGGATCTATCCAATTGCTTCCACTCTGACTTTATGGCCACTGAGGGATGTTTTATCCGTTGGAGTTCAAGAGCTTGTTTTTACCTTTTCATCTCCCCGAACTCGGAAGTAAACTAGTTTTGGTGCCTTGGGTTGTTTTGGACTAATTTAATTTTAATGGGTGCCTTTTGGTCTAGAATTTTAGTAAAAGAGTCAGTAAAGGAGGACAATAGATTATCCACTTGATCTAGGAAAGGTGAAGTGGACATAATAGACTCTAAGCAAAGCTGGAAGTCAACAGGGAGCACCTTTTTAAAATTCAGGCATGTAACCGATTTCGTGGTGTTTTTTTTTTTAGCTTGGGCAAGGGAACCAAAAGTTGAACAGTGAAATTAATAAAGTAGTGATCGGACCAGATGCATGGAGTGGTGAGGACATTGTTGGATCTAAGCTTCCTGGTCACTAGCCAATCAAGAATGTTTTGATTGGCCATAATAGGATCCGAATTGATGACGTTGTATTCGCTGGCTAAGCGGGCAGATTCTAAGTCTAACGCCTCCATATCGGTGTTATATCCTTTCTCCCGGTTCAAATCACCCAGAAAGAGTGTGGTGGAGTTTGGACTGATAAGGCTGTTCAGGAGCGTGAGATATTCTTCATTAAAGTCTGGAATTGGGATGGGGGGGGGGTTGATAGATTAGTATTATGTTAATACTATTGTGAGGTAAGGGAGTCATTTTAAGGTGTAAGATTTCACAGCCGGTTCAAGTAATTGCAGCTGGAAACAGCCCTAGTTCTGATTTAGCAATAAAAGCCCCCCTGCCCCCGCAGCCCTGAGTGTGATTAGCGTTAAAAAAGGAGCAGCCTGGGGGTAGGCCAGGGAAATAGATGGGCCACTTCTATCACGGATCCAGGTTTCCACGATACAAAGGATGTTCAGATTGTTGCTTAAGATTAGGTCATGCAGGTCCTGGGCATATTTGACCAACAATCGTGTATTGAGGAGAGCAATTTTTAGAGTGCTCTTAATTTCTTCAAGTCGAGTAGGTATTAAGACACCACCGAGATGAGGGGCGTTAGTGGTTCTAGAGGCGACGGGATTCTCAGAAGAAGTACATTCTAGAGGGGGGGGGAGAGTGCAATAGGGTGTGCGGCGGCAGAAGAGGCCAGTGCACTAGGCCTAGGGGAGAGACTGGTCTTGTCCGGGGTGCTATTTAAAGCTGGTGGTCTAAACAGTGCTTCTTCCCCAGCCAGAGACGATGGGAGGCTATCCAGTTTAGCTGTGGTGCTGGTCAACTGTAGGAGTTGTCCACTGGTCACCAGTGGCTTGAGCTTCTTTGTAGTGGTCTAATGATAATCAGGGTCAGACTGGGACATGAAATAGGCCTGGTGACCCAAAATAAAGCGGCCCACCCTTCGCCTCAAAAAAGTGGCACATCCCTCGCCTCACGTCCCCTGACCTCTGATGCCATCATCGGAAGTGATGTCATTTGACCCCACCCCAAAGTGACATCCCGGGAAGCGATGAAACATGACCTTTTACCACTTGACAAAACAGGAAGTGGCATCAAATAGCATTGTTCCTAAGTACACTACGAAAAATATGGTTATGATTTCACTAATGTGATATACATTACAAGAATGGCTCACCATATGTATCATTAATATCTGTGTCTATATATGCATATTGTCAACTGTGAATCCAAGCAGACGTCCAAGGCCAAATGATATGTTATTGTATAGCACTTATGCTTAAGCTCTTTTTTTATAGAACAAATATGCATACAATATCACCCAACCTGTGTTAGTACTTATTTATTGACCTAAGAAGGATGAAAGGCTTTTTGAAAAGAAAAAAAAAAGTGAAAAGAAATATATATATATATATATATATATATTTTTTTTTTTTTCCAAACTGGCCCAGGTGTGGCCAGAAACCGGCCCCCGCTCCTCAGGGACGTTTTCGTCCCGGCCACGAGCCAAAAGGCAGAGGGGCCAATCCGACTCTGATGATGATCTGTGGAATGGCTGCAGGAGTCCTCTTTTTATCCAAGGTCTGGACTACAAGCTCCCCCAGTTCAACCAATGGTGAGGATCTACACCATTCAAACTGGCAATAACTATCCAATCATGGAGGCCTACTTGTGGCTATCCAATCATGTCATCGTTAGGCTCTCAGAAATGCATTCAATAATTTAAGACAACCAAAAGAAGGTAAATAGTCATGCAGTAGAATGAAAATAGTTAACAAGAGTGATACCCTAACTTTATAAGTCCAATCCCTATGATGTGAGGGGCCTTGTGCCCAAAAGTCACAAATCTTCATTTTAGGAGAGGGGGAACTGATGTATGAAGAGTTTTTGTGGTGGTGAAATGTTTCAGAAGATATTCAACAACGTTACAAGTCAGTAAAGTTATATTCCTATCTATTAGATACAAGCATTTGGATCCAACAAACAAATAGCGATGGAATGGAATAACCAAAGTTTATTCAAAGGAGAACAGGGGGAGGTGAGTGCGTTGCAATCACTTAACCCCCAACTCAGATATTCCCAGATGACTAGGTGGGGCGAATAGAGGTCGCTGGAGGTAGATTTTCCCGCTGCTGGTTGCAGTGAGAGGTACCCAGGAGCTGCGGGTGCAAGGATTCTTCTGGTCGGTTCCAGGAGCAGAGTACAACCCTTCGCGAAGAGGAAATTCAGAAAGCACTAATGCAGACCTCTCCAGGATACTTCACCAGCCGAGAGAAGGCGAGTTCCAGCGTCAGCTACCGCACACAGGTGACAGCAGGTGTCTTTCCAGTCCCGGTTGAAGAAGTCTTCCACAGCAGGATCCCTTGAAGCTGGGATGCTGAAGTTCATCAGGAAGGCGACTTTTCCCACTAACTGGCGACCACCGAAGTTGCGTTGACGGTTCTAACGAGGTAGCCCACTGGAGAGCTGGTCAGTCCACTGCGTGGTCCAGGGACACTGCCAATGCCTCAGGATGGCTGGATCCTCAGGAATGCATCAAGACTGGTTGGTCCCACCATGCCAAGGGTTGAAGCACAGCATAGGACCCTCACAGATCAGGTAGTCCAGAAGGGCTCACTGGGACAATCACAAAAAAGGATGCTGTGCCTTTTCAGGAGTTGTCCATGGATCTTCAGTATTCTGCACGTCTACACAGGGTACTTGGCTCCAATGCTGATTTGAAGAAATGGCTGCAGGATTCCTCTTCTTATACTAAATCCTAGCTGGAAGCAAGTCCAAGCCCACCAATGGTAAGGCTCTGCACCATTCTAACAGCCAGCAGAGGTCCAATTAGGGACCACTATGGGTTTCACTCATGTCTCACCCTCAGACACTCTGGCAGCACGGATGTGGAGTGGGACCAGACAGTCCCACTCTTTCCTAGGCCACTCTCACACACAGGCATCACTAGCCTGTGAATGCGGCAGCTTTCCCAGGCAGGTGCATTACCTATATGGGATCTCCTGACATGAAAAAGCAGGAAAAAGGCTGAACAACAACATGGCCAACGAACAAGCGAAAATCTTGTGGCATGGCCATTTTAGGGCACAAGCCACGTTTAGTAAACACGAATGTGCACACTAAAAATAATGCAAAAATTGTAAAAATGTAATTGCTGCCACCAGCTTGTCTTTAGGCACATATAGAATTAACTAAAAATCCCAAGTGTAAAAGACTAGGGTGTTATAACAGTATCCACACTAGTATCCACGCATTGTTAAAAGTTACCAAAAAGGTAAAAAAGACAAAAGGGAAACAGTTTCCTAGTACTGACAGACTGAAGGACTGATCACTTTCCTCATAGCAAAATTAGCAAAAATGTGAAGGTGAAGGCTTCACTTCCTAAAAAGTCAAGACAGGTTAAAAAACAAAAGCAAAATGTTTGAAGGTCCATAGAATATGCTAAAAGAGAAATATTTCATAACAATCAGCGAAAAGAAAATCTTTCCGAACCCTTTCCCTAATGTTTGGTGACCTACTGGAGGGGTAGCATTTTACTGGCCACCAAGAAGTAGGCTAGCAATGAACAAAGTGTGGCATAACAGATTTTCATGCCCAAAGCATGCCCACTTATCCGTTTAAATGCACCATTCGGTGCTGATGCTCTGTCCTTTCTCGGAAAGGAACACCAGGGGCTAGAGCTGAGCTTAAGGGAATGACCGCCTGAAAATGCACCAAGAGGAGGGTCTGCAGGGTCATGGCAGACGATATCTTGCCTTAAGGCAAAGATTTACGATCTGTGCCCATCCCTTTCTCTAGTTAAAGTCTACTTCTATAGGAAGCAGAGCACTGAAAACTCAGAACTCTGCCAGTAGCTGTCAGTGTAAAGATGTTGTCCTGCAGTACGATCCCACAAGATGACCTTCAACAGAATGTTACACTGGTGTCACATTAGGATAATCTAACAAAGTCTCCAGAACATGTCCTAAAACAGGCTTTCACTTAAGGGAATTTTATGGTGATGTGGATTGGCTCTCCTCCTTCAAAAAACATCTCCAACATGAGAAATTTACTGTGAGGTTTTCCTGCTTCTGCAAAATCTAGGGGTTGGGGGGGTGGGGGGGTTTGGCTACCCCAAAGCAGGCTAAGTCAGAGAAGGTTTCAATGTCTCCAGTGCCGTATCAGGACAGGGTCAGCCATAGTATGATCCTTACTTTTACAGAGGAGGACAAGCCAAAGGAACAAGATAATCCTTGATTACTGGCAACACTACGAAACGTTATGGGAACAAAGGACTATTTGTCAGGGCTTCGGTGTTACTGACCAGGGGGCAGTCATAGGTGTGTCATTCACCTTAGGAAATCAATCAACACTGCAGCTATATGGAAGTCCCAGAGGAAGACCTTTCAGCAAGCTTTCGGGCCATGCCGGAATGTCTCCTGCTGAACTAGATACACAATCACAGCAGAGAATGGCTTTCCACATAAGTATGGTTTGTGGAAGTACACTGGGCTCAAAAGGGAAAATACATGAACAAAAATGTATGCACTAAACACGCACTACACTTATAAACAGAAGTGGAATAGTCAAATGGAGGGTGCAACCACCTTCGCTAGGGCACACTATCCAGGCCTCAAGACCACCTCAAGCTTGTCAGAACCCCACTGTAATGCACACTCAAACACACCATGTTCCTGACACGTTCCTACCTTAAACATTAGTACAGTGAACACATTGTATAAGAATGTAATGGCCTGAACAGAATCACAGCATATAACACAACTCCAGTTTGCAATGGTCAAACCTAGAGACAGCTCACTGTACAGCCTACAATGGAAAACTAAAATGTAAAGCAGATGGCAAATATGAGCTAACTTGTCATACCTTCAGGGTTTTCGGCCTTCAGGACAGCACTAACAGCCAAACCACACTCCAAGGCATTTTCCCTGATTGCCAGGGCAAATTGCACAAAACAAACAAGGCGTAGCTTTTCGGAACCTTGTCCTCAGAGTATGGCCACAACTTTCCAATCAATCATTGCTTGCCTACTCATCCCTCAAGACCCACAATTTCCATCCATACCTTTTCCTCTATGATGGCGATGATGTCACCCACAGTCTCAAAGTCTAGCTCCTCGCAGGTGTAAGAGTCAGCCATGTCCATCCGGTCGGATAAGTCCAGGTCATCCTTAGAGTCAGCCAGGCTGTCACTGCGGTCCTTTTGATCCTCGGGATCAGAGCTCGGGCGTAGGCAATCATTCTCAATTGAGTCCATGATAACAGAGATGTCACTGCTGTCCACGGAAACGCCCAACGTGTCAGAGTCAACCATGGAGTCCAGGGGAAGACAGGCATCCTGCAGGCCCACTGCATGGAAAGAGAGAGAGAACTCAGAGAACTGGACATAACATGCACACTTGCCACCTCCCAGCTCACACACCAATGCTCAGCGTTAGCCAGGAAAGCAAGGATGGCCCAGGAAAGGCTCAGCTAAGAGGGACTGGGATAAAGACGCACCTGTCACAGCTGCCGTTGCTGCACTTCCTGGAGCAGTCATTGCTGGAACCAAGCCAGGCGTTGGCAGTCGGGACATCATGACCATGGGGCCTGAGGACACAGAATCTACGAGGGGGAGCGAAGCTTTGCCTGGAGACTCACTGCTGACAACAGAGAAGGAGGCTAGAGGCAAGGAGAACTGTGCTGGGGCAGCTTCTAACAGTCGGGAGAGGGTGGGAGCACCTGACAGACAGAGGACAAGAGAGGAGGAAGAAAGCTCAGAAGAAGCAGAAGCAGCCATTCCATCTCTCATCCCGTAAGGCTATATGCACATGTCAGCACTGCCATCTGCACAAGAGATCACTGTAGTACCAAAAGAACAATTCTCAGATTACCCTGTTTGATGTATATTTCCCATAGCGCTGATCTATACACAACCCCTCAAGTTCTGCTTTATGCACACAATTCAGTGTATGTTACTCTCTGCACTATTCTAGGTAAACTCCTCCTTCTGTACTCTTAACCATCTGGACAACCCCTCACTACACCTTGCCTGATAAACGAACACTGTAACACTGCCATTTGCATAAACCTTGTTGCAACCTCCTATTTGCACACAACTCTGTGCACCCCATCAGAGAATTTGACCGAATTCCTGGTGGACTGCATGGTCCTCTGTAGATTGTATACAATGCATATCCCTCAAAGCATGCCGCCGCCTTGACCATAAGCCCCAGAGCACTAACCTCTCCAGAAACCCCCAGGCTCTAGCCTCTGTATAACCCACACTGTGCCTAGTCCTCAGCACAACCTTTGGAACAACTCTCCCTCTGCACATCCCTCACAGACACTATCACTAATCTTGGTGCAGCCCAGCTGATGCATAATCTACGGCATACTTCCCATAGACGCCCCTCAGTGCATCTTACCCTCTGCATTGCCTTCAACAGTCCCTAGACCTCTTGTTTCTGCACAGCCCTCAGTACACTTTGCCTTCTGCACAGCCCTCAGTGTGCCTCACTATCTGCACTATACTTGCCTCATGGAGAAATCCCCAAAGTACTTCCCCACCCTCCCATCAGTCCATGGAGTTACACAGTGCAACCTACCTGATGCACAATTGCTTGAGCACTGGCCTCTGTAAGACACTATTTTCTGAGCATCCCTATTGCACATGGCCCTCTACACAACCACTCTCTTTGTACAATAAATGCTCATCTGCACACCCCTCAGAATACTCAACGCTACACACATTTCAGTGAATTTCACCTCTGCACAAACTACAGTGTGCTATGCCCACTACACTACAATAAAATCCCTTTCCGACAAAACCCTGGACCTCATCACAATACGTTCAACACACTCTATGGCCTTAAACACAGGCAACCTTACCTGTTTTGTCTTTTGTACTACCCTCAATATATTGGCTACAAAATCTCCTTCTCTAGACATTCCAACTCCCTTCTCTGCTAAGACTGTGTAAGCATTACCTGAAGCAGCAGGTGACGCTGGGATAGAGCTTTGTACCAACTGCAGATCTGCGCCGTGTCTTAATGGGAGAGGTCCACCAACCTCCATCAGTGCTCCTGAACCACTCATGTGGCTGCCTCCCATTGTCGTCTCGCTATCACCAACCTGCAAAAAAGAAATCAGTGAGCCTCAAGGACACATTTTGAGTAGAGAGAAATCCCTCAAATGAGTGGCAAGAATAATTGATAGAGAGGATGCACTACCAGGGAAAAGGAGAATCAAGAGACAATGGGATGCTCGACAGAGAGAAATTTAACGAGCATGAGGCAGAGGCAAAGGTGATAAAACACTGGGACAAGAGAGGAATCCAGAGTCAGGTGGGATTGAAGATGAGAAACGATGCAACAACACCAGAATAATAGAGGAAGTCAGAAAGAGAGGACATGATATCAAGACACCAATTACATTCAGAGATAAATTACAGGTACTGAGGTAAGAGAGAAATTCAGAGAGGGGAAAGGAGATTCTGGGAAAACAGAAGAATCCAGACAGGAAGGGAAAGGTCCAGAGAAAGATGTGCATACATGAAGAGACAGGACATCTTCGAACATTAAGTGAGCCTAGAAGGACTAGCATCGATGGAAGTTCTTTTATTAAATGGAATACTTGTGAACAGAAAAAGCCATAAAAGAGAAAATGTGCAGTAGAAGCAGCATCCAGGACAAACAACAAAGTTTGGGAATCTGGTGGGAAGAGTTCCGGGGAAATAGAGTGGAAGTCCAATGTAGGGAAGTTAGAACGTTAAAGAAACCTTGAGTTTGGAGTGGATTTTTCAGGTGAAGTCACTGTGCCAAACAAGGTGTCAAATTGGTCAAAGGCCTCTTGAATTGGACTGCATTTAACTAAGAGAACACTCAAAGAGCTTGTGGGGCATTCTGCAAGAACTTGCACGTCAATCAAATCTTAAAGGCTGAAATCACGAACATGTTCAACAATACAAAAAGCTGTGCCACACATTTACTCCGGTTACAGCAAATAAAAGCTGGCTCTAGTAATCAATAGCACTTTTACAACACACTAAGAAAAAAAGATTAGTTGGGAGGTAAAAGGTTAAACACTATTTCCCAGAAGAGACATTGAGGGTGTCTTTTGACATGGTTAGACAGGGAATTTAAAAAGATTACAAACATACTGGTCAATACATGCAATCAACTGAAACCTTCTGGAAATTAAGGTAGCTGGAGAAGATTTAAATAACGCTGCCGATTTCAGTTCTACTCCATGGGGCCTAACTTAGTGTAAAAACAAGAGTGAATAAACTGCAAACAGGGTGATGTTGCAGGTGTGCTCTCTTCCACACCCGTCAACTGTGGATGGCAGTAGTTGACTGACCATATTTGTCATGCGCCCGTTATTCCAACGGGTTTGGGACTGGTGGCGACGGGTCCGCCATTAGTTCCCCACCACGTTGTTTGACTTTCCCAGGTTGCAGTCTAGTCTTTTTCATCATGGCCGCCGCCAGGTGATTTAGTTCCCATTCACCCGACGGCCGCTGCTTTGCAACCGCGCTTAGGAGTTTCTCCCTCTTTGCTGCCATGCTGCGTTCCTATCTTGGCTTTGGTCAACCCTCCTCGCCTTGTCCTCTCCGGACCTCAGTCTCTCTCCCTATTTCTTTTGTTTCCTTTTCCTGCACCAGGGTGTCGCCCCGGCTTACTAGCTTCTCTGGCGGTTATCTTTCTCTCTTACTCTCCCCACGGGTCGCTCCCCGCGTGCCTCGCTTCCTTTCTCTCTTACCTGTTCCTTCACTGTTGGATCCGGTTGCTTGGCCCTACCTTCCACGGAGTATCCACACGGCGGAGTTTGAGCTGTGATTCTTCCCCGTCTTTACATGGACTTTCCGAACTTCCTGGATCTAAGGACAAAACTTGCCTCATCTGGGAGATCCATCAGCCTCACCCAGGGTTTTTTTTACCTGTCATAGGCTTTTTCCACTCTCGGCTACTGCGGGACAGGGGCCACTGGTCTGCTGGTTTTCCAACGACAAGAGTGGCGTCGTCTTGCGGTAGACCTTATCTCCATAAAAAGAAACCAGTCTTCAAACGCCAATAAAGAAAGAAACATCTGGCAGAGGAGACCAGTACTTCACGTGAGAAGTCGGAAGTAAGCTCAGTTCACAGTAGTGATTCTGACAATATTATATACTACAAAGTCTGCATATTTCTCAAATTAACTGTGAGAGCTAAGCGGTCATATTCTGGTTTCTGGTCACTCCGGTCTCATTTCTGCTACATTTTTTAAATTGTGAAAGAGCACAATGCTTCAAATAGAAGCACTGTAAATACAGTGGGTGAACAAATAACACTGCTCGGTGCTTTACAAAAGAGAAGGCTAACAAGTGAAAATTACATTTGAAAAACGCATTTTAAAAAACAATGCCCAACTTTGGCAGCGTTTAGAAAATATAATGGCAAGCAGGGAAAGGGTTAACATTAAAATAAGTTAAAAGGCAGTAAGGGGAGAGCGAGTGATTAAAAGAGGGAAGGCTGAAGGGTAGGGACGGTTAGAGATATTTTTCTTATGCACTATATTTTTAGGGCACAGATTTATAATGAGACTGCTTAGTTTACAGGGTGTTTCCTCTGAGTTATCTTAACCCTCCAAGTGATAGAATAGCTGAGCAGTCAAAGCAATTCTTCAAAAGATAACAGATGACTTTAAAGGTACAGTTAACATTTTTGATTAGTACACAGTAAGGTAATGTCAAAAACAACACATCTGTACATCTACATTCTTTTTTTAATATAGTTGTGCAGATGTGGTTTGACAGCACAGTATGTCGCTGTGCTTTCCTCCTGGCTCTGCAGAACCGGAGTCCTCCAGATAAAATAATGTTTTCATCCTTGATTGAAGTGCTTCTGACCGAATTGGCAGGGGCAAGTGATGCTGCCTTATCTGTGATGGATCCTGGTCGCTGTGGTGGCCAATGACCCTCAGATTTACCCGGGCATCAGGAGATCCTGCTAAAATGGTGCCTATGTGTGGACTTTGAGCAGGCCTGCATCTCAGTGAGTGGCTGCGGCAATGGAGAAATCAACTATGCAGAACAGCTCCCACTAGAGCTACAGTGAGTTGGAGTTAGCAGGGGCTCTGCCTGCCACTCTGGTGTCTCACCAGCTTCACCGGCTGCCATTGCTGCTTCCACCGGTGCGTTTGAACCCTTGTTGTACCCAAGATGCAGGGGTGAGTGGAGCCACCATTCAGGAGGACTATGCTACTGAGAAGATCACCTTTGACAGCCGGATACCACCTGGAGTGCTGTCAGATGTGGAATGCAGGTGGGCTGAGATGGGGGTGTCAATGTTGCCACAGAGCCCCCTTTGTGCTGGTTTGTTCCTCTTCCCCTGGTGTGGAGCAGACAAGGAGTTGTAGGGTTATGGGCCCCTGGAGGGTTCCGCTACCGGCAACTGCCCCTGTAGGGAGTGAGGAAGCCGGGCTCGAGTGTAGCCCTATGAGAGGAGTATTTGGCACAACCCTCTGTTGAGGGCTGTGTAACCTTATGGTAGAAAAGTGTGTCACTCCAAACAAAAGGAAAGACCAGACTCTTCAAAGGCTGTAGCAGAGCAGTCAGGCTTAACTTCAGGAGGGAAGAAAGCTAGCAGGGATATACAATCATTCCCAATATTCACCATAGAAAAACACACCACATTGTTATATGAACAGAATACACTTTATTTACAAGGTCACACACAAAATATCTTTTGACAAGAAAATAAGTATTCTGGTGAATAACACACAACAGAGCATACTTTGGTTACAAAAAACAGTAAATGACCAGTCAAGGCCTAACCCACTTTTTACCTTAAAACGGAAGTCCCATACCCTGCGACAGACACAATATAGACTACCAGAGGAAGGTAGACCACTAGACAATATTACACAGAATAATTACCATCATGTTCGGAATACAAGGGTACTACAGAGAACGTAAGTACACGATTTTTACTATACTCTAAATGCAAGTAACTATACATAATACATAAGCACACCATACAATTATAACATTTCGATGTAGCAGAAAGGGGAAGACAATGTTCAACACAGCCGGGAGGGCTGAATACATTTGACCATGACAGTCTACAGGGCAAGAAGGGCATATTACACCTTAAGTAGGGAAACAGTAGCAGCACTCAATGATACAATATATATCCTAGGCATGAGTGCAATACAAAGATTTAAAAATACATAAAAAAACAAGGAGAGCCACTAGAAATGCAGGGCTTGGTGGAGAACTTCAGGGACCATAGGACGATCCTAGAAAAATGCACCAGTCCAGGTAAGTACCTTCCAGTGTCATTTGTAAAAGCTCCAAAGTTGAAGAAAGTATCCCACAGGAAACAGAACAAAGTCTGTAGGCACCCTGTTGTTATATTAAAAGGCCGGGTAAGTCCTTATCACATGTACCGAGAAAAAAGTAGGCCAGGCCAGAAATCCATCTTAACACTGGGCAGGTATAGAGCCCAGTGGTTCTCTATGATTGGACAACCTCTGGCTGTGTGTATGTTGCAGATCCTTACCATTGGTGCGCTTGAAACTGCTTCCAGCTCCAAATATGGATAATAGGAGGACTCCTGTACTACACTGGTGCCAAGATTACCACGAAGAGGAGCAGCCTGCTGACGACTGGAGGGCAACTCATGCAACTGACCAGCATCAAATCCATTGATTGGCCCAGTGACACCCAGCTCCTCTGCCTGATCTCAGAAGACCTTTGCCAGTGCTTCGACCCCTGGACTAGTAGTACCAACTATTCTAGACCCATGCTGTAGGATCCATGTCGACAAAGCTTTTGCAATTGTCCCTGGACTGCTTGGTGGATTGACCAGCTCCCTCTGAGCAACCTCACAGCAGCTGTTATCAATCCCGAGTTGAGCCCTGGAACGTGGCGGGTCTTCAGCTTCTACCATAGGTCACCTGCTCTTGAATGTTCAGCTTCCTATCTTCAAGGGAGGCCGTGCTGGATCTGCTTTTGTGTTTGTCACTGAGGTTTCGTCTGTCACCGTCTGATCATGGTGACTGCCACTTGAACACGTCATCATCAGTCCTATGAAGTGTCCTAAGGAGATCTTTGCTGCAGTGGTCTTAATTTTTCTTCATTTTGGATCTCCACTGGGAAACTGTCCTGACAGTGGAAGTAACCCTTGCACCCGTTCCCCCTGGGCCTCTCTCACCCGAACAAAGGACAGTTAATCGTGTCCCCAACGAACCCTAGACAACCCACAATGTCACCTGGAAGATTCAGAGTCAAGGTGGGTAAGTAAACATTTCTGTTCCTGTCCTCACCTGTAGAGTACCTTTGGGTGCAAAGCCCCTTGTCCCCTAACTCTCTCTGGCCTGACCTTTGGTCACCAAACCTGGGTCCTATATCCTACCCTTGGGCTAACCTTGGGGCTAGGATAGAGAACAGTGCTTACCTTATTTTGGGAAAATATTTATTTCACTTACAAATACTTGGAAATGTTTTTTTGAATCACCACCACAGCCCACTGCATCTTTTCTGAAATCCCTTCCGTGAAGGAACTGGAACTGGTACCTGTGACTTTTGGGCACTAGCCCCCATACACCTTACGGCTGGACTTGTTAAGATTAAGGGAACTGGGGTAGGACTGATTCCACCTATTTTTCGTGCATTTAACTGCTCACCTGTTCCTAACTGGTACATTCATGTTGGTGCATTTACATTGAACCTACTGGTGAATGTATATATTTTGTGATATATGGTTTGAAGTAACACTACTTGCTTGTGATTTTCATCCTCTAGTGTTTTTAAAGACCTAATAAATCACTACATTTGTATACACTGACTGTCTAACTTGAATTATTGGTGGATTTCTGAGTGAACTCATTGTAGTCCTAGACCACTGTCACACATTTCCTGAGATAAGCCATGACTGCTCTTCCACTCTATCTTGATTGGATTTTGGCTAACCTCTCTGTGTCTTCCCTGTTTACCATAAATAAGGTAGCCTCCTAAAATCCCTCTTAACAATATTATCTTAACCCTATTTCTCCCAAGGTTCGATACATGGGATATATTATTCACTGTAATCCTATTTCTGATGCTTGTATCTGCTTAGATTCACATCCTTTGCACAGGCCGACATCTAGTGGAACTTGCAGAGTATTGCACATGAAGTTTTCGAAGTTCGAAAAGGGAAGTCAACAGGGCATGACTGTAATACTATCCCTAGTGTGAAGTACTCTGTACCCATCATCCCTCACACGTCACGGTCCCTCATATTATTTGTTTCTGACAAGATGGAGTTTAAGTTGTAAGTGTGAAGTATAGGTATAGACCATGAGGTGTGAAAGATCTATGCTTTTTCCCCAGGCACCTTCTACTCCAAGAGGGGAGGAAGGGTGGGTGCATGTGAATCTAAGGACATACAAGTGTCAGAAACACAATTACAGTGAGTAATGTATCCCTTCTGAGGCGTGTGGATCTGCTTAGAATCACATGCTTTGCATAGATTGGCGAGCAGAACTTGTAGAAGGAGGTTGGTTGTTAAAAGGTAGCGCTGAAAAGAGATGTTTCAGCACCGCTTGTCCCACCTGTGTATCACCCCTAGAATGTGTGTCCAGACAGTAATGTTGGGTGAAGATGTGTACTGAACTCCAAGTGGCAGCCTTGCAAATGGCATCTAGAGACACATTTGCTATGAAGGCTAGGGTTGTCCCAGTGCCTCGAGGTGAGTGTGCTCTAGGCTTAAAAGGCTGTGTTCTCTTGGCAAGTGATTAAGAGAGTTGGATCCATCTAGCAATAGCTGCTTTAGAGATAGGGTCCTGTTCCCGTCCAGCACCTACAGATGCAAATAAACTGTTTTTCTAATCGACTTTGTCTTTTGAAGGTAGAGCTTGACAGCTCTGCGCACATCTATTGTATGTAGGCTCCTTCCTGCTGTGTTTGTCACATGGAATTTTGATATGAATTCTGTGTGAGAAGTGAGGATGTGTGCTTAGCACTTCCATGTCCTTGTGTATGACTACGAAGGGGTCTTGTACTGACAGAGCCTGTAGTTCACTAATCCTTCTGATTGATGTAATGGCTATTAGGAAGGCCGTTTTGTATGTAAGATGTTTAAGACTGGCTTTGTGCATAGGATCGAAGGGGACCCCCATGAGCCTTGTGAGTACGATGTTGAAGTCCCAGCCGGGTGTTGGATTGGACATCTGAGGGTGCATTTTCTTGACGCGCTCCATGAAAGCCTTAACTACTGGCACCTTCCACCACAAAACCTTAATCTGGGACGTGGTGTAAGCAGGGAGAGCCGCTAGGTGTACCTTGAGTGAGTTAAAAACCAATCCTGAGTCAAGTAAATAGAGTAGGTAGTTGACTATATTGGATGGCGAACAGTCGGTAGGATTAAGAGACCGTGGCCCTCATTAGGACCCTGGCGGAGTGGGTTTACGCCAGCGGTATTCGCGGCGGACCCGTCCGCCCTACTACGAGTTCCCGTAGCGCCATGGAGCCGTTTTCCGCCTGGTTTTTCCAGGCGGAGAAATCCATGGCGCTACGGGACCTTGTTGTTAATTACGCCACCGTATTTTACGGTGGCGTAATTAACGCCTTCCCCACTCCCATTATACCCTATGGGGCAAAAATGGGAATGGGGAAGGGTAAAATGGGGAATGGGGATTTACCGCCCCGCCAGGGTCGGCATGGGGCGGTAAATCCGCCAACCCCCATGGCGGTATCGGCAGCTTTCCGCCGTGCTCCATGGTGCATTTTGCACCACGATCTCCGCCAGGGTCCTAATGAGGGCCCGTGTTCTGCACCATAACACAAAGCGTTTCCATTTGTTAAAATAGCAGTACCTTGTGTTAGGTTTGCGTGCCTCCTTGAATATTTCCATGCACCTTTGGTCTCGGTTAAGGTGACCAAATTCTACGAGGGCATGGGTGCAGCGTTGTTCCCTGATCCTGGGTTAACAGGTTGTCCATTCAGGGTAGTTTCATGGAAGGTCACATGGACATCATTTGCAGGTGTGAGAAAGTGGTCTGTCGTGCCCACATCGGAGATATCTGTATTAGTGTTACTTGTTTCAGGTGTAGCTTATGGATTTTTTGTTGTTGCGAAGATGTGTCGGGGGAAATGCATATGCAAATTTCCCTAACCAATTCATCAGGAGTGCATTCACCTTGGATTCTTTCTGGGGAAACCAGGACGCGTAATCTTGGCATTGCACATTTTCCATGGTTGCAAAAAGGTCTATTTATGGGAACCCCCAGTGAAGTGAGAGAAAACAGTGGAACTGAAGTTCCTTCGTTTGAGCCATTAACTAATATTGCAGAAAATAAGTCGTCTGGTCCTGTTGCAAAGCTAAATAAATTTAACTTAACAGAAATCCAAATCCATGAACCTCTAGCTGCTACAATTAGCCCTTATATAAACAGAAATAGGCTGGCTGAGTTTATGAGTAATATACCACAGCTAGCAGTGATTGCGTCTAAAGATATTTCCTTGATAGAACTTCCCGATTCAGACAGTCAACCAAATTGGGCCATACTACAATTTATTTCACCTTTATTCGGGGACTATGTTCGACTTCAATGCAAAAAGCTTAGTGGAATGGGTTTTGAAGTGTCTCCTCTTCAGACTATTGAGGCCGACTCTTCTTGGAACTTAAAAATACTTGAATAATATGAAAATAGTTACGTCATATCCTGGTTATGAGTTTAGACAACTAGAATCCAAATTGGAAGCTTTGAACGCAGCTTTAAATCAAAGAAATAGGAGTGCATCACTGAAAGGGCTGCAGAGAAATAAGTGAAATGTTGGCTGTTACAGAAGTCTTATTCATCAAAATAAGTTAGCCTAGTCTCCTGGAACTCTTGTGGTTTTCGATTGTTTTTGTACACTCAGGAAGGTCGTGATTTGATTACCGGGTTTGATATATTTTGTCTTCAAGAGACTTGGCTGTCTAGTCCTTGTTATATAGGTGGGTTTACATTATTAGAGTATGGCTACTAAAGGGCATATTGGAAGACCCTCTGGCGGTTTAAGAATATGGATTAGTACCGAAATCTTTGCTTTGTGATTTTTGATTTGTGTTTGATATTAGTTCTATTAGAAATGCCAGTGTGCACTCAAAAGAATCAGATTAGGAGTACAAACCGCAAAGAAGCAGCAAAACCTTATACAACGGCCAACAAGACTCATGCATTGCGTCGGAAATGTCCCGTATAGTATTCCACAGCAATTCTACCAAGACTTAGACAAGCTATGCAGAGGCTTCCCCTGGCACGGGGGGGAGACACAGAGTTGCGTTGAGTGTGTTACAAAGGCCATATGGACACGGGGGGCTAAAGATACCAGACTGAGTTGTACTTTCTGGCATGCCAATTACAATATGTGGTAAAATGGATGGCAGATGATCCCATGGTAGAAACTGCACTTTTGCAACCAGCCATTAAGGGAAAATACCTTAGAGATCTAATTTGGATCTGCACCAATGTGCAAAATAGTTATCCTCACCTGGTGGCACTGGGTATTCCGATTCGGAATAGGACTTACAAAGTTTTGGGAGTAGAAGATCCACTCTGTCCAGTGACCCCTGTAAAGGCAATAACTGAAGGTATGTAAGGCAGTAGGGGAGATATTAGATCATAATGGGAATTGTGTGGCATAGCAACGGTTGGAGACCTGAGAAATGAGAAGGGGTTCATGAAATTTGCTGAGCTGCAGGAGGTCACAGGAGTACACAGTGGTCGGTTTTTGCTGCACAACACAGTGATAAGGGTGTTGAAAGGCAGGTGGCCGAACAGCACCGACGAGACTATAGAAAATGTAGACATAGAGACATTGCTTACTGTTGCGAAGGGAGGGCATGCCATCTCAAGGATCTACGATATCTTGATAGAATGTAACTCAAGAACAGCACTAAAGTGCAGGGAGAGATGGGAAAGCGAATTAGGCAAAACATTTGATCATGGAGAATGGAAGGCTATAATAGCATACCACAAGAAGGTCTCTAGGAATACCAGGTTGCAACTAATTCAACTTTATGTTACACAGAGAGCATATCTCACGCCAGCTGCTATTGCAAGGTTCAAGGAAGCCAGCAAACAAGAATGCCCTCGATGTAAATTAAAGGAGGCGGAACTTACACACATGTTCTGGGGATGCCCGATTGTACAGGTGTTCTGGAGGGAGGTGGCACGGGAGGCGGCTGCAGAAGGTATCGAACTTGATATTTCAACTCCAGGGGCCTGCCTACTGGGCTGATACAAACGAAGCTCAAAGGATAAACCTCTAAACAAGCTCAAAGATCTGATGTACATACTAGCTAAACACAGCATAGCCATGAGGGGGAAGGATATAAGGGAACCAAGGGTTGCCAGATGATGGGGAGATTTGGGAAAATGGTTGACAGCAGGAACTGGAGTATAGGAAAAGGTACTGGGAGAATAAAAATTAGAAGCGGGAATGATCATCCAAAGGTGGATATCCCTAACCGTGACGTTATTTGTACGAGAGGATGGGCAAGGCATTATGAAGACTAAACCATAGGGAGCGGAGGCAGTATAAAGTACAAATTGTATAACTCATTTGGAAGACACTGTGAACAGGCCAAGTTGGGGGTGGGGGAGATTAAGAGAAGATATTATATTAGATGCTGAAAGATGATAATGTATGCCGTTGTGTGGTTTGTTATGGTTTGTTGTTTAAAAAAAGTAATAAACACATTTAAACAAAATACATATATAGCTCATACAACGGCCAAGTTGGATGGTAATACATGTGTAACCTCTCCCGTAAGTGGGCTGGATAATTGTCTGGGTGCGACACAGGAATAAACTCCTGTTAATTCGACTCAAATAACTGCCTTTTTTCCAGTTCAAGAAGGAGCTGCTGGAAGCGGTTTGAGGTCTGAAAGGATAGCTACATCATCACATAATGCCTAGGACGATAAAGAGTCATTATTGTGGCGGCGTAGCTTGTAGCCGGAGCCTAAGATATGGCTCCTCACTAGCTCCCGACTCAGACCTATACGACGGATTTGATGTAGCAGAGAGCATAGGGTTTTGCTGGAAAATAGCCATCAGACTGAGCAAAGGATCTGCGCTGAGCGTACCGGAGCGAATAAGCTCATACAAGCTTCAGCTGTGAGAATTCAACCTTGAAAGTAAGTCGCAGCGCGGCCGACGAAATTCCCAGATGCCGACCGGGGCTCGCGTAATAAGAGCCCTGGGCGACTAAGACCCTTGGGGGGCAGGCAAAACCTTTGGCACCACTCCACTGTGATCACATGCAGCACCCCCAACCGGACCTGCGCCGCCCATGCTGCTGTAGCCCCTTGCTCCGTGGGATGAGAGGACACGGCCACCTCCATGAGCCGTTGCAACGCAGCTCCTCAGAGGCAGACCGCATGAGTAAAATGCTTTGTAAAGGGAGAATTAATTATGGGGAGGAAAATTATCTAAGCGACAAGTGAAAAGCCGCTGGCCCCAGAGCAGAAAGCAGCCCACCAGAAGAAGCATCACCTTCGCCTGCAGCACCTCCTCGGTGCAGTGGACCAGCAGGTGAAGGAAGAGCACCTGCCATCAGCACAAGAGCACAAGTGGAGACTGGGCCTTAGCCCCCGCATAAAGCCAAGGTAAACCCTCCCGCCATCACTGCTTCAGGGGGCCCGCCCACCCCCTCCCTCCACAATTGCCACTCAGGAGTGGAGCCACAGCGGGGAGCCCCACCAAGGAGCAGGGGTACGGGGCCACCAGCCAATACCCACATGAGCCACCCTGAAGGAATTGTGACCAGTAGCACAACATATGATAACCCCTGCCTCAGCAAACCCTCATTGAAGTGCCCGTTAATACTCAGGAATACGCAAGGAAAACAATAAAAAGAAGCATAAAGCTACTGATGTCCCCACACGACCTACCGCATCACAAAGTACGCAAGGTCTTGGGCTCAAACTGCACCTAACGGCAAGAAACCACGCGCACGAAGGACCCCCGCTCCAGGCGCCAAGGGGAGACTTGGTAAAGCCCCCAAATCCACAAAACAAATTGACATCTCCACACTCCTTGCTGCACCGGCCGGAGACAAAGGAAAGAGAGGGGAGCGAGCCGAAACAATGTTACAGGAAAGAGGCTGTGGGGCAACCCCCTCACCATCGACTCAAGGGGTCACCAAAACAGATCTGCAAGACCTCCTAACAGCCATGACTAAGGAATACCAAAGAGGGACGGAAGAGCTCATGAAAAGAATATCGAGCCTGGACAAGCGCACGGACAAAGTGGAAAACAGAACAGCAGGAATAGAGTCTACGGTCTGTACGGAGCTGGACAGAGTGCATAGAAATAGGGCTAGACCGGCACCAACCGCATCAACAAACCCATCAGATGTACTGGCAAGAGTCCACTTCTACAGGGTCAAAGAGGAGATCATGCAGGAAGCCAGGAACACCTCCTGCATACAATTCAGAGACGCCTCAATCTCCCTGTACCAAGACGTTGCAGCTGCCACATTGCTAAAAAGGAAAGCCTAAAAACCATTAACAGAATGGCTGCGAAACAGGACTCTACTGCTGGGGCTTCCCCACCGCTCTTCTATTCAACCTGGAAGGTAAACAGTGGCAAATCTGCACACTAATACACCCAGCAGGGGAAAACAACAACGACAAAGAGGATTCAGCACCCAAAGAGGACTCATTAAAGGGGACCATGCATCCCTGGACACGACTAGACAGAAGAAGGTGCCACAAAGGCCCAGCACAAAGAGGCAAGAAAGGCGTTAAGCCCTGAATCGGAACATCCCATGGACAAAGAGAACGGGCTAATATGGTCCTCTGCAAGCATCTCTGATTCCTCTAACTGAATTATGGCAACAAGCATCCGGGAAACAGGCAGCTGGCCCCATGAAAGGAAAAAACAAAAAGATTCATAGCACCCAAGTAGGGGACAGTACCAACAGGGGTCGCAAAAGGAAAGGAGACTCGAAACCAGACGCTGTTACTGCAAACAGCACTACTGAAGCCACAGCTATGCTTCCAGATGGTACCCAATGGGCACTGGATGTCTACAAACGGTCGGTCCTCGGGCTCTGACCTGCTTGCCCCGAGAGTTGAGGGCTGGCCTCAGAGACTCGACACTTGTTTTGGGGGCTGCTGGAGGGGGAGAAGGGGTTTCCGGGGATTTGTTACTAAGGAGGAAAATGGGTAGGAAAAGGGGTCAAAGCAGAGACACAGCAAAGCAACGACTCAAGAGAAAACACAGCAAGGGAGCCCAGGGCTATCGTACATGGGACAAAGGTCGGACGTTAGAACCCGGGAGGGAACACCATGAAGGACATGGGGGCGGATGCAACTAGGGAACTTTGCATAGTCTTCTGGAATGTACAGGGCCTCAATTTTCTGGGAAAACGTAAATCAGTGGAGGGCAGATTATCCGAACTATCCGCTGACGTAGTCTGTTTGCAGGAAACTCACCTGCTAGTAGAAGATGAAAAGCGCATCCACTTCAGACAATTTAGCAAATGCTACTTTGCAACAGTGGGGAGAAGAAGAGGGGAGTGGCAATACTCCTTAGACGGAAAGTACCCCTGTCACAGGTGACCGTGAAACGAGACCCAATGGGGAGATACTTATTGGTCAAGGGTTACCTACTAGAGCAAGCCCTAACATTTGCCTGAATCTATTGCCCGAATAGCACTCAGGACCGGTTTCTGCACTCCATCCTGCCTATCATAGTCGCGTTCTTGGAAGGCTGTCTTATAATGGGAGGAGACTTTAACCTGGTACCCAACAGAGACGAGACCCTGCCACAACCCTGCGACTCTCCAATGAGGGGGCACGTGACTATACATTCTACTCCCATGTCCATAAAGACTCTCCAGAATAGACTTGATCCTAACATCTAGTGAACTATTTCCCTTCTTAGAGGAAATTTAGATTCACCCAAGGGTAATCTCAGTTTACGCATCAGTTCAAGCCCGGATCAGGGTATCCGGGCTCCCAAGTCCCCTGCAACGGCATGCATTTGCATGGCAGGCAGATACCAATTTACCCTGATGGAAACAAATAGGAGAACATTGGTGCTCATCACCCCTATCCACCCTACCACACCTCACACCACCACGCAGGGCTCTGAACACTGGCTGGCTAACGGCCACTAGAAACACGGTCCAATGCTGGAAAAAGGCAGCAAGCCAATGGGGACACACGTGATCATTGGGGCCACTCACTCCAGTCTGGAATAACCCAGAATTCACCCCCGGACTCGAACAAGAGACATTTAGCAAATGGCGTGGGGTGGGTTTAAAGCAAATCAAGGACTTCTACCCCAATGGAGCCCCACTCTTCTTTGAAAAAAGTAAAACTAAATTTCAAATACCAAAAACCGAAAGATTCCGCTATGCACAACTACGCCACTGGATGCCACAACACAACATTAGAACCCTGTGGAGTAGAGAACTGAACCCGCTGCAACTCACACTAACATCACCAACCCCGAGAGGAAAAACATCAACCCTATATAAAGTCTTAGAGAAGGGGGACCCCAATAAGAACTATATGCTCAGATGGGAGAAGGATTTAGGAAGCAAATTAGAAATGGAGGAATTGGGAGTATCTGGACCCGCATGCACAAAGCCTCAAAATGCATTACGAACAAGGAGGGAGCGATGAAACTATGCTACAGGTGGTATGTCACCCCAGAAATATTGAACAAATGCAACCCAAAGTACTCTCCGCTTTGCTGGAGGGGATGCGCAGAAACTGGCTCGTTATTCCACCTGCTATAGTCATGCCCAAAATCAGGGATATTTTGGAAAGAGGTCTTGAACCAGGCTAAATCCATCAAGGGCCTGACAATTCCATGGGATCCGGGGATAGTATTACTGGGCAACACAGGCTGGGGGGAAGTTCCCTCTCAAGGGTTACATGGCAGACTTGATCACCCACCTCCACACTGCAGCTAAAATCACTATCGCCCAGCTATGGAAGCACCCTGAAGGCCCAGCAATCAACATGTGGTGGGCAAAATGCTGGGATACAGCAGTAGCAGAGAAAATAACAGCCACTCAACTGGAAAACATAGGGAAATTTAACAGTCCCTGGGCCCCCTACATGGACTACGCAGAACAATTCCCGAGGATTTTGCGCCAACCACCAGCATCCCGATGGCATATGATACAGTGAAAACGTAACCTCCTCCCTTTCATCCGACCCATCTCAAGGAATCTCCCTAACTTTTGATATTCAACGAATGCTTTGCCCCATGTTATTATGATTGTCTCATAGAACTAATAAGTATATGCGCATGTACCTCGAGTTAACCCGTGTGTATGTTGTAAAAAAAACAATAAAATTCAGTATTGAAGAAAACAAAAGTCATTATTGTTGCCTTCAATTGACAATAATCATATTCTTTTTTTTTAATAACACATTTTATTAATTGTATTACGATACAAAGACATATATTACACAAACATAAACATAAAACTTTGCATACAGCTGGTGGAGCAGTATGGCCGGACATTGTTCATATATATGCTGAGCCCTTCCTTGCTTGTCTTATTCGGGTAGTGAGAGATCGTGGTGCTGTTCCTTTAGGTAGAGGCAGGGTTGTGCACCGTGGTTTACTGGGTCATGCTGTACATGCTTTACGTGGTTTGTTCCCACTTTCACCATATCTTATCTGCCTTACCCGGGCAGCCTCTTGCATGGTAGACTCGGCGTTCGATTAGGATGCTAGCGTCTACATCCGATATCCATTGGTTGTAGTGGGGAGCAGTTTCTGAGGCCCATAGCTGTGCTATGTTTCTTTTGGCTATTCCCGTAGACGTTGAGAACAGAAGCTTTTCAAAGCAAGACATTTCCCCCTCCTCTTCAATTCCTAAGAGAAGGAGTTTGGGGTTGTTTGGGATTGGTCGGCTCATGACCCTCGAGAGTCTTTCACTACATTTTCGCCAAAAATGTTGTATTCGCGTGCATTGCCACAGGATGTGGTAGAAGGTTCCTTCCTCCTGCTTACAGCGTAGGCATTTGGGGTCGGTTGTTTTACCCCAGTTATATAGTGCTATTCGGGGATAATATATTCTGTGGAGTATTTTCAGCTGTATAAGCCTGATTCTAGCAGAGATTCGCAGTGTCTCTAGGATACATCAGGGTCGAGATCCATTCCTCAGGTAGTATTGGGCCCACATCCCTTTCCCATTTCATCTTTAGGCTCGACAATTCCTTCGTGGCAAACGAGGAGATAACATTGTACATGGTGGATGTAACCTTGCTGTGCACGCTATCTAATACTATGTTCCTTTCTATGGGCGTGCATTCCAGCATGTCCATCAGTTGGGTCCTTTGTTCGGTGAGTGCATGGTGTAGTTGGCCATAGTGATAGCTCTCAGTGGCAGGGAGACTGTATGCGGCTGAGATCTCGGCAAACGGTATGATTTAGTGGTCTGTGTATATTTGCTGAATGGTTTGTATACCGGCTGTTTCACAGTTTGGCCATTTAGGGAGTTTACTGAGGCCCGTGAGGTGGGTATTGTTCCAGATGGGCTGGACTGGAGTGATTTTATTGTCTCATCCGATATGCTAATGTGTCTCCCTCCAGATTTGGGCTGTGTGCGCTATTATCGTGCTTTCGGGGGGGCGGGTGGTTCTTCTTGGTGTAGAGGCTTTCAATCGGGGACATGCTATGTCTTGCTGCTATTTCGGCCTGTATGTGTGGGAGATTTGGGCTACCATGTACTATGTCGTTCACTGTCGCCATCTGAGTCGCCCAGTAGTAGGTTTGGATATTCGGAAGTCCTATTCCCCCCTCCCACACTGAGCGTTGGAGAGTTTTGAGAGCTATTCTTGGGTGTTTCCCTCCCCATAGTAATTTACGAGTTGTTCTATCTATTTTGCGGAACTCCGCAGTGGGGATGTGGAGTGGGGCATTTTGTAGGATGTTCAAGAACCGAGGTAGGGCAAGCATTTTGAAAAGCGCTGCTCTGCCTAGTAGTGTTAATGGCAGTGCTTCCCAGTGGCCTACATCGTGTGCGAATTTAACTAATGGATGTAGGTTTTGGGCTACGTAGCTATCCAGCCTGTTCGCTATCAGGATGCCTAAATATCGAAACTGGGTGAGTTCGATTTGGTATGGGGAACCCTGTGGTGGTATGCAGTCTATTCCTTTCACCGGAAAGAGCACTGATTTGGACCAGTTCACCGTGAGGCCGCTGAAGGCCCCGTAGTCTATCAGTATTTGAGTGACTATAGGACAGGAGGTTGCCGGGTCACCTAGATATACTAGGAGATCGTCTGCATAGAGGGATATTTTATCTTCCCAATCTGAATTCCAACGGAAACCAGACCATGTTGTTGTGCCCCGCAGGATGACTGCTAGCGGTTCAATTATTAATGCAAACAGCATTGCCGAGAGCGGGCACCCTTGCCTGGTACCCTTCCCCAGTTGAATGTTACACGATGGCCACCCGTTCACCCTCACCTCTGCCAGCGGGTTGTTGTATAGGAGCTGGACCCACTTTATGAATGGTTCACCAAAATTCATTTTCCATATAATTGCCCACAGAGCCTCCCAATAGACTGAGTCTAAGGCTTTTTCAAAGTCTATGGCCAGCAACGCCAATGATTGTTGTATGGCGGGTGCTCTTTCCAGTGCTAAATGTAGCCTGCGGATATTCATCCTCGTGGATCTTTGGGGCATAAAGCCGCATTGGTCCGGGTGGATCAGAGCTGTGATGACTGTTTGAAGTCTATTAGCCAGTATTTTGGCTAGTATTTTAGCTTCGCTGTTGATTAGGGATATGGGCCTGTAGGAGCTGCACTCATCTGGGGGATTGCCTTTTTTCAGGATCACTATTATTATGGCCTTACGTAGGTCTGGTGGGAGTGTACCCGTTTCTAGGGAGTGTTCAAACATGTTGAGCATGTGGGTAGATATATCCAGGTGTTTTTTTTTTTCAAAATGTCAAGTGGGAAACCGTTGGGGCCTGGGGTCTTGCCTGTTTGGAGTTGGGTAATAGCTGCTGATATTTCATCCTCTGTTATTTTGTTATCTAACATGTTGGCTTGTTCTGTGGTGAGTGTTGAGAGATCGGTTCCATCTAGTATGGTGCTAGCCGCTATGCCACTGGGGGGTCTATAGAGCTCTTCAGAGAAGTCAGCAAAACAATCTGCTATTTCCACATCAGAGGAGACTACTTCTGCATTCACCTTCTTAATGCTTTTCACCTGTTGATGTCCTTCATTGCGTCTTTGTAACCATGCCAGCAGTTTGTCAGCCTTTTCCCCAGTTTCATATAGACGTGCCTTCATGGCCCCATGTGCTTTCCTGGCGCAGTCCACAGATAGATTATTCAGCTTCTTCTGCGCTAGTATCAGGGCTCTATTTGTTTCGGTAGTGTCGCTAGCGATGTGTTCTGCTTCTTTGATCTGAACTTCATTTTCAGCTTCCGTGATCAGTTCACGCTGAGCCCTTTTTTTTGGCGCTCGTCCATGAAAGGATTTCACCCCGTAAAACCGGTTTATAAGCATCCCATAGTATAGCGGGGTCTTCAACCGAACCTGTATTGAGTTCGAAGTAGTTGGAGGTGACTGTCTCTAACTTCTCCTGTAGGTCTGGGAACCCCAGGTAGTAGGAATTAAGCCGCCATGTGGGAGGAGGACGTGGTCTCTCTGTTTCCAGCTCAAGCAACAATGGGGAGTGGTCAGAGATTCCCCGTGGGAGGAAGGATGCGCTGCATGCTTTATGAATATTCTGGTTTGGTAGGAAGAAATAGTCTATTCTGGACATTGAGGCGTGCACTCCTGAGTGGAAGGAATATTCGCACATTTCATTGTGCAGATCTCGTCACGCATCTCGCAAGCCCAGTGCTGCCGCAAAGGCAGCCAGTTTGGTGGTGGTTGCGGGTTTCTCGCTCTCATATGTGTGCGATCAAGGGCGTTATCCATTACTTCATTGAAGTCTCCGCCTAACACCCATGTGTCAGCCATATTTGTTGTCAGGATAGGAGTAATATCAGTTAGCAGAGTATTTAGGAGAGATGGCGGGGAGTATATCGCCATGATTGCCAGGGATTGGTTGCAAAGTGTTGCCTGTACCTGTACATAACGTCCGCCTATGTCCTGCGTTATGTGCGAGATTTCCAGTGGAAGTCTTTTATGGATCAGTATTAGTACACCTCTGGCCCCCATGGAGAAGCCCGCATGCACTGCTGTGCGGTAGTTGGATCTTTTGAAGAGATTACATGTCGTTCCTGCAAGGTGCGTTTCGGTTAGGAGGACTATGTCCGGTGAGTGCCTATTTATGTATTGCAAAACCAGTCTTCTTTTAATGCTGGCCCCTAACCCATTCACGTTCCATGTCATGAGCGTTAAACGCCTATTGGTCGAACTAGCTTCAGGTGCCATCGGGTGTCTGGATGTTAAGATTTACGGATGTGTTTCCTTGGGTGTGAATGTTTCAAAGTTATTAGGGCATGATATACTTTGTCTTCCATTTTGTCCGTTGTGATCATAGCGCCATTGTATGCTGAACATTGAATAAAAACTTTTCCCCCAACTCGCCCCTCCCTATACTCCAACCCCAACTGAAGCATCTGTCGTCCCATTATAAACTCTTAAACGGTTAATCTTTATTTCGTATATGCCCGTTCCTTGCTAACCGGGCACTGCAGGTTGCGCATAGAGTCTGAAACTAGGCAGTATAGCACTCACGTTTGATGCTGTGAGTTTGTTTCCTTATCGGGGAGGAGGGGGGCCGCTGCTGGGTCGGCCGCCAGCCATTATGTGCATTGTGATTTATTTTCCGGTTTGGAGCGAGGGCTCCTTTGTAGTTCGCTTGCTGTTATTACGTTGGTTGAAGTGTTGTTATACCTTGTTATTCATTTCCGTGTTGCGACATTCATTCTTGCTGTTGTTGTTGCGGCGGCTCTAGATCTGGTGGCCGCTCAAGGTGTGGTATGCTGCGATTTCCTCTCTTTTTCCCCCCGGCGTTCCAATCGCCATCTATATATGTCTTTCGGCCCAGCTCCACGCTTCTTTAGGGTCTATGAAGTGCACCGTCGAACCTTTATGGAATATTTTGAGTTGAGCAGGGAAGATTAGCCCGTATTTGATTCCCATTGATTGCAGGCGCTTTTTGAGTGGATCAAAGGATTGGCGCGCTTTCTGCCCCTCCCTGGTGAAATCCGGGAAGAAGGCAATTTTAGAACCGTTGTACGTGACAGCCCCTTTCGATCTTGCCAGTTGTAGCACAGTATCTCTATCCCTGTAGTTTAGGAATCTTGCGATGACTGTACGCGGTGGTGCACCTGGTATGACTTTATCAGTTGGGATGCGGTGATCCCGTTCGATGGAGATGAACCTGGAAAAGGATTCCGCATCATATATGTTCGCAAGCCATTGCAAGAAATAATTCCATGCAAGCCCCTTCTGCCTTCTCAGGGAGGCCGAGTATGCGGATGTTGTTTCGCCTGGATCTGCCTTCACTGTCATCCACTCTCGATTCCAGGATTTTAATTCGTTCTAGCATGCCAGACATGTGTCGATTGACCCCTCATAGGTTGTCTTCCGTCTCTGAGATGCATGCTTCGGCCTCTCCTGTGTGTGAGGTAAGCTTTTGCAGGTCGTGTCTAAGTAAGGACAGATCAGCGCCAATACTGTCCATCTTCTTCTCCATCGATGTTCTGGAGCTGGCAATGGCACTCATCATGTCTCTAAGGGAGATGTTATCCTCCATGCAGTCTGTTTCAGTAGGAGACGACCGCTCCGGAGAGCGAACCATTGGCGTAGTTGCGTATTGCTCTATCCTGCTTTGTGTGGAGGTTTTTCTGGGCTTGTATTTCCCCATTTTGTCTTTTCGTTATGATGGCGTTGAAGTATGGTACTCTGCTTAGAAGGGGAGGTAGTGGTAGAGCGGGTTGGCAAATATTTTCCCTGGGCGTCGGGAGGAATATACACTGGGTCCAGGTGCAGCGTGGGTGTTGGTCCTGTGGAGCTGTGTAAGGTGAGCCTCCGTTGCTCCGCTTCCACCTTATGACAGGAGTGACCAGAGGCCGCAGGGCTCCGTGTGGGGTTGCGTTTGTTGTGGGCGTGCACCTTCATGTGTTTTGATTGAGTTTGTTTTACTTTTGTACACGGGCACGGCACAATTCCTTCTCTGGCAGCGGGGGGCACGTGTTGGTTGGTTGCTCTCAGTGGCGGGATTTAGTAGGGCCACTGTCTCATGTGTGGAGCCGTGGTGGAGTGCCTACAATGGACGTTGGGTTCCTTCGTGCACACCACCACAGGGGGGGTGGCAGCCTCAGTTGCTGTGTTATAGTTTCACTGTGGATAGCGGAAATCTATTCAAAGTGGCTGCATGCGCTTGTGTGCACAGTCTCTGTATTAGGCGCTGTATGGTTGTATTAGGTTGCTAGTGGGGCTAGTTTGACTTCCTATAGGCGAGATCAGCTGGCCCTTTTAGTACGCGTGCACATAGTGTTGCGACACGTTGGTCGTGCTGGGCTATTGCAGATGTTACGGGCTGTCTCACACCCCTCTTAATGTTCAGTGCCACAAGTAGGAGGGCTTAGGGAGGGTCTGCTCGCTGCCATCCATCACCAGTGGCGCGTGTGTGTTGGTTGCAGCTTGAATCAGTGATGCAGTGCCCACCTTCAGCCGCTGGTATGTGTGGTGGTGGAACTACCTGGTCCTCATCAGTATATGGGTGCCGCAGGGGAGTAGGCAGTGCCACAATTTCTTCACCACCACCTCCCTGCTCCGCATTTCCCCCGCTCCTTACCGTTGCGTTTGTTCGCCGCGTGTAGACAGGTAGGATCGTTGCCTCTGGATTGGGGAGGGTTCAGCAGGCGCTCTACGCGGTGTGGAGCGCCCGCTGTTCTGTTGTAGGTCCCGACAGCCCTTCCTGGCCCCCTCCCCGTACTGCAAGATTACCCCGGAGGCAGGTGATGGCAGTTCTTTCCGCTCACGCGGCGTGGTGGAGGCAGCGCTGAAGGGGGCTATTTGAGCTCCGCCGGTCCAGGAGCTGCGTCCCTCCGGCGCCCGCTGACAGGACCCGTCCGTACACTGTTGCAGTTTGTTGGCCGGGGGGGGGGGAAATCGATCGCCCTCGGCTGTCCGTGTGGGCAGGAACGCCGCCTCCTCGCCGTTCGGCGGGCAGGTTCGTGGCGGGGGGGTGGGTGATGGCTTGCCCCGGCAACCCTCCACCAGCACCGAGCCCGTGGCTGCGCTCGATCCGCTGTCCCGCAGATGGTGCCGGTTTCCCCCTCAGGCAGGCTTTCACATCGGTGTGTCGCGCACTCCGCCTATGACTTGTCTGCGGCGGCCATTTTGGAAGCTGAGCACATTTCAGGGTCTGTGCCTTTCGAGCGCTGTAATCACGGGACAGTGTGTCGATTCCGATCCGTTTTCACACGAATCGAAGCAGCAGGATTTTATGCGTCGGTGAAGCTTCTTTGGACATCTAACATATTTGATTTAAGGAGGATGTTTGCAGATCTGTCTAGCGGCACGGGAGCGGTGGAAGATCACGTCTTCATCATACGCCTGCTGGCCACCAAATTCCTAATCATTGTCTTTTAAATATATGTTATTTGCTACAGCCAAATCTTTAGGTGGTCAGGATCCTAATATGCCACCCGAGATTATGCCTCAAAAAAATAATGAACGGACACTTCCATCTGAATATTAGAGGTAATCAAAATGCCCTGAATTAAATATAGTTACTGATGATCTGGTAAATGACACAGAGACAGATAACACACTTAATGTTAGTAATTAACTTTTTTCTGAACTTTCAGACTTAGCTGCTACAGTAAAAACGTTATTTGCATTATGTGCTAAGATTAATGCGGATTAGAAAGAGCAGATGTTTGCAGTGAGTCGAATAGTCAATATTATTTTAAGGAATAGCGTTTTAACTGCTGAGAATGAACTCATTACCTTACTACATACGCCTAAAGCTAATTTACACTCTAAAAAGGCCTCTGATGCTGATGACTTAATTATCTTAGAACCAGCAAGTACCTCGTCAGTTGCACACTATGATGTGTCTAAGAATAATGGACAGGGCCACTCTCGATTCCTGCTAAAACTAAGACACCTGAAGCATCTTTAGTGTAGCGTCATAGATGCAACAAAAGCGTCTACACAGACAAAGAAAACGGATAAGGGGCAACTTATCAAAAGATGCTAATAGAGCCCAGGAAGAACCATCTGCCGATACTCATCTTTATCTAATGCCTTATATAAACAAGAGCCAAGACAATCTAATGTAAAAGCAAAAACAGCAGATATTAAAAAATGTAAAACATAAGTAGGGACCCATGAACCAGTGGTTTTTCTCAAAGGATACTAGGCCGATAATTCTTTCAGATGAAATAACATATTGCTTGGACTGTCTTTCTCAATCCTTCAAAGATATTAGAGAAGTGAGAGAAAACGGTGGAACTGCAGTTCCGTCTTTTGAGCAGTTACCTAATATTGCCGAAAATCAGCTTTCTGGTCCTGTTGCAAAGCTAAATAAATTTAACGTAACAAAAATCCAAATCCTGGTAACTCTAGCCGCTACGGTTAGCCCTTGTACAAACAGAAATAGGGTGATTGAGATTATGAGTAACATACCACAGCTAGCAGTGATTGTGTCAAGAGATGTTTCCTTGATAGAACTTCCCGATTCAGATAGTCAACCAATTTGGGCCATAGTACAATTTATTTTGCCTTTATTCGTGGACTATGTTCTACCTCATTTAAAAAAGATTAGTGGAATGGGTTTTTACATGTCTCCTCTTCAGACTATTGAGTCTGACTCTTCTGCGAACCTAAAAAGACTTAATTAATATGAAAATAATTACGTCTGATCCTGGTTATGAGTTTAGACAACTAGAATCCAAATTGGAAGCTTTTAAAGCAGCTTTAAATCAAGGAAATAGCAGTGCGTCTCTCAAATGCCTGCAGAGAAATAAGTGAAATGTTGGCTGTTACTGAAGTCTTATTGATCAAAAAAAAGTTAGCCTGGTCTCCTGGAACTCTTGTGGTTTTCGATTGTTTTTGTACACTCAAGAGGGTCGTGATTTGATTACCGGGTTCGTAATATTTTGTCTTCAAGAGACTTGGCTGTCAAGTCTTTGTTATATAGATGGGTTTACATTATTACAGAGGATGGCTACTAAAGGCCATAATGGAAGACCCTCCGGCGGTTTAAGAATAGGGATTAGTACCGAAATCTTTGCTGTATGATTTTTGATTTGTGTTTTGATATTAGAGCTTAAGATGGTTTTGAAAAAACGTGGAGCTATTTAATGGATTATATCAATGCTGTACACTAGAATTTGCAAAATCTTAAAGATCTAAGTAATCAGGGTACTTGTATGTCAAGTAATATCATGAAAAGGATTAATGAACTGAAGGAAATCATGCATGCTAGAAGAGATTCTTCCACTGTGAGAAGGCTCATGAAGTTTATGATTCCTTTTAAGCTACTAAAAATAAATGTTATCGCGCTGCATTGCGAAAAAATTAAGAAAGATCTTGCTTATGATATAATGGCCAGAAGAAATGCTATTATTAATTTAAAAACAACATTTAAGACTCCAGCTTTTTATATTTGGAAGATATTTAAAAAATAAGGCTGAAGCTGTGATATTGCATTTAGCTGATTTCAATTTGTTTGCATGTTCTTATGTGTTTTTATGATGAAATGTTATTATTGGTATTGCTAATATTATTATAACATGATTTGTTATGGTACTGTCTTAAAACCACTGTTTTTAAATTATGCACTTATATGTCTTTACATGTTAAAAGCTTATAAGAAACCAAAAAACACACAATACATTTAAAAAAAAAAGAAAATAATCAAGGTTAAAAATACCACATTAAACAAAGGTCTGAACTATATAACTATCTAACAGAGTGGAGGGCCTGGAATATCAAAACGTCTCTCTTCACAACAAAGAAGAGGATGCAGAAAACCGACTGCAGGGGGGGCGCTGTTGCGTGCAACGAACATGGCTGCCTGAAAGGTGAGCTCCGGCTCGAAAGAAAATACTGCTTGAAAATATCCTGCCAACGCCGCTCTACACATTAAATGAATAGAGATCCTTGTGCCGGAAGGTCTCCTGCACTAACCCTACGAAAATCGTACGAGTTTGGGGCTGCCCTGCTGCGCTGCCCCACCTGAAAGGGTGAGGTGGCTGAGAGGAGGAGTTGTGGCCGCCTCGCGGCTCCACAGGATACCTGCCGCGGGCCAGAGGTGTGACGGGGAAGACCCGGCCGCAGTGGGGGAGGGGCACTGCAGTTAGCGCAGTGCTGCAAAGCCCTGGAAGGAGCTGAGAGCATCGTCACCCCCGGCCTGATGCTGGAAACGCTGCTGCAGGAGGCGGACGCGTGGTGCCGAGGCTGATCGAGGCATAGGAGGTGGAAAGGAAATCCGAAGCGAGTCACCGGCTGAGCACTGCGCGGCCCTTCCAGGCGCGTGTCAGGGAAGTCCGCGTCCGCCGGGCTCTGCTCCCACACCGAGGTGCCCAGTTGCAGACGCCAGTGATCGAGGCAGAGATGCACGGAGGGGCGCACTTTGACTCCGGGGAACAGAAAGTGGGGCGAGTGGGTAAGGCCCCCCCGCCGCCATAACGTGCTCCCTGGCGGGAAGGGGTGTAAGGCACGTAGGGAGCCCTGCACGGTGCACAGGGGACTGGGCCATTACAAAGCACGGACATTTCTTAAGCCTAGGAGCGCGATATTTAACGCACGGCGAGAGAGCAGTGGAAGGCCCCTGAGTGAATATTGAGGGCCTGTTAAAATAAGACGCCGTAGGCTGTGCCCCCTGGTGGGTGAGGAGATAACATTGCTGGGTGCACGATAACCCCTGCGGTGGTACAGTGAGGGCTCATATACCCTAAAATACTTTGCAACATTGGTACTGGACTTTAAAAAAATAAAAAATAAAATAAAAATTTAAAAAAAGGGGGGATGAAGACCACATTTATCCCCGGAGTGGTGCAGGGCGGTGCCCCTCTAAGAACCACAGTAAACAACACATCCTGTACAGACGGTGAGGGTTCGCCTCGGGGAGATCCCCCTCCATCAGCTGATACAAGGAGGGGAAAAAAAGCACAGACACCCGATACAAGCTGGGGGTGGGACGGATGTAGAGTGTTCACTGCATCTGGTCCCTTCCCGCGGAACAACACGTGGCGGACTATAACACGTGGGAGAACACAATCCACTCTAAGGCCATATACTAAACTACATGGGCCGCACCGAGAGGAAGCGTACAGGAGGGAAAAAGACCGGCCCAATGGACTCCTTCGCCAGCTCCCAACCGGCTAGGGTGGCCGACGGGGTGCAACAGGCACCTGACAGGCAGGGAGAGGACCCCTTGGAACGCCTGGCAACGCTGGTACAGAACGGATTCATGGCTGTTAATGTCAAACTAGACGACATAGTGGCCGGATTCCTGAAAGCCAGAGTGGAGAAGGAAAGCTTGCGTATAACGGAAACGGAGAACAGAATCAGCACGAACGAAGACACAATTCTGCAACATGGCCGTGACATAGCCCTACTCCAAACAGAACTGCGCAAACCCAAAATAAGTGCGAAGATTTAGAATCTAGATCTCGAAGGAATAACCTCCGGATTGTCGGAGTCGCGGAAGCCTTTGGTAAAGGCGATATGGAGCGGCAGGTGGAACGCCTTCTGAAAGACATCCTAGGGACAGTCTTTTTCGGAACATTTCCTTGTGGAGACGGCCCACCGCACTCTGGCTCCACCGCCGAAACCCGGGGCACCGCCTCGCACCATAATTGCACGCATCCTTAACTACAGAGACAGGGATGCGGTGCTCCGACTCTCCAGAGAGAAAGGCACTCTACATTTTGAACATAACAGAATCCATATATACCCAGACTTCTCCGCTGGTGTGCAGGCGCAGCGACGATCGTATGATCCAGTGAAAAAATAGCTGCGGATGTGCAATGTGCCCTATGCCCTCGTCTTCCCATGCGAAGATCAGAATCCAACATGGTGGTAGAGCCCACTTTTTCGAAAACCCCACGGAAGCCATGACATATGTGGAAGCTTCTATCCCGTTGCCTCCTAGGGACAGGGCAAACGATCAAAACGCTGCACTCCAACTAGGAGCGGAGATACGAGATGCAGCAGACTGACCGGAACATACCAGCTAACCCTCGGCACAGGAAATCAGGAACACTTGCAGAGAGCGGCCTGGACACAGGCTTATTGCAGCTTCGAGCCGTGAGTCCCTGGAAGGAAGCCAAATGGCTGCAACAGACTAATCTCAGGAAAGTTCTAGAAGTTTGCGGGAATGCCCATCATGAAGGCTCCGAGAGCTACAGGGCAGCATCGTCATGTTGGGGGAGATGATGTGGTTGGGGGGTTGACTTGTTATATGAAACTGCACCATGTTGAGCGGTGTGGGATTCTAGTTGGGGAAATGTGGTTCGGGAACCCAGTTGGAAGGGTTCCGCAAGTTAAAACTGGTGGTTGCGTCGCTATACATGACAAGCTTCCTAAGAATAACTGGGACAAGGAACACAGTATTAACACGCAGTCATGGCACACACCGGAGTGATGAATCAGGGGCTGAAACTGAAACTACTTACATGGAACGTCCGAGGATTGAATAATCGAACTAAGTCAAAGAAGGTGGGAGCCTACGTGACTAGGCATCATCCTCAGGTAATAATGCTGCAAGAAACACATGCACTCCGAAAATTAAACCTAGACTTCTTGAAGAATTGGGGGCAACACAGATACTACACGGACTACTCCACACAGGCAAGAGGAGTCCTCACTCTTATACATCCATCTGTGGGCTTCCGACCTGGCAAGTGCAAAGTTGACGCTCAGGGTCGCTATGTCATAGGATGGGGTAGCGTTGCAGGGAGGGAGATTGTGTTAGTAAATACCTATGGTCCGAATCTAGATGTCCCGGAATTTTACATAGAAGTAGTACATGAAATAGGGTATACGGCACACTAACAGATCCTGTGAGAGGGGTGATTTTAACACAATCCTAGATATCACACTAGACCGGTCCGCTACCAAACACTGAGGCCCCTCCAAGGCGTCAGCAACCCTACAACAAATCCTATCACAATTGACAATGGTTGACGCCTGGAGATCACTACACCCATACAAGAGGCAATACACATTCTATTCATCGGTGCATGATACTGAGTCCAGAATAGATTATTGGCTGGCCTCAACAACTCTCATGCCGCAGATAGATAACTGTGAGATACTACCCGGTACCCTATCAGACCACTCCCCGGTTACGATAGAAATGACTTTAGGAAACATAAAATCCCCAACTAGGAGATGGAGGATGCCTCCTAACATTCTCAAGGACCCAGCTGTAGCTGAGGCACTGCATTTAGAGGTGGAGCTATTCTTTGACACCAACAGAGGCTCAGTAGATAGAGGCTCCACCCTTTGGGAAACCTTGAAGGTCTGGGTGAGAGGAATACTGCTCTCTAAGTCCTCGGGTATGCTGAAGGTGGTTAGGATAAAACTGGCGAAGACGGAAGAAAACATTGGTAACCTGGAAGCGAGTTACACAGTCACACATGATAAACAAACCCTCTCAGATATTAACCGTAGCCTATCGGAATTCAATAAACTAGCAGCTAGGGAGCTGCTCTACATGTCTACCCCGCATAGAGCACGTAGCTATGGTGAGGGGAATAGGGCAGGCCGCACCTTAGCTAATTTACTAAAAGCCGAAAGACAGCACACGCCAATCCCCAGTATACTGGCAGGAGACGGCACGGTGGCCACGAGTGAGGAGGGGATAAATAAGGAGTTTACCCGGTTTTATTCAGACCTCTATTCCAATCATGATTCAAAACCAGCCAAGGACGTACAACAGTACCTCGATAATATCACTCTCCCGAAGCTGCCCGTGGAATACAAACTAGCGCTCGACCAGCCCCTGACCACTGACGAGGTCGCCAAGGCGATCAAGTCATTGACCAACAGCAAGGCGCCGGGCTCGGACGGATCAGGAGCAGAATTATATAAGGAATTAAACGAGGAATTGGCCTCGGTGCTGTTGTTGGTGTGGGAGGAAGCGATAGAGCTGGGAACCCTACCACCATCAACGAGGGAGGCCATAATAATAGTGCTGCTGAAACCCAGGCGTCCGCCCAATGAGATGTCCTCGTACCGACCCTTTTCCCTGATAAATTGTGACACCAAAATCTTTGCTAAAATTCTAGCCACGAGACTCCTGCCGCATATGCCCACATTAGTACATCCAGATCAGTGTGGCTTTATTCCTACTAGGTCGACTGCCCTAAACCTTAGGAGGCTGTTTGGGATTATGGCTGAGATAAAACCTGAAGCCAAGGCGGTAGCTGTATCGCTTGACCCTGAAAAAGCGTTTGATTCAGTATCATGGCTATACTTGTTTAAAGTGCTTGAGAAATTTGGGATTGGCCCATACTTTCTGAAATGCGTCGGTCTGTTGTACTCTGACCCTGGAGCCAGAGTGCTGACTAACCGCACGCTGTCCGACTGGTTCGGGTTGGGTAGGGGCACGTGACAGGGATGTCCCTTTTCCCCCATACTATTTGCCCTTACAATGGAACCAGTCTCAGCAGCCATCAGGGAACACCAGGGACAGAGGGGCATAACGATGGCAGGCCTCACCCAATCAATATCCTTATATGCGGATGATACATTATTGTACATCCGGGAACCAGATAAACATCTGGGTCTGGCGATCCAAACCATACACGAGTTTGCTGAATACTCTGGCTACAAAACTAACAGGTCTAAATCTGAGATCTTAACCCTGATCCCCACCACACGATGCCCGAATGACACACAGGGTCTTCAATGGTCCCCCACTAAAATAAGATATTTGTGAGTCATTGTGTCCGGAGACAGGGCCTCCCTGTACGCTGACAATCACGAACACCTGTTGAGTAGCATAGCCACCAAGCTTCGTATGTGGACAAAACTCCCTATCTCACTCATTGTTCGAGTGGCCATACTGAAAATGGTAATCCTACCGAAACTACTATATATATTTACCAACATACCAATATGCGCAGTTTTTCGCAACTCTCCGATCTCTTGCGGTGGAGTCTGTTTGGGGCGGGGGAACGGCTAGAATGAAGTGGGAAAAAATGGTGGAGCAATACAATAAAGGGGGCATAGCGGTCCCAGATTTTGAGATATACTATCTGGTGGCACAGGCTCAATTTGTCAGATTCTGGTATGATGAACTGAACACCTCACCACACATTTGTATTGAGAAGCACTCAGCACGCCCAACTGACCTACGCTCCATAATTTTTAAAGTTAAACATAAAGACGACTGCCCATTCGATCGTGTCAGTACAACAGTGCATGCTTGGTCTAGACTCTACCGCAGGCTCCAACTAGAGACTCCATACTACGCGGAAGCACCCTTCTGGAACTTCCCCGGCATAGCTCCATCTTATGACCCCGATGTCCGGAAAACGTGGGATCCAGAGGGGGAGTTCAAAATTAAAGATATCTACCCCAATGGCAAATTCATAACATTAGAGGAATTTAAGATTGGGATGGGGAGGGATCAGCTGAAAATACTACAATACCATAGGATGCGTATGGCCTTTAAGGCCAGATGGCCTCCATTCCCCGACGAACCTCCCCCACACCCGTGTCTCGTGGCGTTGTCCACGCAGGTGGGAGTAAGCGTCTCTGGGCTCTATGCAGTGGTACAGGCAAACACGCCAACGACTAACATGATTAAAACTTCCTGGGAAACTGATCTGGGAAATACTATATCGGACAAGGCGTGGGAAAGATATTGTGATTTAACCAAAAGGGTCTCCATTAATGCAGGTCTCCGCCTGATCCAATTTAAGGTGCTAAACAAGCTACATTATACGCCCGAGAAGATAGCTAAATTTACACAAAACGGACCGGACAGCTGTCAGAAATGCGGGAGCAACCGTGCCGACTCTTTCCACATGTACTGGAGCTGCCCGCAAGTGCACAGGTTCTGGGGAGAAGTAGCGTCCATCCTAGCAGAAATTACACACCTTCCAGCAGACCTAACACCCCAGAAATATCTATTTGGGGACATTGGGAAGATTTCGGAAGTGACCAGGAGACTATTTAATGTGGCATGCATAGTGGCTAAAAAATGCATATTACAGAATTGGAAGAGTACACAAGTGCCACGTACAATCACTTTCTCAAAGAATTGTCATATGTCAATGAATGTGAGGAACATAACATAGTATCACTTCCGAGATCTAGCAAGCCAAAGGACATTTGGGCTCCGTTCAGAGTATACTTGTGTGAAATGGGGTCGGCTGGTGCCAGCCCGGCTGGACATGGAAATGATACGGATATGTAGATTTTACATGTTTTACTGTGTTTGGATATTTGTCAACTTAATCATTGTATTGTATGGAATGCTGTGTTGATGGAGCGATGTGTACCACCACCAATAAATAAAGTTTAAAAAAAAAAAAGAAAATTGACTGCAGCAAAGTAACATTCGCATCAGAGGGATTGCGAAACATGTGTCGTACTCTGACCTGAATAAACGTACACAACACCAGTTTCATAGTTCACTCAACCTCCCAGATGAAGCACAAATTATACTCGACAGTACTCACCCGGAGTAATTACCATTCCAACAACAACTGGATCTCTCCAGACGCAATAACGCAGGTCTACTTTTTCCAAACAGAATTAAGAATACCCAGCACTGCTCAAAAGTCAAAAGATATCCTCTTCATAAACACCAGCATCAAGCTGTTTCAGGACCTCAAACCTACCAATCCGTATAAACGTAGAACCCTATGTGCCCTCAGATAGGGCTCTATGTTTATTCAAGGTAATACAAGGCAGACAATTGCGTGTAGGTTAAATGCAAAGAAAACCTAACTACGCCTACTCTACACCAGGGAGTTCCTTACCTTGTCTAGGTTTTAAGCAAGAATTCTCCTAGCATACACAAAACTGGCCATTACACTAAACAGCAAAACATTCAAAATAAATCATAAACGAGACCACTAGGGGGCGCGGACGGCAATGGCTACCTAAAGGGAAGCTTCCCAAGCTGAGAGGCTTAACAAGATGAATTAGAGAGGTTCTTGGAGCCTGACAACAGTGAAACTGTAGGCGGAGAAGCCTGAGGGGGTCAAGACGACACAGCGCCCATCAAATCTAGAGGAGACCGGAGAAGGGCCTCAACAATGCTGCAGAGAGAAGACTGCACTGCGACCTGGCCGAAAGAAAAGGAGGCACACACCACCGAGCCTGAACTGCGGGGTGAGCCACAGAGCTGAGCCAAGGAAAAGCGAGGCGATCCGGATCCAAGGTAGAGCCTGATGAGGAGTGGCAAGATCCCAACGGAGAAGACACGCCACCCAGAGCGAGCCGGGACCAAAGGCACGCAGCTGGCTGAAGGCAAGTGAGAGGTGGGGGAAGTGCGGCTGCCCGGAGGGCGATCCCGGGGAGCCAAGATACGTGATCCCGACAGTGACGAAGGAGAGGAGGCAGAAGCGAGGGACCTCTCAGCAAACTCCTGAGCTGCCAATCCGTAACAGAAAAGAGAAAGCAAAAGTAAGCAGCCGCCGAGGGAGCCTGAGGGACCAGTGAGCAATGGAACAAGAAGTTCCATAGGCCGTATAGAGCCCAGCGGGTATGGTGTGGGAGGCACCTTTACTCTTACTAGCCCTCCCCACCCCCCCGCTGGAACAACTCCAAGGAGACAGCACAAACAGGGGGAAAAAGCAGGGACACTTGGCATTACCCCCCCCCCCCCCCCCCGCCCTCCCACACAGTAAAAAGCAGACCCAAACCTCACTGGCCCCATAGAGGGCATGAAAAGAGATCTGGACTTCCCCACCAAATATTGAAAATCTGCGGGCGCTCACGCCACCCCACAGGGCCGCCCCCACCAGCGCTGCAGCAACAGAGGGACTCACCCCCGCTGGGCACAACTGAAGCAGCGGAGTCCATCCCAAAGGGCAACGCTACAGTGCACGAGCAGCAAGAGAACCAGGGGAGATGCCGGGAGTGGGCAAGCCCCCAAATAGAAAGGTGAGAGAGCCGATGATGAGGTTGACCCGAGAACCTCAAATACAGAAACGATACGTGAGGGGCAAGGGCCGGGTAAAGAGGAGTTCCTAACCTAGTGGCTCTCAGTTGAAAGAGGGCGTCTCAAACCAAGGTACCATGGGTTGGGAGCACGACTGTTGGTATGTTCCATTAGTATTGTTATTAGTTATTAAGGGAGGGGGGAGACAGATGGGGTCAAAGCCAGGTGAAAGAGAAGGATTGGGGAGGTACGGATGTGAACCGGAGGGCCCAAGGAGCAGGGAATTAAGCGAGAGGAATTAGGCCAGGAATGGAAGAAAAACTAACAGTAACGCAAGGAAGCAGCTTCCTGAGGGTGGGGATCGCTAAATGTTAAGGGAATTAACTCTCCGACCAAAAGGTCGCTGGTGGTGCGGGAATTTGAGAGGGCATCGTTCGATGCTCTCTTCATTCAGAAGACCAGATTGAAGGCAGGGGATTAGCACCCACTGAGGGGAAGGGGGTGGGCCAAACCTACTGGGCCTCAACCGCAAAGAAAAAAGGAGGGGTAGGGCTGATATTACACTGGCGGGTCCGACTGCTGAATCCCGGGGTCCATTAATTGATGGAAGGCAGGCTCCTACTGGTCCAGGGAAGCTGGGAGGGAACCTGTGTCACCCTATACACACCCAACCAAGGGCAGGGTGCTGTCAACGAGGAGGCCCTCGCCACCATATTGGCCAGGAGCAGAGGGCTAGTCATAACAGGAGGAGACTAACACATAGGCGGACCCACAAATGGGCAGACAAGTGACGGGCGCCGAACATAGGGGGCCACCACTGGGGGTGAAGGGAGACACATTTAAAAAGAGCCTGGAAGCCAGGGGCCTGCTAGACGTCTGAAGGACCTGACACCCTGACCAGAAGGGATACACATTCCTATCAAGTCTGCACGCAACCTTCACTAGAATCGATTATTTACTAATCAGTAAAGAGCATCAGTCGCGAATAAGGGACAGCGGAATCCGTTCAGTAGGCTGGTCGGACCCTGATATGGTCACCATGAACCTTGAGATGAAGGGCATAGAGAGAGGGGGACTCAAAGTGGCGCAATAATGAGTCCAATTGGCGAGACAAGCTCTTCGCCCAGAAGCTCACTGCTACGATAGAGGAATATTTCCAGATCAATGATAACTGGGAAGTAGGGGAAACAACACTCTGGGAGACAGGAAAAGTCACTTGGAGGGGGCTCCTAATAAGGGAAGGAGCCAAGAAGAAATGTGAGCGAATGCTGCAGGGGGAGAAACTGGGCAGGGAACTAAAGAAACTAGAGCACAAACTACATTCCCAGGGGACCTACGGGGATATAGACCTGAGATTACTTAAACAAAAAAGGGCAGACCTTATTGCACTGGGGATAGGAGAAACAGTACATAAATTAAAATTCCTAAAGCAAAATCTTTACGAAAAAGGAGACAAGGAGGACAAAATGCTGGCCACCAGGTTGAGGGCTTAGAGGGCAGAGAGATGGGTGGGTCGCGTGAAGGGGGAAGAAGGAAACTGGGCCACCTCCACAGGGGAGATAGCGAACCATTTTGATAAATACTATGAAGAGCTTTATAAAACTGAAGGCTCTGGGGATAGAACGGAAATGCATGAATATATAACCGAGGCAGGGGTAACTCAACTGACCCGAGCGGAAAGAGACTATCCGGAGTCCCCGTTTACCACCGAAGAAATAAAGGCAGCGATAAACAGGTTACCATTGGGAGGGACGCCAGGGGGAAGATGGTTGCACAATGGGATTTTACAAACAGTTTGCAGGTACCCTGGCTCCCCACATGACCAAATTATTTAATCACATTCAGGAGTCAGGTCAGGCCCCACCCTCCTTCACTAAAGCACACATAGTAGTCATCCCCAAAAGTGGCCCCACCAACTGCAAATCATAGCGCCCGATATCCCTCTTAAATACGGACGCAAAGATCTACACAAGAGCCCTGGCCACCTGCATGGAGAGACTCATGCCCCGCCTGACCCACCCGGATCAGGTTGGTTTTATAAAAGGTAAACAGGGAGCGGACGCCATGCGCAAAACCTTAGATATCATGGAACACTCGAGAGGGGTTGGGGGTGCTCAGTCTGGACTCAAAGAAAGCTTTTGATCAGGTGGACTGGGAGTTCCTAGGGGCCACATTGGAGAGCATGGGATTTCGGGAGCGGTTCATAACAGGGATCCGAGCAATATACAAGGCCCCCAAAGGAAGGGTGGTAGTCAATGGAAAAACTTCTCGGGAATTGACTCTCACAAGGGAAACCAAACAGGACTGCCCGCTCTCTCCCATCCTGTCCATAGAACCCCTAGGGAACAGGATCAGGAAGGACTCCACTATGGAGGGAATTAAGGTGGGGGACCGGAAATATAAGTTGGTAATGTTCGCCGATAATCATCAAGTTCCTATGGCAAGGGAAGAAGCAAAGGATAGCATACAACACCCCATACAGCATACAGCTCCCCCGCATCTGTAAACTGGGGGAGCTTGAACCTCCTTTCACTGACCCTTACTGTAATGTAATGTAATGACCCTTACTGTAATGTAATGTAACTGTATATGCAAGACTATGCGCCCGGTTGCCCTTGGGCCTGGCTGCGCTTTATAAATAAACTAAATACAAATACAAAATACAAATACACCCTGATTCGGGGCAATGAGGAGTAGGCCTTCCGGACTGATACACATACTATTGTGCAGCTCGGTTTAGGGCTCTGGTGCCACATCTCAGAGGAGACAAAGGTAAGCAATGGGTTGAAATAGAGAACTACCTACTGAGACCAGTGACACTGGGGGAATGGCTCTGGGCGCCAAAATCAGCATTCCCAAGTAAGGCCATAAACTACAAGATGCTAGGCCCGCTCCTTAAATTGTGGTGCAACAAGGGTGAAATGAAGAGACCCACAACATGGCCCTCGCCCATGAGCCACATCTGGGCTCCCCTGATTAGAAACGATATTCAAGACCTGCTGCGCTTACAAGAATGGTATGAAGCAGGACTAGAAAGGGTGGGTCAGATGATTTTTAAAAAACTCATGCATTTTACTCCAAGAACTAGAAGAAGGCCTTAAAATTAAACCCATAGCGGCCTTCCAATTCCTACAACTGAAGGCAGTCCTGACATCCCCAAAATGGAGGGACAAACTACAAAGAGACCTGCCTCAGTTAGAAAAGATACTAAGCGAGGCCACCTCCTCAAGAGGCCTCATCTCCCACGTATACAAAGCCCTCTTGCACAAAGAGACAAACGCAAGCCCTCAGGAAAAGATGGGAGAAAGACTTGGGGGACCCACTACACAAAGATCTGTGGAGACGCCTCTGCAGGTATTCCCACACAACCTCCATCCCTTGTCAATACAAGTAGCACAGGCTAAAACTCTGCCATAGGTGGCAATACAACCCCAAGAGCCTGTCCAAGATGTTCCAAGGGTCGAGCCTGTTATGCTGGAGAGGATGTGGCAAGTACTGGCACGTGTGGTGGTCGTGTTTGAAAGTGAAAGCATTCTGGAAGGAGGTTCTGGCTTGGATTAAAAGCATAGACCAAGTGGAACGCAGCTGCAACACCTGGCTAGTACTATTTGGACTGGAAGAACTGGAAAGCTGATGGCCTCGGCTCGCACAAATGCCTAATTTACTACTACTAGCAGCAAAGGTATGCCTCATAAGATGGAAAACGCAAACCCTCCCGTCAGAAAGAATGTGGGCCCAGAAGGCCAAATAGATTTATGAGATGGAGAACATTACAGGGGCGCTCCACGACCTCAACCCAGAAAGAGAAATGGAATGGTTAACCTTCCTCAACGTCTACAAGAAAATCGCTCACATGCTCTGCTCGAGCTTCCTCGTCGACCCATCTGATCGCCACAGTTCACAGCTGGTATCCTCGACCCATCACGTCTCCAGGGAGAGGGGAAAGGGGGTAAGGGGTTTCACTGCTTAAGCGGACATATGCACTATTCATTTTATTCGTTTCAGTAATTGACCACATTCACTCAGTCCAGGAGGGGAGGCGGCTAACGCAGTGAATGATACCTTACTGATCTGTATTGTTTATTTAGAAAATGTTTAATAAAGATAGAATAAAAAAAAAAGAAATCATAAACAAAATAAATAAATTAGTATGAAATAACCAGTGACTTTGATAACTTCCACTTGTCCTGGGCAGATCCCTCTCCCAGAATGTCCAAAGTCAATTTCTCCAAGTGTTCACTAAGAAAAGTAAAGTATTGAACCAGTTCTTGAAAGTTCCAAAAGAAACAAAAGTTCAACCAAACAAAAATCCACTGGTAACAGTTCTTTATCCGTATGTTGAAAGGTTCCCTTACCAACTTCGGCAAAGAAAACAGCACCAATGTTAAATCTGGATAACCTCCTTCCAGGATGGACTTGACACAGTTCAAAGATAAAAGTACCACTTCTGCTTCAACAACTGTCCATACGTTTGTACTTCCGCAGCGTCTTTAGTATAACTTGTCAGGATGCATCTTCTTAGGGTGTTGCTTTCCTCTTTGACAACCCCCGTCTGCTACTGTCACTGTGAAAGCAGACTCCTTTGCTTCGCAGTGTCCTACTGCTATAACATATTTCAATATTACGTTCTCTGGCAATATTATAAACAACCACAATTTTGTTAGCTCTGTTTCAACTTGGTAATTAATGATTGTTAGACAACTTAAAGACAAGACTCTTTGACCTCAACAGGTAGACACGTCGCTCTTCTTTCCTATGTTGTAAGGACAGGGCAGCCTCTTTGCCTTTTCTGTCTGTATTACTGCTATCACTATAATCTGCTTCGGCTTCCAGAGTGCTTCTCTCAGCGTCAACAGTCTCAGCTTTACAGATTGTTGATTGGATCTTTTCACAAGCACCAAGCTCCCTTTATGCACACCTTCTTGATTCCAGCAGCTACCCCAATGCTGTACCGCCACTCTTCCAGCCTTGGATAACCTTGTATCAGAGGACACTGGACCTTCAACAACTTAGACAACTTCAGAACATAGGTGGTTAGGTTTTAATAGGGCTGGTTTTGCTGTAGAAAGGATTTCCCTACTGGCTTGGGCAATGCTTGCTCTTCTCTTTACTTCAGCAACTTAAACAATCATAGAATACTCGTTCTGGATGTTACAAGATTAAGGTTTCACAATAGAAACCGATTTAGGTACACGCAACCACTCTTTGATGGAGATTTTTTAGTTCAAAGAACTGTAAGGACTTGAGTTCCCTTTCATTCACACGGAGAGATACTTTTACTCTGTTCGCGAATCACAATTACCCATGTGCGACCTCTCTTTGATGTAATCATTCTTGTAACAATTTGTGAAAATCAGCTTCAACCTTTCCAATAGCGTTCTCCCTCTTAATTGGAGACACGCGACAACTCCGGTAAAGTTATCGAGTTCAACAAAGGAACATGAAAAGCTTTTAGTTTACGCCAGCATTCCGTCATGCATTAAATGTGCGTGTGATACATTTTCTTTGTTGTTAAGATTTCCCACTGCAACATACAAGTTCTACTCGCTGCCACCTCTACGCAAGTTCTTATTGAGCTTGTTACAGTTACTGGCAGGGGTCTTCATTGAATTGGAACACAGAGCTTCACTGAACAGCTCCAAAAACACTGCAGTTGTGGGCTGCTGCCACTTCCAGACTTCTTACTGCTACTACTACTTCAGGCCCTCTTGGAACCCACACCCCTCTGCAGCATGGGTGTCTCCGGTCCGGCTTCAATCACACGAGGCTCATTCATACCTATGTCCCTCGGCTTGCTGGGGAAATGTTTAACTTTGCTAAGTCTCTCTCAGTGCAGCCACAGCCAGACAGGGTTTGTGAACAGAGGACTAACTCAGAACATGCAGCTGAAATCTGTGCTTCTCTCATCCCGGCGTCCCTTAAGGGAACACACTTCCTCGTGAACTACCAGCCTCGAAATCTTCTCCTTCTCCCATTACTGACAGCCACCCAGCTTCAGCTCTTTCCTTCTGCTGCTTCCTACTGCTGCGTTTTATGCCTCTCAGGTGGGGCAATTAAGTTCAGGTGCAGGCCCCTTAGTGTCAATTGCCTCACCTTGGCAAAGGCTATTAAACCTACTTGCCTGTCTTACACCTCCACATACCTCCCGAGTCCCATTCGTCTCAGTTCCTGTAGTATTGTGGTACATGTAGTTAATTTTAAGGAAATTATGTTTTTCAACTCCTTTTAAACCTCTATGTGTGGTTCTAATTTCCTTAGTATTTTTAGAAGAGGGATTGCAGGTTTTAGTCTTATTAAAGACAGATGGTGCAGACAAGGCAACACTTTCACCACTCATAGTAGTGTACCTTTGGTATTGAGGAGGACATTTGAGTTGATGTAATAGATTTAGATGGTTTAATCTTAGGTTGTATTACCTTAGTTTTAGCTGTAGGCTGAACACCATTAGAACGACAACAAGCCATAACCACTTCGGAAATGGTAGTAAGAATATCCCTCTCAGAGGAAAAATACCATGCATCATCCCATGGAATCTCCTCCCTACTGTGAGAAACCAAAGGGTGTCTCACCCACTAGTCCCCGGGATCTCTCTCCCAGGTGGCAAGGGCATGGCCATTGCCTTTGGATCCAGACACTGGTGGTGGACCTGTGCAGGAGGCCTTTAGGGAGTGGGGGTGAGGCGACTGATGGTGAGACGTGGTATTCCTCCCTTGCCCGTACACATGACCCATTCTATTTTATAGGATTCTTCAATGCCCCAAATCCCCACCCCACCCTTTCTACACAAACACTGGGCTGAAGAAGAGGCGACAGAGTAAAAAGGCTAACCCTTACATATCTCATTGGACATGGCCCGCTTAGCGGGTAAGGCAAAGTCAGGCACTTGACTTTAAGTGCATACATCAGATACCAATTAGCTCTCCTCGTGCGGATAAAAGGCGGAACATAGAGGCACACTCTGAGCAAGGTTGAACACGAGCACGAGCAGAAACTTCAGGGCAAAGGCAAACCTACTGGAGCAGAGCAACAGACCGAGGGACAAGAGCAAAGGGGAGAGAACCGCAGGAGTTCCCTGCAGGAGGTTGTTGCTTCCAAAAGACCACAAAAGACACATGGAGATGCCAAATCCCAGACAAGAAGACTGCATTGTGTCTAAAGGACACCAGCGACCGTCCCGGGTGAACGGCAGAGTTGGGGAGGCAAGGCCAATCCTGTGGTATTAACTTTGACTCATGAATTAAAAACTACAAAGACAAGAAAGAAAGGCAAACAGTCGGTGAGTTGGCAAGCGACATGAAAGACTGGTGTGTGTTATGGTGGAAAGATAGAAGTTGCAACAGTTTATTTCACAATTGAAGGCTACACTTGTGTGGATGAGACACGAGAGAAGGCAGACGTGTGGTGAACTCTGAAGTACCGATAGCTGTGAAACCGGTGATACTGAGTAGCAGAGTGGTCCGGCAAAATAAAGTAACCCACTCGAAAGTCTCTGTGAAAGGTGAAATGTTTTTGTTATGAAGCGATAAAGTGAATGAACTATAAAAAGCGAAGTGATCAAATCAACCCCGGGAAAAAGGGGAAGAGTAAAAAGGTGACCGTTGAACTTTTGTGCTTATGAGATCGAACTACCCAGTCCAAGAGACTCTGAGGCAAATAATTCAAGAGTGTGAGTTGAAGGGAAAGTCAAAGTGGACCGCAAAGTGACTGTTAAGTAATTACAGTCTGCAGTACCTGCTGAACCTGCTGTCAGTGCTTTGTTTGTGCTCTGCTTCCCTGCCGTGGTATTACTGGAGGCTCCGCCCCTTGTTTCTACAAATTCCTTGTAGGCTCCGCGAAGCGGACCGCAGAGTGACTGTTAAGTGATTACAGTCTGCAGTCCGCGAGGCAGCATCAAACTATGAAATACATTTGACTCGTGGATAAGTGATCTGTGATATCTGCCACAGTGTTGGGTACACTGCTTCATTTGCAGTAACTGAGTCTCTTGCAATCTGCATAACAAAGGCGGTTAGGATGGCAAGTGGGATTAATCATCACACCGGTGGCTGCAGGCCGTGGGTGCCTTTGAGCCGTTGTGGTGACGGCCAGAGTTGGTCACTACAGTCGTCTACGGATATTTTCCTTTCTGTTGGAAGCAGCTGGCAGTTTGGAATATCGTGAGCAGAAACGTGTGCTTGCCATCAGTGGTTTACAGCTGAAGTGAACTGTGAGGCATTTTAGTGAAGCCTCTGGTATCTGAATGCGTATTCGCCACTGGTGGCCTTTCATTACATTTGATTACAGCAGGCAGATTGTGAAACGGTTTGGTTACTGGTGTCATATTATACTGTAACTTTGTATGTAAGTGATATGACCAATGACTGCTGCTGAGTTGTGAATAATTAGTCTCTCTAGTGGTGTCTAGTTGTGGCTGCTGCCGGTAGCTTTGTAGCCAGTAGGGTCCTTGTTAATCAATTGCTTCTTTGGAAGGGTCTAAATTATCACTGTAAAGCAGTGCAATTTCCACTGAATCTGCTGACAATGAGAACATTTACGATGTGACCAGAGCTGAAGATGAGCCAGCGCCTATTGTGAAGTCCTCTCTTCCTAGGGAAAAGAATAAAGATCTGGCTGTGATAAAACGTCAATTACCACTGAAAATCTTCACCATTTCAAACTCAAGTTATAGAAAGAAAAAGGTTGATAAACAGAAGTAGTCTCTTGGAGATACTTACCCACCTTTAAACGCTGAGGATTATCAAAAGCAGTGACTTTAAATTTGTGGAACAGTGTCCCAATTTTGTAACAAAAGTTCACTGCTTCTCTGAAGATGAAGAAGTTACTTACCAACTGTAACGTTCTTTTGACTGGATGTTCCTCCCACGTATTCCTCATCTAGGATATACGTCTCTCTTCAGTTTCCCCGTTTCAGAAAATAAATTTCAGTGGAGGTCGCTGTGCACGAGGCCGTAGCGTCGATGTTCCTCGACGGCCTCCGTATGGTGTCGACGTCACCAGTAGTCTAAGTAGCTTGTGCAGAGCCTGTTAGCTTCAGTTCTGTTTTTTCGCAGTATAACTCGAGGAACATCCAGGCGTGCCCCAGACTGTAAGCTCTTCGTGAAACGCAAGATGTAAATTACGTAAATTGTACAGTGGGGTAGGATGGGAGGGGCGATGAGGAATACGTGGGAGGAACATCCAGTCGAAAGAACGGTACAGTTGGTAAGTAACTTGTTCTTGGAAGGGATTGTGTCCTCCCACGTATTCCTCATCTATAATAGGCTCCCATAGCAGTGAAAATTTAGGAGGTGGGAGTACTAATTAACCTTATCATGTATGGAATGAAGTACAGCTTTTGCAAATAATCCTTCATGGGAAGAAGAGGCATCTAGACAGTAATGCCTAACAAATGTATGTCGCGGCTGAACAAATGTAAATTATAGGGACTCCACTCTTCAGAGCAGTGGAAGTAGCCATCCCCCTAGTCGAATGGGCATGAAATCCACCCGGTGGGTCATTCCCAGCTAGTCTATAACACTCCATTATAGCCAAAGTAATCCAGAGGGATATAGTTTGTTTTGTCACTGCTAATCCCAATTTGTGCCCAGTATAACCTACAGAAACTTGGTCCTCTTGGCGTAATTTTGCCATTCTGGATATATAAAAACTCAAAGCCCTTTTGGGTCTAGTCTATGTTGCCTCTCCTCTTCCTTGCCCAAATGAGGAGGAGGGTATAAAGTTGGAAGTGTTATTTTCTGTGACAAATGAAAGTCAGAAACCACTTTTGGTAAGAACGAAGGTCTCACTCTAAGAACAACTTTGCCCTTGTGAATAGTAGTGAACGGAGGTTTGCATGAGAGAGCCTGTAACTCGCTAACCCTGCGTGCTGATGTTGAAGCCACAAGAAGGACCGTCTTAAGTGTTAAAATCCCTAGAGGACAGGAGTGTAAAGGCTCAAAGGGTACACAAGTTAAGAATTTCAAGTCCCAAGCCGGGACCTGGAATGGTACTGGAGGGTACACATTGGTGAGCCCCTTCATAAATTGTATAATCAAAGGAATCTTGAAATAGGAAACCTCTTCCGAGGAGCGCTTACAAATAAAAAGCACCGCCAAGTATCCTTTTATTGTTCCCATCTGTAGCCCCAGATTGGCTAAATGTAACAAAAAAGACAACACCATAGGAGTGCCACATTGAAAAGGGTCCACATTCTTGTCCTTGCACCAGTTACTGAATTTATTCCAACGACACCGGTACAAGGATTTATTTGCTGGCCTTCGGGCCGAAAGCAAAATCTCCATTGCGTCGTCCGGGAGGTCCCAATCCTTATATCTCAACCTCTCAGACACCATGCGTGAAGGTCGAGTGTCTTGACCTCTGGATGGAGAGCCCAACCTTCCTCTAGCGAGAGAAGATCCCCTCTTTGTGCAAGATGTATTGGAAGGCAGATGGACATGTCACAAGGTCCGGGTACCACGTCCTCCTGGCCCAATCCGGGGCAATTAGGTTCATGCGTTTCCCAAACTTTCTTAACCTCCGGATTACGTGAGGAATCACGGGGACCAGAGGAAACACGTACAGAAGTGGAAACTCCCAGTCCCCCACAAACGCCTCCTGTTGAGATCTTCTTGGGAGAAATTCCCTTGAGCAATACTGAACGCACTTCCGGGGTGACACTGGTGGCTAACAGATCCACTTGAGGGTTCCCCAAAGGGCGAAGATGTTTTGAAGGACTTCCTGAGCTAGTTCCCACTCGTGGGAGACTGTGCTCTGCCTGCTCAGAGCGTCCGCCGCTGTGTTCTGCTCTCCGCCTAGGTGAACTGCTGACAGAGAGATTCCTTCTTGTATTGCCCAGAACCAGAGCTGCATTGCCTCTCTGCACAGTGTTAGTGACCCTACGCCTCCTCTCTTGTTGAGGTAGTACAGAGCCACTGTGTTGTCCGTCATTATCAGGACATTCTTTCCCCGTATGGAGGGCAGAAAGGCCTTCAGCGCTAGTCTGATTGGCCTCAGCTCCAAAAGGTTGATGTGTAGTTTGGACTCCGATGGAGACCAACGACCGCTGATTGTCAGATCGTTGGTGTGGGCTCCCACCCCGTAAGTGAGGCATTCGTCACTACTGTTATCTCCGGCCATGGTTGCCAAAATGTTTCTCCCTTGAGGATATTGTCGTTGCCAGCCCACCATAGTAGATCCTGAGCAACTGTGCTCGGGACTTGCTGAAGATCCGACATACTCCCCGAGAATTGGGACCACTGAATTCTGAGGGCCCATTGAAGAGATCTCATCCTCAGTCGAGCCTCTGGCACCAGAAAAAAGCAGGATGCCATGAGGCCGAGCAACCTCAGAAAATCGTAGGCCGGTAGACGCTGGGCATTCTGGAATTTTGTTACCATCTGCAGAATGTGGAGAGCTCTCACCTCGGGAGGCGAGGCTTTGCCTGAGGAAGTATCCAGGACTGCTCTGATAAATTGGAGTTTTTGGAATGGTATCATATGGGATTTTTTGTAATTGAGGGAGAAGCCCAGCTTGTTTAGGGAGTGGCAGGTGATTGCAAGATGTTCCTGAGCTTGTTTGGGGGAACAAGCTCTTATCAACCAATCGTCTATGTAGGGGTAGACGTGAATCCCCCCCTCTCCTGAGATTTGCTGCCACAACCGCCATCAGCTTGGTGAAAACCCTTGGGTGGAGTTCAGCCCGAATGGCAGAACTCGAAACTGATAGTGAGAATCGCCAACCGCGAACCTAAGGTACTTTCTGTGCTTGAGATGGATTGGCACTTGAAAGTAAGCATCCTGAAGGTCCAATGATACCAACCAGTCTTGGAGTTGGAGAGCCTGAAGGATCTGAGACAGGGTAACCATCTTGAATTTGTCCTTCCTGAGGAACTTGTTCAAGTTTCTTAAGTCCAAGATGGGTCTCAATCCTCCGTCCTTCTTTGGGATGAGAAAGTAAGGGAGTACCAACCCTTGTTCCTCTACGCTACAGGTACAAGTTCTATTGCACCTGTCTCCAGCAGGGAAAATATCTCCTGCAGAAGGAGCAGATCTGGAGTTGGCTCCCGGTGGATGGTCCTGAGGCCTTTTTAGGAAAGGAAGGCCGTAACCTTGAGCTACTGTTCCCAGTGCCCACGCATCTGAAGTAATGCCCCGCCATTCGTTCAGATGCTGAGAGATTCTGCCTCCTACTGGGGTCTTGTGTGATGAGGCCTCAGAGTGACTTGGAGGCGGCTGCAGGAGCAGCTGAGGGTAAAGAAGCCGCTGCTGAGGCTGATTTCGCACGTTTTCCTCGTCCACCGCAAGTACCTTGTCTTTGTCCTTCCTGCACGGCCGGTCGTCTTCCTCTACCGAAAGATGAGCAGTATCGAAAAGAACAACCTCTGCAGGAAGATGAGCCTGAATAAGGTTTTTGAGGTTGTCTTATAGAAGCGCTAAGGGACTTAGCCGCCGCTTTGGAGGTCTGCAGTTTCTCTAAGCTTTCGTCCACTTTACTACCAAACAACCTCGAGCCGTCGAAAGAAATGTTGAGAAGTCTGGCCTGCACGTCTGGTGCAACCCCCGACTTCCTCAACCACGCAAATCTGCGCAGTACTGTGCTTGCAGCCATTGATCTGCTGATGCCGTCAGCAGTATCCAATCCTGATTGGAGACACTCTCCCATAGCCTCCTTGCCATCTTTCACAATATTCAGAAAGCCTTCCCTTTTGTTGCCTTCTAGAATATGACAGGGTATGGGTGAACCTGGCAAGGGTACAAGTAACATTAGCAGACTTGAGAGCCATACTGCCCTATGAAAAGATCTTACAAGCCCAAGCATACACTTTTCTGTCCTCTCTATCCGGGGGGATAGATGGGTAGGCTGATTGTCTTGTGGAGGTTGCTGCCTGGACCACTAGACTCTCAGGCGTGGGGTGCTTACCAAGATAGTCCGGATCACAATTGGCTGGTCTGTACTTCCTGGGAAAATTCTTGTTGACTGCTGAGCCAGACTCAGGAGCCTCCCAGTTTGCTGCTACTGTTCTTTGGAGAGCATTGTGAAAGGGAAGAACAGGGTCATCCTGAATAAAAGTTGTCGAGGGCCTACCCCACCCCATGATGACTTCACTCTGGTGATCCAGCTAAATATTTTTGAAGGGTTAATCAGTAAATATGCAGAAGATAGAAATTTTAACCTTTTAGTGGGGGGGTGATCTCAATGCTAAAGGTCTTTTTGACGCTGGAATAACAAAAGCTAATAATGGGGCACTAATGAAAAGATATCAGAAAAATATGAGATGGAAAACCTTCTTTGCAGACCTTGACTTAAGGATTGTGAATGGGTCTGTAAGTGGTGATATGCCAGCAGGCCCTACTTGGTGTAATGGTTTATGCACATCTACTAAGGATTATTTTTTTGTTGATGAAAGGATGTATCCCTCGATAACTGATATGCATATCTCGTTTAATGAATTTAGTGATCATGCGATCCTGGTCCTGAGATATGTCTCTACTAATAAGAAGGTGCTGTATTATGATAAGGTTGGTGCTTTAAATGTAACTAAAAGTGGAAATAGACTAGGCTGGTCTGATAGAAACTTGGACAAAGCTAGAAATTGGAGTAGAGGAATGAGAGGCGAACATAGGGATATGGAGACCACTGATGAAACTGTAGTCTGGCTGTCCACATGTATGCATGGCTTTATGCCTATGGGAAAATGTTTATCTATGAATCAGGGATGGAAATCTGGTAGATCCTATGATAAGATAATAGGCTTCAAAAAGAAAAGTTACATTGTGAAATTAGATCTATTGACCGTGCGAATATACATTTCTAAAAAACGAAGAATAAAACATGAATATACAAACTGCTTAAAAGATATAGAGCATCTGAGGACAATGTTGCTTGGCAAAAAATGGCCAGGATTTTGCAGGATGGAGATTCAAAAACATTCTGGGCCAATTATAAAAGGGTCCCTAGTAATGGGCAGGATGATCTAATATGCAGCATTGATGAGACTATATGGGTAAACTATCTCAGTGACAAGTTTTCTGGCGCTATAACTCCATTAGAAAAGAAACCCATACTAGATTTAAACATAGACCGTGATGACGTAATAGCTATTGTTAAGAGGCAGAAATCCACCAGGGCTCAGGGCCCTGACAGCCTATGTAATGGAATTATGAAAGATAACCCGGACCTTTGGTCGGATATTCTTGTGATATTATATGGGAAGATAATAAATACAGGTACTATACCTGAATCATAGGGAACCTCCCGTATGGTACCTGTCTTTAAGAAAGGTGCTTGATCTCTGCCAGAAAATGATCGTCTTCTTGCATTAACCAATGTTGCAAGTAAAATATTCTGCACTATATTTCTGAAGGAGATTGAGATATGGATAACCAAAGAAAATATTATCAGTAAGTTTCAGACTGGTTTTAGAAAGGGCTGCTTCACTAATATTAATGTTGTTGTCATAAATACTCTTATAGAACAAGCCAAATGTAAATATGAATTACCACTATACCTACTGGTTGTAGATTTCTCATCTGCATTCGATACAGTGGAATGGTCTAAACTCAAGGTGAAATTGGAAAACATGGGTATGCCGGAACAACTACTCTATGCATGCAAAATGATATATGAAAATAATACTGCCAGAGTCAGGTTGGATAATTTCGGTAAAATGTCTACACTGATACCTATAAAAGGGAGTTAGACAGGGGTGCGCTCTTGCGCCCATCTTGTTTAGCGTGTTCCTTGCAGACTTTGGTAGTATATTTAAAGAAAAGTTAAATGCATTCCCAAAAATAGGAAGCTATAAAGTGGGATGTGGGATGGATTGGTTATGCAGATGACCTGATTATTATGGATAACACCTTCATAGGAATCTCCCACCGTGTCCAGGCGGTAGCTAAATATGCAGAACTAAATGGCTTGAAAATAAATCTCGATAAAACGCAATTTATGGCAGTAGGCAGAAAATGCTGTAGTAGAGCCCTTATTAACAGCCCGTTGGGCCCGATTAAAAGGACAGCCTGTTATAGATACCTTGGGTATGACCTTTCAAAAAAGAAAATTCAGTAGTGAAGCAAAACAAAATTGCAAAAGCGTTATCTATTGCGGCTGCTATAACGACCTTCTCTAAGAAGACGGATGGATATAGTCTGCTTTGAATCTTAAATATCTACAAGCAGAAACTGTGTGCAGCCTTTCTATATGCCTTGGAATCATCTTATGAAAATTGGGGCAAGTGGTCTGAACATTTGGAGGGGTGGGTTTGGAGAAGGATTCTGGGGATTACCAACTATATCCCTGTAGAAGCTATAAGATTGGAGATGGGACTGATATCCCTAGCCACTCTTATTGATACGAACAGAGGAAAATTATACATAAAAATGTAAATCCTAACTCTTTGCTTTTCGCTCTGCAATCTGCAATAATTGATAACAAGTGTGTTACTTTGCAGAAATGCAGAGGAAAAAACAAGAAGTTTTTTGCTAAAATTGGTTGGAATCCACATTTGGAATATGGTGAAGGTGCAGTTCTAAAGGCACATACACATAGTGCTGAAAAATGGGACTGGGTGATGAGTCATGAAAAAGTGGCCAGTATGAAGTCCCTAAGCACATTCTCAAGGATGTTTTTGATTTACAAAAAGCCCCAAAACGATCTAAGGCTCCTGCCCTCTGCGGTAACACAGAGGATATTTATGCTTTTGCAACTGAATATATTGGAGGTTCTTGAGGTCAGGGGAGCCTGGTTAGGGTCTTCCGTTGGAAAAGCGATCTTGTAAGATTTGTAATGACATTCAATCTATCGGGTCAGCTAGAAATGTCCTTACCTCTTGTCCTACTATGATGGCTCAATATCAATGTTATCTTAGTAACTATGTGAGAATCTTGAAGACATTACTAGTGAAATATTCTGGCTCAGATGTGTTTCAGGGTATAGCTGTGGATTAACTATTGCTATCACACAAGTATGGAACTGTGTGAGAAAACGTCTGTTGAGCTTTGAAGAAGATGTAGAGACGGTGGCTAACCTTTAATATGTGTGATACAGTAGTCATGATGATGGGTCTTCTATGTCCTCCATACATTGTACCATCTATATATGATATGTCTTCCATCCATTGTTTCATTCTTATACTTTTTTTTCTTCTCTCGAATTGTCTCTGAGACGCTACTGTTTGTTATATCTGACTTATATTATGTATTATTTGCAGGTCAGCTGAAGTTTTATTTGAAGTTGTTTTATATGAATATTTTAAAGTATGTTGTAAATGATTACTTATTTATTTTATCTTCTATGCTATGTGTAAAAGCTTGATTGAACTATATATACAAAATAAAAAAAAAAAAAGTCGTCCTGCAGAGGTCTATATTTAAAGCCATGCACATTTGAAAGTGTTTGACATCAAGAAAAGGTCTGAGCCCTACTGAGGGAGACCAGAAGTGTGATAAGTTAGGAGAAGGGAACCCCTAATGGATGTGAATTAGGCTTGGAGAAGGGAATCCCTGCAAGTGTCGTGTTTGAAAGGTCCGAGCCCGACTGAGGGAGAGTGGCGTGAACTTTTTATTGAACTGTGTTTTGAAAGCTGGAAAGAGAGACTTTAATGTGGAAGGCCAGGCAGGCCTCGATACATAGGCTGACCAAGACAGAAGTACTAGGACAACTCATCAATAGCACCCTGGCCCTGAACCACACCAAGCTCCAACAGACCAATGTCACAATAGATAGCAAGGGAATAGGGAGCACCCAACCTCAGCTCCCACCAGAGGGAGAGAAATTAGACACACCCAATCCCAGTATACAATGCTCATTAGGATACAGCTGGGACCGTGCCGCACCATCAAATACTACAGTCAGACGGCCAATAAGAAATCAGCAACAACCCCACCCACAGGAATACAACTCAAATGGAACAAGAAGTATTGGAACCAGGATACAGACCCCACTAACCTAACTTTTGAATCTCTGCATTTCCAACACACCCAAAACCCTCACAACTATTTCTCACCCAGCAATCCGCACGCACTTTACCACACTGCATCAACAACATACAAACATCACATAAAATGCACCTAAAGCACACGAGGTCTCGCCGGTCCGATACTTGCACCAACTCAGCGCATAGTGTATACCGAACTGAAGCCACCAACAGCACATCACTTCTCCCACTCCCCCTCCACCTGATTAATCCTACCCACCCTCCTTCTTGTTTGTAGATCCGCCAGAGCGCCTGGGGACCAATTCCGTTGGTAACGGTGCGCTATATAAGTACCTTTAACATAACATAACATTTTAAACTGCCTTTGTTTTGAGAACCTGAGCCAGAGTGTGTCATCCTGTCTACGGGGACCGCCTTACTGCAATGTGGGGAGGAGAGCTGACTCAGCCACATTTATTCTTTATATTCTAACAATGATTTTACACACTTTTTGTACAAGAGATAGGGCAGGCATTAGGTTTGGTTAGTGTAGGCCATTTTGATTTGACAGACTCAACTAGAGCTGGTGTATTTATTTTTTGATGGTAGAGACTACTGCCATTCTAGCTATAGAGCAAAGTAGGAGTTTTCCAAACCCCGAAAATTGAATTAAGGTTTTACAAATTGTACCTTTGGTGTCAGTGTCATACTTGTGATACCATGCCTCCCTTACACTACCCAGGGCCCTATCTCCACCCAGGTGATCCTCCTGCAGTACACCACCCCCATGATTGGGACCAGGAAGCATATGCCCTCTCCAGGCCACCTGGGAGGGGACTATATGTAGGGTTTTGGTGAGGGAACACAAGATTACCCAGATACCCTCCCCCTAAAGACCTGACCTCCCGGTCCACTGTCTATTTTCCTTTCCACCTTGGCCAGCCCTGCATTTTTAGTAAGTTCCCCAGTTTTCCAGTCCCGCACGCGGTCACCTGGAAAAAAATAAACTCTTCATGAGCCCACGAATTCTGTGGACGATATGAAAACTTCATGGAAGGATTTACATTCCGATGTCAATTTTCAAAATTTTCAAAATCTGTTCCGATAATGATTTCTTCTTGAAACAATGGAATGAATGCAACATTCTTTCTGGTAATCATCCCTTGAATTCCAATGACAACAGGAGTGCGATAATAGAGTTCTTGATCTCCAGGAACAGAAATAACTAACAGGTCTTCTCTCCTCCTTGGAATAGATTATTTATGGTTTCTATGGGATGATATTCCTCCTGCTCTTCATCCAATTTCTCTCCTTCCTCCTTTTCTACCATATACCCAATCTCCATAGGGTCTTCTTTTCTATTAGAGGGACAGTGTCTAGCTAAATGGTCAGCTTGTCCACAAGAAAAACATAATATTGCTGAGGGTTTTGGGCTCCTAATTTCTTCTATTCTAGTATTTCCTTTTCCTTTTACCTCAGATGTTATTTTTGGTTCACTCCCACTGTCTCTAGTTGCGGTATTGGAAAAATGTCCTAGGGGCTTAACATTCTCTAGTCTATGAGAAGGTGTTATAATTTTAGATTCCTTTTTTACCTCATAATTTTTATGTAGACTTTGGACATGTTTGCTGGCTTCTAAAAGGTTTGGGCCATTTCTACAACCAAAGATAGATTAGGTTTCTTAATTTGTAAAATGGCTTTTTTGTAAGTAAGGTGGAACAGAATTAATAAACTGTTTCTATAGTCTGTGTTTCTAATACTACTGCTCAGGTTTTCTTGCCTAACCACAAGGATCAAGTGTTTTGGATCCCTGCAGCTAATTCTATAGGAGTTTCATCAGGGTTTAATTAGATTTTACATAATTTTTGCTTACAGAAGTTTTCAGTCTAACCCAGCTTCTTTAACAATCCCTCTTTGATTTTTGAAAAATGGTTAGTACCATCTGGATTGAGGAGGTGATAAGAATTTTGAGGGTAGCCAAATAACAGCTCTTAAATTCTGGACCCCAATTTAACTGGTGAGCCAGCCTTTCAAAGTTGAGGAACAAAAATCCCAGATCTTCTCCTTCCTCATATGGTTGTAATACTCCCTGTGGGATGATGGGTCTTTGTGCAGAAGCTATAATTCTTTCAAGCCCTTCCTGAAATCTAGTTTCAGCTTGGATCTGATGTTCAGTTAGTTTGACCAGAAGCTCATTTATCATGTCCATAGTGACAGCTTCAGAAAATAATTCTCTAACAGTACTTTCTTCAAGGTCTTTAGATGGGGAGTAAAGTACTTGTCACTGACCTCTGACCCTGATATCCTAACTACCTCAATAGGCTCTTCATGCTCCACTTGTCATATTTACACCCTCACTCCAGCCTTGGCCGATTTCTGCAATCACTCTTTTGCCACTGGAACTTTACCCTCGCTCCTCAAGCACTCCCTTGTGCACCCCCTCCTATCTGTCTAGCAAACTATTGTGCGATCTCTATCACTCCTTTTCGGGGCAAAATCCTAGAAAAGCTGGCCATCTCCCAGATTACTCTCCACACTGAATCTGTTGGTTGTCTCCATGACCATCAGTCTGGCTTCAGAGCAGCCAGAGGCACGAAAACTGCTCTCCTGAACACCCGTGAAGATCTGCTCACTAATCTCTATTCAAGCCTTCCTTCTGTCCTCATCCTCCTTGACCTTTCCTCTGCTTTTGACACTGTCAATCATGCCATCCTGATCATTCGACAGGTCCGAGGTCACCCCAGGATAGAGAGTCAAGGATTTACGGGGCACCTTGGACAGTCTGTTGTAAGGGAGACCAGGCGGGACACAGTACCTGAAATGGTGAGAAAGCTCCAGCGGGGGCAGTTGTTCCTGGCAGCAGGTGCAAGTTGTGGCTTCGTCCAGGGGAAGGAACAAGTTACTTACCTGTTACTGTTGCTCTTCAGCATGGCTCTGGCATGAATTAACATGCTCATGAATATATTTCCCGTCGTCAGGCTGGGAATCCTCGGTAAAGAAAAAATCAGTATCAGTTTTGTTTCTGATCTGTCTTTCTTAGTAGTAACCAATCACTGATCTCTGGGTCATACTGCCCCTAGCCAATGACTGCCCTCTCCCTAAGCCCCTCCCCTGGCAGCCATCCTCAGATTTGGTAGCACGTAAAGTGGCAGTATGACCAAGTTAAGAGCCGCAGAGGGGAAGGAGGGAGGGTTCGCATGTGAATCCATGCCAGACCCATGCTGTAGAACAACAGTTACAGGTAAGTAACTTGTTCCTTCTCCAGCATGGGGTCTGGCATGGATTCACATCCTCATGAATATAAGAATACATAGCAGTATACACATGCACAATCACGGGAGGTGGCAACAGGCTCAACATTAAGCAATACAACAACTCAACATTAAGCATCTCTTACCTCCTCACCAGGCTCACCTTAAGCGAACAGGTTGCGCAGCACTGCTTGGCCGACCCTGGACTCCCGATCGACGCAGTAGAATCTTGTGAAGGTGTGCGTCGACCTCCACGTAGCAGCCCTGCAGATGTCCAGCAGGGGAACACCAGACAGGAACGCTGTGGTAGCAGCGATCGCTCTGGTCGAATGGGCTCTCGGACGGCCAGGCAGCAGTCGGTTTGCCAACCGGTGACAGTGCATGATGCAGCCGGAGAGCCATCTGGAAATGGAAGCCTTCGAGAGAGCCTTCCCTTGATTCACAGGTCCAAAGTTCACAAACAGCTGTGATGTCTTCCGAAAACACTTCGTGCGGTCCACGTAGAACTTCAGCGCTCTAGCTACTTCCAGCGAGTGCAGAGTCCTCTCGGCCTGCGACGAAGGCGACGGGAAGAAAACTGGCAACACCAAGGGCTCATTGAGGTGGAAGTCCGACGGCACCTTGGGCATAAAGGAGGGGTGCGTCCTCAGCACCACCCCCGTGTATCGTGAAAAGCCAAGTATGGAGGCTTGCAAGATAGGGCCTGGATCTCTCCCACTCGTCGTGCAGAGGTGATGGCCACGAGAAATACTGTCTTCCACGACAGGAACTTCAACGGCGCCGAATGCATAGGCTCGAATGGGGCCCCCATAAACCTGGTCAGCACCACGTTGAGCTCCCAAGCCGGGGCAGGGGCCTTCACTGGCGGGAATGATCGGAATAGTCCCTTCATAAAATCCTTCACCAGGCGATGAGACCACAAGGACGCCCGTCCTGTAGTTCTAGTGTATCGGGAGATGGCAGCCAGATATATCTTGATGGAGGCGTGAGCCAGTCCAGCTTTGGCCAGCGACAGTAGGTACGGCAATACTTGAGGGGCCGTAATCCGCAGAGGGTTAATCTTCTGTGCACGGCACCAGACAGAGAACCTCTTCCACTCATGTCCATAGCACTTGAGAGTTGAGGACGCCCTGGCTTTTGCAAGAACCTCTCTGCAGTCAGCTGGGATATCGTATCCTCCAAACTCTAGTGCTGCAGGAGCCAAGCCTGCAAGTTCAGCGACTCCGGGTCGTGATGAAGAATGGTGCCTCCTTCTCTGGAGAGAAGATCCGCGTCAGTCGCCAGCTTCATAGGTGGGGACGTTGACAAGTCCAGAAGGTCCGGGAACCAGATCGGTCTCGGCCACGCCAGTGCAACGAGGATCATCCTGCAGCTGGACCTCTTGAGCTGGTTGATGAGACGGAGCAGCAACGGCAACGGAGGGAACGCGTACAGGAACAGGCCGTCCCAAGGGAACGAGAAAGCATCGCCCATGCTCCTCGGCTGTGTGAACCTGCTGGCGAACCTCTGGCACTTGGAGTTCATCGCAGTCGCGAACAGGTCGATCTGGGGTTTGCCCCATCGTTGAAAGAGCCGATCCACCTGGTCCTGGCGTAGTTCCCACTCGTGGCACGAGCGCATCTCCCTGCTGAGTGAGTCGGCGATGGTGTTTTTTATTCCTGCCAAGTGGAAGGGAACCAGAAACATCCCCTGGGCGACGGCCCAGTGCCACAGATCCTGGGCCTCCTTGGATAGGGCTGGGGATCTGATGCCTCCCTGCTTCCGGATGTAGAACATTGTGGTGGTGTTGTCGGTGAAGATCGTCACCACTTTGTCATTGAGAGACGGAAGGAACGATTTGAGCGCCCAGAACACAGCTCGTAGCTCCAGGATGTTGATGTGGACAGACCTCTCCTCCGGGAGCCAGAGGCCTCTTGCGTGGAGATCTCCGGTGTGGGCCCCCCATCCCTCCAGGGAGGCATCCGTCGTCACCGTCTCCTGATACGCCGGGGTCTGAAAGTCCGTGCCTGCCGTGAGGTGCGCACGGTTACCCCACCATAGAATCGCCCGACGGAATTCCTTGTCGAGCGGGATCCTGTCTTCGAAGCTGCCCGCCGCTTGAATCCAGCGGGCGTCGAGGAACTCTTGTATCGGACGCATACGAAGTCTGCAAAAGGGCACAAGGTAGATGCATGAGGACATCATCCCGAGGAGGGACTTGATGGACCTCACCCTGGCCACATCCGTGGCTAACAGGCGCTGCACCTTGCCCAAAATGGCCTTCGTCCTTTCTTTCAACGGAGATGGCAATGGCTCCACTGTATCGAGCTTCGCTCCCAGAAACAGTGCTACCTGCGACGGAACCAGGTGGGATTTGGGGTAGTTGATGGTGAATCCCAGTTCCGTGAGCAGGCGGACGGTCCTCGCTGTGTGTTTGACAGCGAGTTCTCTTGACCTTGCACGGATTAGCCAGTCGTCCAGGTAGGGGTAGGCACAAGGACTCCCAACACTTGAACGTGCAGTAAAAATCTCAGGATGGCTGCCAGGGGAGGGGTTTAGGGAGAGGGCAGTCATTGGCTGGGGGCAGTATGACCCAGAGATCAGTGATTGGTTATTACTAAGAAAGACAGATCAGAAACGAAACTGATACTGATTTTTTCTTTACCGAGGATTCCCAGCCTGACAACGGGGAATATTCATGAGCATGTGAATCCACGCCAGACCCCATGCTGGAGAACTTGGTTATCACGGATCAGGCCCTGGAGTGGTTGACCTGCGTCCTCCTGGACCGATCCTCCCAGGTGCAACTTGGGTCCTTTCTCTCCACCTCTCTCGCCACATGTGGTGTTCTCCTAGGACTCTGACATCTCATTGTGGCTCTTCAATGTCTACTTGTGCCCCTTTGGCCCACCTTATCTCTACCTTCTCCTCTAACTTTCAGTGTTATGTGAATGAAACCCAGCTCTCTTTCAGGCTCCCCTTAGCCTCCTCTCCTCTCTTGCTCATCTCCGACTGTCCATCCGCGATTCAAGATTGTTGCGCCTCCAACAATCTCTGCCTTAATGCCATTAAGACTGAGATCCTTCTCATTGGGACCCCTGCTCCCGCTTTCCCTCTCTCACTCTGGCCGCCCTCCTTGGGCCCTCTTCCTTCGCCTTCATGTGAGGCAGAAAACCTTGGTGTCGTCTTCGACTCGATTCTCTCCTTCTCTGCTCACGTTATGAACTGCCCAAGAAGGCCCACTGCCAGCTGCACATCCTCAGAGGTATGCTTCCTTTTCTCACTTTCCCCCAAACGCACACTGTCTCCAGAGCCCTGGTTTTCTCTAGGCTGGACTGCTGCAACACCCTCTTTCTCAACCTGCCTTCCTCTACTCTCGGCCCTCTGCAACTAATCCAGAACAGGACTGCAAGACTTGTCGTTGGCCTCAAGCCCAGAGACCGTATCTCTTCAGCTCTGAAATCTCTCCACTAGCTCCTAGTGACTGAAAGGATCAAGTTCAAGACCCTCTACATCTTCCACAAGGCTTTCTGGGGCCTGGGCCCACACGACCTCCAACTCTCTCTTCCAAAACACCTTCCTTCTCAAGGCCTTCACTCAGCCACATCAAAGTCTCTGAGGGTCAGACGCTTCTCCAGGCAGAGAGTGGGAGGTAGATCTCTGCAGGTGCCTCCCTCTGGAATGGCCTCCCTGCCCCTCTCAAACTTGGGCCAGACCACCTGAAGTTCCGGAAGCAGTTCAAGAACTTCTTTTCCGCCTCTGCTTTCTCTCTCTCTCCCCTGCTGACCTACCTGTTTGCTGCGTTGACTCGTTGCCTGACTACCCTCAGAGTCTCACTGGATACCACGCTGCTCCATGACAAGTCGCCTCCGCACTGCCTCTGGCCCAACTATTCACTTTGGGGCTGTAACTGTAACCCTACAGTCCCCAGCCTCCTTGCACTTACCCGGACCTGCACTGCCCTTGCTGCACATACTCAGAGCAATGCTGCCCTGATTGCACTTCCCCCTTCCCTCTCCCTGGCACTTTCCTCCTCCCCCCCTGCACTTAGCGTTATCGCACTTGCAAAATCTGAATGACACAAGGCCTAGTATATCGTTTGTTTTGTCCTCCCTCGGTCTTCCCTCCATTTTCTTGTCACGCCTAGAAACACTTATGTACAGGTGCGTTATAAATGACTCATCATATCTCGGCATCTTCATCCCCAAGTAATAAACAACCTACATACATGATTACCAAATAACCAGTGACTTGGATAACTTCCACTTGTTCTTGGTAGATCCCTTTCTCAGGAATTTCCAATGTCAATCTCTCCAAGAAAGAGATTGGAGAAAGAAAAGTAAAGTCTTGAACCAGTTCTTGAAAGTTCCAAAAGAAACCAAAGTTCACCCATACACAAATCCACTTGTAACATTTCTTTATCCGTATGTTGAAAGGTTTCCTTTCCAATTTCAGTAAAGAAAACAGCACCAATGGTAATCCTGGGTAACATCCTTCCAGGATGGACTTGACACAGTTCCAAAATAAAAGTACCACTTCTGTTTCAACAACTGTCGATATGTTTATAACTTCTGCAGCGTCTTTAGTATACCTTGTCAGGATGCTTAAACTTAAGGTGGTGCTTTCCTCTTGGACAACCCCCTTTTGCTACTGTCACTGTGAAAGCAGACCCCTTTGCTTCGCAGTGTTCTACTGTTTCAACAACTTTCAATATAACGTTCTTTGGCAATATTAAAGACAACCACTGTTCTGTTAGCTCTGCTTCAACTTGGTAATTAAAGATTATTAGGCAACTTAAAGACACGACTCTACGGCCTCAAAAGGTAGGCAAGGCACTCTTCTTTCCTATGTTGTAATAAAAGGGCAGCCACTTTACCTTTTCTGTCTATCAATATAATCTGTCTCGGCTTCCAGACTGCTTCTCTCTCAGCTTCAACAGTCTCAGCTTTACAGATTGTTGATTAGATCTTTTAACAAGCACTCAGCTCCCTTCCCCAGCTTTATGCAATCCTTCTTGGTTCCAGCAGCTACCCCAAAGCTGCATTGCTACTCTTCCAGCCTTGCATAACCTTGTCACCCTTGTATCAGAGGACACTGTAACTTCAAGAACTTTGACAATTTCAAAATATAGGTGGTTAGGTTTTAATAGGGCTAGTTTCACTGTAGAAATGATTTGCCTACTGGCTTCGACAATGCGTGCTCTTCTCTTTACTTCAGCAACTTCTATAATCATAGAATACTTGTTCTGGATGTTACAAGATTCAGGTTTCACAATAGAAACTGATTTAGGCACACGCGACCACTCTTTGATGGAGACTTTTAACTTCAATGAACTGTAAGGACTTGCATTCCCTTTCATTCACACGGAGTGATACTTTTACTCTGTTCGGGAATCACAACTACCCATGCACAACCTATCTGATGTAATCCTTATTGGAACAATTGGAGATACGTGACCACTCCGGTAAAGTTATTTAGTTCAACAAAGGAAAATGAAAAGCTTTTCATTTATGCAAGCATTCTCTCATGCATTAAATGTGCACGTGATACATTTTCTTTGTTGTTAAGATTTCTCACAGCAACAAACAACTTCTGCTCGCTCCCACTTCTACGTGAGTTATAATTGAGCTGGTTACAGTTACCGGCAGGGGGTTTTCAGTGAGTTGGAGTACAGAGTCTCATTCACCGGCTCCAAAAAACACTGCGGTTGCAGGCGGGTTCCGTTTCCTGACTTTTCTTCTTGCTACTACTACTTCAGGAACTCTTGGGAACTACACCCTTCTGCAGCATGGGTGTCTCTGGTCCGGTCTCGACCGTGGAGAGTCTCCTTCTGTCCTCTGTCCCTCTGCTTGCTTCTGCACCCGGGCCTCAGGTTGCAGCACAGCCTCAGCTCTGCAGTCACAGCTATTAGGCGCACCTGGGGAAACCTTTAATTTTGCCAAGTCTCTCTCAGTGCAGCCACAGCAAGACAGGGTTTGTGAAAACAGGACCAACTCAGTACCTGCAGGTGAAATCTGCACTTCTCTCGTCCCGGCGTTCCTTAAGTGATCACATTTCCTTGTGAACTACCAGCCTCATACTCTGCTCCTTCTGCTTCTACTGCCAGCCTTCCAGCTCCTGCCCCTTCCTTCCTTCTGCTCCTTCCTGCTGCTGCCTTTTATGCCTCTAAGGTGGGGCAATTAAGTTCAGGTGCAGGCCCTTAGTGTTAATGGCCTGTACTTGGCAAACGTTATTAGGCCTACTTGCCTGTCTTAACACCTCCACATGCCTCCCGAGCCCTCTTCTTCATATCAGGTCCTGTAGTATTGTGGGACAGGTAGTCAATTTTAAGGAAATTGTGCTTTTCCACTCCTTTTAAACTTCTAAGGGTTGTTCTAATGTGCTTGGTATTTTTAGAAGAGGGATTGTGGGTTTTAGTCTTATTAGAGACAATTGGTGCACAGAAGGCAACACTCTCACCACCAACTAGTGTACCTTTGGTACTGAGGAGGACATTTGAGTTTGGGATAAAAAAGACTTGTTCTGTTGATGTAATAGATTTAGATGGTTCAATCTTCGGTTTTATTACCTTAGTTTTAACTGTAGGCTGAAAACCATTAGAATGGCAACAAGCCATAGTCTCTTCTGGAATGGTAGTAAGAGTATCCCGCTCAGAGGAAAAATACCATGCCTCATCCCATGGAATCTCCTCCCTACCCTAGGCCCTGTATCCACCTAGGTGATCCTCCTGCAGTACACCACCCCCAGGATTGGGATCAGGAAGCGTTTGCCCTCTCCTGCCCATCTGGGAGGAGACTTTAGGCAGGGTTTTGGTGAGGGCTCTGCAGGATTCCCCACACCTACCAGAAGGCACAATCTGACAAAGAGATAGGGACATTAAATATTGTTCAGGTTTCCTCTGTGCATTGATGTTCCCTCACAAAAACCCATCCTGCTCCATCTCATCACTGAAAGAAGCAGAGCCGCTCTTGTGGCTGGATTCCTCCAAACAACCAGAGGACTTTGGGCTGCAAAAACAGCATGCTGAGACTCCAAACTGCCACACAGAAAAGGGATGGGCGGGGCTAGGGGGGGGTTCTGCAGAGGAGGAGGCTGTGTAAGAAGACTGTGGGGGGGCATGAGAAAACAGGACATCATAATCATGCTCCCTGTATTTTAAGGGAGTAGGTCAGTGGTTGAGTGTACTTTGGGCCATTCACTAGTTGCTTGGGAGGCCATGGAGAGACATCAGTGTTGATACGTTTAAGGAGTATATGGAACTAATTCTGCTATAGATGCGCAGAGAGAGGTTGGATTTGTAATTGAATTGGTTCAGGGTTCTTGCATGTTCATTCCAGAAATGATCTCTACTCCTGTTAACTCAGGATCACTTATATTTACTCAAGGCATTTATTATATGTAATAAGATATTGTTTGCAGGGTTCATTTATAAGAAGCTTGGGTTCACCTGAAATGGCGTTCAAGCTACCAGCTATATGTGGTTTGTGCATCTCTCTACATAATTTTGGGGAGGAGGGACGGGGGGCAAGGAGATGGAGTTTTTGTTTTTGAGATACAATAGTTTGGATTTGTTACATGATGGGCCAGGTGACATGAGGATGATTCGCATGAATACCTTGTGCCCCTTGAAATTTGTCAAAAGTTTTTCTGATTTGAGGCTCTTTGTTCCTCCTAATTGCCCGTAATCAGAATGTCAACCTGAATGTTCAGGGCCTGAATGCAGGACATGGGTCTGCAGTCGCCATGTGTTTTGTCTTCGGGGTGAAAAGAAACAAAAGGTTGCTATATTGATTGCTAAAATGGATTTTCAAAATCAGCCCTGGTGGGAGGATTTTGGGAGGCTACCCTTTTATCGCGAACAAGGAAGATACTGAGAGGTTAGCCAAATAAAAAAAAGGTGAGGTAGCAGAATGGTCAAGGCTTAGTCGAAAGAAGGATGTGCGAGTGGTCAAGGGCTACGAGTGCACACAGAGCAACACCACAAATTCCACTTAGACAGGTGAGAATATAGAAATAGAATTATATATTAAGCCTTCAGTTTACACACTAAGCAGATAAAATAGTAGTTAAATATTGTCACACAATACCTTATACAACATATGAAAACAGCCACCCTTAGAAGAAATAGAATAGCATATTGTAAAAATGGACTTCTGAAATCAGCCCCTGGGGGGACAATTTTTAGGAGGCCACCCTATTTATGGTAAACAGGGAAGACACTGAGAGGTTAGCCAAAATCCAATCAAGGTAAAGTGGAAAGTCACTCAAGGCTTAGGCCCTCATTACATGTTGGCCGGTGCGGAAGACTCCTGCCGGTATTACCGTATACTGGCACGGTTCTGCATCGGCCAACTACAAGATTGCTGGTGAGGTGGCTGGAGGTCATTCCGCCACCCTACAGGCAAACACCGCTGGTATTACAGGCACTGGTATTAATAAAGCAACCCCCCCCCTCATGGAATCCAATAGGACTCCACGGAATGGGAATTTACCACCATCATTCAGAATATGGTGGAAATTCCACCGGACCAAGTGCTGGTAGCGGTATTACCATTTGCCGGTATCCTGGCGGAATTACTGCGAGGATACCAGCGAAGTGGTAATGAAGGCTTTAGTGTCAGGAAACGTGCAAGAGTGGTCTAGGGCTACAATGAGGCCACTCATAACACCACCAATAATTCAAGTTAAGTTAGTAATTACCAAAATAAAATCAGTTATTAGGCCTTTTCCAGACTAAGCATAACACAATCACAGGCAAGTAATGTAAACAAAAATCATATATAACATAATTTCACCCTTTGAAATACGATTTCACATTCATTAAATACCAGCATTCTACAGGCGAGTAATTAAATGCAGGTAAAACAGATTAGTTACATAAATCACAAACACAGTATCCTCTCTTATAAAGTCCAGCCCTAAAATGTATGTGGTCTTGTGCCCAAAATGTCACAAGTTCAAACTATGGTTTCCTCAGCGAAGCTATTTCAGAACTGATACAGTGGGCTGTGATGGTGATTGGAAAGTTCTTTAAAGTAAGGTAAGTATTTACTTCAACCTAGGTAAGTATCCCACTCTATCGTGTTCAACAGGTAAGTCGTAGGACAGGATCCTTAGCCTAAGTTCGAGGACCAAAGGCCATGCCAGAGGGAAATTCAAACGGAATTTAGGGAGAAGGGTTCTACACACCCCAATGTTACCCTATGGAAGACATCAGGGACATAACAGGTATGTTCACTTAACACCCTGATTCAGATACTTCCTGTTGACACTGCAGGTCTTGTGGAATTCCAATCTTCTTTCCTTGGCTTGGGTGAGGGAAGCCCAGGGGTCACGGGTAAAGAGGTCACTTTTCATGTCGGGAGCTGGTCATGGTTCTCACCAGACATTCAAGGCAACTTATTGAAGAAGACCACCCAAATTAAGAAAAGATGCAGACCTCAGCTGTGCAGACCCATCAGTACACCTCACAGGACTGCAGAAGGATGGCTCAAGAGGAAGTCACCATGGTCAGGCGGCGACAGGCGATCTTCCAGCGGTGAACACAGAAGCAGTCCCAGCTCAGCTCCACTTGATGCAAGAGTGCTGAAAATGCGAGGACAGGCATCTTGTGGCATTTGCTGAACATTCTGTGAGACCCAAGGCTCTGCTCGGAACAGCGATGGCTGCAGCGAGGTGGCCCAAAAGGGAACTGTTGACTCCACTTGGTGATCCTGGGAAACTTCTGAAGGCTTTCAAGAGATGGATCATCAAGCAAGGGTTGAGACCGGTTGTCACAGTGGTCCGAGGGTCGAAGCACCAACAAGGATCTTCTGAGATCAGGCAGATGAGCAGGGTTTCACTGGGCCAATCACTGTAGTTGATGCTGGTCAGCTGTGGGAGTCGGGTCATCAGCGAGCAGCTTTTCTTCATAGAAGTCTTGCTTCCAATGATGATCTGCCAAATAGCTGCTGGAGCCCTCATTTGATCTAAGATTCAGGTTGGGAGCAAGCCCAAACCACCAATGGTAAGCATCTGCAACATTCAAATAGCCAGGGGTTGCGCAATCCTGGACAAGCACTTTGTTTTATTTACTTATTTATATATATAGCGCCAAACAAGCCAATGGGAATCCGGCGCTCAGAAGAAACAAACAGATATACAAAAAAGCAAGAAAGTAAGACACTAGTCATCAGTTCTGCCCAGCAACAGACCTTCGGGCGCCAGAGGATGTGGAATCGTACCAGACAGGCATAGCCCCCTCCTCTAGTCCACAAACACAAAGCCCACTTGCCCACGAAAGCAGCAGCTTTCACTGGGAAGGGGTTACCATGTAAGGCATTTCCAGAAATGGGAAGGCATGAAGAAGGCCAAACGACAAGGTGGCCAACGAACACGCAAAATTCTCGTGGAACGGCCATTTTAGGATGCTAGCCACCCTTAGTAGCCATTCACAGTAAATTCAAACGTGCACAAGACAAATATCATAGAAATGGTAACACTCACACAGCTGCAACCAGCTTGTCTTAGGCACATCATCAAAGTAACCAAAAACCCATTAGGTAAAAAGTTATAAGGATACAAAGTATCCAAACTGCACTTCACTGTAAGGTGATGTGTGCAAGTGTAAAAATACAAGCATCCCAAAGCAAAAATCTCTCAGTACTGACAGTCTTAGGGACTAGTCAGTTTACTCATGGGGATGAGTACAATAGGTGTGGGAATACAGCAGAAGGATTTACTGACCTCCAAAAGTCAGGAAAGGGTTTAAACATAAGAAAAAGGCTGGGGGTTCCATAGCAATCTATGGAGGGAAAGGTGCAAAAAGAAAATCTTTCTTAAAACATATTAATCAATTACCAGTGCAACATAGGTGAGTAGTCAGATGCAGTGAAATAGGCAGAACCCTTTATAATCAGCAAAAACAGCTTCCCTAATCCTTATAAAGTTGAACACTAAGATGGTTTCGGGCTGTGTGCTCAACTCATACACACAACGTTAGGCCAATGGAAAGGTTCCATAACCCAGGTTCCACCACCAAAGGTCAAATAAGAGTAAGTTAGGGCCAGGTTCTTACGCACAATGTCACCCTATGAAGGACAGGGGAGGACAGAAACAGGTATGTTAACTTAGCCCCCTGACTCAGATTCTTTCAGAGACCACAGCAGGTGTTCCGGAATCCGTTGGAGACAGAATCTTCTGTGCTTGGTCTGGTCGAGGAAGGCCCAGGGGTCACGGGTGCAGACGTCACTTTCAGCATCGAGATTTAGTTTTAGTCAGTCGCGGTGCACATGAATTGGTTCCAGACAGCTTCTTACTTTTGTAACCTCAAGCTGAAAACATTTTTGTACCCTGCGCCCTGATACCCTTGGGTCTGGCGCGCAATATACATAAATAAACAAACAAACAAACAAACTGAGGAAAGATAAATACTTCCGCCGGGTAGACCACTTCAGGACACCCCACTTCAGGACACCTCAGAGGATTAAAGAAGTGTTGCAATGGGAGTCACCAGTGTCAGGCGGCAACTGACAATATTACAGCAGAGAACAGAGGAGCAGCCCCAGCACAGCATCCCTTTAAGTGAGACGGATGAAAATGTAGGAGCAGGCAACTTGTGGCAAAATTCAAAACACTACTCGGAATGGCGGCACTACAGCGATGTAGCCGAGGAGAGAGCTAGTCAGTCCACCGGTTGGTCCAGGGGACATTTTACAAAGCCTCAGCAAGCACGGATCCTCGAGTAGTGGTTGAGACTGTTTTTTCCCACCAGTCCAGGTGTCGAAGCCCCAACAAAGGCCTTCAATGAGAGCAGGAAAGAGGAGGAGGGTTTCACCGGGACAACACTGGAGCCAATGCTGGTCAGCTGCAGGGGTTGTCTTTGAGTCGTCAGTGCACTGCTCTTTTTCATAGAAGTCTTGGTTCCAGTGAAGATCTGATGAACACTTGTAGGAGCCCTCCGTTATCCAAGAATCAGGCTTGGAGCTAGCACAAGCCCACCAGTGGTACGGTACTGCACCAAACAGCCAGTGGCTATCCAATCATGGGTAACCATGGTCATCACATCTGCCCAGCAACAGGCGTTCTGGCATTAGAGATATGAATTGGGATTAGACCGTCCTAGCCCCTTCTCCGGTACACACACAAAACGCCCCTTAGCTTGCGAAAGCCGCGGCCTTCCCAGAAAAGAGATTTTCATATAAGGCATTTCCTGACCTGAGAAGGCAGGAAGAAGGCCAAAAATAAAATATGGCAATAGGACAAGCAAAAACCATGTGGCACGGCCACCTTAGGGTGCTAGCCACCTTTAGGAGCCAATTTCGGAAAAATATCAAAAGTGTGCAAGTAAAAAGTTAAAACATGGCACACAAATAACTGCCACCAGCTCATCCTAGGCACATTGTAAATGTAAACAAAAAGCCACTATAGAAAAAGTTATAAGGATACAAGGTATCCTAACTGTAAGTCTTTCGAGTGATGTGTGCAACAGTAACTATAGAAGAAATTTACAAAGAGAGATAGGGCCTCATTAAGAGTCCGGCGGTAACCCGCCAGTACTACCGGCAGGCTGCTTCTAGACTAGTAACCTTTTTCCGGCACCAGATATCCCGGTGCCACTGGGACATTTCAAGTCCTGGAAGATCGGGAAGTCAGGCACCGTAAAATGTTGTTCCCCATTCCCGTGGATTCGCATAGGACACCATGGGAGTGGGGAGACAGAAGAACCGGCACCGTTGCTAACGGTGTTCCTGTGAAAAAGTCTGCCTACTGGGAATGTGGTGCCCAGCAGCCACGGTCCCAGTAGGCAGACCTGCAGAGTGTGGCAGTCCGGAAAGGGTGCCGGTACGTTGCTACCGGCACCCTTATTTCTGAACCGCCACACTTGTAATGAGGGTCATAGTCTCTCAGTACTGATAGTCTTATGGACTAATCAGTTTTCCCATAAAAATGAGGAAAAAGACAAAGGGAAATCAAGCAGAAGACTTGAATTACCTCCGAAAAGTCAAATCAGAAGTAAAAAAAAAGCAACAAGAAACGTTTGATAGAAGTCTACAGGCAGAAAGCAGCAAAAGAAAAGCTTTCCCAGCAGTTGGTATTTCTCAAAGAAAAATGTGATGCAAGACTTTAAAAATTTTAAATAAATCAGGAGCACCAGCTACAATTATAGTCTTTCGATCTAAACCCCAGGGACCCAGTGGGAACCAGGAAACATATCAATGTACAGGTTAAGTGCCTGTAAAATTCACTTCCCGAAGAGTTTAATGTAAGCCTTTAAAGCTCCCCAAAGATTACAGGACAACATCAGCATATCGTTCTGTGGTTGTAGTGAAAAGCCAGGTAACTCCCAATACTACCCCACAGGTGCAGAGATGATGGCAACACACATCAGGGCACACAGGAGAAAGTACCTTTGAAGGGATCCAGGGCCAAGTTTGAGACCCAGCAGCCCCAGGAGATGATGCAGATAAATAGCACTCAATCCACAATGTAGGAGATTGAGGATATGTTGGTAAAGCACATCTGCAGAAATCTGGTTCCAGTGAGGCGAAACAACCTGATAAGGAACAAGTTACTTACCTGTAATTATTGTTCTACAGCATGGGTCTGGCATAGATTCACATGCTCATGAATATTCCCCATCGTCAGGCCGGGAATCCTCAGTAAAAGAAAAAACTGTTCCACTTTCACTTACAAACTTTCTCAAATGGGGAAGACCCCAGATTGAACTTTCTTCTATAAACCAATCACTGAGCTCTGGGTCATACTGACCGCAGCCAATGACTGCCCTCTCCCTTAGCCCCTCCTCTGTCAGCCATCTTCAGATTTGGTAGCAGTTAAAGTGGCAGTATGACCAAGAAGAGCCGCATAGGGGCAGAAGGGAAGGTCTGCATGTGAATCCATGCTAGACCCATGCTGGAGAACAATAGTTACAGGTAAGTAACTTGTTCCTTCTCCAGCGTGGGGTCTGGCATGGATTCACATGCTGATGAATAAAGAATATATAGTAGTACAATATTACACAATAACAGGAGGTTGCAAGGCTCAACAGAAGCAAATACTCTTATCTCCGGAACAGGCTGACCTTCAAACGAACAAGTTGCGTAGAACTGCTTGGCCGACCCTGGACTCCTCTCTGGAATCTCTGTCGACACAGTAGAATCTTGTGAAGGTGTGCGTGGACCTTCACGTAGCAGCCCTGCAGATGGTCCAGCAGGGGCACACCAGACAGGAATGCCATTGTCACAGCGATCGCTCTGGTGGAATGGGCTCTCGGACAGCCGGGCAGCAGTCAGTTTGCCAACCGGTGACAGTGTGTGATGCAGCCGGAGAGCCACCTGGAGATGGAAGCCCTGGACAAGGCCTTCCCATGGATCACAGGACCAAATTTCATGAATGGTTGAGATGTCTTCCGGAAACTCTTTGTGCGTGCCACATAAAACTTAAGCGCACAAGCCACATCCAGCGAGTGCCAAGTCCTTTCAGTCGGCGACAAAGGTTTTGGAAAAAACACAGGCAACACCAAAGACTTGTTGAGGTGGAACTCTGACGGAACCTTTGGCATGAAGGAGGGGTGCATCCGCAGCACTACCCTTGTGTTGTGAAAAGTCAGATACGGCTGTTTGCAGGATGGAGCCTGGATCTCCCCTACCATCCTGGCAGAGGTGATGGCCACGAGGAAAGCTGTCTTCCATGAGAGGAACTTGAGAGGGGCCTGATGCATAGACTCAAAGGGGCCCCAATGAGCTTTGTCAGCCTTTACTGGCAGGAACGATCGAAACAGTCCTTTGAGGAACTCCTTGACGAGACGGTGGGACCAAAGAGAAGAAAGACCGTCCTGGAGACCTGGTGTAGCGGGAGATAGCCGTCGGATGCACTATGACAGAGGCGTGCGCCAGCCCTGCCCAAGGACAACAAGTATGGAAGAATCTGCAGGGCCGTGCTCCTCAGAGGATTGATCTTCTGCGCCCGGCACCATTTTGCGAAACATCTCCACTTGTGTCCGTAGCACTTAAGAGTCGACGATGCTCTGGCCCTGGCAAGGACCTCCCTGCAGTCCGCTGGCAGCTCATACCCCCCAAACTCTAAGGCTGCAGGAGCAAAGCCTTCAGGTTCAGCGATCCTGGGTCGTGATGCAGGATTGCGTCTTCCTCTCTGGTGACTAGATCCACAACCACAGGCAGCTTGACCGGAGGTGAGATTGACAGGCTGAGAAGGTCCGAGTACCAAATGTGCCCCTGCCACGCAGGGGTGACGAGGATCATCCTGCATCGGCACCTTTTGAGTTGATTGATGACTCGCAGCAGGAGAGACAACGGGGGTAACGCGTATAGGAACAGGCCTTCCCACAGGAAGGAAAATGCACCCCCATGCTCCTCAGCTGGTGGAACCTGCTGGCGAATCTCTAGCAAGTCGTCGCTGTTGCAAATAGATCGATCTGGGGTCGGCCCCATTTGAGGAAGTGGCTGTCCACTTGATCCTGTCGAAGTTTCCACTTGTGGTAAGAGCGCAGCTCCCTGCTGAGGGAGTCAGCGATGGTGTTCTTGACTCCCGCCAGGTGTAAAGGAACGAGGAACATGTCTTGGGCGACAGCCCAGTGCCAAAAATCGTGCGCCTCTCTGGAGAGCGCCAGGGATCTGGTACCCCATTGCTTCCTGATGTAAAACATTGTGGTGGTATTGTCCGTGAAGACCCTCGCCACCTTTCCCCTGAGGGACGGAAGGAACGACTTGAGGGCCCAGAACACTGCCCGCAGCTCCAGGACATTGATGTGGAGATCCCTCTCCTCCGGTAGCCACAGACCTCTGGCGTGGAGACGTCCGGTGTGTGCGCTCCCCAGCCCATCCAGGGAAGCGTCCGCGGTGACTGTCTCCTGGTATGGAGGGGCTCTGGAAATCCGTGCCCCCAGCGATTTTGGAGCGCACGCCGCACCACCTTATCGCTCGACGGAACTCCTCGTCGAGAACAATCTCGTCTGCACAGCTTCCGGACACCTGGATCCACTGAGCGTCCAATATTTCCTGAAGAGGTTGCACCCTCAACCTGCAGAGTGAGATCAGGTAAATGCACAATAACATCATGCCAAGCAGCGACTTGATGGTCCGCACTGTGGCGGTCTTCAGTGCCAACAGCCTTTGCAACTTTCCCAGCTTGGCCGCTATCCTCTCTTCGGAGAGGGGGCCGCAAGGAAGGAGACCGTGTTGAGTCTGGCCACCAGGAATAGTGCGTTCTGCAATGGTATCAAGCAGGATTTTGGATAGTTGACAGAGAACCGCAGATCCGTCAGCAGCCAGACGGTCCTCTCCGTGTGTTCGACGGCAACTTCCCTAGACTTGGCGGGGATGAGCCGGTCGTCGAGGTACGGGTACACATGTATCCCTTGTAGACGCAGATGGGCCGCCACTGGCGCCAGGCACTTCGTGAACACCCTTGGCCCCGACTTCAGTCCGAAGGGAAGCGCCTTGAACTGGTAGTACCTTCCCTGTACTACAAAGCGCAGGAACTTCCGATGATTCTCTTGAATGGGGATGTGGAAGTATGTGTCCTGCAGATCCAGCGACAACAAGAAGTCTCCTTCCTCCAGTTGGGCGAGCACGTGCTGCAACGGGACCATCCTGAATTTTTGGGACTTGTGGTATTTGTTGAGGCGCTGGAGGTCTAGAATGGGCCCCCAGCTCCCGGTCTTTAGCTTTACCAAGAAGTATCTGGAGTAGACTCCGGAGCTGCTTTGGAACCAGCTCTATTGCCCCCTTTTATTTTAGCATGGCCCGTACTTCCTGCAGGAGCTGAGGGATGTGCTGCTCCTGTAGGGCCACCGGTGGTATCCGCGGACACTTCTGCTGGGACTCTAGAGTGTGTCCATGGGCGATAGCATCCAGCAGCCATCGGTCGGTGGGGATTTTTTCCCATTCGCTGATGAAGCCCGCCAGCTGGCCTCCTGGGGTGCAAGGGTGGGGGCCCGACATCCCGGCTGGTTCAATCTTTCATAGGGGCCTGCGTGTCGCCTTGGGAGCAACAATGTCGGCCACCTCCGAAAGCCTTGGAACGCCATCCCCCACCGAAACCCTTCGACGACCTGCCGGATTTCTCTCCTGAGGCACGAAAAGAAGGACGATGTTGCTGAAGCGTTCCATGGGCACGGGCCGTCTCTGTGTTGGTCTTAATGGCTTGCAATAATTTGTTGACGGCCTTCCCAAAGAGGTTGTCCCTGTAGAAGGCATGTCCAGAACCCTCGCCTGGACTTCCTGTCGAAAGTTGGTGACTTTCAACCAGCCACGACGATGGAGGTACACACTGTTCTCCATCTGTCGGAACCCCTTGTCAGCGATGTCCAGGGCCACAGTGATGGCATGGCCTGATGGCAGCCCGTCCTCCTGGAGGATCTCAAGCGCCTCGACCAGTTTGTCGTTGGGGAGAAATTCCAGCAGCGTGGGCAATCTTATTACACATCTCCCTGTCATATCTGTAACCACAAAAGTGATGGGTGGAAGGTTTTGAATTTATCGGAACCACTGGCATTGCTCTTGGCAACCTTCCACACTCTGTCGTATCTGGCCAGGATCGCTAGCGCATTTGCTGCCTAGGAGATCACTTTCCTACCCATGGTGTCCAACTTCTTCCCCTCACTGTCCGGGAGAACGGAGGCTGAAGAGGATGGATTAGAAGACTTCTTCTGCGCAGCCGCAGAGACCACCAAGTCCGGGGAGGGCTGCGACTGTAGGCACTTGGGTGCGGACTCCGGCACCAGGTATCAGGTACTTCTTTTCCAGTCTGTCCCTCTTCACCGGGGCTGAAGCCGAGTTCCTCATCAGCTCCAGGCCTTCATCCCAAACGTCGTGGAGGAGAGGCACCGCCAGAATGGTCTTCTTCTCGGCCTCCCGTTGTTGGAATAGGAAACCTTCCTTCTTGGTCTCTTCTGGCATCAGCTGGAAGAGCTCAGACCCGTGGGCGACCATGGCGTGCAACATCCCCACTTCGTCTGGGGGAGAAACCGTTGGAGGTGGAGGAATGCCACTGTCGTGGCCCATGTCTGTAGTCGCTGTGTCCGTCCCTGTATCTCTAGGGTGGAGGGCAAGTGCGGCAGTTGATGAGGCGCCACAGGGTGGCGCTTTCTCTTCTTCGTTGGTGCTGCTGGTGCCGTCGGCATCCTCTTCTGGATCTCTGACACCAGTGTGTGGAGGGTTGAAAGGATGTCCTGCAATACGTCCCTGGGAGGTGTCGGGGGAGAGGGGTAGGCTTGCTGTGCTCAGCCCCCACGTCGTTGTTGGCATTCCCGCAGTCGTCATCGTCCACCTCTGCGTTTCTGCTGTCGTTGTCCTCCTTGGCGTTTACGCCGTGGTCGTTCCCCACGTCCTCCGGGACCCTGTGAATGGACATCAAGTCCTTGTCGGAGGAAGAAATATCTGTGCCCTGGAGCACAGTTGAGGCCTCCACTCCCCCCCCCCCTTTCTTGCATCCTGAGGGGTCGGCCTCGGGCTCAGGGATGGCATACTCTTCTCCAGTGTTTTCTCCACTGACTTGGCGAAGCCTCCGGGGGAGGGCCACTCTGGGCGCCGTTGGGGTCCCATGGACCGGGTCAGCCCCTTTTGCCTTCGAGAGGGCAGCCGCCACCAGCTCGATCGTCGAGGATGACTTTGCCTGGACCACCTGGGCGTTTCAGGTGCACGTCGGACACCTTTTCCCTGCGCCTTGGTGTTCTCCAACTTCTCCTGCAGCTTCTCTGGGTTAGCCGATTTCCTCTTCGAGGGGCGATGACTGGAGATGGAGGCGGATGCGGAAGATGAGCATGCCCTGCCAATCATGGGACCAGCTTGCTAATTACTTTGTGCTAGCGTGTATCCGCCGGCAGGCGGAATGCCAGCCCTCTCGCACGAAGGCCCGCAAGAGCAAAGGCCCTGTTTGCCCCTGTTTGTCACAGGGAGCCAGGAGCCTCTGCCTACAATCTGCTCCGACCATTATTTCCAACTGTGAAATCGCAGGTAATGAACAATATAATAACAATAACAACATTGAATGCCTAACCTATCCTAATGCTAGCAAAACAGGCATTTAATCTTACATCTTTGGAACAGACAGCCCTTTGAGTTTTATCGTCACTGCACTATCTAACTCAGTTTATTATTACCCTTTGACAATTCTCCGTTCATGTTCTCAGATCAAACCTCTCACTAATAATGATTACAGTTCACCAACAGGGTAATTTTCACAGCAAAGCCTGTATTGTAATGAGCACTGTGAAGTGAAACGAATTGCTCTGTACCCATCGATGCAGCCTGCACTACGGATTATCACTAAGAACTTGCTTGCACTCTAAACAAATGTATCACCATAGCTGCACGTAGTTGTATCTTATCCTAATGTTAACATGTTGAATTTGTCTGTAAATTTAACCAGTACACTACCGCAATAGCGGCCTGAATGCAGCGCCCACCATAATCCTATTTGGTTTTAGGGCTTCAAAACACTGCTAGCAAATTGTACTTAATCGGCACTCTGCCTTAGATGTTATATTATCGCATCCCAACAGCTGAAGCCGATTGGATTCTTACCCAGCATCATTACTGTTGCTACTCAATATTGATTGTATTCTCATCTGACACCTTTATTGCAATTACATCATTATTTTTGGCACTAAATATTGACTGTATTCTCATCTGACACCTTTATTACAATTCAATTACATCATTATTGTTGTTATTTAATGCTGATTGTATTATCATCTGACACCCTATTGCAAGCGCTACTGCTCACGGCAGGCATCGTTTACATTAAATACTGCCCAGCCTACCTGATTTAACAGATATATGCTATATAGATTTAGTAATTCCAACAAACGACTACATCCAACGATTGACATTCCCTATAGCTCGTTGCGATATTACACTTCCTACGGCCCACCGCAATTCCATTTGGATACAGTATTTACAGCAAATAGCGATATTACTTAACTACAGTGCAACACTGTGTTACTGCGGTCATTTCATACAGTTTAGTGTAATACTATCTTATTACAGTGCTATACTGTGTTATCCTTGACTTTGGAGCAATATGTACACCACATTCCTAAACCTAGTCTCCTTAGGTACCCTACTTACATTAGGCCTATAAACTAGTCTTTCGAGACCATCTATCTCATTACCTAAAATTTGCAATATTTGACTTAAAATGGCAATGTCCATAGCTATTATTCCTACTTTAACCTCACCTAATAACCATGCCCATGGACATCCATCAAGCAACTTGAATCCACCCAGGGATCACCCAACGTCAACAGGCCTTGTAACATTGCCTCCAGAAACATCAGGCTCAGTTCTAGACTGCCCAAATTATTTGAACCTCCTGCCAGTTCGATAACTAACAGACTGCCAGAGAAAGAACTTACCTAATAGACACACCACAACCCCAAAAAAGCCCACTACCCCTTCCTCTCACACATCGCATAGCCGTTTGCACAAAAAAATTTAAAAAGTGCAAGCCCCACATCGGTTTACAGACCACTGGACCTCGACTAGCACTCCATTCCCCCCATCTCTAGACAGCTCTGCCTCAGACCTCAAGGGGGCCTTATTAAATGCAAGATCGATAGTCACGCATGCAACAGAGATAGCTGACCTTATTAAGGCAGAAAATTAAAGGATAGTTCCGGGACTTTTTTATTGTCCCTACGGGTCGGCCATGTGTTTGTAAGCATAAATCGGTAGATCGTAGGAAACTTTCCTATGGACCTTACCCGACTTTTCGCCCATTATCGCACTCGAAATCAGCCTCCATTTTGTGATAATCCTATCATTTCGCCCCATCGACCTGGCTCACCTGCCTTTGCGGCACTAAATCAAATCCCCCGCCCCTGAGCCTGACATCAGCAGACGCGTACTGCCCATTTCAAGCACGTCTCGTGTCAACAATCGCTGCGCCTCAGCTATTGACGTGTTGCCATGGAAATGGCAGGACGCCTCTTTCCCCAATAAGTATAAACAGACCGTTTCACAACATACAGCAGCAGATTTTCGATTCCATTCCTCTCTCTGTGTTACTTTGAGTATTCTGTGACTCGTTTCAGTGCTCTGGTCAGCTACCTTCGCCGCTTGTAGCCCGTGTGAACACCTGTACCATCTCTGTAAATTATTTTACTATCTTTACCGCACAATGGCCACAATAATGCCGTATATGTACGAGCCCGAGTACACCGAGGAGGAACTACTGGAAAGGCAAGCACGCGAAAACGATGGGGATTCGGACGGCAGTTGGGAGGACCAGTCAACGGATGAAGAGCCTGGACCATGTCGCATGGACGGCGTCTCCACCTGGTGCACGTGCAATCGGTGCGAGCTAATGCCAACTGAGGAGGAGAACTGCTGCTGCCGTGAAAATTCCGGGTGCTTGGCCTACATTTCGGAAAGCGAGCAAAGTCTGCAGGAAGGCGAGCAAAGTCCGCAATGCATCACCGAGCTGCCAGAGTTCAGGGAAGCCTGCCTCTCACGGACAGTGTTGAGGATGATGATGGTGCTTATGCACGAACTTCGTGGCACTGTTCGTCCGCGTAATCCGAGTAACGAGTAAGTATACTCTGTTTGTGATGTCAGTGATGCCACCACTATTTCATGGTCGTCTCCCACATATAAAATTACATTTACATATCATTCGAACGCATGTAAATTGGTTCCATATAGTGCATTTTCTAGATATAATTTTTTTCTAAGAAAAATGACATGTGTTACCTGAATCGACGTTGATAAGAAAGTTTGGTCAGTTTAATACAGTTTGCATCTTTTTTTTTCACAGGTGGTACAGGCTGGTGGCCTATCGTTGCTTCACTTGGTGGCTTCACGGGAGGCTCGGACACCGCGTTCGGAGAGTAATACCTGCCTGTGCGGTACTTGCCATTAGACAACATTTCCCCAGTGACAGTGGACAATACCGCGGATTTTCCCTCGATGTGCTGCAACCTCAACTTTACAATGTGTAATGTTTATTATTTATGTTTAACTAAAATCTAAAATAAAGCCCAACATATATTTTAACAATGGTTGTTTTGATTTTTTAAATGAATCTAGTGTATATTCTCCTGGGAGGGTGAGGTATTTATAAACTCACCCCCCTGCCTTCCATGTAGTAGATCCTGCAGCCATCCTCTTACATTCAATTAGATGGCCTCTCCTTGGTGAGGCCCTGCGGCAAACGGGTCTTGTCTGCACGACCACCGCCCCGATCCACCCCCCCCCGCCCTATCAAAGGCAGTTCGCACCAGGGTACTTGCGCTGCTGGCAAGTGGAGCTGTCAGGGAGCGATAAAGGCCAAGAGGTGCCAAAGACCATGTACACTTCAAAGTGGTCTATAGAGCATGGGTTGTTGTTCCCATGTCTACCTCCAGACCCCGTGTCTCCTGCCAAGCATCCCCCCTCACGCTGGACGCCCCCCTGCAATCCACATAAGTGTGTCTCCATTCACGAGTCTTCCTGTGTCTTGTCTGCACGACCACCGCCCCGATCCACCCCCCCCCCCCCGCCCTATCAAAGGCAGTTCGCACCAGGGTACTTGCGCTGCTGGCAAGTGGAGCTGTCAGGGAGCGATAAAGGCCAAGAGGTGCCAAAGACCATGTACACTTCAAAGTGGTCTATAGAGCATGGGTTGTTGTTCCCATGTCTACCTCCAGACCCCGTGTCTCCTGCCAAGCATCCCCCCTCACGCTGGACGCCCCCCTGCAATCCACATAAGTGTGTCTCCATTCACGAGCCTTCCTGTGTCTTGTCTGCACGACCACCGCCCCGATCCACCCCCCCCCGCCCTATCAAAGGCAGTTCGCACCAGGGTACTTGCGCTGCTGGCAAGTGGAGCTGTCAGGGAGCGATAAAGGCCAAGAGGTGCCAAAGACCATGTACACTTCAAAGTGGTCTATAGAGCATGGGTTGTTGTTCCCATGTCTACCTCCAGACCCCGTGTCTCCTGCCAAGCATCCCCCCTCACGCTGGACGCCCCCCTGCAATCCACATAAGTGTGTCTCCATTCACGAGTCTTCCTGTGTCTTGTCTGCACGACCACCGCCCCGATCCACCCCCCCCCGCCCTATCAAAGGCAGTTCGCACCAGGGTACTTGCGCTGCTGGCAAGTGGAGCTGTCAGGGAGCGATAAAGGCCAAGAGGTGCCAAAGACCATGTACACTTCAAAGTGGTCTATAGAGCATGGGTTGTTGTTCCCATGTCTACCTCCAGACCCCGTGTCTCCTGCCAAGCATCCCCCCTCACGCTGGACGCCCCCCTGCAATCCGCATAATGCCACGACATATACACGTCATTCATTCACAAACACACCCCTGTTTCGAATTCTTTATAACCCACTTCATATTTCTAATGAGAACTTCTTTGCGCTTTGCTAGTCAACCCGTGAAGGTGCTGGTTATCTGCTCTTCATCTCTGTGAACTTCCGTGACCACTTTGAGCAAACTCGTCAGTTTGCAACCTGTGAACTGCTCCCTGTTCTACGACAAGAAACTACTCTGATCCCTGCATCTAACTGTTTGTTCGTCAAGGTAAGTCCATGTACCATAATCATTTTGCGTCCAATTTTTTAATTTATATCTATTTGCTAGTAGTCATCAAATTGCATCCATGTTTTCTTTTCGTTCACGACAGTACATGCAAGGAACTAGTCACATGTTCTGAGTTTAGTCAAATTACTTTTTCTATTTTTTGAAAGTTATTGAAATACTTATCCGCATGTGAATAACGTGTATAGTTCCAAGAACCAAAACGGACCTTGCATTGAACCTTTTATGTGTCATTTAATGTTTTAACACATTGGTATTCATAGAGAATTGTTGATCTTTACTTTTCAGAACTTTCCATAATGCCTGCCTGTTCCATTGGCGGTTGCCCTTCGAAGACCCATAACAAATCTGAAGGTACTATAATGCATGTTTTCCCTAAGACAATAGATCAGATAAGAGAATGGGTCCGATATTGCGGATATCCAGCCTCTGAGCTAGAAAGTAGAGTCCTAGAAGTCTTTGCGGACAAGAGGGGTGATCGATACCGCATCTGCAGCAGGCACTTTAGCCCAGACATGTACTCCACATCATTGCTAATAAAGAAGAAAACACCGCGAGCGAGGCGAAAATTGCTCTCAACCGCTATTCCCACTCTATTCGTCCACATCCCTCCACTGGTGAGTCAAGTTTACGTATTTGTCTCTCGGCCTTGCGGTAGTGTGTAGCATTAGCTAACAATAATTTCCCCATTTATGTATCCACTCAATATGAAGGCGGAATATTCTCCATCCGTGTCGTTATTGCAGTCATCAGCCACTTCAAGCGCCTATCGGGTAATCTTACTTAGCTATTCTGACACTGACTTGTTTTAGGCATGTAAATCAATAGTTTTAATTGATCGTGTAATTATTTTACCTAATGGTACACCACAGTACTCGTCCTCTAGTCTTTGTTTTCAGTTATAATTATTGTTATCCAAAATAATGCAAGTACTGTCTTTCAGGGAGATGCTGAGGAGTCCAACGCATTGACGACAACCGTAGATGTCACTCAGATGCTCGAGGTACGTTTCCGGACAGTTCCATCGATGGAGATCATCAGATCTTGCATTCTTGTAGCGTGATTGTTACACACAATGTTTCTTTCGTTTTTAGCCATTGGTATGTCCTTCTGTCGTCGCCCTCCTATGTGTCTTCTTTTTTCAATATTGTGTTCATTACTAATGAAAGTCCTATGTTTCAGGGAGTCGATGGAGCATTAGTCCAAGAAGAAGGGGGAGCATGCAGTTACGGGTCGGCGCAACAGCTTGCAGAAGTGTGCACCGCAGTTACAGCGTCCCTTGATGTTCTTATGCATTTCGAGGTATGGATACTGACAGATCAATCATGCGAGATCAAATGACGTGATTACATCCGCTATACTTCCTTCTTTATTAACGCAAGTACTATGTTTCAGGGAGCTGACGGAGCTTCTTCAACAAGAACATCACCCCTAGTAGTTGATGCAGATCTCTGGGTGGTGACACTTCCAACGATGGAGCAAATCGAATCATATTTAGATATCCATTATTTATTTTAGACAACTGATCATTTGTGCAGGTCTATTTAGATGAGCCGTTGACGCCTGCAGAAAGTTTATGTTCTTTTAAACAAAATAGAAAACCATACTAATGCAATTACTGTGTTTCAGGGAGTTGCTGAAGCGTCATCTTCAATAATATCATCAATGGAAGTCTATGCGGAGCCCGAGGTATGGATCTTGACAGTTCAATCTAACTAGATCAACAATGCGTGAACTATTGTCGTTTGAATGTTCTACACAATGCGTTCATTCGTGTTTTGCTATTGAGATGTACGTATGGGTATTGGTCCCCAAGTACATTTTGTGTTTTCAATATTATTATACATACTAATGAAAGTTATATGTTTCAGGGAGTCGATGGAGCCTCAGTGAGTGATGGATGTGCTTATCATGAAAATATAGTCGCTGCAGCGCGAGAGGAAGTGGAGACATGCACACACGAGTCGGAGCAACAGCGTCCAGATGTTGAAGTTCGAGGCAAGAAAGTTTCAAAGAAAAGAAAGCAAAAGAAGGTTAGTGTCCTGTTCACTATATTATGTTGTCTTTCACTGTCAATAGTTCAATACTGTAAGTTGTGTTTAAACTGAACATCCCTTTTCTAATCTGTCCTCTAGTTGCGAGTGGGTGTAAGAACTAGATCTACACAGACAGTGAAGCGAACGAGAGATGTTGCTTGTCAAACCTTTTGGCAGGGACTTGAGACTGGAGATGCATCGTGCCAATGGGAAGAATATGAAGTGATTGACAACGGAGCTATACCACCACCAGCCATTGATAGTGAATGTCCTCCTGGTAGTTTGGATGCAGTCGGAGATCAATTCACAGAATCCACACCCGCAAAAAATAAGAGCGCGCGAAAGTTGAAGACATTGTTTTTTTCTCCCATCTCCGGACAAGGAACAGATGTTGCAATGGAAGAGAATGAAGTGGACGACAATGAAACACCATCAATATCACTCAGCATAGCGGAAGACGATATCAGAGATTGTACCTTTCATGCGAGTGACATGTCCTCAACGTTACAGGCCGAACCAGCTGGGATGCAGAGTGACAGTATAAGGAAAGAGGCCAAATTCATTGTATTCGATAGCTGTTTGATGGATATTATTATGATGATGAAATGTGGGCATTGGGTTGGTGGGGAAGTATGTGGGGAGCCATTGATTAATGTGACTCGTGCAATTCGAGGCACTAACCTTAAAATACATGCCACCTGTACACAATATCATCCGTTCGCATGGTCTGCACAACCCATGCTGGGGCAACTGCCAGCAGGCAATCTACTTTGTGCAGCGGCCGCACTTTTTAGTGGTTCAAGTTTTAAAAAGTTACAGTATTTCTTTCAGTTTGTGGGAATCCATTTCATTGCGAAAAGTCAGTTCTACAAATACCAAACCGATTATCTATTTCCAGCCATCAGCGAAGCTTGGAGAATGGAAAAAATGTCAATGGAAAGTACATTCGCGGGCAAACGCTTCAGGCTAGCCGGTGATGGACAGTGCGACAGCCCAGGATTTTCAGCCAAGTACTGCACCTACCACTTTCAGGACATGGAAAGTAAGAAAATTGTGAGTTCGGTGGTCGTGCAGGTGTCACAAAGTACATCCTCAGTGGCCATGGAGAAAGTTGGCTTTGTAGCATCATTGCAAGAACTACAATCGCGGGGAATGGTGATCGACCTGATAGCCACGGACAGACACGTTTCAATTGCCAAGACAATGAGAGAAGAGTACAAAAATATAAATCACCAATTTGACGTATGGCATCTTGCAAAAACAATCAATAAAAAATTGTCGGCTGCAGGAAAAAAAAAAGATATGCAAGGTATTTCACAGTGGTCCAAGTCAATCAGCAACCATCTTTGGTGGAGCTCAAAAACATGTGAAGGGTCGTTGGAAATTCTACTGGAAAAATGGCGGTCAGTAATGTTGCACTGTAGCAACGTACATCGATGGTCGACAAATGAGCATTTCCACAAATGTGAACATGGCCATTTGTCCACAGAGGAGGCACGGAAGAAGAAGTGGTTGATTCCTTCATCACCCACTCACAAGGCCATTGAAAAGATTGTATTTGATAAAACTATAACAAGAGATTTGAGGGGACTCACGGAATTCTGCCACACAGGAGATTTGGAGGTGTTCCACAATATGTGCCTAAAGTACAGGCCCAAAAGATTGCATTTTGGCATGGAAGGCATGATAAATCGGACTCTTCTAGCGGTCTTGGCACATAACCATAATGTTGGCCGTCAACAAAGTAGGACGACCGGAACTTTAGGGACGCTTCGCTACAATAAGGCCTTCACTAAAAGAAGTAAACAATGGGTGATCAAACCAGTGTTTGAGGATATGCAATATGAGTTTATTGAGAGACTTATCGTAGATGTCCTCGATAGGCGCATACATGGAGTGGTGAACGAACCTATGCAGGGGACAACTGCATTGCCACCCAACATTGCCTCTGTTCCATGTCCACCTAAAGCAGAGCTCATTGAGAAATACACATCACGGTTTAAATGATTGTAATTTGATTGTCTGTTCTCTCGAGTCTCCTCATGTTGCAGGCCCATTGCAATTAAACCAAACAGTAATATAAATCATTTTTACAAAAATTATAGAATGTTTCCGTATTACAAACACATGGCCGACCCATAGGGACAATAAAAAAAAAGGCACGCAGACAAGATGCCCTTACACTAACTGCAGCTAACTAGAAATGTGTGCTCGCTCAAAGTGAAGGTCAGCTGCTTTGATGTTTTGCTCGGGTGGCGGAACGGCCCACGACCCAGTATAAGGTTCTATTGTGATTTGACCTTGACAGGCCGGGACCATCCTGAAAGACTAAGAAAAGATAATGAATAAAATTTCAGAAACGAAACGATGAGCCACGTTCATTAGAAGAAGTAACGTCGGCAAAGAAGGAGTGGTGTTTCGGGTCTGCCCTACACAGAGACACAATGGAAAATGCAAATATAATGTAAGTAACTTTTGATGAGTTTATACCGCAATTTCATTACTATACAGTGGCTTTAAAGACGGGTTCAGTTGTACTTGTTCGTTCTATGTGGCATATTGTTTTCTACCGCGCACTATCTTGAGGAGAAACATCTGCTTTTACTGAAGCACCTCAAAACCTTCCTCTTTGCTTCTGCTTTCTCTCTCCCTCTCCCCTGCTACAACTGGTCCACTGTCTGCGACCTCGGTCCTGGGCCCTTCCACTCTCCACCTGCACTGCCTCCCTGTCAACCCCTGCACTGGGGGACTGTCTCAGTATCCTACAGCCCCCCCTTCCCAGCACTTGTTCTGCACTTACCTTGCACTTGCCACCAGCTGGCCCTATTTATTTATTATTTTATGCTACTTACCTTGTACTCCACTCCCCCCCCTCCCTGCCTCGCCACGCCTTTAAACACTTGTGTACACCCAGTAGCGCTGTCCTCGCTATGATTTTAATAAGGATCTGATGGTGAGACTAATTTCATTTTTTATGTTTTTAGGTACATCATTCACTACTGTCTGTGTCACGAGTACCGGACACCGGCGGACGGCTTCTACAGCCGCCAGTTGCTTCTCCGCGTGAACAACGTTACCACCCTGACCATTTTATGGGACGATCGCCAAGTACAAGTATGCCCTTACGCGGTACTAACGGTTAGATGCAACATACCTACCGTTGTGGTGGCCTAGTGCCTCGTTGTTGGAACAGCCATGCGATTATCAGTGCGACCGAAGAGCTTATTTTTATCGTAAACCAACACCCTGTGTACTGCACACGAACATCGCTTCCCTCAAGACGAACTAATTTGGATCGAGAGCAAAGAAAAATGCAAATCGCTGAATATTCTCTAAACATTTGATGTCCAATAAACGTACTTTGCCAAATGTACAATCTTGCCGTTTGCTTTTAAACCACGGTTTCACATTCCGAATTGTGGCGCTGTATTGTGAGATGCTCTAAGACCCTGTGTACAGCAAAGGACCATCGCGTTCCTCAATACGAACTTTTTGGAACATGAGCAAATAAAAATGCAAATCGCTGAATATTCTCTAAACATTTGATGTCAAATAAATGTACTTTACCACATTTACAATCTTGCGGTTTGATTTCAAAGTACAGTTTCATATTCCGAATTGTGGTGCGCTGTATTGTGAGCTGATCTGTGTTGATTTCCGGGGTCTGTGTGGAGTCGCGTAGAAGACGCCTGGGCGCGTTTGCCTACGCAGCTCAGTCACGTCACGGATAGAGGCGGGGAATATGAATGTTTTGATAAAGTCTGTTTCAGGGGCGGGGGATTTGATTTAGTGCCGCAAAGGCAGGTGAGCCAGGTCGATGCGGCGGAATGATAGGATTATCACAAAATGGAGGCTGATTTCGAGTGCGATAATGGGCGAAAAGTCGGGTAAGGTCCATAGGAAAGTTTCCTACGATCTACCGATTTATGCTTACAAACACATGGCCGACCCGTAGGGACAATAAAAAAAAAGTCCCGGAACTATCCTTTAAGATTTCTTGGCCATTACCGAATCCTGGCTGCATGCTGCAACAGGTCCCGCCCTTATGTTAGCAGTCCCTGACGAATACACTATTTTGAGAGCAGACAGATGTGAGGCACGAGGAGGAGGTTTAGCTCTTATTGCCAAATCTAATCCATCCATGAGATTAGTCCAATCCCTAGACATCAAATCCTGTGAATCCCTGACAGCCAAATTATCTATCGACATCTCCCAAACTCTTACCTTACACCTCATATATAGATTGCCAGGTCCTATCGGTTCCTTTGTTGAGGATATCTCCACCATTCTATCGGACAACCTAAAGAGTACTTCACAAGTCCTTTTTCTAGGGGAGTTTAACTTGGGCTTCAACAATCCCAAAGACCATCAAGTATCCATCGCAACCACTATCTTGGTAGAACTTGGCTTCACCCAGAGAGTGAACTCACCAACACACAACACGGGAAGAATACTCGATTGGGTTGCAGACTACAACTGCAACGCCTCGATCACCGCCATTATTCCCTCAGGTTTGGACAGACCACCACCTTCTGTCATTCACATTGGCAACCAAAAGGCACATCACTAAGCTCACTTTATACACTGCACAAGGAAACAAGGAAAAAAAAGAATATCACGGGCGATAAACTTTTACCCCTCATCTTACCTATTCTCAATTAACTACCGGAAAATATGGAACCCAACTTGTTAGTTGACGAATACAACAAAATCATGGTCACCTCTCTTGATGCCACTGCTCCACTAAAACTAAGACATAGTAAGCCTAAAGTTCACCTAAACTCCTGGTTTACTCCACACTTGAAAACTCTTAGAAAGGAAAAGAGAAAATGCAAAGCTTCATAGAGGTTACTTCAATCTGCTGAAAATAGATTCAACCTGATTAATATTTCATCCCAATATAAGAAAGTCATACTTTTGGCCAAACAAGAAACTTATAACAGTAGAATTTGCAAGTTAATTCTAGCATGAAGGAATTATTTGTGTAATTTTAAAATAATTAGAAACACCTATGCCAGTACAAGACAATTGTGTTAAAGATAAAACCTGGTGCTCGAACATTCAGCACGCACTTGTCAACAAAGTCTCTACCCTTCAGGACAAAATCGCAAAATAAAAAGCCTCTTTAACCTCCACGACTACACCTAATAATACTCAGGCCCTCCCACAAACCCTCACCCCACTTTAGTTTCTCCAGAATGTCTATTCTTGAGGTCGAAAAAGTCATACTTTCCCTCAAACACTCGAATTGCCAAGGTGACCAATGCCCAGCCCAACTAATTAAGGATGCTGCTAGAGACTTTGCACCTTTTATATCGAAGCTTATCAACGCCTCTTTCTTTTCAGGTACCCTCCCAAGCAACCTTTAAGAATCCTGGGTACTCCCTCTGTTTAACAAACAGACCCTAGACCCAACTATATTGACTAATTACAGTCCCACACTACAGTGCCATTCCTTCCAAAATTTTAGATAAGGTGGCATATCTCCAAATTCAGAAGTACCTAGAGCTTACCCAACTCCTAGGAAGCCGCCAATAAGGTTTTCCGCCACAACATGGTACGGAAACGGCACTAATTGATCTGAAGGCCCAAATCGATGAGCTCAGGGACAAGGAAAATCAGCTCTGCTTCTCCTTCTCGACCTCTCGGCTGCTTTCGACCTGGTAGATCATAAGGTTTTATGTAACCATTTGGACGTAGCAGCACATTTTTCAAGGGAGGCCATAATCTGGATCCAATCATTCCTTAGTAATAGGACTATGAGAGTCTTCTCTCGCTCAGCAGCCGCTGACCCCATCCATATCACCTGTGGGGTGCCCCAGGGATCATGTGTCTCACCCACTCTGTACAACATATTCACCAAACCCCCCTTCGATGATCTGGACCATCTTGGTATCATTTACACTATGCAGATGATACTCAGATTCTCCTACCACTTACTGGGGATTATGAAAAGGATTTGGCCTTGGTGAATAGAGTTTACATCATCATTCAGGCATGGATGGCTGTTCACGGTCTCTGCCTGAATGATGACAAAACCCAGCGCATTACCTTGGGCACTACTTCTAACCTCAAAAGACTTGGCCCTGAATACACCTCCTTTAACGTTGATGGAAACCCCATCAAAGTCGCCAAAGAAGTAAAAACTCTAGGTTTTTACCTCGATTCCACCCGCACATTCTCCAAACAAGTAAACGCCATGGTGTCGTCCACTGCATATACATGCAAATTAATTAGAGCGGGTAAACCTTTCTTATCCACGAACAGCAGACTTATCTTGGCTCAAGCTTTAATCCTGTCCAAATTAGACTACTGTAACTCCCTTTACATTGGTGCTAATAAATACATTATTAAGAGAATACAAACAATCCAGAATAATGCCTTTAGAGCTGTCCTAAGTATGGCAAGAAAAAAGCACATCTCAGAGATTCGGAGACAACACAACTGGCTATCCACCATTGACAAAATCCGGCTGAAAACGGCTTCACTTATCCATAACTGGCTAAACAATGCAGCGCCTTGCTACCTTATTGAAAGAATAAAGAGAAAATCTTCAAGCAGGCCCACTAGAATAGCTAATACTAACTGCCTAACCATGCCAAGATTCAAATTGTCTAAAGTCGGGGGCAGTAGTTGCCCAGTGAAGGCAGCATAGCTCTGGAACTCCTTGCCGCCTTCCTTGCAAGCTGACCAAACATATGTTAACTTCAGACAGAATCTCATTAACTGGTTCAAAGATAATGACCAGCAATGCAGCTGCCTCCCACCTCACTTGTATTGTAAATAGAATTCAGAGTGCCTTATTAATTGATGTCCTATCTGTATAATGTGTATTCCTGTATTGTATGTACCTATGCATCTACTTTATTTTGTACAGTTAAGTTTCCGTATTTCCTGACCTGTATTTCTATGCCATTATGTAACCTAAGCTGAAAGTCTTCTTGTATCCTCTGCGCCCTGGTACCCCGGGTCTGGCGCACATTAAAAATAAATAAACAAACTGGGAGTGTTTGTCCTCCACAAACACGTTCCTCAATCCGCAGCTGGAGCACAGCTTGAAGAGGGTTCCTCCTCCCTCCTTCTCCTCCGACATGGTCCGGCGTGCGGTGTAGGCCCGATGGCCTTCTGGAATCTTCGATGAAACTCTTGACGATTCTTGCCCTTGAGGGGCGTTGAAAGACGCCGACAAATGGATCCCTGCTTGCCGGTCAAAGGAACGAAAGAGCACAAAAGCTCTATTTGACAAAAATAGGAACTGTATATCGAAAAAGTGCGAAAACGCAGAAAAGCTCTCGGAGCAAAACACAAGGACTCCCAACACTTGAACGTGAGGTAAAAATCTGAAGATGGCTGCCAGAGGAGGGTCTTAGGGAGAGGGCAGTCATTGGCTGGGGGCAGTATGACCCAGAGCTCAGTGATTGGTTTATAGGAGAAAGACAGTTTGTAAGTGAAAGTGAAACTGTTTTTTCTTTTACTGAGGATTCCCGGCCTGACGACGGGGAATATTCATGAGCATGTAAATCCATGCCAGACCCCATGCTGGAGAATAACTATTTACGTTTGGAGGCCAAAATTGCCACATCCTTGGGAGATCTCAAGCTGGTGATTTATCGCATTTTATTCACAATGGGTGAACAGCTGTCTTCAATCAGCCAAAGGATAGATCTACAGATGGCCAATGAGGCATAGAAGACGATCAATGGACTCGTCTCAACCCGACCAGGAAAATACAAGCATTAATGATCAGCCAGTCCTGCCTGTCTCCAGCCCCAAAGATTCGAAGGGCGATACGGACAAGGCAAAAATCATTGAAGAGGTGAACCGAAGGCAGGTTGATAGTGTCACGAGGCCTTGTCCTAATGACACTGAAATTAAAGACTGTGGTAAGAGGAAACAAAACAGAAAAAAGAAGAAAAGGCAAGGAAATCATATGAAAGGCTCCAGGAAATATCTGAGACATCTGGATCGTTCGGAAGAACTGAGCCCACAGATGACAGGGCCGAGCGAGGAGAAGAAGTAAGAATGGTTTGCGGTGCTACCAATTTCTGCGTGATCAACAAAAGTGTCGATATCATTGACACCACTGATGATGACAGCAATACCGCAGAATCGAATCAACAAATGCCCGAACAGAATAAAAAGATCGGAACCCAACAAACCAAAAGCAAGAAAGCCCTAGAAAGGAGGCTTCAACACTAATCTCATCCCAGAAGAAAACCTTCGCAAACGCAGAAACACAGGTGAACTGGGTCTCTAATCAACTCCACCTTGCCATGTAAACGATGGGCTCCCATCTTCTGAATAGAGAAATACAAAATGTCAAAATGCCTCGGTCTCACGACCTACTAGCGAAGTCTCAAAAAGATTAGCTGAGTGGGGCACCTCCTAGTGTGGAAATGTATGTGGCACAAACTAACACTAAGCCAACTGGATCACAGACCTCTGTATTGGAGACATGTGTAGTGTCCAACAAAGTCAGCACACAGGATCCAAAGGAACAAAGGGATCAACCACCTTCTTTGAACGTCCCCACCTATGGATTGAGCACATAGGTGACAGTGGAGTAGAAACTATATTGAACCGACAGACTATCCTAAAAATAGTGAAAGATATTCCGGAGCTGTATCTCTTTTCGTCGTCGGACATAGAGTACATCCACTTCCCCTATGAAAGCACCATAGCAGTAGTAGAAGTGGGCTGGCAATCTCGTCTTCGATTGAATGCCCTACTAGCAGTTGCGGACGCTTTACTGGAAAAAGAATTTCAAATCTCCACCACTATGCCTAAAGATAGATCTGCGGCCATTAGTGGGAGAGAGGAGGCCCAAAAGGAGACCACAGCACTGACATCTAACGCTCAGAATAATCAGGTGAAGGGAAATGACAAGGACGTGATTGCAAATAGTATAATCTGGGCAGTGCTACCAGGTATCTTGGCACAAGTTTTCCAAAAATTGAACGAAAACGAGCCATCGCTCTAGCATGCAAAACGGTGGGTGTAATCAGCTGGAATACATGTAGTCATAGAAGCTTTATGAATACTACTGTATTCAGGACAATTTTAGACAACCACAATATCATTCTGCTACAAGAAACTTGGTTGCTCTCCAAAATTGTCATTGACGGTTTTAGCACTCAATGCCAAGTTGCCAGTGTTAAGGGTATGGAGTGGCCTTCGGGAGGTCTGTTAATAGCTTCGAGAAATTCTAAATTCGATAAGGTCGAAGTAATCTCAAACTGTATGCATTGTTTTCTGGCTGTGTTGATGACTTGTGTTCGCTGCGATGGGGTGAAGTTCCTACTGGTGTTGAATATCTACCATAATCCTGCTTGTATCGCAGTTGACAATTTTTTGGAACAAGTTGCAGAAATTATACTAAGAAGTGTTAACAGATTAGATAGTCTCCATATTCTAAGCGTGGGACCTGAATGCAAATTGTTTGATCATGCACAATACTAGTCATAGGCCCAATTCTACAGAAGACAGGGGCTCGAAGTGGGTTGGCTTCTGTTCAGATTGGGATCTATTAATTTACAAAGGCAACGTTCTGGGTGATTGTCCACCTGAGCATACCTGGAAAGGGAACAACTCAACCTTGATAATAGATTTCATAATTGTCTCCTGAAAACCTGTTCCATCTTTGTACAGAACTGAAGATAAATGAAGGAGTAGAAAGCGACCATAACAGGCTATGCCTAAAGCTTTCTGCCGAGTCAGTAGAAGAAGTTGGGATGTACCCACGGAAAGCAGAGGTAACTGGGTGGGGAAAAACTCTCTATTGCAATATAACATGAACAGCAAAGGTCTAAATAAAAAACTGTAAACACTGGTCCAAAGCATACCGTTAGAGGTATTACACCACAAGTGCGCTCCCACCAATTTCACTGATTTTCTAGCAAAAATTGAGCAACCTCAGCCAGCAGGTAATAAGAAGGAAAGAATTCATACCAGTCAGTTCGATGAAAATACACTGCAGCGCAAAAGAGAACTAAGAAGAAAAATAAGGTATCTAAGAAAGGAATGCAGTGATCTTGAACATTTCCAAAAAGAGAAAAAAGCTCTACTTGCAGCTTTCCAGAGATGGAATGGAGCTAATAGATCTCTCAGATACCAGCATGAGGGAGAAGATATTCTAGTGGCCCTCAATTCTAAGAACAGTCGTAATTACTGGCCACTAATGAATGGTGGGAAAACTTCTCAATGCACAAAGCAGAGTGTACGTGTGATGGAGGAAGCTTGGTATGCCCATCATGGAGATCTGTCTAGCCATCCGGCAGATAAAAAAGAGAGATTTTTGCCCAAAGTCCAGTGGATGAGGTGTGGTTCACGTGAACCTAGAGATTTAATTGGCAAAGCTTCGCGTTCTAGAGTAGCTGGCCCTAATGGTATCTCTAAGCACACACACACACATTGAAAGAGAACGTAGAAGTGTGGTCAACTGTGCTATATGAGCTATTTATGAACTTCTATGAAACTGAACAATGCCCTTCTAGTTGGAAGTCTGCAGTGGTAGTACCAATTTTCAAAAGAGGCAACCGGGCGATTCCTGACAACTATCGCCTGATCGCCCTCTTATATGCAGACAGCAAGATATTTGCTGGTATGGTCTAAAGGGAACTGGAGCATTGGGCGAATGAGAACAACATACTAGATGGAACTGGAGCATTGGGCGAATGAGAACAACATACTAGATAAAGCACAGATTGGTTTCAGGAGAGGATTGTCCACCACACTGAACAGCCTAATAGAGAACTTGCTCAGGGACAAAGCATGGTGAATGGGCAGCACACCTTTGTATGTGGCACTAATAGACTTCACTAATGCTTTTGACACAGTGAACAGGGCATTACTGTGGAGAAAGTTGAATAACTGGGGCATCCCTCCAGGGCTATTGCCAATTTTGGTGCATTTGCATGAGGACACAGCCATTATAGTCAGATTGGATGGCTCTGGCCATTTGTGGCCATTTGACAAGAAAGATATCGACTGGGCAAGGTGTGTACCTAGCAGATATTAAAGAAAATCTGAACAGTGCTGCTTTCGCTAGTCCTAAAGTTGGATCGCAAAAGGTGTGTTGGCTAGCCTATGCCAATGACATCCAGCTTATGGATTTCACCCCTAGGGGAATCCAGCATTTGCTTGATGTCATAAGCAGCTACACCAAGGCCAATGAACTGATAATCAATCTGGCTAAAACCAACATCCTTAGGATGGGCAATCGGGCAAAAAACAGCCAGATAAATTAGTGAAAGCTAAAGAGAACAAACATTAAGCCGGTATTGGAAACCAAATACTTATGCTTTAGACTGTTAGCCCATCCCAATGGTGCATTATTGAAAATGAAACTGGGAGAGAAAATAGACCAGCTCACAGCCCAATTGAAAAAACATTAGAACAACATTTTGCAAGTTCTCATTGAAACCAATGCTCACGTTCTACAGGGGCAAAATCATCCCCACTCTCTTGGATGGTTTGGATATAAAATCACAAGCCTGGGACCTTGATTGGGACTATTGGGAGGGACGAGTGTGGAAAAAGAGCTTAGGTCTCCCTCTGTCCGTTCCAATAATAGCGCTGCGATATGGGTTAGGCTTAAAATCTTTGAGAGCAAGCCCAGAATGGAAACTACTGCAGTTTTACAGACTGATCAAATGCCCGCAAGACAACACACTGTTTATAGACTTAGAACAGGAATAAGCGAGGGAGTGGAACATTTTTATCAAAATATTGAAGGCAAAGGCAAAATACATCCTGGTTCAATCACAAAAAAAACATCATTGATCTGACCCTAAATCTCAAGGGCGGTAAAAAGGCCCTATTTGAAATGGATTGGATATTAACTACCAATACGATGAGAAATTTAAAAGTCCATGGTAATCCCTCTACTCTGGATAAAAATTGGGGAGTACTCACTCGCTATCTTATGCAAATTCTAGACAGTTGCAGCAGAGATGCAATATTAAGATTATGGGCCTCATTACAAGTACTCCGGTCCGGAATTAACAATGCCGGTAAAACCAAACCGGCACCGTTTCCATGTCCGCCTAATCATGAACCGCGGACCCGGTAATAGCACCACCCTCAACCGCCACCGCGGGGAATAGGGGTCCCGTTAAGTCCGTCTGCACGGAAACCCCTCTGTTACCGTCAACACAAAACACTGTGAGCATCACAACTAGCGCGGACACGGAAATACCGGCAAAAAAATGGCGTATATACCGTGATCACGGTTGCGGAACCGCCGCCACCGCGAACATGGCGTTATACACTGCCTGCTGAACTGAATCAGGGCACAGGTGCACCAAATCAGCCCAGCTGGACCTAGCAGGCCACTGGGAGCCTACAAACGGGCCACACCCAGCCCAACACAACACAGAACCATGCAGGCAGCAGGTCTAGTAGCACTGGGACTGGGCCTACTCAACCAACAGGCAGCACTGCACATGGTGGCAGTAATGGCGCAGAGGAGGAGGCGGAGGAGGTGCAGGCGGCAACCAGCCAACTCTGCAGCTATGGCAAACCCCATTGCCCAGCCAGCCCGACCCCGCCGCCAGCCAGCAATACCACGCATTAGGGCCTCACCCTGGAACCTCACCCCAGGACAGATCCACACACTATACCGGCTGGACCGTGCAACAATCCTGCACATCAATGTCATGATTGAGGACAACATCAGCAGCCAAATTGACACCCCCGCCGCCATCCCCCCCCTCTTGAAGGTTGTCTCAGTACTGCATTTCCTTGGCACTGGCACCTATCAACACACGGTTGGTGAGCTGCACGGCATATCACAACCCTGTTTCTCAAAAATCCTGGTACAGGTACTGGATGCCCTGTTGCGCCATGTGTCGGAACACATAGCCCTACCCCGTACCCTCCCCGAGGTCATTGCCACCAAGTTGGCCTTCCATGCCATAGCAGGCATGCCAAATTGCATAGGCGCAGTTGACTGCACCCACGTTGAGCTGACAGTACCACGTGCAATTGAGGCGGTGTTCCGCAATAGGAAACAGTATCACTCTTTGAATGTCCAGATGGTTTGTGATGCCATGCAACTGATTACACACTGCTGCGCACGTTTCCCAGGCTCATCACATGACTCAATGGTACTGCGGAATTCCACGTTGCCACGGTACATGGAACGCTATGCCGGACAAAGCACATGGCTATTGGGTGAGTACAGCTGACAATGCTACAACCCTGTCGAAGTGGTGTGTGTGTGTCCAGGCCAATGAGCATTGTGAGTGTGCCGCTGTGACCGCACATGCATCACCCCCCTTCCATCTACCAAATACACAGCGGATGCCAAACATCATGAAGGAAGACATGACAGGGCACCACAATGTGCCCGTGCACACGCTGGCACAGCCAATCCCGTCACTGTCCCATGAACCTTGTGCCACTGCGGACACCCACCCTCAATTGAAACACTGCCTCAAAAGGCACGAGAGGCGTGTAAATGAGACGACGTGTATTTACTACTTCCGTACAGTGGAGTCACTCTGCCATGTGTGGACAGCACTGCACCGTGACATGCACACAATCAAATGTCACCCGCAGGGCACAGTAAACATGCAAGTTAATGTGTAGGCCCATATCCAATTAGCGACATACATCGTGATGCCCAAAACATACCTCCATACAATGCATGGTACATATGCATGAATGAATGATGATACAAGATTGCACAGCAGCAGATGAGGACATGATGCCACAAACACTGACATGTTCCCCCATCTACATCCCATGTAGGTGATGCGGGATATGCACTCACGCCATTGATGACGACACCTGTACGGAGACCAAGGAACAGGCATGAAGAGGCATACAATAGGGCACATATCCGCACACGTGGAATGATTGAGAGGACATTTGGACTGCTGAAGGCCCGTTTCCGCTGTCTGAGCAGATCAGGCGGATCACTGCTGTACAGCCCAGTGAAGACGGGTAAAATCACACTCGTATGTGCCATGCTGCACAATATATGCCTGCGCAGGAACATCCCAATGCCACCAGACGCAGATGAGGAAGATGGGGATGGAGATTGGGATGGCACCGCCTCCCCCTGGGGGTCCACATGATGGCCAGAGAGCACGGGATGCCCTGATTCGCATTTACTTTTGAGTCACAGCACATTCACGGAAATGCACGAACATGGTGACGACAATGAATTAATAGTTGCACTGCAAAATAAATGATCAATGTCCACACATGTATGTCTTGATTCGAAACAGAGATATATTGATGTAATAACAACAGGGAAGGAGGTGCATTGGTTAGGGAAGCTGTACACCTGGTGCCACCAACCACCCAAACGTGCCCACCCCCACCCAGGCCCCATTGTTCAAACCCCCAAAACTACCTACCCCACCACCCAAACGTGCCCACCCCCACCCAGGCCCCATTGTTCAAACCCCCAAAACTACCTACCCCACCACCCAAACGTGCCCACCCCCACCCAGGCCCCATTGTTCAAACCCACAAAACTACCTACCCCACCACCCAAACGTGCCCACCCCCACCCAGGCCCCATTGTTCAAACCCACAAAACTACCTACCCCATCACCCAAACGTGCCCACCCCTCTCACACCCTTGTAGTCCACATGTGTCCTGCACTGCCCCACACACAAGCCATCACTTCCGTGTGCGCTTCTGTGCCTGTGCAACCTTGCCCGAGGGACCCGTTAGCCTACTCAAGCGCCTCCTTGGACTGGCAGTAGTGGAGCTGGATGGGGTGGTTGTGTTTGATTGCGCAGAATCTGGGATTTAGGGCATCCGTGCCAGATTTGCCTGTTGGCCAACCAACATGGCCTCTACAAGCCTGGAGGTGTGGTCGTTGCCCTCCCGCACATGGCGTGCAAGGGTTACTATAGTGCTTGCAAAGCGTCCGATGGACCTCGACAGGCGACGCACTGAGGCGCTGTAGCTCTCCCTCTGCAGCCTGGATTCCTCTAGCTGCCTCTCCACCAGCTGGGTGAGGGTAGCCTGCTGCTCCTCCATCAGCTGCATCCGGGCATTCAGTTCGGCCATGGATGGGGTGGGCGAACTCATGGGACTCCTCAGTGATGTGGGGCTGAACTCAGCTCATGGAAGGAGCCCAGGTCTTCCAATGTGGGCATCTCCCCCTGTGGCCCCGTTTCCGAGTGCTCTTGCGGGGCACTGTAATCACTGCAGGCCGCCCTCTCTGCAGTGCTCCTGCCTTCGGTGTTGTGTTGGGTGGCCATGATAGGTTCCCGTGGCACCTGTCTAGACTCAGGCAGTGTGGAAACGGTGGGGATGTCGGTGGTGGTGGTGGGCGGCACATCTCTAGTGGCTGGTAATGTGGCCAGAGGTGCAGAACTGCCGTCGCATCCTCCTGTGTGGTGGCGGTGGCTTGTGTACTTGCCGGTCCAGATTGGCTGGCCTGTTGTGCAGTATCACTGTCACTTGAAGCGGCTGTGGGGACACAAAGGGCATGCAATTAGTGTTGTTGTGGTGGCAGATGGGTGCATCACATGCGTCATTAAGATTGTACATTGAATAGTGTTAGTCACATGCATCTGATTGCTGGTGTATGCATTCTGTGATATTGATTGCCATACGGATCATGATGGGTCCTTTGGCCCACACATGTACTGCCTGGGGGTGAGGGGGGGTTGTTAATGGGTCCTTTGGCCCACACATGCACTGCCTGGGGTGGGGGGGTTGTTAATGGGTCCTTTGGCCCAGTACTCACAACTGCATATTTTCATGTGGCATTCATGTTTGGGCACTTCCCGGCATCTGCAGGTGGGCTCACTCCTGCCTCAGCCTCCCCGATCCCATGGATTGCCTCAAGGTGGAGGACGCTGCTGCAACGCTCCTCCCATGCTTGCAGCCTCAGTGGGGAAGGGGGTCTTCCGCCTGTCCCACTGCTGCGTTGGCGGTGCGTGCAAATGAGGTTGCGTACCCTCAGCCTCAGGTCGTCCCACCGCTTGTGGCAGTCCTTCACGCTCCTCACTGTCACGCCCACAGCGGTGCACTTGCGTGCAGCTTCGGCCCACACCTCCTTCCTCCGCTGCTGTGTGGCACGCTGTTGGTCGGCGCTGAACAGCATCTCCGCATTGTCCACAATGTGCTCCACCAAGACGGTTAGCTCCACCTCGCTGAAGCGCTGTTTGCGCTGCCTCTGAGCAGGAACCCTGGCAGACATGCTGGTGGTCCCATTTGGCTTCTCAGAGTTAGGATTGTGCTTGTGCTGACTCTGGATGGCAATGGATTGTGCTTTTATATGATGGCCGCCTCTCTGTTTCCTGTTTTGGCGATCATGGTATTTCCGGTTCCGTGTCCGTGGCGGCGGAGGCAGACCTGGGTTTTGCGCCACTTGTGGCTGCGTTATTTCCATTTCCGTGGGGTTTTCCGTGACGGCGGTAACAACGTTTCCGAGTCCGTGTGGTGCACGCGAAGACAGCGTGTAATCGGACGGTTTTTCCACAACCTTGCGGACACGGAAAAGTTTTTACCGCCGTCACAGATTTTGCACGGTCCCGGACTGGCAGGTTGTAATGAGGCCCTATGTCTGAATTTGCTGCCCTCTGGTGATATCCTGGCAATCAGGCAACTGGTTAGACCGATGAGAAATGCCTGTGCGTTATGTAATCTATGTGTGAATCAATCTCTGTATCACAACGTCATAGTGTGCAGGCACAAGAGTACGAAGAATTCAAATGTTCTCCAGATTTGTGAACTGAACGAGCTAGCTAGATTGTAGAGACTTCTGGCATTGCCTATCCTCAGGGCCTGACATCTTCCTGTCTTTAGAACTATATAAACTACTCAAAATCCTGAAATTATATGAAGAGCAGCCCTGTGGATTGGTGGGATGAAGCTGAAGTTTTTTAATTTTGTAAAAACTCTGTAAGAACTGTGTAATTTACTATTTATCTCTCTGTTGAGGGGACTATAGTAGGTTTAAGGAAAATGTGTAATGTTTTCAATCCTTTTTGTATATTGTATTTGTGCCTTGTGAAAAGGTCAGATAATTGACTATAGCACAATATCAATATAAAATAAAATATGTATATTTATTATATTTACACCAGAATCCCTTTAAATACTTCAGACGTTTTTTCGGTAGAACACTTAGGAATACTAGATAATACACTTCAAAGGGCACTTTCACTTTTGTGTTTGTTCGCGGTTTCATTTGTAGCAACATTGGAAAGGGAACAGACAGGGTTATCGTATTATCAGTAATTGTGCACTCATGCGGTTTTCAACAGGTTATACAGTAATGCATTTACTCTGCAAACTCTGCTGATTTCTTCCAGTGTCTAAAATTACTGAAGCAGCAAGTTAGAAACTAACAAAGGAGACCTAAAAACAGACTCCAGAAGGGACCACACACAGCGGCTTTGGGCAGGGGTAAGAGGGGGTTGCCCTGGACACCTCTACATGCACTACAACACTCTGGAGCAACTTCTTGGAATCAGGTAAGCAATATCTTTTTCCCACACAGTACCTTTGGCTTGAAGAAAGTGTTTGTGTTGGCTTCTCCATGATGTGGCAGCTCCGGACCCGACCTCCGGATTCCTTGGTCTGGTGACGAAAGGCAGGACAATGGATGCTGTCTCTCAGCAGCAGTCTCGAGGGAGGACCTGTAGAACGACTTTCAGCAACTTCTTGGTTCACTCTGGAGTTTTGGCGCCTTTTCAGCAGCACCAACAAAGGACACTGATCGCCCCCGGTCAATCTTCTTTGCTTACTGCAGTCCCACACACTAGTGAGGGGTTCTGGGCGAGTTGGATCAGATCTCTGGAGTGTCCGAACAAGTTCAGCAAAGATTTGGACAGATTCAGCCTTTCAACGACGATGCCCTCGAAATGGGCAGCAGGTCTTCTGGTATTGGGGTTTTGCAGCTCTAGAAGCTCTTAGGACTTTGGGAGATTGCTTGTTTCAAAGTTCATCTTGGGACTCGTCATTCCCAGCAGCTAAAGGGAAGGAGTCGTCCTCTTTGGAGCTCCTCTTTCGCATAGAAAACGGGGTCAGGACAGCAGTGGTCACTTCACAGTCTTGCAAAGGGTCTGCAGGCGTCTCTAGTCGTCGTCTTCTTTGGTTACTTCCATTTCCTGTGGTCGACTTGCTCTACACTCCAGAAGCCTCACCTTTTATACAGTTCAAGCACACACTCCTCTGCAATCTCTCTCAGAATTTTACAGAAAGGGGTGTTTGGCTGTCCAATAAGGACAGCCAGACCCCCTGTGGGAGCTGGACCGATTCAGGCACTCTGGCAGACAAGGACAGGGGGGGGTGGAAGACTATTCCCCCACTTCCTGCCTACTGAGACACTCTGGAGCCTAGGCGGGGATACCTACGGGTTCCCGACAAAGGCAAAACACACAGACAGACAGACCTCCCCCTCCCAGAATGGTAGAAGAAGGGCTAACAATGAACAACCACGCTAGTAATGGCGAAAAAAAAGAAGGGAGGCCCCAAGTTGGTACTTGGGTGCCCCTATTGTGCACTACTGTGGCTATGGACATAGCCCATGGTAGAACACATACACAATAGTTGCTAGAACACGTCCACTACCACCAGCCATACCTAGTTGATTATCTATGTGACTAAAAAGTCACAGGAGCAGAGAGAGAGAGAAAGGGGGATACCAAGTATCCCTTTGTCACTCCACTGAAGGTGGTGTGTGCCAATCTCTCAGACTTAGAGATACTAGGTATCTCTCTATCCTTAAGAACAGTAGTTAAGGATCCCCAGCAACACTGCCCATAAGGAGCGGTGTGCTGCAGTAGTAAAAGTTCCAAAAGACAGAGCCCACGAGAATGAATGAGTGGGAAAAGGCGCCACTCATTCAGGATTGAAAGTAAAAGGTCCAGAAGTCCAGCAAAAAGTGCTGGGGGTCTCACTAGGAGAGGGGATGAAGCATAAAAATGATAAATCTCCCTAACACCACCCACCGTTTCATGCGCCGCTCTTTGAGCATTTCAGGCTTAAAGAGTTTGCACGACGCACAACGCCCTTCTGAATGATCTTGGGGAAGTCAGTGATTACACACCCGATGAGTGTTTTTCCAAGGGCATTCTTTCCATTTTGTATAATATGTGTAAAGGCAGCTAGACAAAAGCAAGTGTATAAGGGGAGTGAAAGAATGCATTCTCTAAAAGAAATGATGTTATGTTATTGTGCATTTGTATACATCCTACTCAGGGGGTCCCTGTGTAACCATACACTGGCAGGGATACCTAGCAAAAACCACGCTAATTCAGTGTATGTGTGACCTTCAGAATTACTTTTGTGAAATAAATGACTTCAATATTTTTCGTACCTCACCAGAGGTTATGGATGCATACGTGGAAAGTCCTCAAGGCTGATTCACTACTATGTATGGTGTGTGTTCGCTTAACAAACTGTAACAACCTTCATACATATATTGTTCGTTTATTTCGTGATTCAAGTGCCTATAAACAATAAATATAACTATTACCCTAACATTCATACTATACATTACTCGTTTCATCCAGCTAATTGGAAAGGTCGCGTCCAGCTAATAAACGTAGACAGATGAAGAAGGCCTCCTGGAATATGCAGGGATTTAAACATCTATTGATACAAATAAAATAACCCCTTACCACCGAATGACATTGTATTATTGCAGGAAATATGGATTCTTCATCCACCAGTATGGGAGGGACATGATATATGCTGGATACCCGCTATTAAAGCTTTAAAGAGGAGGCCGTCTGTGGGTATGTTGACGGCCTGTAAACTAGACACAGGGCTAACGTTGAAGCCATGGGCTTCTCCTAATCCATTTATTCAACTAACAAAACTTGCACGCTCCTCGATAAAGGATCAACCGATAGGGCATTATGCAATTTTAAATGTGTATTTATTGCTGATGACGTTTTTTTAGAGGCTGTGGAAGTCATGCTTGATTTATGTCTGGGTGATGCGAATACTAGCACAGTATTTATTGCGGGTGATTTGAATATCCAATGTATACATAGAAAGGGCAATTCCTTAAGCACAAGAGCATGGAGATGGTTACATCTAATGTAGAAGAACAAGTTACTTACCCCTGGTAACGTTCTTTCGACTGGATGTTCCTCCCATGTATTCCTCATCTTTGATATCTCCAATACCCAGCTTCAGCTACTTCAAAATTATTCTTTTTTTAGTCAGAGGGCGCTGTGCATCAATGCAGTGGACTCAATGTCCCTCAAGGGCCTCCTGCTCTAGGATGATGTAATTAAAGGCGCTGCACCCGTTGGCTTCCGTTCTGTTTTTTCGTGTCATTCTCAAGTAGAACTACGCGCATCAACGCAGGTTTGATGGAGCAAAATCTGTAATAGCATGGGAAATTCTACTGAGGGGTAAAATGGGAGGGCGATGAGGAATAAGTGGGAGGAACATTGAGTAGAAAGAAGGTTGCCAGGGGTAAGTAACTTGTTCTTCCAATTGATTGTGTCCTCCCACGTATTCCTCATCTTTGATAGACTCCCAAAGCAGTGTTTGTCTTGGTGGAGGGAGTATAACTTTTGCCATCAATGGTTTCCATGAACAGAATGGAGGACAGCTTTTACAAAGCTACCATCCTGACTTAGCGTTGAATCAAGGCAGTAATGCTTAGTGAAGGTGTGTATTGTAGACCATGTAGTTGCCTCACAAATGGTTTTAATAGGAACACCTCTTTGCAAAGCAGAAGAAGCAGCCATGCTGCTAGTGGAATGGACCCTCAAGCCTTCTGGAGGATCCTTTCCCGCCAGCCTGTAGCATTCTGAGCTAGCTAAAATAACCCACCTGGATAAGGTCTGCTTTGTTACAGCCTGTCCCAGTCTATAACCCGTATAACCTATGAATAGTCAGTCATCATGGCGAATTTTCAACCACCTTGAACTGTAGAAGCTCAGAGCCCGTTGAGGATCGAGCCTGTGCAACCTCTCTTCCTCCTTGCTCAGATGCGGTGGAGGACAGAAAGTGGGTAACACAATCTTTTGCCCTAAATGAAAGTGTGAAATGACCTTAGGTAGAAATGAAGGCTCAACTCTCAGGACGACTGGGTCCTTGTGAAATACTATAAATGGTGGATTAGAGGATAGTGCCTGCAACTCACTCACTCTACAGGTTGAAGTTAGTGCAACCAACAAGATGGTCTTGAATGCTAATAACCTTAAGGGACATGAACGGAGGGATTCACGTGGTGCACACATAAGACATTTCTTTTTTCCACTTAGTTTTTATTGAACATTTTCGAATGACAGAACAATCAATAAAGCACAAGAAGTAAGATCAAATTAACTTTCACCCCTCACCCCCTTCCCTCATCCACTCCCCGCTTATAAACAACCGGGCTCAAACGGTCACTGGTGTTTCGGAAAGCACTACCTCAGTACCATAGGTTGTCGAAAGGCTGACAAGTAGGGTTCACAGAGTGCAATCAAAACAATGTGAGAGGTAGAGAAAAGTTTTCGAAGAAACAACCGGTCAAGTAATTTCGGGACAGGAATCATCAAAGTCTCATTGTACCACAGTCCTCATGCAGGAGCACCGCTGTCCAATTCAGCAGGAAGGCACTCATAGTATCGTGGGTTAGCGCTGTTAGCTTCTCATAATTGAAGATGACACAGAGTTTAGCAAGCGACTCTGATCTGGAGGGTACTAAGTTATTCTTCAATTTCTGAGCCAAGGCCAGTCTCCCAGCTCTCAACATGGCCTGGACCACCTTAGGAATACTACTCGCATCTGATTCAGGGGGGATACCAAACAGGAGTACAATAGGGGGCAAGAGGAGAGAGAGGCCCACTAAATCCTTGATCCAGCTCAGGAACTCCATTTGGGTGGCGGGACAGTCCCACCACAGGTGATACCAGGACTCCCTAGGACAGAGGGGAGAAACACCAGTGAACATTTTAGACAATCTATCAGGGGAGAGGTGCCACGTGTGAAGGATTTTAAAGTTGTGTTCCATGGCCAAGGTATAGAGGGAACCCGAGAAAAGCACCCCAAAGAGTTTAGACCAAGTCGCTTCTTCGAGCAGCCCTCCCATTTTTTCACCCCAAAAGTACTTGAATTCCTGCCTGCCTTCAAGCTGCGATGCGATAGGAACTTAATACATTCTGGGTAGAGATCTCTTCCTCTAGGTGGACTCCGCAATTACTCTCTTCAGAGGCATGAGGGGGCGGGCAAGGGCCTCGCCCCATTGGAGGCTGGTCAGGATCTCTTTTACACAAAGATATTCAAAGATCGACATTGTGCAGTCCCCCATGGCTTCCGCTAGTTTGTCATACTCGATAAAGGAATTGTGTTGAAATAGTTGGGCGGCTCGTTCCAGGCCCATATCCGACCACCTTTGGGTATGCCGGAGGCCTCTTTTTCCTAAGTCAAGGGGGGGGGGGCCATAGGGAGGACAGGGGGGAAGGCCAGAAAGAGAGGGCAGCATTCGATTTATCCCGCTTCCATAGAGCTCACAAGACTGACAGAGTCGGGTGATTTTTGACAGTGCCGGGGAGATCTCTGAACAAGGCCAACAGGAGGTCTCTTACTTTGTTGGGGTGCGTGTGAGTGTCCTCTATATAGGTCCAGTAGGTTTGCATGCCATCTCTCGTGTGCTTCAGCATTACCCTAAATTGGGCAGCCTTGTAGTATAGTCGGAAATCTGGGAGACCGAACCTCCCTTGAGATCTCGGGAGAGTCAGGGTAGTGTATTTGATTCTTGGTTTTTTACCATTCCAGATAAATCGTTGGGTCATGGAGTGGAAGGATTTGATAAATGCATCTTGTAGAATAGTCGGGAGAGAGGTGAAGAGATAGAGTAGCCGGGGAAGAGTCTACATTTTTATGGATACCATGCGCCCGAACCATGAGAGCGTCAAGGGAGCCCACCATTGGAGGTGAGATGCTACCTTGGAGAGGATGGGGGAGGTTCTGTTCAAAGAAGTTTCCCGGGTCTCTTGGGAGGAGGATCCCCAGGTACGGCGTGGCTGTCGCTCTATTCTGATACCCCTTGTGGTTTCTCTTTCCTCGATGTCCCTGTCCCCCTTTCCCATCGGCATGAGACATGATTTCGATGGATTTATTTTCAACACAGAGAAGACCCCAAATGTGAGTATCAGGTCTAGGAGCTGCGGGAGAGACGTTCAAGTTGGTTAGGTAAGTGAGGATATCATCTGCAAAGAGAGAGAGTTTAAAATCGAGATGCCCACACCAGATCCTCGTTATCCCCTGGTGCTGTCTAATCACTATGGCGAGGGGCTCCATTGCAAGGGCATATAGGAAAGGAAAAATGGGGCAGCCTTGGCGAATCCCCCTGGAGAGGGGGAATGGAGCAGAGACGTCGCGTTAACATCCACCCTAGCAGAAGGGCCATTATATAAAGAGGCGATCCACCGACAAAATCTTTCACCCAGTCCCATCTTTTGTAACACCTTGCCCATGTAAGACCATTCAACCCGGTCAAAGGCCTTTTCTGAATCGAGTGGGAGAAGGTAGGCTTCTACATTATTAGATGTGGCCTCGTGCATCAGGTCCAGGGTTTTCCTGATATTGTCAGATCCCTGTCTACCTGGGATGAAGCCAACTTGGTCTCTGCGGATCAGAGACGGAAGATGCTGTGCCAGTCTATTGGCAAGAAGCTTGGCTCAGACCTTTACATCTGAGTTGAGTAGAGAGATAGGGCGATAGGATTGGCAAACCAAGGGGTCGAGTCCAAGACTGCGTTAAACAATTTGGACAGGAATGGAGCAAAGGTTTAGCGGAAGAATTTGTAGAAGAAAATCGTGAAACCATCATCGCCCGGGGTGGTGCCCCCTTTCATGGAAGCGATTGTGTCCACTACCTCTTGGGGCGTGATGGGCCTTTCTAGGATGTCTGCCTTCTCTGGAGGGAGGCGCAGGATCTGAAGGGAGTGCAGGAATTTGTCGGCTTCAGGCCCGTCTCCCGTGTACTCCGATGTGTAGAGACGCTCATAATATTGGTGTAATTGCTCTGCTATCCCTTGGTCGTCTAGACACTTAGCGCCTCCAGGAAGTCGGATTGAGCCAACCCTCCTGCTATTTATGAGTTCCCGCAGTCTCCATGCTAAGATCTTATCAGCTTTTCCCCCTGTTAGGCAGAAACCTGTGCAGTTCCCTTAGGGACCACTGCAAAAAGTTTAAGACTAGAGGTGTTAGCAGTAAACCCAATTGGTAGCAGTCTGTACCACCCAGATTTACCTGGTAGCTGTGGCTGAGCAGTCAGACTTCTCTCAAGAAGAGTTAGGCAGTATATAAAGTATACACCATAGGTCTAAAAATACAGTAGTACAAGCAAACACTGACCAGAGCTTTGGTATAAAAGTATATAATTATTTATTTAAAAACACACTTGTAAAAATAGACTGGCACTAATATGTCAAGCAAATTCAAACACAGTCACTAGAAATCTATACACTTCCCTAATTAATTATTTGACAAGTCTAGGTTAAGACACCACTTATTTAGCAAAACAGAGGTGAACGCGTAACCATAGATGGCACTCCAATAATTTGTTAAAAAAGGGAGAGAAAAGGCAGAATAGGAAAATCACACAGTACCAACACTTTTAAGAAACCACAGCAAGTCAAGAAAGGCAGGGTCTACTGTAGAGCAAAAAGTTCATAGGCCAGGCCCATTCTTGGAGAGAGCAAGGCGGAATGTGCCCATGATCACACAGTGGAAATGCACTCAAAGTCTTGGCAGGAAAGTCAAAAAGAGGTTGGATCAAGTTAGAAAGGTAATGTTAACAGGTCCGAGGTCACCCCAGGATAGAGAGTCAAGGATTTACGGGACACCTTGGACAGTCTGTTGCAAGGGAGACCAGGCGGGACACAGTACCTGAAATGGTGAGAAAGCTCCAGCGGGGGCAGTTGTTCCTGGCAGCAGGTGCAAGTCGGGGCTTCGTCCAGGGGAAGGAACAAGTTACTTACCTGTAACTGTTGTTCTCCAACATGGGTCTGGCATGGATTCACATGCTCATGAATATTCCCCGTCGTCAGGCTGGGAATCCTCGGTAAAGAAAAAATCAGTATCAGTTTTGTTTCTGATCCGTCTTTCTTAGTAGTAACCAATCACTGATCTCTGGGTCATACTGCCCCCAGCCAATGACTGCCCTCTCCCTAAGCCCCTCCCCTGGCAGCCATGCTCAGATCTGGTAGCACGTAAAGTGACAGTATGACCAAGTGAAGAGCCGCAGAGGGGAAGAAGGGAGGGTTTGCGTGTGAATCCATGCCAGACCCCATGCTGGAGAACAACAGTTACAGGTAAGTAACTTGTTCCTTCTCCAGCATGGGGTCTGGCATGGATTCACATGCTCATGATTATAAGAATACATAGCAGTATACACATGCACAACCACGGGAGGTGGCAACAGGCTCAACATTAAGCAAAACAACAACTCAACATTAAGCATCTCTTACCTCCTCGCCAGGCACACCTTAAGCGAACAGGTCGCGCAGCACTGCTTGGCCGACCCTGGACTCCTCCCTGGAGTCCCGATCGACGCAGTAGAATCTTGTGAAGGTGTGCGTCGACCTCCACGTAGCAGCCACGCAGATATCCAGCAGGGGCACACCAGACAGGAACGCCGTCGTAGCAGCGATTGCTCTGGTCGAATGGGCTCTCAGAGGGCCGGGCAGCGGTCGGTTTGCCAACCGGTGACAGTGCATGATGCAGCCGGAGAGCCATCTGGAAATGGAAGGCTTTGAGAGAGGCTTCCCTTGATTCACAAGTCCAAAGTTCACAAACAGCTGTGATGTCTTCCGAAAACTCTTCGTGCGGTCCACGTAGAACTTCAGCGCTCTAGCTACGTCCAGCGAGTGCAGAGTCCTCTCGGCCTGCGACGAAGGCGACGGGAAGAAAACTGGCAACACCAAGGGCTCGTTGAGGTGGAAGTCCGACGGCACCTTGGGCATAAAGGAGGGGTGCGGCCTCAGCACCACCCTTGTGTCGTGAAAAATCAAGTATGGAGGCTTGCAAGATAGGGCCTGGATCTCTCCCACTCGTCGTGCGGAGGTGATGGCCACGATAAATGCTGTCTTCCATGACAGGAACTTCAACGGCGCCGAATGCATAGGCTCGAATGGGGTCATTAGCCTGGTCAGCACCACGTTGAGCTCCCACGCCGGGGCAGGGGCCTTCACCGGCGGGAACAATCGGAATAGTCCCTTCATAAATTCCTTCACCAGGCGATGAGACCACAAGGACGCCCGTCCTGTAGTTCTGGTGTATCGGGAGATGGCAGCCAGATGTATCTTGATGGAGGCGTGAGCCAGTCCAGCTTTGGCCAGTGACAGTAGGTACGGCAATACTTGAGGGGCCGTAATTCGCAGAGGGTTAATCGTCTGTGCACGGCACCAGACAGAGAACCTCTTCCACTTATGTCCATACCACTTGAGAGTTGAGGACGCCCTGGCTTTTGCAAGAACCTCTCTGCAGTCAGCCGGGATATCGTATCCTCCAAACTCTAGTGCTGCAGGAGCCAAGCCTGCAAGTTCAGCGACTCTGGGTCGTGATGAAGAATGCCGCCTCCTTCTCTGGAGAGAAGATTTGCGTCCGTCGCCAGCTCGATAGGTGGGGACGTGTACAAGTTCAGAAGGTCCGGGAACCAGATCTGTCTCGGCCACGCCGGTGCGACGAGGATCATCCTGCACCTGGACCGCTTGAGCTGGTTGATGAGAAGGAGCAGCAACGGCAACGGAGGGAACGCGTGCAGGAACAGGGCGTCCCGAGGGAACGAGAAAGCATCGGCCATGCTCCTCGTCTGTGTGAACCTGCTGGCGAACCTCTGGCACTTGGAGTTCGTCGCCGTCGCTAACATGTCGATTTGGGGTTTGCCCCATTGTTGAAAGAGCCAATCCACCTGGTCCTGGCGTAGTTCCCACTCGTGGCACGAGCGCAGCTCCCTGCTGAGTGAGTCGGCGATGGTGTTTTTTATTCCTGCCAAGTGGAAGGGAACCAGAAACATCCCCTGGGCGACGGCCCAGTGCCACAGATCCTGGGCCTCCTTGGATAGGACTGGGGATCTGTTGTCTCCCTGCTACCGGATGTGGAACATCGTGGTGGTGTTGTCGGTGAAGATCCTCTTTGTCCTTGAGGGACGGAAGGAACAATTTGAGCGCCCAGAACACGGCTCGTAGCTCCAGGATGTTGATGTGGAGAGACCTCTCCTCCGGGAGCCAGAGGCCTCTTGCGTGGAGATCTCTGGTGTAGGCCTCCCATCCCTCCAGGGAGGCATCTGTCGTCACCGTCTCCTGATACGCCGGGGTCTGAAAGTCAGTGCCTGCCGTGAGGTGCGCACGGGTACCCCACCATAGAATCGCCCGACGGAACTCCTTGTCGAGTGGGATCCTGTCTTCGAAGCTGCCCGCCGCTTGAATCCAACGGGCGTCGAGGAACTCTTGCAGCGGACGCATCCGAAGTCTGCAAAGGGGCACAAGGTAGATACATGAGGACATCATCCCAAGGAGGGACTTGATGGACCTCACCCTGGCCACATCCATGGCTAACAGGCGCTGCACCTTTGCCAAAATGGCCTTCGTCCTTTCTTCTGCCGGAGATGCCAATCGCTCCACTGTATCGAGCTTCGCTCCCAGAAACAGTGCTAACTGCGACAGAACCAGGTGGGATTTGGGGTAGTTGATGGCGAATCCCAGTTCCGTGAGCAGGCGGACGGTCCTCGCTGTGTGTTCGACGGCGAGTTCTCTTGACCTTGCACGGATTAGCCAGTCATCCAGGTAGGGGTAGACGTGGATCCCCTGCAAGCGCAGCCGCGCCGCCACTGGAGCGAGGCACTTGGTGAACAACCTGGGTGCCGACTTTAATCCGAACGGCAGGGCTCTGAATTGGTAGCGACGCCCCTGGACTACGAATCTGAGGAACTTTCTGTATCCTTTTAGAATGGGGATGTGGAAGTAAGCATCCTTGAGGTCCAACGACGAAAGGAAGTTGCCCTCCTCCAGCTGTCCCAGCACGTGCCATCCTGAATTTCTGTGCCCTGATGTACTTGTTTAACCGACGCAGGTCCAGGATGGGGCGCCAACCGCCTGTCTTCTTTCTGACGAGGAAGTACCTTGAGTATACTCCGGAGCCTCTTGGGGACGAGCTCGATCTTTCTTGAGCATCGCCCTTACCTCCAACAGCAGTTGAGGGACGTGATTCTCCTTCCTGGCCACAGGAGGAATGCGAGGACACGTCTTTTGAAATTCTAGCGAGTGTCCGCGGGCCAGGGTGTCCAGCACCCAACGGTCGGTGGAGATGGACTCCCACACGCTGACGAACTTCATCAGCCGGCCTCCCACGGGGTGCTTCGGTGGGGGCCCGACGCTACGGTCGGTTCAATCCTGCTTGCAAGAGGCCTTGCTGCCTTGGCCTCCTTGACGACGGCGTTGAGACCCTCCTTGCTTGCCGCTGCCTCTGTAGGCCTCCTGGGACGAGGAGCGGGCCGCCTGGCGGTACGTAGAAGAGCCACCGCTGGATCCCTTGGAGGCTCCCTGTCTGCCTCTGGAGCTCCGAAAGGGCCGCCGTTGCTGAAGGACTCCTAGGGCTCGGGCTGTCTCTGTGTCGGTCTTGATGGCCTGGAGGGACTCATCCACTGTCTTCCCAAACAGGTGGTTGCCGTCGAACGGCATATCCAACACTCTGGTCTGGACGTCCTGGCGAAAGTCTGTAGCCCTGAGCCATCCTCGTCATCGAAGGCAAACCCCATTGCCCAGCTGGCGAAATCCGGTATCGGCAATGTCTGTTGCCACTGTAATGGCATGATCCGACGCCACTTCAACTTCCTGCAGAATCTGTAGGGCCTCCGCCCTCTTGTGGTCCGATAGGAAGTCAAGCAGGGGAGCTATCTTGAACCAGATCTCCCTGTCGTAACGGGCCACAATCGCTAAGGCATTGGCCGCCTTAATCGTCGTCGTCGCCGACGACGAGATGACTCATCGTCCCATGGAGTCCAACTTCCTGCCCTCGCTGTCCGGCGGGGAAGTGGATGTTGAAGCAGCCGCACCCGCCGCCTTCTTCTTGGCTGCTGCCGAGACGACCGAATCCAGCGTAGGCTGGGCCCTGAGGCACAAGGGGGCTGCGTCGGGGACCCGATACTACTTCTCGTACCTGTCCCACTTGGCGGGTGTCGTGGAAGGGTTCTTTAGGATAGCCAGCCCTTCGTCCCAGATGTCGTCGAGCAACGGTACTGCGAGGACGTCTTTCTCTTGGCCTCCCGTCGTTGGTAAAGAAAGCCTTCCTTTTTCTGTTCCTCAGGGCAGAGCTGGAAGAGCTCGGATGTCCTGGCTATCATGGCATGGAAAGAGCCAATTTCGTAGGGCGGAGAGGCCCGATGGGGGGCGGGGGGGGTGATGAAGGAATGTCCGTTGTATCATCACCACCGTCGTCGTCCGTCCCCGTCGCTGTATCCGTCGCCGTATCATCCCGAGGGTCCGGCGAGGGGGATGAGGGGTCCACAGGCCTTGTGGGCACGAAGGGCGGTGAGGGGTGGACTCTCCTCCGCTTGTCCAGAGGGCTTCCTGATGGTCCAGGTTCTGGATCCTCCGTCGGGGTCCGTGGTAACCTTGTCCTTATCTCAGTACATAAGGATTGGATCGGCAACAAAATGGCCGCCGAGCTATCCTGGGGCTCGGGAAATGACTGCCACGGACTGGATGGCTGCTCCACTAGGCCCTCGTCGTCGCCATCGTCGCTATCTTCAATCACAACAGCAGGATACTTCCCCTAGGATCGAACCTCTCGTTGAGGCCTTCGAACCTCTTGTTGAGGCCTTTCACGGTTTCCACCAGATCCTCCTCGGAGGCTGAATCCGAGTCCGTAATGGCCACTGGCCCCCCTTCTCTTTTCCCACTGGGGTCTTCACAGGGGTTTTAACGATGGGCTGGAAAGAGGATTCCCTCCGCGGTGGCAGGGAAACTCTGGGCCACGAGGCCGCCTCCACTGGCGTAGTCTCTGCCGGCTTCACCAGGGCCGCTGCGACAACCTCGATAGAGGCCTTTGCCGGGTGGATCCAGGCCCTCACCACCTTAGGTGCGTCCTGGGCCTTTGCTTTGGGGGGAGGGTCATCGCCTCGCTCCCTCTCGGCTCCCTTCGAGATCGACCGGGCCTCTCCATACTCTCGGACTTCCTCTTCCCCTAACCAGAGCGCTGGCTCGAGGTTGATCGTGCCGGGGAAGTCGCGCTCTGCTTGGCAGCCGAAGAGCCCGAACTTCGGCGCTCCCGGTGCCCGCGGACTCGCAGTGCTTGGCCTTCTGTTGGGCCCCCGTCGCCGGGGCACCCTCACAAGACTTAGAAGACCGCTCAGACTTTTTCTTCGCCTTCTCACCTGCTGTGCCCTTCTCCAGCCAGGCGGCGAGGCGGGAACGACGATCTTGCTTGGTCCGTTCCGACAGGTTCTTGCAGAACGCACAGTCCTTTTCCACGTGCGTCTTGTCCTCATGAAGGCAGTAGAGACATCTCGAATGCTCGTCCTCCTTGAAAACATTTTACAATCCGCATCCCGGGCAGCTCCTGAACAGCTTGGATCCGAGACGTCGAGCTTCCCTTGTCCTGGGCCATGTCTGTTGTGAAAGCGCGAAAACGCAGTAAAAGCTCGAGAGCTAAAGCACGAGGACTCCCAACACTTGAACGTGCGGTAAAAATCTGAGGATGGCTGCCAGGGGAGGGGCTTAGGGATAGAGCAGTCATTGGCTGGGGGCATTATGACCCAGAGATCAGTGATTGGTTACTACTAAGAAAGACAGATCAGAAACAAAACTGATACTGATTTTTTCTTTACCGAGGATTCCCAGCTTGACGACGGGGAATATTCATGAGCATGTGAATCCATGCCAGACCCCATGCTGGAGAAGAGAAGATCTCGACTTGGAGGAAAGCTGGAGGTCGTTGCACTGCCAGGGAAGAAACCAGCCGCAGAGTTTCCCCGTTAAAAGGTACTGCCCTTTTGTTCGCAGTAGTGGTGAAGCGTGGCTATCCGGCAGCCGGGGTGCTTGGCACGGGCGATTCGACCACGAGACGATCCAGGAAGGCGAAAAAGGCGAACTGGTTGGTTCCACCAGCTCAAAGGGAAGAAGACTCTCCTGGAAGAAGATCTTCTCTGTCGTCTGGAAAGTGGTGAGTTTCGTACAGCAGGGCTCCACCGGTGATGTCGTCGTCGTAGATGGCTCAGCTTATCCCCTCTTCAGATTCTTTAGGTCCTGTGGTGACTTCTGAAGTTCCAGTCCCCAAAGCCCTGCTTTTATGCAGAAAACCCCCATTCATCAGCATAGCTGTCAATCAAACATGCTAAGTGGTGAGCCGGGCGGCTCACCACTGGGCCAATCACACAAGAGTGCGACTTGAGTTGCCAAGGCAACTCAGTCCAGGGTGCCTATTCCCCCTCCCACACATCATGTAGACCCAGACAGAGTGGCACCACTTTTGGAGGCTTCTGTGCAGAAGCCCGCCAAAAGTGGAACAAAGGGCTCGACTTGTGTTAGGGTTTCATAGGCGAACACAAATGCCATTTTAAAACCGAGCCCTGGCAAAAAGACCCAACCGGGGAATAAATATTAAATAAATAACCCAGCGGTATCTTTAACATTGCACCAAAAAGTCGTGCGTTTAAAATGAATGGTAAAATCCCATAGGAAATATTCCGGTGAAATATTTTGCGTGGTATCCACTGCCACCAGCCAGAAACTCGACTGGGAATGGATAGTGCCTCCTTGGAAAACAGACCCAGGGGCAATCGAATTACCCCTACCAGTACTTCCACAATATGATGGTTTGTACTGGTTCTGTTCACAATTTAAGACTAGTAAAGCCAATAGTGTCTTTACATGCCCTGGGAGACAGTAGTCAGTCCCAGGGTATGGAGTCTATGTTTGGGGGTCACTATGACACCCCTGTGTTACTGCACTGAGGGTGCTGTGTAACACACCAAAAACACATGAGGCCCTATGGATTAAAAGACCCCATAGCCCATAAAACACATTACAAAGTCAAAGGACATTCTCAAATCATGCCTAAGAGTGGGAGAAAAAGAGGCTCACTCTTAGCAGGAGAAAAAATTAAACCCCAAAAATCCAATGCTGGGGGACTCACTAGGTTTGGGAAATTAGCCTTAACAGAGAATTCTCCCTAACACCCCCTCTTTCCATTTACCTTTGATTTAGAAAGGGCCGTTTTCTTTTGGTCTGCCCAATCAAGAGGGTGGCAAGTTTCGCATTGAGTCGTTGGAGCTCGGCCCATTTACCCAGCAACATTTGGGATCAGAGTTTGCCCCCCGGCTGGATCGCTTCTATTTTATCTCTAAAGAGCCTCTCCTCTCTAGCCCTCTCCCGCTTCCTTGCTGCCCCCATTCCAATTAGGACACCTCAAATCGTGGTTTTAAAGGCCTCCCAGACTCCCACCTCCCCTAGCTCCCTGTTGACATTAATCGCAAAGTACTCTTTTATGGCTATGAGGAGGGACTGGGCCGACTCTTTGTCCTTCAAAAGGAGGTCGTTGCAGATCCATCTCGAGCTCTCGGGAGTGCGCGAGGGGACCCCCACCTGGACCCGAACTAGGTCATGATTAGACCACGGGATCAGCTCAACACCAAAATCAACTATTCTCTTGCGCAGTAATTTGTCGACCAGGACATAATCAATTCTGGAGAAAGTGGAGTGTGGATAAGAAAAGAATGTAAAAAGGGGGTTATGTCTCTGACGTGCCGAGTGGGAGTCAAGGATACTAAGTTGATTGTTAGTGCTGTGAAATGAGAGGGCCATCTTTCTCTGTGAGTGCAAGTCAGCATAAGGTTGCTCGGACTTTCTATCCTGCTCAGGATGAAGGACCATGTTGAAATAGCCACCTACCAAAAGGAGTCCCTCAGTAAATGCCATGATTTTAGTTTTCATCCCCACCCAAAATTGGTCCTGAGCCTTGTTGGGGGCGTAGACCGATACCAGTGTCACTTTATTCCCTTTGATTTCCCCTTTCACCATCACATAGCGGCATTCTAGGTCCTGGAACTGGGCCTTTGGAACAAAGCATGCCTTGGGAGACACAGCTATTGCAACCCCTCTTTTTTTAAGTCGTGAGTGAAGCATGAAAAACATCCTGTATAGACCTTGATCTGAGCGACATTTCCCTACCCCTTGTCCAGTGGGTCTCCTGCAGGAATAGGAAGTGCAATTTGAGCCTGTTGAATTCCTTCACCACTAATGATCTCTTGTTCGGAGAATTTAGACCTTGAACATTCAGCGAACCCAATGTCAGAGAGAGGATTGCATCAGACATTAGAGGGGTATCTTATTCTCAGAGACCCGTTAGGGGTGCAAATGTAACCCATCTCCCTCTTTCGTGCTGGCAAATGCAGGTACTCCTGTTAAGGAGCGGACCCTGGCAGATAAAAGACCCCATTTGGTTGATTCAAGCAAGATAAATCCCAAAACAAGCCAAACCGGCCCTCCAACTTACCCCCTAAACCCCCCTGAACGCCTGGACTGCCTGCGACATTGAAAATGCCATCCAACCAGGCCACCAGCCCCTACCTCCACTAGGCTAGTAGGCAACAATGAACAACTGATAATCTGAGCCCTCCTTCCCCCAAAACCTTAACCACTGGATCAAACGTCAGCATTACTTCCCCTTCCCCCATGGTGGACACCGGGCTAAGTAAGTGGCTTTATGAGAAGAATTACCCCGGGACCAAGGACCGCTGATCGTTTCGGGTTATCCGAGACACATGCCGAAAGCGATATCTGGCCCCCAGATCTCACAAATCAAGATAGGATGAAGTCAGTCGCTGGCAGGTCTCGGGGAGGCCGGTGCCACCCGCCTACATTTTCTGTTGCCACGGACTTGTCGCCTTTCAGAAAATCCGTTGGTCACAACGTTGGTCTTTCGAGGGCTTATCGCATCCTTCCCCCTCTCCTCTTGGTTGGCCTCAGGGGTGGGCTCGCCAAGGAGTTCCTGGGTCACCCATTCGAGTACGATGGCTACAAACACATAAGACATTTTAACACCAGATTAAGGTCCCAAAGGGGAACCTGAAAGGGAGATGGAGGGAACACATAAGTGAGTCCCTTCAGAAATGGTACCACCAAAGGTATCTTAAAATATGAAGTTTCCTCAGATGCACGCTTGAAGACGGATAGCGCTGCCAAATAACCTTTAGTGCCCCAACCTGGAGCATCAAATTGCCTCAGTACCTTAGGACAACACCTCCAGTGTTTTGCATAGCAAAGGATCCACATTCTTGTCCCTGCACCAGCACCAGAATTTGTTCCAACAGCAGTGGTACAAAGGCTTTGTTGCTGGCCTTCTGGCTGAAAGCAAAATCTCCATTATGTCATCCGGGAGATCCCAAATCCTTATACCTCTCAGAAACCAAGCGTGAAGGCTGAGTGTCTTGACATCTGGATGGAGAACCTGACCCTCCTCTCGCGAGAGAAGGTCCTCTCTTTGTGGAAGACGTATTGGAGGGCAGATGGGACGTGTCCAGATGGTCCCGGTACCACGTCCTCCTGGCCCAATCCGGGATAATTAGGATTATGGATTTCCCGAACTTTCTCAACCTCCTGATCATGTGAGGAATGACGGGGACTGGAGGAAACGGGTACAGAAGTGGAAAATCTCAGTCCACTAAGAACACGTCTCCTAGAGCTCCTCTTGGGGGAAATTCCCTGGAGCCGTGCAGTTCGCACTTCCGGTTGACGCTGGTACCGAACAGATGCACTTGAGTGGTTTCCCAAGGGGTGAAGATCTCTTGACGGACTTCCTGAGCTAGTTCCCACTCATGGGAGACTTTGCTCTGCCTGCTCAGAGCGTCCGCCGCCGTGTTCTCCTCCCCATCTAGGTGAAGTGCTGATAGGGCGATTCCTTCTTGAATTGCCCAGTACCAAAGCTGCATTGCCTCTCTGCACAGTGGTAGTGACCCTACACCTCCTCTATTGTTGATGTAGTACATGTCTTGTTGATGTAGTACATGGCCACTGTGTTGCCCGTCATTATCAGGACATTCTTTTCCCCGAACAGAGGGCAGAAAAGCCTTCACATCGCAAGTCTGATTGTTCTCAGCTCCAAAAGATTGATGTGTAGTTTGGATTCAGATGGAGACCAGCGACCTTTAATTGTCAGATCGTTGGTGTGGGCTCCCCGCCCCGTAGAGTGAGGCGTCCTTCACTACGGTTATCTCCGTCCATGGTTGCCAAAAAGGATCTCCCTTCAGAATGTTGTCCTTGCAGGCCCACCACAGAGACCCTGTGCGATCCTGCTTGGAACCTGAAGTAGGTCTGACATGCTGCACGAGAATTGAGACCATTGTGTCCTGAGAGCCCATTGAAGGGATCTCATCCTCAGGCGAGCCTCTGGCACCAGAAAAATGCAGGATGCCATGAGGCCGAGAAACCTCAAAAAGTCGAAGGCCGGGAGACGCTGGGCACTCTGGAACTTGGAGACCATCTGTAGAATGTCTTGAGCCCTCACCTCGGGTGGCGAGCTCTTTCCCAAGGATGTATCCAGTACAGCCCTGATGAAATGGAGCTTTTGAGATGGTGTCATACGGGACTTCTTGTAATTGAGAGAGAAGCCCAGTCTGTGAAGAGAGTGGCTGGTGACATTGATATGTTCCAGGACTTGTTGGGGTGAACGCGCCCTGATCAGCCAATCACCACTACCAACAGTTTGGTGAAAACCTTCGGGCGTAGGTCAACCCGAATGGCAGAACTCGAAACTGATGTTGAAAATCGGCAACATTGAACCGCAGGTACTTTCTGTGCTTGAGATCAATTGGCACATGAAAATAAGCATCTTGAAGGTCCAACAACACCATCCAATCCTGGAGTTGGAGGGCCTGAAGGATCTGAGAAAGTGTGACCATCTTGAACGTGTCCTTCCTAAGGAACTTGTTCAAGTATCTCAAGTCCAAGTGTCTCAGTCCTCCGTCCTTCTTGGGGATTAGGAAATATTAAGAATACCATCCTTTGTTCCTCTGCACTGCTGGTGCAGGCTCTATAGCACCTTTCTCAAGCAGGGTCAACATTTCCTGCACAAGGAACCAATGTCGAAGCTTCAAAGAATGTCTCCCCGGTGGATGGTCCTGAGGTCTCTGAATGAAGGTGAGGCAGTAACCTTTGTCTATTGTTTCTAATGCCCAAACATCCGAAGTAATGTCTCGTCATTCTTTCAGATCCTGAGACAGTCTGCCTCCCACGGGTGTGTCATGACTCAAGACCTCAGAGAGGTTTTGAGGTGGCTGAAGCAGTGGCTGTTGGTAAATATGTTGCTGCTTGAGCGGTCTTTGCACCTCTCCCTGGTCCACCATGAAGGAATCTTCTTTGGCCTCTTTGACCAGCCATTCCTCTCGCTCTTCCAACTGAGTAGTAGCGAAAGGATCTGCCCCTCCAAGACAGTCCATTGGGGTGAAAAGGCTGAGTCTGGTGCAAATCCAGACTTCCTTAACCATGAATATCTGCAAATTAAGGTGCTTGCCGGCATGGCTTTGCTGATGCTCTCAGCAGAATCCAAACCTGATTGAAGAGACTCGCACATGGCTTCCTTGCCATCGTTAACAATGGCCAAGAAACAGTCTGTTTCCTCCACTTCGGGAATATGCTCAGGCACCATAGAACTGCAGTCCCATAGAGCGTATGAAAACTTTGCCAATGCACATGTGGAGTTAGCTGATTTAAGAGCCATGCTCCCAGCAGAAAATACTTTTCTTGACCAGGCATCTACCCTTTTTATCATCCCTATCGGTAGGATGGTTGGATAAGCTGCCCGTTTCGAGGTAGCAGTTGCTGCCTGCGCCACCACTTTCTGGGGTAGGGTGTTTCAATAAGTAGCTGGGGTCACTACTTGATGTACAGTATTTCCTTGTCAGGTTCGGACTTGACTCTGGTGCTTCCCAATTGGCACTTACTCTCTTCTGAAGAGCAATGTGGAAAGGTAAAGTGGGATCCTTTTGAGGACCTTTATTTAAGATATCTGTCAGGTCTGCTCCATCCCAGATAATCCACTACCCTGGTCCTCAACTGCCTGTAAGAGGCATCTGCATGCTCGTCTGACTCAGGCTTTCCAAATTCCAATTCCTGTGAAGTATCTACTCCACTGACTGTCTGCACATTTCCATATAGGTTTTTCAGTCTGGATTTCTCTGGTATGAAACTATCAGGGACATTGGGTGTGGCATGCTGCAAACCAAAGGGCACGTCATCAGAAGGCTCATTAAATAGAGGTCAGAGATTTAAAGAAATCCATTCTTGGTAAAGGAGTGAAGGTTTTCTAAGGTAAAGGTGTCAAAGGTTTCAAGCCTGATGCCAGAGGAATCGTCGATGTCTTTGATGAAGGCGTTTTCGACATCAATGGCACCGATGGCAGCGCTGGGGACGCTGGCACCAATGGCACAGCTGGCGTCGACAACCTCGACTTGTCTTTCGACTTATGACTCGAAGGATCCCTCAAAGATTTATCATCGTGCCGAGGCATCAACCGCTCTCAATGGGGATCAGGCCTTTGTCCCGGGCTCGATGGCGTGCAGGATTTGGCTCAAGCCCTTTCCTTAATGGCTTTAGAAGACGCAATAGGAGCATGAGCTGCCTTCATTCGAGGGTTTCTGGCTCTCGAATATCTTAAGCATTTCCTGCCTGAATTCTTCCCATTCGGCAGGAGTGGAGGCCTTAGTGGGTCAGGATATAGCTCTCTCAGGAGAGGAGTCGGACAAGGATGTCAAAGTAGGTGATGTATGGTGCCTCTTCAACTTCCTCGACGACGAGGAGTGGTGGGAGCCACTGCTTGACCTGGACCTCTTTGCCTTCTTTCTTCGAGGAGAGTCGCCTCTCGCATCGTCAGAAGAAGGTTTCTTTGATGGGGTAGTCGATGGGGATTTTTTAGGGAATCTACCTACTGCCAATTTCCCCTTACGCTCCTTCAGAGCTTCAGAGCTTTTCCGGTCATCAATTGATACTTTGAACAGGCCGAGGTCTTGTGCTCCACAACGAAACACCACAAGCATGCTTGATGCAGATTGGTCAGCAACATTTTGGCATCGCAGTCTTGACACTTTTTAAACCTGGTCTTCGGGGTAGTCGGTGTCGAAGACGAAGACATTTTCAGATATTTCTCAAGGAAATTCTTTAGCGCGCTATAGTTCTGGAAGAGTAAGCTTACTTGGAAAAAACGGTAGTGAAGCCAACAGGCACTGTGCACACTATATATGCCTTCGATGACATCATCCTCTGAGGCACTCGAGGGACATCAAGTCGGCTGCCTCGACACACAGAGACCCCTTTGGCAAAAAAAATTATTCTGAAGCAGCTGAATCTGGATATTGGAGATATCAAAGATGAGGAATATGTGGGAGGACACAATCCATTTGAATAGAGGATTTATAATGCTAAAGGGAGCTCTATAAGGGGATATTCCTCCTCGTCCAACATGGAGACGATTATGCCAGGTTGCTATCATAGATAATTTTTTTGTATTTAGAAGCATCTTCCCTGCCGTGAATGAGTTCCAGGTGATAACCCAACATAGCATTGACCAAAACCTTTTATTATTAACTTGGGAACCACATTTGATTCCTCCCCAGGGATCATACTACCATTTAAGCAATAGAACCCTCGTGTCGGGGGTATTACCGACTCAGGTAATGCCCCGGGGCACATAGGTAAGGACCCGACCGCAGCGAGGGCCTTACCTATGGGCCCCGGGGCATTACCAGAGTCGGTAATACCCCCAACGCGAGGGTTCTATTGCTATTAGTACCCCTGCCCGCAAAAATTGCGTGACCGGGGCACTAAAAGCTTTTTTTTTGTCCCGAAATGCTGCAGCGTTTCGGGCGCTGCAGCGTTTCAGGAGAAAAAAAAAAAGAAATTGGCCGCTGCCATGGAAAGGGAAAACGGAGTCCGTTTTTCCTTTCCATGGCGGCCATCGGGGGCGGACGCGCTGGGAACACAAGTGTTCCCAGCGCGTCCGCTCCCAAAAAAGGATAAAAAAGAAGGTAAGTGGGTTTGGGAGGGCGGGAGTGGGACGGGGGGAAGAGAGAAAAAAAAAACGTACCTGCGTCCCCGGCGGGGGACGAGGGAAGCCCCCAGCCGTGTGGAGGCGCAGAGCGGGGAGGGATGGCCCTGCTCCGAGTCTCCACACGGCTGGAGGCTTCCCTGGTCCCCCGCCAGGGATGCAGGACCAAGAAGGTAAGTTGGGGGGGGCGGGTGGGAGAGAGGGAGGGAAGGGAATTAAAAAAAAAAAAAGACTTACCCGAGTCCCCGGCGGGGGGCGAAGGCAGCCTCTCAGCCGCGGCGAGGGCCCGCTTCGAGTCTCCTCATTGGCTGAGGGGTTGCCATGCCCCCCGCCGGGGACAAAGGCCGTGGAATCCCGACGGAGGGATTCCCGGCAGGGTAGGGACCTGGCGAGAGCCAATCAGAATGCTTGTTGCAATCAGATTGTCTCTCTCCGGGTTACTACTATAAATTAGAGATTGGAGGGGGAAGAAACAGATTGAAATGGTTAGAACCCACACTGGAAAGTTTGAATGCTTGCCTAGAGGCTGGGATTCAATGGGGTAACAGTAGAGATGAAGTTAATTATGCAGCAGTCGTCAGTTTATTTGTTGAAAACACCCGGCCGGGTGCCTGACCCTCATTTAAGTATAAACATGTTTTTGACTTAGAGGTGAACATTTAAGTATAAACATGTTTTTGACTTAGAGGTGAAAAATAAGAAAAAACAATGCAGGGAAGAGATAAGAGCACTGGCTTTCCGGGATCCCATAATTTAAGGGGGTCTGATCAAATAAATTGAAACAAAAATATAAGAATTGAATGAGAATGCATAAAGCCTCGATGTTCCAACAAGATGGAGAAGCTATGTTACAAGCCATAGCTTCTAAGACTAGTGCCCAAGTTTGGTTGTTGCGAAAAAGTGGAAGTAACGATTTGCAATTGCCCCTGATGATAAATCCAATCCAAGAGGTGGTTTGTGCTGCTTATTCTACAAATGTGTAGGCCAGCCCGAGTCTAGCTGACCCTCAGATAGGGGATGATTGGGACAGGTGGGACTCCATGATGTTTGATCAAGACAATATCTTACTCGAAATAAAAAGGTTGAGTACTTGAAGAGCCCACAGTCCAGATGGTCTGACAAATCTAATGTTAAAATCTCATCCGGAATCATGGGCTAAAATACTGCTCTCCATTGTTAAGCAAATATTGAATTTGAAAAAAATACCTAACTTGGAAAAAAATATGTGATCATTAAGATTTTCAAGAAGAGGGACAGAGAGAACCCTAAAATGATCGACTGATAGCCCTCTTGGATGCCCCGGGAAAGATCTTTGCATGTTTATTGTTGAAAAATCTGATGAGTTGGGTTAAGGAGAAAGCCTACTTTGACGTACGTCAATCAGGGTTCGTCCCGGGAATGGGAACGGCAATAAACCTGTTAATATCGTCCTCAAAAAAATAAAAAAGGGTAAGCCAATCTGGCCAACCAGTATCTCTGGCCTTCACTGATTTTAAGTTGGCTTTCAATTCAAGCCCAAGAGGTTTATTATGGGATAAGATGATGGATGTGAATTGCCCGAAGCATATTTTAGGGTTGATTTCACAGTTGTATTCGGAAACATCCATACAGGTGAAATTAAATTAAGAGTGCCTTTTATCCAAATCAATGTATACGTATCGGGGCCTAAAGCAGAGCTGTATTTTGGCCCCAGCACTTTTTAATTTATTTATAGCAGATATTGGGGTGAACCTCCATAGTATTAATTATTTTCCTCTGCAATGGGTAGACACCCCCATTTCGTGACTTTTATATGCTGATGATTTAGTTTTACTTGATAAGACACCTTTAGGTCTCCAGAGGAAATTAGCTGCTCCAGAACAGTATGCATTGAACAATTCTCTAATTATTAACGTGGTAAAGTCTAATATTTTGATTTTAACAAAATAAAAGTTCTCAAGAAAACCCCATTGAAATGGTTCATATTTAAACAACCACTTGATGATCTTAATGAGTATAGATTCTTGGGAATTAATATGAATGCCAACATCCAAGAAGTTCCTTATTGATTGGATATAAGGCGGCACAAGCTTCCATTATCCACAGCAGGAAATATGGGAAATTCTTCTGCTTGCCAGTCATTACATTCTATAAGCAAAAAGTAGTCCCTACAGTTATTTATGGGGCAGAGACAATGATGGTCGAATATAGGCCGGATTGGGAGGGATTGGAGGGTTTATATTGAAAGAGGGTATTATCCCTCCCTCCAAACCTACCAATCCAGATTATTTGTTTTGAATTGGGCTTATTATCATTAAAAACCATGATTGACTGGAGTACTTTGGTAATTCTTAGAAAATGTATTTTAAGTCAGCACTCCAGAAACTCCTTATTACCATTAATCACCCATGTGTTAGTAGAACAAACAGATAAGTCAGTGGAAGCATGGAAGAAGGACTGATTGGGTGTGATGATAGCTAGCCATACTAAACTAGAACTACTAATGACAAACCCAGATCAGGCAAAATTGAAGCTATGGCATTACGACTGGAGAAGGACTTGGGAAGAATGTAATGAATACACATTGTTTAAAACTGGATATGTTGTAATTAAATCAATGAACCACATTCCTTTATACCTACAAAAATGTCCCTGTCACCAATACCGTAGGCTGTTTTTAAGACTTTGTTTTAATGTATGGCTGACCAGGGAATTGTTGGGTATTTGTTTTAAATTGGTCTGATGAACAGAGACTGTGTAGATTTTGTCAGGATAGAAACGAAACATAGACATTGAGACACATCATAGTACTCTGTCCGAAGCATTTACTTCAGAAGAGATGCAGTGCCCTTTAATAAAATAAAGAGAATAACACATTTTCTGTATTTGTATTTGACCTGCAGGCATTTGCAAGCAATTACTTATATAAGGACAATCTCATGTTGGATAAAGATACAGAGACAGTAGTAGAAGACAGAGGTGCAACATGGAAATGGGGATATCAGGTACAGCCTGAGACAGAGAAATGGAAAATAAAAGGCAGTCAATGAGACACAGAGACATCATACAAAGGCTTTTGAGCTTAATAGAAACAAAAGGACATCGGGGTGATACTGTAGGTTTGTGTGATACTGTTGTCCTGAGTATAATTTGGGTGTTCTTATTACTTTACACCTGCACTTTAGTCCCTCTCCACTCAATGTTATCTCCCTGTGTTCCACGTGGTCTTCCCAACTGTTCCTCAAGCTCACATTGCTCATCCTGAGCTTCCCACTGCAATTCCCTCTCCTTGAACTGGCTGCTTCAGATTTCTCAGTGCTCAGAATACCGACAGCCACCTTCCACGTTCAGAAGCACAGGAGATCAGAGGAAGACATTAGGTAGAGACAGTGACAGAACAAGGAGGCATAAAACGACATAGGAAGGAGCACATGGAAATATCTGGCAAGAAGGTTAGGGCAGGCAGAAATGCACAGGTATGATGGAGGAAGACTTCAGAAAGGAAAATTCTCACAGAGTCCTATGAAAAGTACCAAGTATTGAGATGTTAGAAGAACTCCTTGGCACAGGATACATGGCTCGAACACAGGAAGAATTCATTAATACATATACAGAGGAGCATGGCCTGCTCCTCAACAGATGTGTATGTTGCAGGGAGGGTATCCATACCAGCCGGGGGCTCGAAGGCAACACACTGCCTTTCTTCAACAGCTCTGACAGCAGCGGAGAGGAGGGTGGAGTCACCTTCTGTGCCATCAGCTTTTTCTGGGGAGAGTCATCTGTTAGCGGGGTCAGGGGATCCTCCAGGGGTGTAGCGGCAGGAAGGGCATCGGCAGTCCCAAGAAAGGAAGCAAGTGGGGGGCTTTGCATGGAACCTACACTTACCTAAAACAAGGAAAAAGTAATCAAACATCAGACAAAGGTACATAAATACACTCCATATTTCGCGTGATCCATTATGAGTTTTTCAAATTACATGTAAAAGTATATACTCTTTTTAAGGTTAACAATGGTTGAAATTCATAGGAATGACCTAACTCCTGTGAATTACACATTTTGAAACCACTCCTGTTTTGGCAATGACAATAGCTGGACATGTAACATATACAAACAAGAGATTAACAGATGGGTTTCAACCTGCTGCTTATTATACCTATTCCTAGGGTGTTTCAATAAAGGAAAATTTACTGAAGGGCCTTTTTCATGTATTTTATCGGCCTTTTAATAGTAGTCTATTAGGAAAGTTTTTCTTTTAAGCAACTTTTCCTCCATATTCTATGGACCCCCTCAAACCCCCAAACATTTTGCTTTTGCTTTACACCTTGCCCTGACCTTTTGCAGAGAAGTGAAATCTTTTACTCATTTGTTACGGGGAAACTCACTAGTCCTTTATACTGTCAGTACTGGGAACTATGTTTACCTTTTGACATGTTACTTGTTTGGGTAACTTTTTCATATTGAGCACATCATCTTCAGATGCAGTGCAATGGGGATTCAATTGTATCACCCAAGACTTACACCAAAGGGATTTTTGGCTACTTTTAAATGTGCCTAAAGACAAGGTGATGGCAGCAGTAACATTTGTACCATTTTTGCTATATTTTTTGTTGGCTCATTCGCGTTTATTGTGTTTGGCTACTAACTGTGGCTAGTGTTCCAAGATGGCCATGCCATGAGATTTTTCGCTTGTTCTTTGGCCATTTTGTTTGTTGGCCTTCTTCCTGCCTTCTCAGGTCAGGAATTCCCTTTTATGTTCATGCATTTGCCCGGGAAAAAGCTGATGTTTTTGCAGGCTAGTGAATGCCATGTGTGTATGGGCTCAGGAAGTGGTCTGGGACTGTCTGGTCTGAATACACAAACTGGTGCCAGTGGGTCTAGTGTGCATGCATGACTCAGCCCCACAGTGGTCCCTGATTGTACCACCGCTGGTGTGCATGTGTGGGGCAGACCTCTCTATGGGAGTGGTGAGTTTGACCACTCATCCGAATTATGGATAAGTAGAGGAGTCCTGCAGCCATTCCAGCAGATCACAAGCTCCTGTGTAGCTGTGCAGACGCCGGAAGACCTGAGGATGAATCCTGAAGAAGCCTGGCAACCATTTTTGCTGCTATCCCGTTAAATCCCTGCTGGAGTACCTGATCTTAGAAGACCCTTGCTGGTGCTTTGATGCCTTCTCATGAGCCTACAGTCTGGAGCCTTCGGAAGTGACCCTGGACCACCCGGTGGAATTACCACCTCCGTTTTGGGCTACTGTGCAAGAAACGTCTCTGTTCCATGTTTCTGCCCGGCACATGGGTGGTCTCCAGCTAGTCCTACAAGTCGCCTTCCTATCAAGTTTCAGCGTCCCATCATCGATGGGTCCTGTTCTGAAAGGCTTCCTATGTTCGTGACTGGTGAGACGCCTGCTCTCGTCCGTGTGCTCATGTGCGGTGGCTGCCGCTGGAACCGGCCTTCCCCCATCTGGTAGAGTGTCCATTGGTGCCTGCTGCATTTCTTAGATGGAAAGGGTTACACTTAGCTCCTCCACCAGACCGGAAACTTCCTTGCACTCGCAGCTCCCGGGCATCTTCTACTGGATCCAACGGTGGGAAAACCTACCTCCAGTGACCTCCATTCGACCTGCCAAGTCCTTTGGGAAAATCGGAGTAAGGGTGCAAGTTGTCACAGTACTTACCGGTGGCCCCTATCTCCTCCATTATAAAGTTTGTGAAGAAATTTGATTGATATTTCATGCCATTGCTTTTCAAACGTTTGTTGAAAGAGCTGCTCTAGAAGCCAGGAAACATATTTTACTTCACTGTAAATCCCTTTGAAAGACTTCTGGAACAATCTTCACACCCACAGGAACATTTCCTAACTTTGTCCCATCTTCTAAAGGTACTTTGTGATCTTTTGGGCACAAGGCTTCTATTCCTGTGGACTGGTTATACAATTGCTTAATTACTTCCCCTTCCCTTTCAGGTATATGGGTGAATTGTCTGCATTGCATTAACCAACTGTAACTGTATATTTGATTTATATTTAGAGCGTTGTGTGATATTACCCGCTCGATACATTTTCATAGTGTGTTGTTGGGGCTACAATAAATAGAGTATTCTTGTACTTACCCTTTTCAGTAGAATCATTGTGTATTTCACTGTGTGGACTCATTGTAGACTCTTGACCACACTAACCTCTCCTGAGACTTGCCATGACAACTTTCCACGCTTATCTTGATTGGGTTTGGCTAAATTCCCAGAGTCCTTTGTTCACTACAACTAGGGTGGCATACTATAATTTGTCCACCAGGCTAGATTTTAGAAATCCATCTCAACAGCCTCTGAAGCAGAAAGCGAGTGACGAAGCAACAAGAAGTACCGGTGTCCCGTTGTGCATACACAGAAGGCCCAAACAGGGAGAAGAAAAGCAGAATAGCTGACAGTGCAGATTGAAAAGGGGTCCAGGGCGTGGATCCGCAGGGGCCAGAGAATCAGACTTCAGTACCAAGTCTTGCCACTGGAAAGAAGGTACATGCCTTAATACAGGGACTGGTTCGAATGAGGTGAGGTGAGGGTGCAACTGAAAAGGGCTGAACAAGCCTGTGGCCCACCCGGGGCTGAGAATCTGAATATCCCAGGAGTAGATGAAAGAAGGAAATCGAACCGGGCTGAGCAAACCCGTGGCCCACCCAGGGCTGATACTCTAAATGCAGGGGTGAAAGAAAATTCCCGAAGAGGGCTGAGCAGACCCTTGTCCCACCCAGAGCTGAGAGGTTTGACACCCCACAAGGGGATAAGAGAGGAGATAAACCACACAGGGCAGAGCAGTCTCATAACATACACAAAGCCAGGACAGTAAAAACACAGGCGCAACAAAGAGCAAACTTTCTTTGTTTTATTGTGAATACCGACCTACCCAGGACAGAAGAAAACATCCCAAAGGAAGGGATACGTTGAAAACTGTTCTGACTACCTGATGTGGAAATTGTTATTAACTACAGCTGAGTGACATTTCTTTTGTTGTTTTGGACTTCGACAACTCAACAAAGCCAACAGCTGGAATAGACTGTGAGAACAAGAACTCTGAGTGGTGGTCAGGATTGATTCCTTCCTTCCTTCCTTCCTTCCTTCCTTCCTTCCTTCCTTCCTTCCTTCCTTCCTTCCTTCCTTCCTTCCTTCCTTCCTTCCTTCCTTCCTTCCTTCCTTCCTTCCTTCCTTCCTTCCTTCCTTCCTTCCTTCCTTCCTTCCTTCCTTCCTTCCTTCCTTCCTTCCTCCCTCCCTCCCTCCCTCCCTCCCTCCCTCCCTCCCTCCCTCCCTCCCTCCCTCCCTCCCTTCCTTCCTTCCTTCCTTCCTTCCTTCCGCATAATTTTGACAGAGAACAGAGTTTGTTTTTGTGAAAAATCCTGATGAGCAGCCGTTTGATGTTTTCTACCATCGGGAATTCATTACGTAAATAGGGCCTAGAGTAGATTTTCCTTATTTTTTTTTCAATAAACCATTTTGTGCAAAAATGTCCTCTTGTCTGTCTCTTATGTCTGACTTACCAGAGCCTCCTCTCTTTATCTAGAGGTTACTCAGTGACTGTCATAGGTAACCTTGATCTTTTCAATGCAGTTGCCACTACTAGGGAGTCTGGGATTAAAGGTCCTCTGGTCCCCTGATGTTGGTGGGATCATAGTTCGACAGTTTGTACTTTCTTTCTACTGCCTTAGTAGTGACTAGTTTTGTTATGTTACTTGGCATTTATATAGCACTATAGCACTTTATGTATCATTGGTATGATCTCAAAGCGCTGGTAGGTTGAACGCGCTCGGGAACCGTAGTTCAAGTCAGTAGAGAGAGAAAGAGTCATAAGGTGCGTGTGTGCAACGGATATGTGTGCAGCCGGTGTGGTAGTTGCATGATAGCTGCTTCTTAGCGGTAGGTGTAGCGGTTGGTATATGTGTTCATTCTGGAAGGATGACGCCCAGCTACGAACCCTCAGGTATCTGAGCGCTGGTTATTATTCCCCACAGTGTGTGGTGCTCATTTATCGACCTCGGAAGGATGAAAGGCTGAGTTTGGCCCTGCCGGGATTCGAACCTGCATCAGCAGGCTCTGCACAGATATCAAAGCGAGCGCTCTACTCATTGTGCTATCGGACCGGCTTAGGCCTGAGGAGACGCTTAAACTAGCTGTGTGCTTAGCTGATGTTTAATTAGGATGATGAGGAGTATGTGGCGGGTGTTAGTATGAGAACAGCTATACCGAATGAGTCATAGTATCGCTGTGTTCTAGTTGCGTGTTGGTGTATAGAAGAGAGTAAGCGTGGTAGTGTAATGTGGTGGTTATCAGTTCAATCCACTTCATCCATTCTGCCCGTTCCATCCGTTCCGCCCGTTCCATCCGTTCCGCCCGTTCCATCCGTTTCATCCACTCCCTCCACTCCATCCGTTCCATGCGTTCCATCCACTCCTTCCGTTCCCCTCCACTCCTTCCGTTCCCATCCACTCCTTCCGTTCCCATCCACTCCTTCCGTTCCCATCCACTCCTCCCGTTCCCATCCACTCCTCCCGTTCCCATCCACTCCTTCCATTCCATTCACTCCTTCCGTTCCATCCACTCCTTCCGTTCCATCCACTCCTTCCGTTTCTTCCACTCCTTCCGTTTCTTCCACTCCTTCCGTTTCATCCCTTTCATCCACTTCATCCCTTTCATCCACTTCACACTTCATCCCTTTCATCCACTTCACACTTCATCCCTTTCATCCACTTAATCCCTTTCATCCACTTCATCCCTTTCATCCACTTCATCCCTTTCATCCACTTCATTCACTTCATCCCTTTCATCCACTTCATCCCATCTAGTGTAAGGAAAGCATGGTTATCAGAAGCACGACACTTGGGATCATGAAAAAGTTTTTGGATACAAGACAAGAACCCCAAGCCGTACCGAGCACTTTTTTTATTGAGCTGGTGGAGATTGCTGTCACAAGAAAGTTATTCAGATTCAAATCTTCCTTCAATATGCAGCCAAAAGGGGCAGCAATGGGGGCGGGTTTCGCCCCTAATTACGCTACATTATATATGTGGGAATTCGAAGAAATCAATATTATGACAGAAACCAATCCATATAAAGAGGCCCTAAAGTTTTACAAAAGATATATAGATGATATCTTAATTGTTTGGGATCGCAAAAAAGGTGACTACACTTTATTCCTACAATGGATCAACACATTGAATCCAAATATAAGATTCACTATGCAATCAGATTGTAAACAATTACCATTCTTGGACCTCCTTATTAAAGAAGAACAAGGCCATTTAATAGTGGATCTATATCGGAAAGAATCAGACAGAAACACCATACTTCATTATAACAGCTTACACTCACAGGCCTTATGCTCTAATATACCATACGGTCAATTTTTGATAGCGAGGCGCAACTGCTCTAATCTAGAAGATTTTACTACTCAGGCTAACATCATAAAGGGCAGACTACAAGAGAGAGGATATCCAATCAAGCTCCTGAAACAATCCAGAAAGAGGGCGAGATACCAGCATAGAGAACACCTATTGACTAAAAGAGCCCCTATCGATCCTAATTCCGACAGATTAGTCTGTGCCCTCACATATAATACATACCACAATAAGATTAAAAAGGCAATATCGACCCATTGGCATCTATTACAACTTAACATCCCGTCTCTGAAAAAGCCAATTTTTGCTTTTAAGAAAGGAAGGAACATAAAGGAATGGATTTCAAAAGCAGATAGGGCTACCACAGGTGATCAGCAACAGAAACTAGCCGCCAGCTGGGGGATGCCTCCAGTAACCGGGCACTATACATGTGGAGGTTGCTGCCATTGTAGTTCTACCTCGCCATGCTCCACAGTTACTATTAATAACAAGAGTTGGTATCTTAAAAATCATACCACATGCAATAGCAGTAATGTTATATACGCTATCACCTGTCCTTGCAAAAAAAACCTATATAGGTAAAACATCACGCCCAGTCAAATTAAGAATTTCTGAGCATTAATCAAAAAATACACAATAGAAATATGAATGCACCACTAGCAGCACACTTTATGGAACAAAATCACAGCTGCAACAATTTAAAATGGTGGGTTATTGATCAAATTTGGGGCCCGGACGCCTCCAATATAGCTGCAAGACTATCACAAAGAGAACAGTGGTGGCTCTATCAGACACAGAGCTACGTGAGTGGTCTGAACCTTCAGGAGGAATGGAACCAATATATCAACTTACCATGAATTAGGGTTCATTCAATTCAACTGATGAGGCTGAGAAACCTTAGACTTTAGGAATTGCTACATGAGATGGGGCTATTGTTTAAATATCGTGCCTATATCAGAAACTGAGATGGTTAACACAAAACAATAACAAAATCTCTTTTCCTCTCCTCCCACCCAGAGTGGGACTATATGTGTTAAGTTGATAGGAGTCATGACCAGTCCTCTTTCTATGGCCATGATTAGGAGCAGTCAAAGTTATCCTAAGCTGCTTTGGGCATTAGTAAGACATAAATAGCTTCCAGACTAAAGATTTCTAGTTTAGAAACAAAAAATTGCGAATTTTAGGATCGTGTTAGACACAGATGCAGGTATTAGTTATGTCTTTTATACATCACTAATAGTCTTCCATTTATGGCTTGGACGATGAGAAAATGAAAACAACGAGTCCCCTTCTCACTTGTGGTGGGAAACCTTCAATTTCGGGCGTGGCTACATTGTATCCTACGCAGACGCTGCCAAAACTGTTTGATGGAATGGCAGGATAGCTGTGCAATAGATGCCGAATAGTGCTGAAAATGATGGCTGGGACAAATTCATCTCCCAATTTATGATAAGTAATACAAAAAAACACACTGCGTTTATGAACTGCATTACGAGGACGAAGTTTCAGTCTAGTTTAGAGGCCGTTAGTAAGGCAGCTGCGATAACGGCATGCCCCGACTCGTTGTGAAACTCGGAAAAGATGAAGACGGAATAGCATACCGGACCACGCATTACTTGCATAGGTACGAGTATACTTTTCCGTTACATTCCAATCATTCTTAGCTTTGATGATCAAAACGTGGGGGCAATGGCACTAATTCAATATTAATAGACTAAGGATAGAATACGATAACGAAAAGCATGGCGTAGATGAAGTTTTAGTCTAGTTAAGAGGTCGTTATTTATATATTGCAATTGTTTCTATAGTAAGACAGCTGAGATACTGGTACGGCCTGTCTGGTTGTGAAATTCGGAAGGATGAAGACCGAATAACATACCTTTGTAGGCATTACTCGCAAAGGTACGAGTATGCCTTCCTGTTACACTCCATTTATTATTAGCCCTCATGACTAAAACGTGGGGGGAAGTTGTACTAACTCAATATCAATAGACTAAGGATAGAACATGATCACCCTAAAAGCTACTGAAGGGGAAAATAGAATTATATAAAGGAGTATCTCTAAAAAAGTTGTTGAACAAAGAATTCATGACTGGTAGAGAATTTGTGGATGCAAAATGCTGTCAGATGGCCAGATCGGACCTTATTTCACTAACTGTGGTCACTTGGGCCATTGTACATTTTCTATACGTTTTCAAACAAGGGGAAAGATTCACCCTTTCACTATGTTTTGATTTACAGAGGCATCAAATTAGGATTGCTTCTGACACATGGGCAGTGGACTAAAGGAATATGGACACGCCCCAAGTTTGAGTTGAACAGAAAATAGATAAATTGTTCCACACTTTAATTGAATAAATAATTTAGGAACTTCATGACTGCTTGGAAGGGTCTTAGGTGGGATATCAGTGTTGGGCTATAAATAGGTTTTTAATAGATATATTTGTTTTTATTGTCTTTTTAGTAAAATATCACAAGTCACTTTATGAGAAGAACATTCTCGATCCCTATACAAGTCCTGAAGAAGACAGGCGTCAGAAGCCATTGAAGGGTATCTAGACAGCACAGCGTCGAAACTACAATAGAGGGTTGTTTATTTATGTCATCAAGGAGGAACTATATGTCTTTTGTTGTCCTCCTATAAACACCTGTAGTTGGACATTACTTGTATGGTATTTCTTCCAATAGAATGATTTAATGTTAGGACATTAGATTGAGATGGTTTGTTCCACCAGGTCCTACCATTTGCATATCACTTGCACTGTAAAAAGTATGCAGTGTATACATCAAATTGATTCTATGCTATTTTGATATATGCCTATTTCTATGTATATTGCAATCAAAAATGTTGTTTAATTATGTATTGTTGTATTCATAATTGTGATATATATGTACATCTAATTTTAAAAGAAAATAAATAATTAATAAAACTTTTTTTATACAAATTGAGATTGATAGATGAGCGGCCCAATTTCTACCTGGTTTCCCCTTTAAGCAGTCCTGTCCTTATATTAACTAAGATTCGATAATGGTCCCATGAGGCCTCACTTTTGGTTTGTGGTATCAGAAGCACGTCAGACACAAGGAGTATAATCCAAGGGTGCTTATTAAACAGTTTAAGGGTGAGAAAAAAGCCTAATCCAAGTCTAAATCTAAAATGGGAGCAAGCTACACCCATAAAAATAAAGAAAATGCTGTCATTATGGTGTTGTGTCAAAACAAAAAGGCATATACTAAAAACTCTATTGCCAAAGCCTTACTCTATATAACAAAAGGAGGTGGGACAAACTGAAATGTCCAAAAGGGTTTTGATAGTTCAAGACTGCTGAACTAGTGTACTACCTTCCCCACCTTACATCATGCGACAAGGCGGAACAGTGGCAGGACTATGAGCACCCCTTAGACCTACAGGCATCAGGAAGCAGTTTCTTCAGAAAAAACAGGATCCCTCAAATCAATGTCATTTGCTTGGCATCACAAAACTTTTCCAAGCTTTCAGCAATGCGAGATTCTCCTCTTCCCCGGCTTCCTCGTGATACCCCCTTCGTTGGGTTCACCTTCGTTTTTACACCACTGTTCAGTCATTTTAACAAAATGCGGGATTCACTTTCCCTTGCTTTCATTTGGCATTCCTCCATCGAGTTCATTCTTGCCTTTACAGCATAGTTCACTTAGCTTTACTTTACAATTGTTCACTTCATTTGCCAGGCGTCAAAGACTTTTGATTGTACAAGGATTTTGCTTGCACCTTCGTATAACCACTCTGACTTTCTTTTGCTTGGGTTGTCCTCTCTTAAGGCCTTCGGGTATTCACAGTCTTTCCAATTATCTTACTTTCAATCTAACAGTTTCACTCTGGATGCAGAGCCTTTCGAGAATGTAATAATCTATTACCGGACCACTCCGTTATTCTTAGCATATTTCAGTCTTAACACATCCGCAATGTTGCAGGCTTCCATCACGGTTTTCTATAACACGCGCAGCTTCTGCATTCATCATTCTGGTTACAATGTACTTTCACTTGCGGTTTCTGTGAGCCTCATCAAACGCTTTGGTATCTTTCACTCGATAATACCAGCCGGTCTCATAGTTCACTCACCGGTAGAGCTTGATACCATTCGCCCAGAGTTTCCTTGAAGCCAAGGCTATCCGCACAGCACGCCTCCTCCCAACTCCGTTGTTCACGGGAAAGAGGGCCCGCCTACACCTTGTGCATTAGCATGGAGGTTTCCTTTGAAAAGTCTGCGCGGCCTTCACTCTGCAGTTGGCCGGACCACAGCCCTTCTCTCGCCTCTTGGCCCTTACTGCCCTGCTTCCATAGTCGCTCCAATTTCACAGGATCTGTTCTCCTGCCGCTTTGCCGGTTCTGCTCACCTTTCTCGCCTTGCCTCTCAGGTGCTCTCATGCTCTGCGCCTTTTATCCCAGTGGGGAAAGGGAACAGGATTCAAGTGCCTGACTCTGCCTGACCCTGATATTGGGACATGTCAAACAGACTGGTTGTGTGTGAGTCTGTCTTTCTCTTTTGCGTTTTGTCCGTGCAGCAGAGTGTGTGCAAGAAAGGGGGGAATAAGATTCACAGATAGTATATGGAATGAGGGTGTTCTACAAGGAAATGGGTATAGGGATACTGCGTCTCTCCTCCACGTGTCCCACTCCCACGGGACCCCCCTGCAGGTGATCCTCCCGCACTGCTCCACCCCCGGGGACTGGATCCAATGGCGATGGCCATGCCCCGGTCACCTGGATGACAGATCCCAAGGGAATAATCGGTGAGACACCCTTTGGTTTCTCACACTAGTTTGAGCAGTAAAGGATTTATCCTTTTTTTAATTGAGGGCAGTAAAGGAATACATTGAGATGCTTGATGCTTCTCCTCTAATATATCTTCTATGAAGTCTACACCTTCATCTGGGTCTTCAGTAAGGACCCTAAAGCGTTGGACCGCTCTGGCAATTAGATCTGTATATTGAAAATGGTCCTCAGTAGGGGAGGATGACATTGGTGGTTCCTCCTCGTCTGGGGATGCCATGACTTTTGTCAGGGTCCACATAGTCCTGGGGGTACAGGCGTGAGTCTGTATTTCCTGTGCCCTGTGCTCATGGACAGAGTATAGAGTATGTGTCCTCTTGAAAATGAATCTGTTCCTGTCTTGGCTTCTTTGATGGAATTTATCTCAGAGGATTCATGGCCTGCCTCTTACTACTCTTCTCATGATCTTTCATGTAGGAGACCATCTTGGACATAGTTTCCCCTAAAATCTCTCATGGACCACTCTCTCTCTGATGTCAAGGCATATCCTCAGACACTGTCGAGATCAAAATCTGCAATGTCTGTTTTTCGGATTTGAAAATTTTGATGCCAACACTATCCCCTTCCTTGTTGTCCCAGTCTTCTTCTGAGTCTGGAATGTCAACTAACACCTTCTGTTGCATGGACGTCGAAAGTGTTTTAGTCCCTTCAGTGAAACCCTCATTTACTGGTTTTCATTGTGAAGTTGAAATCGATGTTTGTTTGGGGATTCCCTTCTCTGTGTGTTTGTCCTTCTGTGTGTTCTTTTTTCTTTTTTTGGTGTTGAGGACAAGCGTGCTTGGCGCTTGTGGGTTAGACACGTCCCTGAGTTCCGGAGTAGAGGCACTCAACGTTTTTTTCCAACTTCCTTCACGTATATATTTGTGTTCGTGCTTTGCAGCATCTCGTTCGCCAGGAGCTTTCCCCATAACTCATTTTGACAAGCTGTTGGAGCTGCGGATTGACTGCAAGGCCTTTTCTACCGGCGCCTCTTTGTCTGGCTGTTGGGGGTCAACTCCAAACCATCTGCTTAACCCTCGACATTGAGTTCCAAAGTTTTCATTTTGGATTTGCCCTGCGCTGACCCCGAATGCATGCCATATGCTGCCTAGTCGTTTAAAATCACTATCCCCTTCCTCGTTGTCCCAGTCTATTTCTGAGTCTGGAATGACAACGAGCACCTTATGTTGCAATGTCGAAAGTGTTTTTGTCCCTTCAGTGAAACCCTCCACTAGTTTTCATTGTGAAGTCGAAATTGAGGTTTGTTTGGGGATTCCCTTCTCTGTGTGTTATTTGTTTCTTTTTTGGTGTCAAGGCCTACTGTGCTTGGCGCTTGTGGGTTAGATATGTCCCTACACAACGGTGTTGAGGCATTCAATGTTTTTTTCTCAACTTCCATCATGTTTATATTTGTGTTGTGCTTTGCAGCCTCTTGATCGTCAGGAGCTTTCCCCATAACTCGTTACGACGAGCTGTTGGAGCTGGGGATTTACTGTGAGGCCTTTTCTACTGGCACTTCTGTGCCTGGCTGTTGAGGCTCAACTCCAACCCCTCTGTCTTAACCCCCGCCATCGAGTTCCAAAGCTTTCATTTCGGATTTGCCCTGCGCTGTTTCAGAATGCATGCCATATGCTCCCTAATCATTTAAAAGCTCAAAAAGCTCTCAAGTTGCTGTCTATCAATGACGGAAAGAAAACTATCTGAGGACGTTAACATGAAATGGATTGTGTGTCCCTGTGCACGTAAGATAGGGATAGTGTGACAGGAATATTCCTGGTTGGCCCTGCTTTTCTAAATTGAAAATATATGTAGTACTCTGAGTCAACCTCTAGATGGCGGACTATGCAAAGCATGGGAATCTAAGCAGATTCACAAATCCCAGAAATATGTAAATATTTCTGGTCTTTTCTTGCCACCTACTTACTCTTTACATTTTACCCTACTTTAAGCTCACCAGCTTTCCACCTTTGTTACAGATAACATTTCTTATCTAGTTGTTAACCATATGAGGTGGTTCACCTCACAGCTGACTTTCGAATATCCCTACACTCCTTACTTTGTCTCAACTCAATTTCTTTCAATGTACTGCTTCACCCACTCATATTTTGGGTAATATTCTGGAATTCTTTGTCTCCTCTAAGTTCATACCCCAATGTGAATCCCAGCACTAAATTGATTGGTCTACTTTTTGGTTGTTTTGATCATTTCCTGATGTGCAGCCAATTCAATCTCCTACTTTCAAGATATATAAATCAGTCGTAAATAATACATTTGTTATAAATAACCAAGTTATTCAATTCAAGAGCATTAGGCCACCAATGCTTTTAGATACTTCAGATCCATTTTTCTTCTACTCCTCTTTTTCACCCTCTATTGAAGTGAATATACAAATGTCTAATTCTTTGTCAACTGCTCGCTCTGTCGCTGACCAACTTGCTCCTCTATCAACTTTCAAGGTCAGGCCTGTTCCATTGGCCTTTTGTGTCCCCTTTTGAGACAACCCTCAGATAAAGGAAGAACAAAAACAGATTAGGCACACTGAAAAAGCTTGGCACAAGTCTCATGTTCCCTTACTAACTCTCTATGCAAATCTCATACAGGTCCATGCTATCTTGTAAGGAAAATCCAACTATTTGATTTCTCAGATTTGCCCAGCTTCCTATCGTTAACGACAGCAGTTTAGGATCATTGAAAAGTGTGTGCATGTTATTTATGTTTCTTTCATTGAATTGAAAACACTGAAAAACATTCAGTCAGATAGTTTATAAAATAACTTTAATCTTTCTTTCTTTCCACCCACATAACTATGCACAGTTCCCATGTGTGGTTCTTTTTTTTTTTACAAAATGTCCTACTCTGAAGTTTCTCCTTGTCTTTCTTCTATGAAGTCTAGCTTACATTCAGGTGCATCTACTCCTTCCTACCTTCTCAAATTAATTCCCACTCCTGGCTTATATGATGAATCAGAGGTGATTATCCCAAAGAACCTGGCCTGGGACCCTACTCATGTGGCCAGGGAAAGACAGACGCTTCCTGATCCTGACCCTGGGGGTGGTGTTCTGCAGGAAGATCACATGGGAGGGGATTTCGGGCAGGTGAATTGGGAGAACCCTCTAACTTCCATAATGATGCCACAGTTTTAATGACCTATTGTAAAATTAAGGCCTTTGCTATAAAAAAGAACCAGAACATTATGGACTTCCTCGTCCCAGTATTTAGAGCATTATGGGACTTGAAGAGGGGCTCTGTGGTACAGAACTGAAGTGTGCAGTCTAGTGGTTTGAAAGACCCACAGCTGAGCGGGACTTTTGAATACTTAAAGCCCCTTCAGGTGGAGGCCATTGGAAGAAGTAACCAGCAGCAGCGGGGGCAGCAGGGGCAGAAAGACAAAGATGCCAGAGCTTCCAGTGTGTTTATAGCGGATTACGATCCCGAGAGAGTCGCAAGAGTCGGAAACCTGAAGTGCAGAGGTCACACAGCTGGAAGCGGTGCTGTGACAGGCTGTCCCGTGGGGGAAAGAAGCTCTCCTTATCCTGTGCCCCGCTCCAGTAGCTGGCGAGCACCAGAGTACATGAGGTGCAAGATAGACTCCCTTTCAGAAAGGCGCGTTCTGAGGGAGTGTGACCGCAGCTGTAAGATGCGCAGGAGCCGACAAGAGAAGAAGTTGCAGCAGCAGCAAGTCAAGCAGACGCGCAGGGAGAGAACAGCGAGTTGGCCTTTGTTTGATGACCTCGGGGTGTTCCGCAGTAGACCGCAGGCCAGTCACAAGTATTTTGAATACCGAATCAATGAAAGAAAGCAATGTTGACGTGATGCTCATATTGAAAGAAAGCAAGAAGAGAACGTTTAGAACTATCATTGCCAAAGTAAAGAGGAGGCAATATTTGTGCAAGACAACAACCAGCAATGCCTAATCCAAAAAAGGCAATTATAACTAAAAGGAGAGATAGTTTTCCTATAGAGAGAAGCTGGAATAAGAGACATTAGCAGCAGTTAACTGGTGTGAAAGTATGAACTAAAAGTGGCCGGAGAGAATCCCGCCTTGTAGAAAGTGTCAAGGGGGGGAGAACATAATCTGCATTGCATGTGGCAAACAAATCGGGGGAACAAACAGCATCAATGTGTGTTGTATCCTCACAGAAGAAGTTGTGAATTTCAATGTTGTTGAAAGTCAAAGACTTTTCTAAAGTTTGAAGGAAGCCTCACCACACAGTATTTGTAGTAGTGTTAGTTTTTGTCCTGGCATGTGAGTATACCAGGAAAGGGATTACTAGTGGCAGTCCTGGCAGGTTAATGGACTAGGAAGAAGATATTGGAGTAGTGCATTGTGGTAGAAGGTTGTGGTGGATGATGAACTGTGGCAAAACCATCCTGAGAAAACATTGTTGTTGATGAAGAAGAAATGTGGAAGCAGTTCTTCAAAGAAAATAAGTTGTATAAAAATATAGACTTTTTGGTTATGTGGAAACTTTGGACAATCATTTTGAAGAGTGATAAATCGTGCTTAATCATAAGACAATCCAAATGCCAAGTGAAAGACTTTTGGATGGAAACGAACCTTGTGTTGTATTCAGAGCACAGTTTGGCTATTGTAAAGAACTTTGTTTGGAACTTTGATTAGGAAAACCTTGCTTTAATCCTGTGGACGGGGATCTAACACTGGTTACAAGGACAAATGGTTACAAAGTTTATGTTTAAATATAACTCTTATTTTGTTGAACTTGAATGGCTATATGATACATGTATGATTTTGTTGGATGTACATGTGTGAGGGACAGATTCCTTTTATTAGTTTGTTTTCCTTTAGTCTTAGTTTGATAGGCATGGAAATCCTTGTTAGGTTAAGGAAAGCGAGGCGTTTATTACACCCTTATTATTTAATAAAATGGCTACTTTTGAAAAACCTCTATCTACTTGTCCGCCTCAGATTTCTGACCCCTCACACTTCCCTTGCTGAACTCCTTGTTTAATAAAGGTTAATTCCCAAACCGTCTGAAAAATGGTGAAATATTTTCTTTATTGAAAAAGGTAGGTCTCAACTTCTCTGAGAAGCCCAGCTCTATATCTATAAAGCACTCAACTAGCTCATCACCACTTACTTCATGGTTTATTTCTCGACAATAAATGTAGTTTTCAGCCATGGTGTATCACTGAGACAGTTACCCTGCAACTGGCTGATGATGCCCTTCAGATACTGGACACCAGAGGCATTTGCTTGAACGTTGTTTGGATCTCCCAGCAGAGTTGGACACAGGTGTTCATGGGGGTTTGTTAAACATTTAATCTTTCAAATGGGTTTGAATGCATTTTTCTTGGTGTTTTTCACCTTCTTCCTACAAGAATGCGTGCAGTTTGTGCATACAGGCTTGGTCAGGTTGCTCGGCCAGCCTATGCATTGTAGGGTACTACAAGCGTCTGTCCTGTCACCCACGTGGTTTAACCCCTGGAACATCTGATTAATGAGTTTGGCCTTGAGTTACAACAGTACATCAATCATACCCAGTTATATCTTAGAGTTTCATCTTCGACTGATGTCCCCCGTCTGCAGGTCTGCTGTGTTGCTATCTACAACTGGATATTTTCTTTTTCTTTGACGCTCAAAGCACAAAAGACTGAATTTCTGTTGGCGCTGTCTTTTTCTCAGTCTATCTATATTTATAAAAGTCAACATTTGATTATGGAGTTCAAACATCAGCTTGCATGGGAACCCCCAGCGATAGCAGATCTTCCGGGCCTCAACCAGGACGTCACCTTCTGCAGACGCCGTCTGCACGCCAGAGTGTAGGGGGCCAGGTCCTGAAACAGTTGAATGTTTGATCCTTGGAAACGTATTGTGTCCGAGTTCCTGGCTGCAGCCATGATGTCCTCTTTCTGACAATAAAAGTGCACCCGGGTGAGCACATCAGGGAGTAGATTTTTCTTCATCTGAGCCGAAGAGTACACACGATGGGTTTTGTCTAACTTTAGATCCTCGTTTGGTGGCAGTTCCAGGAGAGCCCTAAACAACGTCTCTACATATTCTGCCAAGCCTCGGTCAGGGATCTGCCGAGGGACCCCACGCAGACGCACATTGTTTCGTCTTGACCTATTTTCCAGGTCGGCCTGTTTTGCCCAAATGTCCTCAAGGTGCTCCTCGATGGCCTTTACCCTTCCCGCCAGGGCTTCATTATCATGGGATTGTACACACGTTACATTCTCCAGGTCGTTAACTCTAGATTCTAGCCCCCCAAGGTGGGACGTGAGGTTTGCAAGTGATTGGGCCAGCGAGTCCTTGGAGGTCTTGATTTCTTTCTTAATTTCCTGGGTGATGTTCTGTTTGAAGGCCCCAAGCATTTCTTCTAGATCTTCTCTGGACATGGCCATGTTGGGGACCGGCTTCAGGGCTGGGGTTGGGTGAATTTCGGCCGTGGTAGTTTGTGTGGAATGTAGGTCCCCCGGTTGTGGAGTCAGGTAGGCTTGAATGCCATGGTTTTTCTTCTTGGTCACTGTTTTGGGCATCCCCCGACGAGGTTATAGGTGTTCCCCACTTGACTCACTTGACTCTCCAGGGAATTTGGATCCCCTAGGGTGGATACGCATAGGGGTTCGTTGCATGCACTCTCTGTTCCCCCGAGCATCACCAAGGCGTGAAGCTTCCGTGTTGTTATTGCGCTGTTGTGCTGTTATGCAGTTACGGACCTCCCCCCAGTCAATGGGGTCTCACATTAGGGCTCCTCTCCAACTGCCTGATGGGGCTCCTTCAATAACCCAAATTGCCCTCACGCAGTACCCCAGGGCTCAGGCCTAGGGTACACCACATAATCTCTTCGGAAGAAGAAGCGAAAAGCCTGATGGCCGAGACGGCGGATGAGGTAGACTCTAATCCACAATCCCAGGAGGAAAATGGTCCGGCCTCACATCCTACACCAAAAGTTGGGTGGGAGAGGTCCCGACGTTGGCCACAACCCGCAACAACCCCACACCGACAACCGGATCCAGGGAAAACAACCAAAGCCTCTAAAGAGGATTCACCTCCAGCATCATCGGAGGGAGAGAGTTGGGCAGCGACCTGAACGGTTCGTAGACAAGAAGTCCATTTTCCCAGAGGAGTAACGTCCACCCTTGGGATTTCTGTTTGGTTCCTGCTGTTACCCACCAAGGGTGATTTCCATGGCAGGGCGGGGTTCTTAGACGGCATCAGATGCCCTCTTTCTACGCCTGAACTGCGACTGGGAATGCGCCACTGGCAATCTACATCGAGGTAACAGTAAAGGATCAACCCATTTCAACTGTAGTTCAGAAGGAAGTACGACACTCCCTCTCCGCTTTTGTTTTTTTGTATTTTGAATTCATGGTTAGCTCGACTTTGGGCATTTGAAATTCTGTTTAATAGCTAATTTGGACGCCGGAATGGAAGGCGCCCGATATATTTTGTATTTGGCGGAAGTCACCTTGGGGATTAATTTTGGATGAAAGTAGCTTGTTTATTTGGTACCTTCTGTTTCCATTATAATAATTTCTTTGAGTTTTCTGTGTATACCCCCACCCCGAAGTTGGAAGGGGGAGATTATATTTTGAATCACCACAGTTCTCATTCCGATTGCTCCGCAATGTTCAATCTAAAGAATTACCCTACTCCTGACTGGATCAGGAGACTCAGCTTGAAGCAAAGACCTGAGCGACCATACCATGGCAACCCCTAGTTATAAATTAATCTCGCTCAATGTGCAAGGTTTGAACTCCCCCCTGAAACGCAAAGCGCTCCTCCATAGACTGAAGTCCTTAGATGCATCATTCATGTTTCTTCAAGAGACCCACTTACAACCGTCCGATGAATTCCGTCTAAATTATAGGCTTTATCCCACGAGATTCTTTGCCTCAAGAGGGCTGAAGAAATAAGGGGCTGCCATTTTGGTGCGCAAAGGGATTTCCTTTAAGACCCTGGGAGTGGTCCGGGATGAGGAGGGAAGGTTTCTCCTGGTCAACGCCACACTAGATGGCCATAGAGTCACACTGATCTCCATTTACGCCCCAAACTCTAATCAAGACCAGTTCTTTATAAAGTTGTCGAAGGCCTTGTTTGATCACGCTGAGGGGGAAGTGATTCTAGTGGGAGATTTTAATGCAGTGATCAATCTTTTCGTTGATAAAACACTACCGCCTACGGGAAATGACAGGAACAATTTCAGGGCGCTCACCTCATTGTTGAAAGATCATTCCCTGATTGAAATATTGAGATACTGCCATCAAGAAGAAAGGAATTACACATACTTCTCTGCAGTTCATGGTGGATTTTTAAGGTTAGACATGTTCTTTATATCGGATTCGCTCATCCAAAATGTGTTAGAAGTGAACATACTCCCAGAAGCGTTGGCTGACCACTCCCCAGTTTCATTGTCCATATCCCCTCTCTGAGCTATTCCCCCCAGGGAACCCCCCTGGAGACTAAATGATTTCCTATTAGATGAACCAGTGGTTTGTGCTCACATTAGAGAAACTATGGAGTTATACTTTAGTGAGAACGACACAGGTGGTGTGAGTCGGGGCACGATCTGGGACGGAAGCAAAGCAGTAATTAGGGGCCACTTAATAGAACAGGCAACACAACGGGGGAGAGCTAGGAGACTGTTGTTGGAGCAATTAGAGGGGGAAGCCCTTAGACTAGAAGAAGTGCATAAGAAGAAACCCTCCTGGCGCACACTGAGAGACCTGAGAATGGAAAAAAAAGCGCTTGAAGGACACCACATGGGGAGGGCGGCCTATGGTATGATGCGCACCAAGCAATATTTTTACACAAAAGGAAATAAAGCCAACAAATTACTGGCGGCCAAATTGGGTAAACAGACTAAGCAAAACAGAATAGACTTTCTGCGCGATAAATCAGGCAAAGGCACATACTCTGAAGAAGGTAAATGTCGCATTATAGAAGAATTTTTCAGGGAACAGGCGACCCCACACTAGGGGGACCCACAATCTGCTAAAGACTTTAAATTCAAGGCGGACCTCCCCCAACTGCCCCAGCCCGCACTAGATTCCTTAGAAGCCCCCAATATCGGCAGAAGAGGTCGAATACGCTGTTAAAGCCCTTCCTATTGGCAAGGCTCCGGGTCCAGACGGATTCACGAACAAATTCTATAAAACTTTCGCAAAAAGAACTCATACCGCATCTCACAAAGCTATTTAACGTCTTATGGGAAACAGGGGCTGTCACAAAATCTATGGCTGAATCAAACACAACTTTACTCCTAAAACCCGGAAAAGACCCAACAGATTGTGCATCCTACCGACCGATAGTCTTGCTCAATACCGACGCCAAGCTGTTTAGTAAAATCATAGCACAGCGCCTGGGAGAGATGTTACCTACACTAATAGACAGAGATCAGACAGGCTTTATACAGGGAGGGGCAGCCCACGACAACATTCGGAGAGCAATAGACCTAATAGCTCTGGCCCCCTCCATGCCAGGTCCCTTATCATTACTATTCTTAGATGCCCATCGGGCCTTTGATAGCATGTCATGGGACTACCTGCAGTTGGTCCTGAAGGGTTTTGGTTTCGGCCCACAATTTTCCAAATTGGTTCTGTCCAACTTCCGGATCTCCTCCACCCAAATACGAGTCAACGCCCACTGGACGCCACAGATTGCCCTCGGCAGGGGGACCAGGTAAGGGTGTCCCCTATCGCCTTTGGTTTTCGCACTAGCAATGGAACCACTAGCCCAACACATCCGCCTCTACCCCGAAATCCAAGGGTTCAAGGTAAATGACCAGAGCCACAAAGTAGCACTTTATGCGGACGATGTGCTCTGTTTCTTAAAAGAGGCTCAGACCTCGGTTCCCCCACTTATGAGGCTCTTGAAAAGGTTTGCGCAGATCTCGGGCTTCACAATAAACATGGCCAAATCTAAGCGACTGAATTAATCTGAAACACCGCAGGTACTAAATGCCTTACAGAACACCTTCTCTCTCTCCTGGGGAAACTCTAAAATTACATATCTTGGTGTGCATTTAACTCCTACATACTCAGGGCTGGTGAAAGCCAATATTCCCCCACTGATAAAAGACGCGAAGGAATCTCTACAAAAACGTGCCCTTCAGGAAATATCATGGCTGGGGCGCATAACAGCCGTCAAAATGACCTTGCTACCCCGACTTCTTTATGCCTTCCAGGCACTCCCAGTTCATATCCCTGAGCGAGATTTACAAGGCTTGCAGAAGGAAATATGCCAATTTATCTGGCAGCGTAAAAAACCTAGAATCCAGCTGAAGATTCTCACCAGAAGCAGGCAGCTGGGAGGTTTGGGGCTTCCCTCCATTCTAAGATACTACCGAGCAACCCAAATCGCCCCCATCCTGGGCTGGGCAAGCCAGGTGGACCCCCCCAAAATGGCGGGACATCGGACATATGTCCACCAGCGCTCCTCTCTCTCATCTCCCCTTCCTACCGCGGGAGACCAGGGCCTTCCGGAAACCCCTATTATCAAACACATGCTCCACGCTCAGATGCAGTCAGTACGCGCTGAGGGGGATTATACCGGGACTGAGCCCTCTAACCCCAATCACGCAGAACCCAGCCTTCACTCCCAGGCTTCACCCAGGTCATACCAAAACTGTAGAGGTGCTGGGACCCTGAGATTACATGAGCTATATGATGACAACATCCCTTTGACCTTCATTCAGTGCAAGGAGAAATTTAACCTTCCAGAGACTGAGAGATTTAGATATATACAACTTAGGCATTGGCTCACCAACCCGACCGTTAAAAAGGCTGCTACCAGGCTCCCCACAGGCTTAGAGCTAACGGTCTCGGAAGGTCAACGCACACACAAAGTGGCATCGTGTTACCACCTTTTAGAAAACGTCCCGGAGGAGGAGAAACTCTCTTACATGGGGGCATGGGAGAGGGAGCTGGGGAGGGAGAGCTCTGGAGTCTTGGCAGAGAATCTGGGACAGAGCACATATGTCCTCTAGGTGCACAACAGTCAGGGAATGCGCACTTAAGATATGCTATTGATGGTACTTAACGCCGCAGAGGCTGCACGCAATAAACGTAGATTACCTTGAAGTGTGCTGGCATGGTTGTGGGGCAAGAGGAGACCTAGGGCACCTGTGGTGGGATTGTCCGATCATTCAATCCTTTTGGCTGGAGGTTAGATCCAAAATTAAGGACATTTGCGGAACCCTCCACCCTATGGACCCATTAGTGATGGTGTTGGGTGACACCCCAGAGGATGGATCCTATCCACAGTCTGGTCCCAGAGCGCGACTAATCACAGAACTACTTATGGCGGCTCGCCTTACGCGCGCTGGATTCTGGAAAGAACAGGAGGGTCCCCACATTGCGTACTGGTGGGTCAAGGTTTGGGAACTTCTTGGAGTAGAGAAACTAACGGCTGCCATGGAAAATCGGACAGCCAAATTCCAAAACATCTGGGGACGATTCCTTGACCATGTGGAAGAAAAGGAACACATGTTCTTCGAGCCTAGACTGGTTAAATACCTTCTCCAACCCTGACAAGCTTTAGAAAGAAGGAAGGTCCCATTTGCCTGAAATCGATATGGGGGGATTCTACAGCGCATTGGGAGCAAGGCCTTGAACTAATGCGGATTCTGGTGAAAATGTTTTTTTATTATTCTTTTTTTTTGTTTTTTGTTCTTTCTTCCCAATTAAGGATGTTATAGACCACAAAGCTACAACATTACACCCCCAAGGGTCATTTATGAAATATATTCACTAGAAGTATTATAAAGATGTTAAAATGAAATGTTGATAGATTGTTAAAGGATGAACTGAAGTTGTAAGTACAGCGATAGAAGTTGAATTTCCTTTTATTGTTGGTTTTGAATTTCAGTAGCAGACTCAATGGATGAGTGACATTGGGGCGGGTGACCGTCAAGTGTAATCTAATATTACTGCCACTGATTTACTTCTATAATGAATTCAATGTCCATCAAATTTTCAATAAAAAGATTTTGACAAAAAAAAAAGTCAACATTTGTTTGTGTGTTTGTGGCTTGGCAAAGCGCTGTTCCTTATACAATTCCACAGTGTTTCAACAAACAGCACCAAATTTTGCATAGTTACCTGTTAGGACCCTCCAGACATCACTGGCTACATTTGTACACCCCACCCCTTTTCCTGGATTTCAGCACCTTCACACATGAGACAGTTGCCTGAAATCGGCAAAACATCAATGTGGTCGTAGAAGGACGGGTGTCGACATGAGGAACAAAACTCACGTTTCAAGGCCCTAGGATGCACGGTTCCCGTGATATTTGCACCACAATGCACCGCAACAAACTGCACCACGCCAGGGTGAGGCGATAGGTAGGGCAGGGGCACAGTAGGTATGGAGTGTGTGGAGGCGCACTCTGTGTTAAATACTTTCTTCTTAGAATAAGATCAATTCCTATAGTTCGTAAGTGGAATTTCAAGGTGCTCCCAGCTAGTAGAGTGCTACCCCTACTCTAACAAATGTGAAAAGAAATGGTACAACGAAGACCTCGTTGTACAAACTGAGGCACAACATAAGGCAAAACAAATTTTGCTCTGGGTTCTTTTGCAATTACCAAAAACTTAGTTGTTCATCATTCAATTGGTGCATGTTAATTCATATTAATCATCTTTATAGTCATAAAAGACATTTATTTTTATATAATCATTAATGTTTCATAGATTCAAGTTATACATCACAAACAAAAATGTTATTCACTCATATATACTTTTTTGAAAATACATATTTCTTTCACATATTTTTCTCATGTGTTACAAACTGTTAATTGTTCAGGTGATCCAATAATCTTGATAGGTTTCCAAATTTAGTTGCCTATTTTCTAAACTACGCGTTTCGGGCAATTAATGCCCTTCTTCAGGTTTTAAAGAGTATTGAATTATTTTCTGTAAAACATAAATTGAAATATATTCAAATTATTTTAATTTGTATTTTTCTGAAAACTAAGAATTACACTTTCACTAGCTCAAAACTAATGAACTAACCTTTAGAATTTCTATCAAGTGAAAAGCTTGCTGCCCAGACAGAGTACATTTCCAAAGCTGTAATAATAAAAAATGAAATGTGTGTCACCATAAAGTGATCGTGAGTATATGGGGAGGTGGTGTGCAGAGGGAACAGTCGCTTTGGTCAGCGCTGGGTCCCCCCGCTCATCACCTGATTTATACGAGTCTCAAAAGCGATACATATTTTACAGAATTGCATGTTTAACTCACCACTGTTAGTAGTTGAGTCTGTGGGTCACTGCCACTGTCTCATATGTTGTTTACCCTGAAAAAAACATCAGGGGTAGATCTTAGGAAACGTACTGGATGCGGTTATAAAAGATTCTAATGACTATTCACCTTTTCACATGTTTCCTACCTTGATCGTATGTAGGCGGTTGTTTCAAGATAATCGAAGTTAGTAAATGACGAGCTTTTTCGAACGGCTTTTACTGGGTCCTTCCCAATTTCTACTTCTCTCGTAAATCTATAATAATGAGTTTTGGATTAGTACTAAAATAAAAATGCTACTTTGGGCATCTGTGTTCAATGTTGTAGGAGCGATCATACGCGAGGGATTATTCTTACCTGCTCAGAGCCAGTGTACGTGCTGCTGAACTTCGCTCCCTGTGAATTCCTCGTTCGACGCGCTGCAAAGCGTGTCGCCTGGCAACCGCGGCTGCTTGTCGTAGAGTAAGTTAAATCAGTTCTAACTAGGGCCAATTTGGGTGCCATGTTGGAAGAACCGTGGTGTTGTTTACATTGATATTACCTATCTGTCAATAGTTATAACAACTAGTATCTACGCTAGAAACTTTTCAATATATTTAAACCAGTCGAGATGTAATTTATCAACAATGGTTCTGTAACTCTAAGCATAGTAATGCTGTCTTGTGTTGAGGACTATTGGATTCTCAATTTAGATTTCAAATTATAAGAATAGGTAATATATAACCGACCTACCTATTTTGTTCTTTGTTCTTTCACCCATTATTAATCGGATTTTTGGTTATATTGCTTGATGCAGGTGACTATAAAGATGATTAATATGAATTAACATGCCACAATTGAATGATGAACTACTAAGTTTTTGGTAATTGCAAAAGAACCCGGAGCAAAATTAGTTTTGCCTTATGTTGTGCCTCAGTTTGTACAACGGGAGCACAGTAGGTCCCAGTATGCAGCAGCACTGTCAGGAATTACAGAACCTTGACGCTCGGGCACTCTTGGAATCTACATTGATAGTTATTCACCTCTTCCAAGATGGCCGGCGCACAGAGCTGTCTACTCCACTGGACTGTACATGACTAGTTTAATTCCACTTTCCTCCAGCAGGAGGAGCAGCAACATAAAAACGCAGCATGGACATTGCTCGCTGCATTGCTACTTTTCGAGCGTGCATCCTGGTACTCCCGCAAGCTGTCTTCCAAGCGATTGCGGATCCCAGACAACCTCTTTCCCGCTTTCTGCTCTACTTGCCAGTATCCTCGCGGCTACTATGTCTTGCACTCTTAATGCCTTCCCACTCTGCCCTTCCGCTTCTTTCCCTCTGTTCTTCGGCTCTGCCGAACATTGCTTTATTTCTTCTGTCTTTTGAACACGCCTTGTGTGCGCGAACACATTTCCAGCCCTATGGCCTTACCAAACCTTGTTTGTCTTAATTACTGCCTTCAAGACTGTGCCTTGTCAGCGCTTACTTGTTTCTCTACCCTTGGCCCCGCCGAGCATTATTTTCTTTCTGTGCTGCTTGACAGCACCTTGTCAGCACAAACGCATGAAGAGATTCTTCCTAGTTGCTTTCCTGACACAAGTTGTCTAGCGTTCCTTACCTGTACTTTCTCCCAGGTAGAATTCCATGCCCACGTTGCTTCTGCAATGGGTCGCTGACATGGTTGCCCTTTGTTTTCATCTTTGGAATATCCGCTGTGCATCCTCCTTATTACTATTGCCACGCATCACCAGTTGAAGCCAAATACACTCTTATCTGGACAACAGATCTTCTGGACAATGGATCTTCAAAACTTCCACATCTCATCCAAAAAAAGAAAACCTAACTACAACCAAATAGGAACTACACCGTTTTTGGTTTTTTCCCATTAGTTGGGTTTTATCCCCATTTCTGCAAGACCCTCTGTATTTAACCAGAGGTCTGACAGAAACCGGGATTTACCTACTCTCCTCTGAAAGACTTTGGCCTAGTACCTAAGGTCAGTGAACAACTAAACCTAACAAGATAGCAACAACCTCAGTTACGGCACCTAGCAAATGCTGTACAGTCACTGACCACAGAGGTACAGACGTTAAAAGGGAGAGAACATTGCTCTAAAACAACTAATATCGACACCGAAAACACAGTCAGGATCTTTGCACGGAGGCAAGTATGAGGGTAATACAAAAAAACTTGGAGTAACTGGACACATGTACGGTCCAGTTCATGTTCAAAGAGAGCTACTTTCCTAATGATAGAGCCAAGGTAGGCTTTATGATATCAAATGTGGCAGGTAGTTTCCTAACATGCGTTACCCCTTTGGTAACTGCGAACAACCCATTGATGGATTCCTATCCCGGATTTCTGAACAGTATCAGAGCTATGTTCGGGAGACAGGAGATACTGGTATCAGCCCAGGAACAATTATTGGATTAACGCCAAGGAAACCAGGATTTATCTACGTATATCACCGATTTCAAGCAGATGGCCTCCGGAACGGCATGTCCAGATGATGCCCTGCTTACCCTTTTCCGGAGAGGACTTCATGAAGACCTGAAAGATGAGGTCGCCAGAGTGGCAAGACCACCCAACCTGGCTGATATGATCACCTTAACCATGCAGGTAGATTACCGCTTACAGGAAAGGATTGCGGAAAGAAAGAGGGCCAGGAACCCAAGGAGTGGCTGGGACCCTGTGAAACCCGCTCCTAAGCCACTTGACTCGGATGATCCTATGCAAATTTGATTTTGATTATTTCGTGTGCGCACCAGGTAGACTGAACTGCATTCGGGTGCAGATGTTATCTATGATTAAACTTTTAACTGAGGAGTGCTGTTTTCGCCAATACATCATTGGTTCACTTGAATAAAAAGGTTTTGAGTGCCTTTCGAAAGTCTTCTAATGATGGGCATGACCGGATAGCGGTTGGTAACTGGTTCCATAACTTTGGGCCGAACACTGAGAACTACTGTGCCCCTTCGAGGTCAGTCTAGCCTGGGGTATACCCATCAAAAGTTTGTCTCCAGACCGGAGATCTCTGGTTGGCTGATAATGGTGGATAGGAGCGGCTTGGGGACCACTTACAGCCATGGAGCAGTATCGCTGCTCCACCTTAGGGCCCTGTATGGACTGTGGATCAAAGGATCATACAGTTTGGGAATGCCCTCTGGCACTCCTGGACGTCAGGGAAACGCCCTATCCCAGTCATAGAGCGAACAATGACTCGGAAGAAGCAGGAAGGTTCCCACATTGACGCAAGCCAGACCATAGACACTTGAATGGTGGTCATCCTGGTTGCACTACGTGATCATGACCGTGGGTTGGAGAATGTTCCCGCCCTAATTGACTGTGGGGCAGCAGTCAATTTCATGGACGATCAATGGGCCAAAAAACACCTTATTCCTCGTTTGACCAAGTCCTTCAGCATCCCGTAGAAGGAGTGGACGGTTCACTGTTGACATCCGGACCCATTAAAGAACAGACCACCACCGTAAACATATCTATAATGACCCAAGAAACACTTTCTTTTGATTTGATCCGCGCAGCCCACCATCCCATTATACTGGGATTACCATGGCTGCGGTTAGATAAACCCTTCATTAATTGGTCAGCGAGTTCCCTGTTTTTGGGATACGAGCACTTTTTTGCACATTGCCTTACTCATGGCTTGTTAGGGATGAAGGTATTCCACAACCCGGAGATCTTGTCCCCTAAGACATTAGCAATAAACGTTCTCCTACCAGAACAGTACAACTCGTTTCACGATGTGTTCGAGGAAACCAAATATAAAGAGCTAATGCCTCACAGAAGAGACGATTGTTGTATCGAGATCTAAACCGACAAACCCCTACCTTTCGGAAGACTGTATACATTGTCTAGCCCAGAGAAGGAAGCCTTAAAAGAATACCTACTAACCAATCTTCAGCATGGACTCATTCTAGAGTCTAAATCGCCTACAGGGGCCTCTTTTGTTTTTAAACCAAAGAAAGATACCAAAGAACTATGCCCCTGCATAGGATACAGAGGTCTTTACCAAATCACGGTTCCAGATAAATACCCAATGCCCCTCATCATGGACATTTTGGGAGCCTTAAAAGGAGCAGTCTACTTCACGAAACTTGACCTGAGGGGGGCTTACAACCTCATTCGAATACGGAAAGATGATGAATGGAAAACCGCCTTCCGTACCCCCTTTGGGCATTATGAGTATCGTGTGATGCCCTCTGGACTCTCAAATACCCCGGCGGTCTTCAAGCGTTTTATGGACAATGTATTTTCAGACCTTATGTTTCACACAGTCATTGCATATGTGGACGGTATCTAAGTCTTTTCTAACACATCCAGGCTGTGCTTTTAAGACTAAGAGAAAAAACACTTATACGCCAAACTAAACAAATGTGCATTTCCCCAGACTGAAATCCCATATCTGGGGTATATTCTTTCTTCTCTAGGGACCATGATAGACCCAACCAAGATACAAGCCGTTTTGGACTGGTCACCCCCAAGAACAGTTTAAGGCATAAAACTGTTTTTTGGGTTCGCAAACGTTTACCGAAAGTCCATTTCCAATTTCTCGAACCGAATCCTACCCATCACAGCACCTTTAAACTAAGGAATGAGATTCAAATGGGACGACATGGCACAAACAGCTTTTCAGGAACTTAAAGAGGCCTTCACCACAGCGCCTATCTTGAAACTTCCAGAACATCCCATATGCTACCTCTCTAAAACATTGTCCTCCTCAGAAGTGAACTATACAGTACTAGAGAAAGAACTGCTCACCATCAAAAGAGACTCTAAAGAATGGCGCCACCTTTTATTAGGTGGCCAGTATCCCATAACTTTATTAACGGATCACCGCAACCTGCAGGTTCTTCAACTAGCGGAGACACAAAACAGCAGACATGCCAACAGGCCCATTTCTTTTCTTCCTACAGACTAATCTTTACTTTTTTGCCTGGAAAGGACCACCTACTGGCAGACGCCCTCTCCCGCACCCAGGAAGATAAAAGAACAAGTTACTTACCAACTGTAACGTTCTTTCGACTGGATGTTCCTCCCACGTATTCCTCATCTTAGATATATTCGCCAGCTTGCTGCTTCTTCGGAAAAAGAATTCGCCAGAGCGCGCTGTGCTCGAGGCCGCGTAGCTTGGTCCCTCGAAGGTCCCTGTTGATGTCATCCGTCATATAAAGGGCTTGAGCCGCGCCCATTGGATTCAGTTCTGTTTTTTCAATGTTAATGGTTGCATCAGTTGTATTAGGTGTCGACAGATGTCAGGCTCTTAAGGAAGTACAAGTGCAAAAAGCGTAAAAGCTGTACGGCGGGGTAGGTTGGGAGGCTCGATGAGGAATACGTGGGAGGAAGATCCAGTCGAAAGAACGTTACAGTTGGTAAGTAACTTGTTCTTCGAATGGATTGTGTCCTCCCACGTATTCCTCATCTTAGATAGACTCCCACAGCAGTAGTCATTTGGAGGAGGGAGTACCAGAGTTTTTAATTATGTACCGAATGAAGGACGGCTTTTGCAAAAAGGCCCCTTTGGTAAGAACTGGAGTCTAAACAATAATGTTTTACAAAGGTGTGCATAGATGACCAAGTGGCCGCAACACAAATGTCCTGCACTGGGACACCCCTCTGAAGAGCCGTGGAAGTTGCTATGCCCCTGGTTGAAGTAGCCCTTAAACCATCTGGAGGCTCTTTCTCAGCCAATTTGTAGCATTCAGATATTGCTAGAATTGTCCATCTGGATAAGGTTTGTTTGGACACAACAAGGCCCAATTTGTGTCCAGTGTAACTGACAGATAACTGATCAGTTTGTCTAAATCTTTCCAGTCTAGAGATGTAGAAGCTGAGCGCCCTTTTAGGGTCTAGTATATGGAATATTTCCTCCTCTTTACTAGCGTGCAGAGGAGGATAAAAGGAAGGTAAAGTGATCTTCTGTGACAGATGGAAATCTGAAACTATTTTAGGTAGGAAAAAAGGCTTGACCTTTAAAATAACTTTGTCCTTGTGGAAAATCGTGTGAGGAGGCTTACAAGAGAGCGCAGGCAACTCACTCAACCTGCAGGCCGAAGTTAAAGCCACTAGTAAAACAGCTTTTAAAGCTAGGAACCTTAAAGGACAAGAATGTAAAGGCTCAAAAGGGGCACACATAAGAAACTTTAAAACTAAATTTAAATCCCAAATGGGAACCTGGAAAGGTGTAGGAGAGAACACGTGTTAACCCTTTAAGAAATTGGACAACTAAGGGCATTTTAAAATATGAAATTTCTTCTGAGGAGCGCTTGAAGATAGATAGGGCTGCCAAATATCCTTTGATAGTTCCAACTTGGAGCCCCGTGTTGGCTAAATATAATAGAAAGGAAAGCACCATGGGAGTGGTACATTGAAAAGGATCCACATTCTTATCCCTGCAACAGTTACTGAATTTCTTCCAAAGACACCGGTATAAGGAGTTTGTTGCTGGCCTTCTGGCCGAAAGCAAAATCTCCATAACGTCATCTGGGAGGTCCCAATCCTTATATCTCAACCTCTCAGAAGCCCAGCGTGAAGGTTGAGTGTCTTGACCTTTGGATGGAGAACCCGACTTTCCTCTTACGAGAGAAGATCCTCTCTTTGTGGAAGACGTATTGGAGGGCAGATGGAAATGTCCAGAAGGTCCGTGTACCACGTCCTCACCCAGCCCGGGGCAATTAGGATCATGGTTCTCCTGAACTTTCTCAACCTCCTGATTACATGAGGTATCACAGGGACTGGAGGAAACGCTTAAAGGAGTGGAAATACCCAGTCCACTACGAACGCATCCACTAGAGCTCCTCTCGGGGGAAATTCCCCTGAGCAACACAGTTTGCACTTCCGGTTTCCCCTGGTCGCGAACAGATCTACTTGAGGGGTTCCCTAAAGGGTGAAGATCTCTTGAAGGACTTCCTGAGCTAGCTCCCACTTGTGGGAGACTGTGCTCTGCCTGCTCAGAGCGTCCGCCGCCGTGTTCAGCTCTCCGGCAAGATGAACTGCCGATAGAGCGATTCCTTCTTGCATTGCCCGGAACCAGAGCTGCATTGCCACTCTGCACAATGGAAGTGATCCTACGCCTCCTCTTTTGTTGAGGTAGTACATGGCCACCGTGTTGTCCGTCATTATCAGGACATTCTTTCCCTGTACAGAAGGCAGAAAAGCCTTCAGTGCTAGTCTGATTGCCCTCAGCTCCAAAAGGATGATGTGTAGTTTGGACTCCGATGGAGACCAACGACCGCTGATTGTCAGATCGTTGGTGTGGGCTCCCCACCCTGTGAGTGAGGCGTCCGTCACTACAGTTATCTCTGGCCATGGTTGCCAAAAAGGTTCCCCCTTGAGGATATTCTCCTTGCGAGCCCACCATAGGAGATCTTGAGCCACCTTGGACGGGACTTGTAGAAGATCTGACATCTCCCCCGTAAACTGGGACCATTGAGTCCTGAGGGCCCATTGCAGGGATATCATCCTCAGTCGAGCCTCTGGCACCAGAAAAATGCAGGTTGCCATGAGGTCTAGCAACCTTATGAAGTCGAACGCCAGTAGATGTTGGGCATTTTGAAACTTTGCTACCATATGCAGAATGTGGCGAGCTCTCTCCTCGGAAGGTGAGACTTTCCCTGAGGTGGTGTCCAGGACAGCTCCGATGAATTGGAGTCTTTGGCTCAGAATCATTTGCGACTTCTTGTAATTGAGGGAGAAGCCCAGTTTGTGTAGGAAGTGACAGGTCATAGCTAGATGTTCCTGGGCCCATTCGGGTGAACCTGCCCTGATTAGCCAATCGTCCAGGTAAGGGTAGATGTGAATCCCCTACCTCCTGAGACTCGCTGCCACCACCGCCATTAGTTTGGTGAAGACCCTCGGGCGGAGGTCAGCCCAAATGGCAGTACTCGAAACTGATAGTGAGATCCACCAATTGCAAACCTCAGGTACTTTCTGTGTTTGAGATGGATTGGCACATGAAAGTAACCATCCTGAAGGTCTAATGAAACCAGCCGATCCTGAAGCTGAAGAGCCTGAAGGATCTGAGAAAGGGTCACCATCGTGAACTTGTCCTTCCTGAGGAATTTGTTCAAATTTCTCAAGTACAAGATGTGTCTCAATCCTCTGTCCTTTTTGGGGATGAGAAAAAAGGGGGAGTACCAGCACTTGTTCCTCTCCGCTACAGGTACATGTTCTATTGCACCTTTCTCTAGCAAGGGTAAAATCTCCTGCAGAAGGAACGGTTCTGGAATTTTTACAGAGTTGGCTCCCGGTGGATGAACTTGAGGCCTTTGATGAAAAGGAAGGCAGTGACCATGGGTCACTATATCTAGTGCCCAGGCATCCGACGTAATGCCCTGCCATTCGTCCAGATACTGAGTGATTCTGCCTCCCACCAGGGCTTTGTGGGTTAAGACATCAAAGTGGCTTTGCAGCGGCTGCAGCAGTGGCAGAGGAGGTAGTAGCTGCTGCTGTGGCTGATCTAGCGCCTCTCCCTTTTCCACAACGAAATGGTTTTCTCTGTTGGCCTCTCTGACTGGCCTGCCCTCTCCTTTTCCCAAAAGAGGAATAGAAACGAAACGGGCGACTCTTCCAGGAAGATGAGCCTGCGTAAGAGTGTTGCTGGGGTTGCCTTATAGCAGCGCTGAGTGATTTTGCTGCCGCTTTCTTCTCCAAGCTCTCGTTCGCCTGGCTGCCAAACAACCTCAAGCCGCCAAAGGGCATATTAAGTAACCTGGACTATACATCAGATGCAAAGCCAGATTTCCTTAGCCATGCGAATCTACGCAAGACTGCGCTAGATGCTATGGACCTGATTATTCTCTCTTCAGTATACAGTCCTGGCTTGAGGCACTCCTCCATAGCCTCCTTTCCATCCCTTACTATCGCCAGGAAACCATCCCGCTCCTCACCCTCCAGGATGTGATCAGCCGCTGCATCTGAACAGCTCCACAGGGTGTAAGTAAATCTAGCTAATGTACAAGTCACATTAGTAGATCTAAGGGCCATACTACCCGAAGTGAAAACTTTCCTCGCCCAGGCGTCAATCTTTTTGTCGTCCCTGTCAGGGGGCATGGAAGGATAAGCCGATTGCCTATTTGCTGTCACAGCTTGAATCACCAAGCTTTCAGGTGAAGGGTGTTTAGACAGATACTCTGAATCCGAGGGAGCAGGTCTGTACTTTCCTACAAATTTCTTATTTTCAGCTGGTAAAGACTCAGGGGTCTCCCAATTTGTCATAACTCTCTTTTAAAGAGCTTTGTGGAAAGGAAGGATTGAGTCTTTCTGAGGTCCTTCATCAATAATATTAGTCAAGTCGTCCTGGTCATACCTTGGAGACACTGACTTCCACCCTATAAAATCTATCACTCTTCCCATGAGGTTCCTATACCCCGGTTCAGCGTGGTCAGTGGGGTCAGGCCTTTCAAATTCTACCTCATGTGAGGTATCTAGGCCACTGTCCGATTGTAGGCAGTCATAAAGGTCTGCCATTTTTGAACTAGGATCTACTAGTTCCTCAGGGACTTATCTTGTCCCAAATCCAACACCAGCTGATGTAATTTCCTCATCAGAGGTTTGTTCTTCAAAAATAGCAGACATGGATTTAAAAAACTCCTGGCTGAGCTGAGGGTGGAAAAATGTTTCTGGTAAAGGTGGCGGCATAGACCTAGATTTAGCCATAGTTGTCGTCTTGGGAACCGGTATAAAAGATTTCCCCGACAAAGGCATTGAAGGCGTCGATGGAATCGGCGATGGCTTCGATATGCTCGAAGGAATCCCCGAGGTCATTGAGGAAGGCTTCAACGTCATCGAGCAAGGCTTCGACGCCGAGGCCAAAGGTATCAACGGCATCTTTGGCTTCGATGAAGTCATCGAAGGACGCGTGGAGTCGATACTTGACTTCGACGATGAGGACTCCATTTTGTCCTCTGTCAACCACGATTTGTGCACCGAAGGTTTCTGTATTGTTTCATGAGGCGCTGGAGAATCATCCTCCGAGGATGCCCTCGACTTTTTGTCAGATTTAGCGTGTGTTTTTTTAGATTTCCCTCTGTCCCTTTTAGAGTGGACGGGGCATGCTCTTCACGCAACTTTTTTGAGGGGGTCGGGGTCTGGGCCGGCTTCTCAAAAATGTTTAGCATTGCAGCCCTAAAGGCCTCCAATTTTCTTAGGGAATCATGCTTAGAAGGACAAGAAATTAACCTTCTGTCGGGCGAGGAGGAAGAAGAGGACAAAGATCTGTGACGTCGCTTTTTGATTTTTTTAGATGAAGAGGAAGAAGACTTCCTCAAGTGTCTTTTCGACCTCGACCGCCTCGACTCATGACGAGATTTTTTTCTCGACTCTCCCGAGTCTTTTAGTCTTTTTGCTGACTTGAAAGACTCCTCTCCCACCGCTAGCTTACCTTGGCGCAATTCCGGCACCTGCTCTTCAGAAGCTACAAAAGGAAATGACACAGTTTATCTGGAAAGGGAGGAAGCCCAGAATCCCCAGGTCCACGATGCTGGGCAACGCTAGATTGGGTGGCCTCGGAGTTCCAGATTTACAAAAATATCAAATGGCGGCCCAACTCGCCTGCATCCGATCATGGCAGATACTTACCAACCGTCCAAGATGGGTGGACCTCGAACAGGCGCAACTACCGCTCCCGCTACGTTTTCTTCCGCACATCAATCCCTCCGAGCGCCGACTGTGGCAGAACCTCCTGAGGACCACCAAACACACTATTGCTGTCTGGGATAAAGCGCTGAAACAAAAGAAAACCCCAGTGGGACTCAGCCCTTTCTCCCCGGTGTTCCTGAACCCAGCTTTCTCCCCTGGCTGGTCCACCCGGAACTTCGGAGCCTGGATTGCGGGAGGCCTGGAGACCCTGGGGCAACTATTCGAAGGGGGACAACCTTGCACCTTTGGGCGTTGTAAAGAACTCTTCCAGCTTCAGGAACAGGATAGATTTACATACATTCAGCTGCGCCACTGGTGCTCCCATCCACAGACCCGCCAAGCCGTCACCCGCTCTCCCACGGCTATTGAACTGACCCTAAATGACCTCCCAACCAGGGGGAGAATTTCCACTCTATACAAACGCCTCCAAAATGACTTGCTAACCTCTAAAACCCGATACATGGCTCAATGGGAGGCGGACCTAGGACACCCAATCGAGGACCAGCTAATGGTTGACATTTGGTCGCGGGCACACACTTCTTCATCCTGCATTACGAACAGAGAGGGCGCATACAAAATCCTTCTTCGCTGGTATTATCCTCCCCTGAGACTACACCATATGAACCCTACACTCAACCCGAACTGCTGGAGGCAATGCGGCCAAGTAGGGTCTTTCTTTCATATGTGGTGGTCCTGCCTGAGGGCCCAGACCTTTTGGAAACAATGCCTAGCAACAATCGCAGACATCACTCAGATACGACTTCCCTTGGAGCCCGAGCCCATCCTTCTGGGAGCCCCGGTCCCTGGGATCTACCCTAGATCTGGCCCTACGGCCAAACTACTGTCCCAATGTCTACTGGCAGGCAGGAATGTAATAGCCCGCACTTGGAAAACCGCAGAAGGACCACTAATGCCTTTTTGGTGGATTAAAATTTGGGACATCTTAATCGCGGAGAAGGTGACGGCTGCTGGGGCAGGCCGCCTACATCGCTTCGAGAACATCTGGGGCCCGATCCTGGACTTTGATCAGAATTATCCAGCTCTGACATACAAGCCCCAATTAGCCAGGAGAACCTTACGGAACGATAATTCGCAGCTGGGCCAGGTAGAGGAATATTAGGATCATGGGGAGGGGAGGGAAGAGCAACCAACTGTATTGCTTCTGTACCATATGTCGTGATTGATTAATCATTTTATCCTGTTTGTTTAAAATAAATATTTTGAAAAAAAAAAGAGCCTTGATCGACATCGCCCGACACGACCCGCACTCGTCGACTCGGTGATCAGGACTAAGGCACCAAAGGCAGTTGCGGTGAGGATCTGTAATGAACATCTTTCTTCCACATTTCAGACACTTTTTAAAACCCGTCTTGGGTGTTGTCGGAGTTGAGGATGAAGACATTTTTGATGAGAAAACTGACGCGCCATTTTGAAACACGAAGCAGAAGCTTGGAAAAACGGAACTGAATCCAACAGGTGCGGCTCGAGTCCTTTATACGAAGGATGACATCGACGCTGGACGGAGGCCTTCGAGGGACCAAGCTACGCGGCCTCGAGCACAGCCCACTTGGAAAAATATTTTTCAGAAGAAGCAGCAAGCTGGCGAATATATCTAAGATGAGGAATACGTGGGAGGACACAATCCATTCAAATAGACTATTTCACGTCAGAACCCGTACTTCGCAAAGCAGTCTTATTTTTCATCTTAACAATTTTGTGCAAGCTCTCATCCAGAAGACTAAAAGGTTGGCCCCAGGACTGCAAGAACTCATTCATACCATTAAAATTAAAAGATGATCTTTTCTTTTTTGGAAAACAGGTTCTTGTACCTACTCCCTTCCTCCGCAAGGAAGTTCTAAGGATGGGTCACAACTCCATGGTGGCAGGTCATCGTGGAGTTTGCGTTACCTTCGACCAAGTGCGCAGACATTTTGGGTGGTCTATGTATCGGCCTGTATTGTCTGTTTACAGACCAAGACACCCTGACTCAAACCAGCAGGACTCTTAACCCAACCAGCTCTACCCACCAGACCCTGGCAAAACATCTCCATGGATTTTATCGTGGCACTACCTCGGTCCACAGGCCAAACCGTCATCATGGTCACAATAGATACCATGACTAAAATGGCCCATTTTCTAGCCCTGCCACAAGTCCCCTCAGCCATTCAAATGGCTCACCATTTTCTGGAACATATTTTCCGTTTACCTGAACTACCAGACTCCTTAATCTCCGATAGAGGTCCCCAATATATGTCAAGGGTCTGGAAGGAGATTTGCCAGATACTGGGCATTCAAAGAGCACTCTCATCAGGATACCATCCACAGACCAATGGTCAAACAGAGCGCCTTAATCAAACATTATAACACTACCTTAGGTGTTTTGTCTCCTCGCCCAAGATAACTGGACTTTACTTCTTCCCTTGGCAGAATATGCCTATAATAACACTCTGCACACAGCAATATGGATGGGTCCAGTCCTCTGTACGTATGGGTTTCATCCATCCAGTATACCCTTTCCGATCTCCTCATCAGGGACCTTTCTTTCTGTTACGGCCCTATGTCAGGACATAGAAACAGGACATACCCAGGCGTTGACCACCCTAGAAGCCTCATGAGCAAGAGACAAGCAGACCTAAAAAGAAGAAAAGAACCGGTTTACAAGACAGGCAATGAAGTATGGTTGGCTTCACGATTCCTTCCCAAAAGACTGGTATCATCTAAGCTCTCTCCAAGATGTTTTGGACCTTTTTACATCCTGCCTAAGGTGGTCCAGTTGCTTATCGTCTATCTTTGCCACCTACATGGCACAGGATACATCCTGTGTTCCACGTTTCCCAATTGAAGTCTCACCTCTTTGATCGATTTCATCGTCAAGCTCAAGGCCGACCACCTCCTATTGACACTAAAAATGGGCCCGAATACAAGGTATTGGGCATATGTGACTCCCGCTATTATGGAGGAAGACTATAATATCTTCTAGACTGGAAGGGATACAGAACAGCAGACCAGCGTTGGGAACCAGCTTCCTCCATACACGCCCCATTGTTTCTCAGGAGTTATCATCGTACACACCCATGGAAACATGGACCTCACCGGACCTGGAGGGGGCATACTGTCAGGAATTACAGAACGTGGAAGCTCTGGCACTCTTGGAAGCTACATTGATAGTTATTCACCTCTTCCAAGATGGCCACCACCCAGAGCTATATACTCCACTGGACAGTATCTGACTAGTGTAATTCCACTTTCCTCCAGCAGAAGGAGCAGCAACATAAAAACACAGCATGGACAATGCTTGCTGCATTGCTACTTTTTCGAGTGTGCTTCCTGGTAGTCCAGCAAGCTGTCTTCCAAACAATTGTGGATCCCAGCCATCACGAACCCGGTAACCTCTTTCCCGCTTTCGGCTCTACTTGTCAGTATCCTCCTGGCTACTATCTCTTGCATTCTTAGTGCCTTCCCGCTCTGCCCTTCCGCTTCTTTTCCCTCTGTTCTTCGGCTCTGCCGAACATTGCTTTATTGCCTTTCTGTCTTTTGAATGCGCCTTATCAGCGTGAACGCATTTCCAGCCCTACGGCCTTACCAAACCTTGTTTGCCTTCATTACTGCCTTCGAGGCGGCGCATGGTCAGCGCGACTTCATCGGCTCTGCTGACTTTCAATCAGTGCTGCTTTCTTGACTGTGCCTTATCAGCGCTTACATGTTTCTCTACCCTCGGCCCTGCTGAGCATTATTTTCATTCTGTGCTGCTTGACAGCCCCTTCTCAGTGCGAACGCTTAGCCTGCATTTCGGCACTGCCGCATGAAGAGATTCTTCCTAGTTGAATTGCTGACACAAGTTGTATAGCGCTCCTCACCTGTATTTTCTCCCATGCATAATTTCATGCCCACTTTGCTTCTGCAACGGGTTGCTGACGTGGTTGCCCTTTGTTTTCATCTTTGGAATATCCCCTTGTCCATCCTCCTTATCACTATTGCCACGCATCACCAATTGAAGCCAGATACACTCTTATCTGGACAACGGATCTTTTGGCCAAAAGTTTGTCAAAACTTCCACATCTGATCCAACAGAAGAAAACCTGGACTACGACTAAATAGGAACTACACCATCTTCGGGGTTTTTCCCATTACTTGGGTTTTTTGCCCATTTCTGCAAGACCCTCTGCATTTAACCAGAGGTCTGACAGAAACCGGGATTGACCTACTCTCCTCTCAAAGACTTGACACCTAAGGTCAGTGAACAACTAAACCTAAAAAGCACACCAACTCTCGCCTCTGCCAAATGTCTGTTCTGGGGTAAGTCAGCCAGTCGCACGCGCCCCTTCTCAGTCTAGTTTACTTCAGGGCGGAAACCACATCAAGTGATAAGCGAACCAGAACA